>NC_079200.1:62175618-62883118 GCF_029499605.1 Hyla sarda
AATTTTGTGCGCCGTGCACGCACGAACGCTTTGCTCGCTCTTTGCCTGTTTCCTATACAGGCAGAGAGCGAGCACAGTGCTAGTGCGCGCGCGGTGCGCAACATTTAAATATCCCCTCCCCCTGCATCTCCCGCTCCTCATTCATTGCAGCGCGCGAGCTGCAGGAGCGAGAGGAGACGGGCGGAAACGTGCCCCGGCCAGGCTTCAGATGACGTTGCGCCTGCTGGGGCCGCCCACTTCCTGCCTTCCGCAGAGAGCTCGACTCTGAGCTACCGAAGCTGATCTACAAAAGGTATTTTTATGGGGATTCTGATAAAAATAAATACAGGGATAGATGTAATTATTTTCAGAGACAGATGGGGAAGGGGATCAGGGAAATTTAAGTTAGTGATAGCTACTCTTTTACTCTGGCAATGAAAATAAAATTGCTTAGTGATTGAAAAGGTTGGTCACTATGGGGCTTAATACTCATGTACCACATAAGTGGAGTACCTTTCGTTAGAACGCTGTCTGTATTGCGCTGTTCCTCCTTAATTCTTTCTAGAAATGTCTGAATAAATTGATCATTGGGGCTTTTGTTACACTAAGCATTTGGGGCCTTTTTTGAGCGCTAAGTAAACCCAAAAAAGTTTATTTTCCCTGTTTAATTTAATAGAAAATTCCCCTAAGTCCCCACACAGTTACATGTATGTATGTGACTCTTAGGCTATGTTCACACAATGGAAAATTTGTGTAATGTTCACCCAGAAAACACGCAAATTTGCATTTGTTGTGCTAGGACTGCCCGGAAATGCGCTGTTTCCATAGATGGCAACTAAATAAAATAAAAAATGAGCCAACCCGAGCCACTAGCTAAGTCTATCCGGCTGATTGAAATGAATGCGGTGCGGCACAGGTTCTGGTCACGATACAGCAGCAGCCAGTTTTTAAATTCTCCCTCCCGGTCCGACTGCTGTACCACTAAATCTTGATTTGAATGCAGCCCAAGGTGTATGGCTACCTTCTAACTCTGAGGTTACTAGAGAGAACGGTCGGGCTTGTTGGATATTTGCCACCCTACCAATTTGATCTCAATGTGGGTGGCTTTGGTTGTGACATCACATCACGCCACGCCCCCTTAATTCATGTCTATGGGAGGGGGCATGACGTCACAAGGGGTGTGGCGTGACATCACGGACACCCACACAAAGTGTTCTGAACATAATGTTCAGAACGCCGGGTCGCCGAGATCGCGGAGGTCCGGCCTCCTTTTAACAAGGGACAAGATGTTTAGGGGCGGAGTACCCCCTTTAAGGCATATCCCTGCACAGTCTGGCATTTTCCAGTCAGCAGTGACAGAACTTTGACACACAACTCGATGACAGTGGAGATGGTTACATGGTTACACTAACACTGTCTTCTTTCTGTTTCCCAGTTACTAGGGTTGGTCTTCTTCTTACTCGCTCTGCTCCTTTATAAACCTCCCCCTGTTTCCCCGGCAAGTAGCGTGGACAAAGCAGCCAATGGGCATTCAGCGAAGGGCTCTCAAGGAGAAACTTTGGTGAATTCATCAGGCAATCCTTCCTGAGTATCCCCTACTCTCATATCCTCTACACACTCCCTCAGTTGCCTTCATGCTTCATATGGCATCTCATTGGTTATCATGACAGTGTCTTCATAGCTGACATTTTTCTACCAGTCGCATGAAAGGGCTACTGTGAGCACTGCGACATCATCGAAATGGGACAATACATGTGTTATATAGACACTGTTCAACATTCTACCATTTCTGAGCACTTAGAACACATTGTCAGTGCAATATTAGATGTAAAAGCACTAAAAACATTGTTTATGTTAATATTTTAATATATTTTACTAAAATGTTATTAAAATGTGCAGTTGCTTATGATTAAAGGGTTTTTCCACTTTTATGCAACTTGAGCTTAAAGGGGATTTCTAGGTCTTGACTCATGGCCCATCCTCAGGATAGAGGGGATTTGACACCTGGAACCCCTGCCGATCAGCTGTTTCATGGAACAGGAAGCAGATGCTCCCTATAGGCTGTGCTCTGTTACTACAGCTCAGCTCCTACTCACTTCAATACACTGTATGGCACTGTCTGCTTCCAGCTCTATTTACTGTGTATGCAGAGGCCATGGCTATGGAAAATAGCTAATCAGCAAGGGTGGCCGTGTAGCTGACCCCCACGAACAAATGTTGGCCTATTCTGAGAATATGCCATCAGTGAAAAGTCCCAGAAAACCTCTTTTATCAGTGTATAACACAATGTTTAACAACTTTGTGTTTTATTTTATGATTCAATTCATTTTCAAGATTCCAGACTGTCAGGGCATGATGAGAGTTGTTGTTTTGTAACGGCTGGAGTGCCATACATGGGGGGACAAAGCAAACAGAGATATTGACAATGGTCAGTAATAGAAAATATATTAGAAAGTTTTAGACCATTTATTATACAAGTATTAAGGTTTAGTTACATAATAGTGGAAAACTCTTAATATATTGTCATAATATACTTGCTAGGACTCATTGGCTGCTGCTTATCCTCCCATTGGTGTAACAGTTTGGTTGGGATTGTGTCTACACCCCTCAAGCCTCTGCCTGGGGGGCATAGTTTGTGAGCCACCTTTTCCCTGATGGGAATACCTTCTGCCAAGGTTATGTTCTTTCATTGAATTTGGTGCCAAAGCTTGTATGGCTACAGGCTCCAACAGAAAATCTGACCCAGTGTTGTACATGAGATATTACTTTTTGGAATGGTTATCTTTACATAACATAATGTTGCGACCAGGTCTCTGAAGTACAGCTCATAATCCAGCCATGTTGCTTGGATCTCTGGTTATCGTCAACTGCAGCATTTCACAGTATGTATTAAAGTCAATAGACCATGAATGCCAGGTACTCCAGAGGAAGAGTCAGTCTGGTTAATACTGAAGGTCTCAAATGGGGGACCCTGCATTGTTACGTACTTGTAGAGTGAGGACACCTTTTTGCTGTAATCAGGTCTCTGGAGGACAGCTGATATGGGCCCATGCTGCTGGGATCTCCCATTATCAGCAACTGACTTTTTAGCAGCATTATATTCCATTGAAGTCAATGGACTATATCCAGTTCCCGCTAAATTGATGACCATTACCGCCCACTCCCCCAAGGTGTGTGTTCCACTTCCACAATGTGCTCCCGCAAACATTTGTCACAGCTTTTAGAAATAGCCCCACTCTGTCATTTCATCACCCTCTTGTGCCATTTTATCAACACCCTGTGCCATTTCAGAGGTTTGCAGTATTTTGTGGGACCAGCTCTATGTTCAGTGATGACCCGCTTCTGCCAGGTCAAGGCTAAAAACTGCCTACTCTGCCAAGTTATATATCGGGTCCCACAGGATCCCAATCCTATTGCAGTCCTCTAGCTAGGTCTTCTGGGGGTGGATATGTCTTTCTGGTTAACACAGAGGCCTCTAATGGTACTTTTGATTGAGGATATCTTTTTTTATATGAGCAAATCCCTGTAGTACAGCTGATAATGTGGACCCAGGCTGATGGGATCTCCAATAATCAGCAACTGATCATTTCCCAGCATTACACAGTTACACAGTGCCCAATTAAATCAATTAACCATCTGTTCTAATGCACGGGCATGGCAGGCCCTCTAAAGGGGGAGTCAGCCTGGTTAATAAGGGTCTTGCATTGCTACCTAGTAGTAAAGTAAGGCTACCCCCTTTTATGTGAGCAGATCCCTGTTGTACAGCTCCGGTAACCAGCAACCTGCTGAGATCTCTGGTAACCAGCAATTAGGTAACAGTGCTGATCCCTGTAGTACAGTGGATAGCATGGGCCCATGCTGCTGAGATCTCCGGTAACCAGCAACTGATCATTACACAGGATCCAAAAAATCAGCGTGCCAGGTCTTTCAGAGGGGGAACAGTTTTGGATAATACAGAGGGTCTTAAATAGGTGACCCCACTTTATTATTATTTGGAAATTGAAGGCCACCCTCCTGACACATTAAATACTTTTATTACACTTAAAGAACATCTGTAGTGCTTAGAACTTATCCCCTATCCTTCGGATAGGGGATAAGTTATAGATCGCGGGGCTCGGACCCCCCCGCCATCTCCTGTATGGGGCTGCTGCAATGTACAGGAAAGGGGGCGTTCCGCCCCTGCATGACGCGGCAGCCGGCACGCCCCCTTCATGAATCCCATGCTGGTCCTTCCAGCAGACTGTCAATTCCCTGTACAGGAGATCGTGGGGGCCCCAGCGCCTGGACCCCCGCAATCTATAACGTATCCCCTATCCTTTGGATAGGGGATAAGTTATAAACACTACAGATCTCCTTTAAAATAATAATACTGCAGCCTCTTTTCACCATTTTTCCTCCTGTATATGTATAGCTAAATTGGCAGAACCCATACAGAATCCCTAAGGGAGAGATTTATCAAAACATGTCCAGAGGAAACGATGTTGAGTTTCCCATAGCAACCAATCAGATCCATTCTTTCATTTTTAAAAAGGCCTCTTAAAAAATGAAAGAAGCAATCTGATTGGTTGCTATGGGCTACTCAGCAACTTTTCCTCTGGACAGGTTTTGATAAATCTCCAAAAAATAAAATAATTGGTGATGCAGACCTCAAGATATATATATGATAAGAAGTATCAGACTAGCTGAATATGTTTGCATTGATTATAGAAAGTGTATTTATTATTAAAAGTGTATACAGTCCAAGCAGGGTCCTTGCTATTGACTAGTATGATGGTACAGTATATCAAATTAAATTATATTTGTTAAAGTAAAAATGAAAATTTGAAATTATGAATGAAATAGTAAAATTGGAAAGTTCATGCCACAGCCACCTAATAGCGCTAGTAATGTTTTTGAATGGTTAAACATGGGCTACTCAGCAACTTTTCCTCTGGACAGGTTTTGATAAATCTCCCCCTAAAAGTCCAACTAGTGCGTATTGGATCTGAAGCTATTGGAACATTTCCCATAATCCAATTTTTTGGAATTGCCAACTAAGCAATTTCCCTAAAGTTTCTGTAAGGAGCCTCCAGCAAAGGGTTAACTTTAGATTAATGTTGAGAGGTTAACTCATTGTAATTCAACTGAGTTACACTAAATCCACCCAGTCCCACATATTACCTATGTGACCTGTCACCCCGCATCTTCTCTCTAATGATATATCTCTACATTTATATGATGAAATATTTTTTACCAATGTATGAACAAATCTAAATCACAAACCGCTACAGAACCACAAGCACATAGATCTATGTATTATCAAGCACTATCTGGGATCTATTCCATCTTAGTGCTTAGAACTACTCCTATGTATAAGACTAGGAAATGTATCTATGCAGAATTTTATATCCCCAGTATTTTTAGATTGTGTTATACTGTGTGTGTATATAGTATCTACTGTATATTGTCTATTGCAGATGGTTAACCTACAATGCATTTGGAAAGTTTTTCACATGTTGTTATATTGCAGCCTTGTGCTAAAATAAAAAAGATGGATATAGTATGTAGTACAGTTAATGGGACTACACTCCCCAGATAATAACCCCACAGACTGGAAACTTGAGAAAGTTAATAAAGTATAGGAGTGTCCCTAAAACATAACATTTATTATTTTCCTTTAAAATCCACCAGTAGAAAATAGTGAAACCCAGGAAAAGATGTGTAGGGAATAATTAGTGTTGAGTCCAATTCTATCCCTTATGGATACACGGGAAAAAATATGGACTCAACCTATAGTAGTATTAGGGATAAGTTAGACTCCTCCCTCATGATACGTCTACATCACACTTAGTCTTAGATACAACCAAAGGTATTAACTTGTGGTATATCACTTGTTCCTTGTTCCCATAAAATAAAAAAGATGTCAAGTTTTCCCCCTTCATTCTGCAATACCCCATAATGCCAGAGTAAATAAGAATTTCAGTGGTGTTTGCAAATTTATTAAAAAGGAAAAACTAAAATTTCACATGGATATAAGTATTCAGACCCTTTGCTATGACATTTGAAATTTAGCTCTTGGGGTCTCCTACTGTTAGGATTCGGCAGGCTGGATGTGGATCCTCTGTGTCAGCGAGGGATTGGCGTGGACCGTGTCGGTGGACCGGTTCTAGGGTTGCTACTGGTATTCACCAGAGCCCGCCGCAAAGCGGGATGGTCTTGCTGCGGCGGTAGCAACCAGGTCGTATCCACCGGCAACGGCTCAACCTCGCTGACTGCTGAGAAGGCGTGGGACAGAAGGACTAGGCAGAGGCAAGGTCAGACGTAGCAGAAGGTCAGGGCAGGCGGCAAGGTTCGTAGTCAATAGCAATAGCAAGAGGTCAGGTACACTGGTAAGGCAAACACTGTAACGCTTTCTCTGGCACAAAGGCAACAAGATCCGGCAAGGAAGTGAAGGGGAAGTGAGGCTAAATAGACAGGGAGCAGGTGGAGGCTAATTAAACAGATTGGGCCAGGCACCAATCATTGGCGCACTGGCCCTTTAAATCTTAGAGAGCTGGCGCGCGCACCCTAAGGAGCGGAGCCGCGAGCGCCAGGAAGAGACAGCCGGGGACCGGGACAGGTGAGAGACTTGGGATGCGATTTGCGAGCGGGCGCGTCCCGCTATGCGAATCGCATCCCCGCCATCAGTGTCAATGCAGCGCTCCCGGTCAGCGGGTCTGACCGGGGCGCTGCAGAGAGAGGAACGCCGCGAGCGCTCCGGGGTGGAGCAGGGACCCAGAGCGCTCGGCGTAACACCTACTTCTTTATTTACACCTTTATTTGAGTCACCTTTATAGTGATACACAGCCCAGTCTACATAAGGTCTCACAGCAAAATGCATATCAGAGAAAAAACCAAGCCATGAGAGGGAAACAACTGACTGTAGAGCTTATAGCCAGGATTGTGTGAAGGCACAGATCTGGAAAAGAGAACTGTCATTGCAGCATTTTTATTTTTTATTTTTTTTGCACCCAAGGGCACAGTGGCCTCTAAAATTCTTGAGATGTTTGGAACAACAAGGACTCCAAACCACCCCACCAAACTAAGAAATCAGAATAAGAGGAATTACCAAGATGCCAGTGGTCACTCTGGCTGATTGCAGCATTTCACCAATCTGGGCTTTCTGCCAGAGTGGCCAGAAAAAAAGCAAGCCCATGCTACTTCTCACCTGTCCAATACCATCCCTACAAGGAAGTATGGTGATGACAGTATCATGCTGTGGGCGTGTTTTTCAGTGGTTGGGACCGGGAGACTGGTTTAGGTTTAAGGGAAAGCTGAATGGAGATATTGTACAGAGATATTCTCAATGAAAATCTGATCCAGTGTCTTCTGGACCTCAGACTGGGCCAAAGGTTTGAATTGCAACAAGACAATGACTGTAAGTGCACATTCAAGACAACACAGGAAGGGCTTTGGGACAACTCTGAATATCCATGATATTCAGCCAGACCCCTGACTTAAACCCAATTAAAGATCTCAGGAGAGACTTCAAATGGCTTCCTCCAACAGTTTCCATCCAACCTGACAGAGCTTGAGAGGAACTGCAGATAAGAATGTTAGAACATCCCCAAATCATGAAAACCTTGTGGCATAATCCTCAAGAAGTCTGGAGGCTGTAACCTCTGCCAAAGGGGCTTCAACTAAGTGCTGAGTAAAGGGTCTGAATACTTATGTCACTGCAATAGTTAAGTTTTTCCTTTTAAATACGTTTACATGTTTTTATTATGGGGTATTAAGGGTGGAATCTTTTTTTTTTTTTTTTACATTTTAGCATAAGGCTGCAACAAAACAAAGTTTAAAATGGGCTAAAGACTTTTCAAATGCACTGTAAAGATTTTACTACATGAATGCATATTATAGGTATTTATGGTTTAAACAATATGTTTACTATGTTTATATTAAGAACTAATAAAAAGTTGGATCACTGTGTACATGCAGCATTACATTACCTATTATGGACTCTCTGTCTATATGCATTACATTACCTATAATGTTCTGATCCTGAGTTATTTCCTATATTATACTCCAGAGCTTCACTCACTATTCTGCTGGAGGGGTCACTGTGTACATATATTACATTACTTATCTTGTACTGATCCTGAGTTATATCCTGTATTGTACTCCAGAGCTGCACTCACTATTCTGCTGGTGGGGTCACTGTGTACATACATTACATTACTTATCCTGTACTGATCCTGAGTTATATATTGTATTATACTCCAGAGCTGTACTCACTATTCTGCTGGAGGGGTCACTGTGTACATACATTACATTACTTATCCTGTAGTGATCCTGAGTTCATACATACAGATCATTCATAAATACAGAGGGGGACAATTATCAAAGTCAGTGTAGGTGCACTGATTTTATACACAGGTTTTGATGGTGTAGTTGGAGTGTACATGCACCAAATTTATTAAATAGTGCAGGGCATGTGATAAATAGGGGGCTAGTATACATATTTGTGAAATTTCCCTTCAGAACATCACTTTGTATGACCCTCTTCTCTGTGACTTTTTCCAATCACGCAACTTTTGTCCGGCTTTTTAAAAGGCAGTTTTGTTAACCAGGTCTGTTCTGATGTAGGCTTTTGTGTAATTTAAGGCTGTGCGACAAATCTGCGACTTTTTTTGAAAAATCACACATCATAAATCACTGACCACTGCAAAGTAAAAAGATCTCGTATAAAAACACCTGTTCAGTGAGAAATCGCGCAGGCCGGCGTATCACTAAAAGTCACCAAAAAAGTCGCACATGTGACATTTTTGCAACAAATATAAACAAAAAAACCTGTGTAAATCCCTTGATAAATTCTCCCCAATGAGTGCAGCTCTGGAGTATAATACAGATTGCTACTCAGGATCCGTACAGGATAAGTAATGTAATGTATGTACACAGTGACTCCACCAGCAGGATAGTGAGTACAGTTCTGAAGTATAATACAGGATGTAACTCAGGATCAGTACCGTATAAGTAATTTAATGTATGTACACAGTGACCCCACCAGCAGAGTAGTGAGTACAGCTCTGGAGTCTGGCCACTAGAGGGAGCATCTTCCTGTGAGTCTGCTGAGTTTGGAGGAAGTCGTTTGCTGGATTGTTTGGTGTGTGTGCGCTCTGAGCTCTGCCGTGTCATCTGTGCCGGACAACTTTCTTCCTTCCCCAGAGAGAGAGCGTGTGTTCAGGCATGAGCGAGGAGAGGAGAACCCCAACACCTGCCCCCCGAATCAGGTCTGCGGGGGGCAGGGGGAGCCAGCGACCAGGTGTGGAGGGACCAGCGTCAGGAAGTGCATCAGAGGTCTCCGGGTTGAGGCGCTCTGCCAGGAGGTGCAGCGATGCATCTCCAGCCACCCCTGAACCCGTAGAGACAAAGAGCAGCCGCAAGGCTGGCCCTGCAAGTTGTGGGACTACAAGTGCAAGAAGTTCCGGAAGCACAGGTACTGTGACATCAAGGCCTGACAATGTGGACTGTGATACTCCTCCTGGAGAAAAGCTAAATGCCCACGGATGTGTGGAGGAGGATTGGGGGATGCCTAGGGCCCGGGAGTCTGGAGTCCCCCATAACTCTCGTGTGGCAGAACACATCCGTGGATATGAGGAAGCAAGGGGCAGCTTGTATAGGCTCCAGGAGGAGGTACGGGAAGCAAAAGCCCTGATGGAAACTGCGGCGAAACGACAGAAAGCTGAGCTGTCAGCCCGGATTAAACAGCTGAAAAATGAAATAAGGATACTGGAGAAGAAGAGAACTTTTATTTTAGAGAACAGCGGGCCATTTAGGGAAAAACTTTTAAATAAAGACCGCTTTCATACAATGGAGAGAGAGAAGCAGAGACGGCTGAGGGGGCTTCAGCCACGGGTGGAGGAGGAAGTAGACGATGCGGAGGCCGATAATGTTGAGCCAAATCCACCCGGAGGTCTGCAACATCTGACCCCATACAGTGGGCTCCCTGCAGGACAAGTGGTGAAGTCATCTGGCCGTGGCTCTGGCGGTTGGGGGGATGAGAGCAGCACCAGTCACCGGGGAGGGGCGCTGATGGCCCAGATCCTGCTCCTGGAGTCCCCAGGTCGCCTCCAGGACTTCACGTTTGGGGATGAGTTACCAGAGGAGGCACCTGGGGGAAGGAAAAAGAAGCTAAAGAAGACCAAGCTCCAGGAGCAGGTAACATTTGTATATACCCCCCTCCCTGAGCCCCCCGGACTGGCCGCAGGGTCAGCTCACTGTGTGAACCCCATTTCTCAGCCCAGCCTGAGTTCTGCTGTGGACTCAGTGCAGGAGAGTGGGGAGAGTATGGAGTCTAGTGTGGCGGTGAGCTCCATCGCTGTTTGTAGTAACAGTGGTGGAGCAGACAATGTATCGGCTGTGAGGTCGGACAGTGATATTTGCCCAGCGATGGGCATGGATGGCTCTGGCACATTGGGCTGCTCCCTAACAGGAGGGGTCGGCGGCTTTGTGCCAGAGTCAGCTGCGGGAGCTCCGGTGGCTCTGAGCGTTGGCACTGCTGTTCCTTTGGAGCAGCGGTGTCATCGTGAAAGAGCTGCTGGGGCCAAGATGTCTTCGCCTCCCAGAAAGACTGGACTAAAACCTTTATTTTGTATTGGCGCCGCTTATCCAGAACAGCGGCGCCCAGGAGCAGAAAACTCCAGTACTGATGAGGCGGAGGGTACCAGTAAAAACAGGGCTGGGGCCACTAATAAACAGGCTAGGCAGGCTTCCCGGTCCTTGTATAAAGGACCGGTGACCTGTCCTGTGGCGGTGACTCCAGCTCTGATACCCAGTGATGCTGATGGTACACTATCTGCACCAGAACGCACCGGTCCAGCCAGTATGAATGAGGAGGTTAATGTTGGAGTGAATGGTAGTATGGGCTGTAGCACGGGTGGAGGTATGGGGGGCACATCAGCTAAAACGGGCAATAATGGTGTGAGTATGGATTATGTCGAGGAGGGTGGTGAAGGGGCACAGATTAGTGGTGGGGATGTAGGGCCTGGTCCAGTTGCACCCCCAGCGGTGGCAGCACCGGTACGCAGCTACGCAAATGTCACCGCTGGGGGGAGGGGGGCACCTTCCTCGTCTTCTGGCTCTGGGGGGTGGCAATTTGCAGCAGCGTCTCCTGGGGGCCTTAAGGAGAGGGGAGAGATCAATCAATGTAGAGGGTAGGGAGGTTGATCTATCCTTTTGGATAGAAAGACATGGTCTTTCAGCCTTCCGAGAGGAAAGAGGGGGGGATACTGTGTGGTCCCTCCCAACAGCCGGGCCAGGTGGTCTCTGAAGGAATGTGGTCCGGCTGAGGTGGAGAGGCAGTGATACATGTCCTCCAAGATCTAAAGTTGTTGAGCTTCTGCTGAAGTTGGGCTTTAAGGCAGCTGACATCTACGCCTTGATACATCCTTATGGTACCCCTGAGTTCGATATCAGCTTTGTTCGGCCAGAGGGGCTTGAGCTCTTCTGGTCGAATTATGAGCTAGTAAAGAATGAGCCCGGCTGGCGAGACTTTGCCATTCAGGCGGTGTCTCGCCAAAATAATGTCAAGAAAGTGACCGTTTTAACCCGTAACGAATCACTTTCTTGTATTGACATCATGACGTGGCTAGGTCGGTATGGAGAGGTGGTGGAGGTCCCAAAAAAGAACAGGGATGAATATGGCATCTGGTCAGGGGCCTGGACGTTTATGGTCAAGCTTAAGCTTTCAGGAAACACCGTTACCCATATACCATCTGCGACCTTCCTCGGAAGGGATCGTATCCAGATCTTCTACCAGGGTCAGCCGAAGCTCTGTCACAGATGTGGTGACCCCACACATTTTAGTGCCAATTGCACTGTGCAGAAGTGCACTCTGTGTGGGGAAATAGGCCATCTCGCTGCATCTTGTGCAGAGATTAGGTGTCACCTGTGTGGTGACTTAGGTCACCCATTCAGTCGCTGCCCTCGTTCCTTTGTCAACGCGGTTGTTGCCCCAGTGGGGGTAAGCCATGAGGTGAACTCTGCTGGGGGGATGGCTGGCGGGGATGAAGGGGTGCAGGGGCCAGGAAAGAAAAGTAAGCAGAAGACGCCTGCCCAACTGAGGCGTCTCAAGAAGCGTCAAAGGGATAGGGAGATTCGGGAGTCACAGGAGCATCAGCCAGCTGAGGTTGCTTCTGATCCGGGAGGATGCCGGGAGCATTTATGGTCCCCTAGTAGCTTCGGCTAAAAGGGACATCGAACCTGGAACCTCGCAGGTACCTTTTGGTCCGAAGGCGAAGGGTAAGGTTTGTTGGGGGGCCTCTCTCCTATCGGAGAAGGGCTTGCGATAGACCGCATCCTTTGTGCACGTTTTTTTAGTGTAACACGTTTGCACTTTTTCTTGCACTTTGGGTGAATCGAGAGCATGTTCCTCGGCTTTAAAAAAAAAAAAAAAAAGTAGAATGCCGACGGGTTATTGAGTTAGAAATGGGGAGGTGCCTGATCTTAGATGTCCTCATGAAGGGACAAGAACTTCGCCTTATTAACATCTACGGCCCACAGTCTAAGTGGGACCAGAAGTGTCTCTTTACGAGGATCAAGCCCTATCTTTTTACAAGTCGGCAGGTGGTCTTTGGAGGGGACTTTAATGCTGTCACGAGGCCCCAAGACAGGGGAGGTGCCAGAGACAAGCTGACTTATGATAGCGTCGCCCTAAATAGCATAGCGAGTGAGGCTCGCCTGGTGGATGTCCACATCCGGCACACCCCAGGCCACGCGGGATTCACCTATCATAGGGGTAGTTGTAGGTCTAGGATAGATAGGTTTTATTAAAAGGAGGAGGCCGTCTCTTCAGCAGTGTCTGTTGCTGAGGTGGAGTTCTCCGATCACTGTTTAATTTTGTTTTCTCTGAATGTTACAGAGACCCCCCGGATGGGCAGAGGCTATTGGAAGCTGAATTCGTCTCTCTTGGAAGAAGCGGTGATAAGACAGTCCTTTGAGGATTTTCTTCAGAGCCAGGTACCATTGCTGGGCCTTTGTAGCAGTAAGTCAGAGTGGTGGGAGATCTTCAAAAAAAGGGTTGCGAGATTCTTCCGCCAGCTCTCAGGCCTCAAGCCTAAACAGGTACCGTTTGTACCAGGGCCTGAGGAAGAAACTTGAGCACCTTGTCTCGACTGGAGGTAGTCGTGATGATATCTCCAGAGTGAAATCCTTGCTGATGAGGTGTCAGTACGATAGGCACGCATCTTTGGTTTTTGAGAGGGATTACAGGAAGTACCGCTCGCCCGACCCTTACAGAAACTGCAAGATGTCAGTGAATAGTAAGGTAGTCTCAGGACTGATTGATAGTACGGGATCCTTGAAAAGGTCCAGATCAGGGATCTTGGAGGCCGTCACATCCTTTTACTCGCACCTCTTGGGAAGGAAGGATCTAGATCGGAATAAGGTGTCAGCTTTCTTGGCTGAAACCATCCCTGAACTAGGAGTAGACCCCTCTCTTGATGTTTTGACAGAGATGATCCGGGAAGAGGAAGTCAGGATGGCTATTGATGGGCTTGCCCTCAAGAAGTCACCCGGTCCAGATGGCTTAACATCTGAGTTCTATAACACCTTTAAGGACACTTTGGTTCCCCTGTTGACCGAGGTATTTAATGAGTGTCTATCCTCGGGCACTCTGCCAAAGTCAATGAGGAGGTGAGCGCTGATCATCCTGTCAAAGGGTAAAGACCCGTTCCACATTGAGAATTGGCGTCCCATAGCGCTTCTCAATGTGGACCGAAAGATTCTGGCAAAAGTGCTGTTTAACCGGCTGGTGGAGTTTGCACCCCGGCTCCTTTCGGGGGCTCAGCATTGCTCTGTTCAGGGCCGCAGTACATTTAGTGCTGTGCTCAGTGTCCGAGAGGCTGTGGAGCAGGGTAGGGCTGGCCACTGGAAGGGGTACTTGCTGTCCTTGGATCAGGCAAAAGCGTTTGATCGGGTTAACCATGAGTACCTCTGGTCTGTCCTTCTGAGATATGGCCTGCCGGGGGGGTTTGTTGATTGGCTTAAGACCTTGTACGCAGGGGCAGAGAGTTTCCCGCTTGTGAATGGTTGGATTGGCCGCTCTTTTGAGGTTGGGTCTGGCGTCCGTCAGGGTTGTCCTTTGAGTCCGTTGCTGTACGTGTTTGCAATTGATCCTTTCCTTAGGAGGATTGATTGTGGACCGTTGGCGGGGGTGAGAATGGACCTGGCGGTGCCGGATTTGGCTCTGAGGGCGGTAGCGTATGCTGATGATGTCACCGTGTTTGTCTCCTCACAAGAGGAAGGCCAATGGGTGATGTCAGAGGTGGACCGCTACTCGGAGGCATCCGGGTCCAAGATCAACCGGGATAAGTGCGAGAGTCTCTGGCTGGGAGGGGGAGATCCTAGTTTTGATCTCCCGGACGCCCTTCCAGAGCCCCAGGAATCTGCAAAAGTTCTCGGCATCGAATTTGGCCAAGGGGATTACCCCAAACAAAACTGGGACAGCAGGCTTAAGATCGCCGCTCAGAAGGTGGATCAGTGGAAGGGTTGGTCTATGACCCTCCGGGAAAGGGTTAACCTGATCAAAACATTCCTGCTCCCTTTACTGATATACCTGGGCAGTGTATGCATGTTGCCAGATCCTCTTTGGACCCGGGTCTACAGTGTGTTCTTCCAGATGTTATGGGGGAACAGACTGAACCTAGTGAAGAGGAAGGTTACTTACCGTACAAGGAGACTAGGGGGGTTGTGTATGGTCAACCCCGTGGTATTCCTAGTGAATACCTTTCTTAAGACCAATATAGCAAACCTCTGGTCAGAGAGGGCTCCTTCGTGGGTATCCTCCTGTAGGGGATGGTTTTGGCTTTTCTTCCAGGAATGGGAGACAGGAGGGCAAGTGAAGGATCTTCGCACACCACACGGGCATCTCCCGGCTTACGCTACCCCGGTTCTGAAGGTTATTCGTCGGTAGGGTCTGGGGATGGGGGAGATTAGGACTCTGTCAAGGAAATTCCTTGACATGAGGGTCCTGTCTTCTCATTTCCAGAGGCCATTGGCGCTCAAGGACTGCCCAAGTCGGGATCTGGAGGTGGGTTTAGAGCTTTTGAATTCTATCAGGATCCCCTTGAAGTTTTGGGACTTGAATTGGCGCTGCTTCCATGGGAAACTGTGTGTGAGGGACAATCTGAAGTGCAGGAGCTCTGATGACCGGGGATGTCCCCGCGAAGAGTGTGTAGGCATGCTGGAAAGCATGGAGCATTTTCTGCTTCATTGTCCCTTTAACACAGAGGTTTACACCAGGGTGGGCGCTTCCATTGGTTGGCCTCGGCTGGCCAGTCTCTCCTATGCGGAATGGTCCTATGGGGCATTCAGAAACCTTGGAGGCTGGGACCGGTGCACTTTATTCCTAGTCAGCTCAGTGGTTAGGTACTACACGTGGAACGCACAATGTTTAGTGTCGACGCAGCGTAAAATCCTCCCTGTGGATGTGGTGGTTAGGAACATTCTTGGTGACCTGGTGAAGGTGCGTTCTCTGGAGTACGAGAGGCTGGGTGCTGGCAGGGCCTCTCGTCTATGGAGGGGCTCTGCCTTTAAAGTGCCTTAGCCTGTTGTCTCCCCCTGGTGGTGGGCTGATGCTGGCACATTAGTCTTTTTGTTTTGAGCAGTTGGTTTATGGTAATATAGGGCTTGCAGGCGCTGAACTTGAGCTTTAGGGGTTTGTTGTTTGGCTTATAGTGTTATATGTATTTGTTATTGTATTTATTGTTGTAGTCTATTTGTATACTTATGTATTGTATATATTGTTAGTCTGTGTATATTTTATGTAATGTATATATTGTATATATTGTGTGATGCCACCTGGGGTTTGGGTTTAGTTTAGGTTGGGTAGTGGGTTAAAAAGGGGGGAGGGGGTTTGTATGGGACTTTTATATATACAGAAAATCTTGGACTGGTTCATGGACGTCTGGTAACATGTACTGGGGGCATGGGATGCGGGACCAGCTCAGGGCCAAAAAAAAAAAAAAAAAAGTGGTGTTATTTTGTTTGTGTTGGTTTTTATTATTTTGTATATATTATTATTGTTGTTGTTGTTATTCTTTTTGGTATGTTACTAGTATTGGGTTTTTGGTATTGCAACTGGGCCAGGAAATTCACATTTAGTATTAGTGTATATTAGTGTATATAGTTTATTAGTATGGTATGGGTATTATGGGTATTATAGGAATATGTCTTTTGTAAATATTGTATATATTTGTTTGTGTGCAGGAATGAGTGTGGGGTGGACCGGTGTTGTATTTTATGCTATGGTGTTGGTTTTATGATCGTTATATTGATATGTTCTGTCGGATATGATATGTTTATGTTTTGTAATTTTTTTTATTGTTTTGTTTGAAATTTTAATAAAAGATCTACAGGATATAACTCAGGATCAGTACAGGATAAGTAATGTATGTACACAGTGAGTCCAACAGCAGAATAGTGAGTACAGCTCTGGAATATAATACAATACAGGATATAATTCAGGATCAGTACAGGATAAGTAATGTAATGTATGTACACAGTGACTGCACCAGCAGAATAGGGAGTGCAGCTTTGGAGTATAATACAGGATGTAACTCAGAATCTGAACATAATAATTAATGCAAGGTATGTACACAGTGACCCCACCAGCAGAATAGTGAGTGCAGCTCTGGCGTATAATACAGGATGTAACTCCGGATCAGTACAGGATAAGTAATGTAATGTATGTACACACTGACCCCTCCAGCAGATTAGTGAGTGCAGCTCTGGAGTATAATACAGGATGAAATCACTCAACTTTTTGTGAACATAATATCCATGTGTAACATGTATAATGGTATACAGAGGTGAGCTGTCCTTTTAATGCTTTCTTATGATTTGCTGATGATATCCAAGTGTACATGAATAGTTTAGATAATATATTATTGTTATTTATGTATTTTTTTAGGTTATTGATGAATCTCAGTTTGTTTGTTTTTACGTCAGTTTTTTAATCCTTTTTTTGTTTGTAAAGGTTTCTTCTCATCATTTTTATTCATAGAAAGTTCTGAAATGAAGTTTTAGCATTTATTTAGAATGATTCTAAATAGCAGTGTTATACAGAGCACTATATACCCAATGGGTTATATCTGTCCTTTATGAAAAAAGAGTGCAAATATGTTGAAGAATACGACATATGCCCCTCTTGTTTAGGACCGGCTCTCCTACATGGTGATAAAAGGTTGACATGGACTTTGACCAATGTTTCTTATGTGTTGTGAAACTGCCCAGGTATTGTAAAACCACAACTTCCATCATGCCCTGACAGCACTTAAAGGAAAACTGTCATCAGTGTCACCTGCACTAACCTGTTGGTACAGACAGATAGTGCAGGTTACACTGATGACAACCATACTTACCTTGTCCCGCTCCGTTTCTCCCGCTACCTTCCTCCATATCTTCCATTCTGGGCTGGCTTGGGGCTCGAAGTTTCCTGACGTCACCACTGCTGCTTCTCTTCTGGGTCCTGCTGCAAGCAAACAGCAGCAGTGACATCAGGAAGCTCCATGCCCTAAGTCGGCCCCAGAACAGAAGTTACAGAGGAAGATAGTTTGAGAAACTGAGCGGGGACAGGTAAGTATGGTTATCATCAGTGTCAACTGCATTACCTGTCTGTATCAACAGGTTAGTGCAGGTGACACTGATGGAAGTTTATCTTTGTAGAATGATGTGAGAATTGTGTGAGGCATACAATCTGCTCAACCCTGCTCCTTATGTTGGCGCTGTAACATAGATTGGAAAACAAATTGCTTTTTCTCTTTGTTTAAAAGTTTTTTCCTTTACTTTTTTGTATAAATGTTTGTGTATAAAGATTTATATTAAAAGTATGGGCTCTTACACTTCAAAATCTTTATAATGTTGTCATCTTGTAATATTTCGTTCTTCATATTGCAGCCTGAAACCCTTGTGCAGAAAATAGTAAAGGGCTAAGGCAAATAGCAGTGTGTTTATTGGGGGGGAGTTTTATGAAAACCTGTCCAGGTTGTCCGAGTTCTGCAGTTGCCCATAGCAACCAATCAGATTTCTTCTTTCATTTTGAAAAGGCCTCTGAAAAATGAAAGAAGTGATCTGATTGGTTGTTATGGGCACCTCAGCAACTTTTCCTCTTGACAGGTTTTCATAAAACTACCCCATTGAATTTACCCTGTGAAGGATCTATACTGAAGAGCCCCATTATTAGAGCCCGCTGCCCTTATACTCCGTTCAGGTTGCTGAATGGAATTGTGGAATTCCCCCAGATTTACAGTGGAATTTCTGTGTTCTCAGAACACAGAATTCTGCTGAAATTCAAGCCCTATTGACTTCAATGGGATTCTGCCATGGAATTCCACAAAATGTAAGGCTGCTGTATGACAGAGGTAGCGGAATCCCTTTAAAATGAATGTACAGTAAAATTTTGGCCGAATTCCACACTGAAATTCTGCCGTCTGAATATAGCCTTAGGGTGCAGCATAATAGCCAGTGATCAGTGTTCTCACCTCCCTGTGTGTGGGGGTACTGTGATAAGGTGAAAGGCATTGTGGTGGATGGGCAATAGTGTCACCAAGGCTCCTGGCTTTGGTGAAGTAAGAGCCGGTATTATTCAGTGTCTGTTCTGCGATGCAGTCAGACACTGTGACCGTAGTATGGCTGGAAGGCCAATCCGGGACGGCTCTTACTGGGAATGAAAGTGCAGGGTGGGGGGTCATTCCTCACAATCCAGGCCGCCTTTTGTTGGCCTTAAAGGCAGCCTGTTTTACCAGCTGATTGGGATTGCTAGTTGCAGCTCACACTGCCAGAGAGAGCTGTATGTGGAGTTCTTCCCTGTGTTTGCTTCAAGGTTGGAAGCTGGTGAACAGTCTGCCTGGAAAAGACTTGCTTGATGCCGCATGGCATGGACTCAGGTGTGAGCAAACACCTAAGGATTACAGGTGGACTTTCGTTATGTTTTCTTTGGTTCTGCATTTAATGACTGCTGTGTGAATAAAACACTGAACTTTGATTTGAAAAGTACTGTTTCCTTGCCTCTATACTGCAACCGCACCTATTTGCAAGAGTGAGTCATCACAGTACATACAGTCATGGTACCCCTGAAATTTGCAAGAAAATGAAGTATTTCTCACAGTAAAGGATTGCAGTAACACATATTTTGCTATACACATGTTTATTCCCTTTGAGTGTATTGGAACTAAACAAAAAAAAGGGAGGAAAAAAAGCTAATTGGACATAATATCACACCAAACTCCAAAAATGGGCTGGACAAAATTATTCACACCCTTACCTTAATATTTGGTTGCACACCCTTTGGAAAAAATAACTGAAATCAGTCACTTCCTACAACCATCAATAAGCTTCTTACACCTCTCAGCCGGAATGTTGGACCACACTTCCTTTGCAAACTGCTCCAGGTCTCTCTTATTGGAAGGGCGCCTTTTCCCAACAGCAATTTTAAGAACTCTCCACAAGTGTTCAGTGGGATTTAGATCTGGACTCATTGCTGGCCACTTCAGAACTATCCAGCACTTTGTTGTCATCCATTTCTGGGTGCTTTGTCCTGCTGGAAGACCCAAGATCTTGGACTCAAACCCAGCTTTTTGACACTGGGCTGTACAGTGCGACCCAAAATCCGTTTATAATCCTTAGATTTCATGATGCACACATTCAAGGCACCCAGTGCCAGAGGCAGCAAAACAACCCCAAAACATCATTGAACCTCCACCATATTTCACTGTAGGTACTGTGTTCTTTTCTTTGTAGGCCTCATTCAGTTTTCAGTAATGAGTAGAATGATGTGCTTTACTAAAAAGCTCTATCTTGGTCTCATCTGTCCACAAGATGTTTTCCCAGAAGGATTTTGGCTTACTCAAGTTCATTTTGGCAAAATGTAGTCTTGCTTTTTTATGTCTCTGTGTTAGCAGTGGGGTCCTCCTGGGTCTCCTGCCATAGCGTTTCATTTCATTTAAATGTCAACGAATAGTTTGCACGACACTACTGCTCCCTGAGCCTGCAGGGCAGCTTGAATATCTTTGGAACATGTTTAGGGCTGCTTATCCACCATCCGGACTATCCTGCATTGACACCTTTCATCTATTTTTCTCTTCCGTCCACGTCCAGGGAGATTAGCTACAGTGCCATGGGTTGCAAACTTCTTGATAATGTTGCGCACTGTGGACAAAAGGCAAATCTAGATCTCTGGAGATGGACTTGTAACCTTGAGATTGTTGATATTTTTCCACAATTTTGGTACTCAAGTCCTTCTCCTTTTTTCTGTTGTCCATGCTTAGTGTGGCACACACAGACACACAATGCAATGACTAAGTGAACTTCTCTCCTTTTTATATGCTTTCAGGTGTGATTTTTATATTGCCCACACCTGTTACTTGCCCCAGGTGAGTTTAAAGGAGCATCACATGCTTGAAACAATCTTATTTTCCACAATTTTGAAAGGGTGCCAATCATTTTGTCCAACCCATTTTTGTAGTTTGGTGTGACATTATGTCCAATTTGCTTTTTTTCCTCCCTTTTTTTGTTTAGTTCCAATACATACAAAGGGAAAAAAAACGTGTATAGCAAATCATGCGTTACTGCAATCCTTTTCTGTGAGAAATACTTCATTTCCTTGAAAAATTTCAGGGGTGCCAAGATTTACGGCCATGACTGTACATTGACAGGCAGTATAAACCTGATTTCCTTCAATGCATTGACAAAGGAGCAATGTCCAACTTCAACTTTTACTGCAAGGAAATACGTGAATGTGTGTGGTAAAACTGCAGAACTGAAAAAATAATACACTTACTTATGGCAATGCATATAAGACATTACTGTACATAGCAATGCAAATACAAGAAATTACAATGATAAGCATCCATAAGAGTATACACAGATATATACTAAGCAGCATGCTATCCTATCTGCATGAGAAGCATGGTCCCTAGCTGCTAACTATAGACTGTAATAACAGATCAACATGAAAACACATCACTATGCATAAAGTTGCAAACTACAACATCAGGTAATAATGTACACACCAGTGATGCGACCATAAACTAGAATGAAGGAAGATGCACTAGCCGTGTGTCACCTCTAGCTGAGCTTGCTGTAAAATGAGAGAGATGGAAAGAAGATGGCTGCTATACTAGCTGATGATGTCACCATAGGTTCATATTGTGGTGGCTGAACTGGGACACACTTGTTCTAAGATATATGTAAATGGCCACTAGATGTTGCTGGTACAACATGAACAGTAAATTACACATTATGAATACAATCATGTGAATTACAAGGCACAAAATAATGTTGAAGGCATGACGATAAGTTTTCTGGAGATTGGTTTCATCGTGAATCTAAACTAGATGGGAAAATCCAGTGACCTTGAGTGAGGCCTGGTCATCATAGTTAGACTAGCTGGGATAGGATCTCACTCACAACCTTTTGGGGTTTTCTCAAGCAATTGTGTGGAGAGTATTCACTAAATGCTGCTGTTGAAATAAAAGAACAAAGGATCCTGTGGACAGAAACAACTTGATGCCGAAAAGGGTCAGAGGGGGATGTCAGGAGTTGAAATGACCGAAACCCACAACTTACTGTTCCTTTGTTGTGTCTGAGGCCTCGTTCACATGGTGGAATTTCTGCAGCAACAGAATTTCCATGCAGAATTTTGCCGCCAACCTCCACTTGAAAATTCCCTTGCTGGGATTCTGCTTCACCATGCACGCTGCAGAATTTTAGCACCAGAAACATCTTGCATGGAAAATCTAATTGTGCCCGCCACAAAAAAATTTACATGAATATTTTTCAGCAGATTCTGCTTGGAAGTGCATGGCTGTCTAAAAAGACAACAGATTTTCGAGCAGTACTAGCGCCAACGGATGTGTAACAGATGGAATGTCCAGCCAGACATTTTGCTAATATCATGCCGTAAGAACATAGCCTAAGGGAGATGGAAAGGTAAGACTCCAGTGGGCGAAATATCAAAAATCGGATCACTGACCAGTGAAAAACATCGCCCAGTCAGATTGATTCAGATCTCTGTGGCATTATGCTGATGGAGAGGGTCAGGAGTTGGCACAAGCAGTATGAATTCATGAACCCTTCCTGTCAAGTGTGAACAGTTCCTGCTGGTGAAGGTGGTGTTATAGTGTGAGGAATAGTTCCTGGGTCCTTTGCTACCTGTACATTCAGTGGGGCAAAAAAGTATTTAGTCAGCCACCAATTGTGCAAGTTCTCCCACTTCAAAAGATGAAAGAGGCCTGTAATTTTCATCATAGGTATGCCTCAACCATAAGAGACATAATGAGAAGAAAAAATCCGTAAAATCACATTGTCTGATTTTTAACCCCTTAAAGGAAAACTGTCAGCTTGCTCACCCCGCACTAACCAGTGGTACTGGCTGGTAGTGCGGGGGATGCTGATCAGTTTGATGCTTACCGTGCTCGGATCCGCCGCGCCATTCGGCCATAATCTTCTATCTTCGGTATATGCTAATTAGGTTCTAACTTTCATGGGCCGGGCTAACTGGCACTCTGACGTCAGCGTTTTTGGCCGCAGCGCCGCCCAGCTCATCAATATTCCTCCCCTTCCGCCTCTCCCTCTTCATTACAGAGCGGGGAGAAGAGGGAGAGAAAAATCATAACTATATGCACGAAAATGAATACGTTTAAAATTGTCATCTTTTGACCCCTATAGCTTTTTTATTTTTCCACGTACGGGGCGGTATGAGGGCTCATTTTGTGTGCCGTGATCTGAAATTTTTAGCGGTTCCATTTTTTTTTGTTTAGTCTTTTTGATCGCTTTTATAATTTTTTTTAAGATATAAAAAGTGACCAAAAATATGCTATTTTGGACATTGGAATTTTTTTGCACGTACTCCATTGACCGTGCGGTTAATTAACTACATATTTTTATAGTTCAGACATTTTCCCACGTGGTGATACCACATATGTTTATTTTTATTTACACCGTTTTTTTTTTGTTTTATGGGAAAAGGGGTTGATTAGTGATTAGTGAAGGGGTTAAATGATCTTTATAAACTTTTTTTTCACACTTTTTTTTTAGCCTCTAGTGGCTATAACACTGCACAAACTGATCTTCTACACATATCACTGCAGTGCATTAACATGGCAATGATCAGTGTTATTGGCGGTCAATTGCTCAAGCCTGGATTTCCAGCTTGGAGCACTCAATCGCCGATTGGACGTGCCAGAGGCAGGTAATGGACCCTCCACTTGCGTTCTAGCTTATCGGGACATCATTTCACCGCGATGGTCCCGATCAGCACGACGGAGCTGCCGGGAGTGTATTTTTCTTACTTTAGACACGGCGATCAACTTATAACGCGTCTAAAGGGTTAATAGCAGGCGGCACAATGATTGATGCTGCACCATATTAGCCCAGGGTCCTGGCTTTCATTAGCCCCCGGGACCGACCCGCTATGACACGGGGTCACAGCGTGATCCCGTGTTATAGACCCGGCGCGCGGCGTACAGGTACGCCCTGCGTCCTCAAGAAGTTAAAGAATTTATTTGCAAATTTTGATGGAAAATAACCATTTGGTCAATAACAAAAGTTCATCTCAATACTTTGTTATATACCCTTTGTTGGCAATGACAATTAGGTCAAATGTTTTCTGTAAGTCTTCACAAGGCTTTTACACACTGTTGCTGGTATTTTGGCCCATTCCTCCATGCAGATCTCCTCTAGAGCAGGGATGTTTTGGGGTTGTCGCTGGGCAACACAGACTTTCAACTCCCTCCAAAGGTTTTCTATGGGGTTGAAATCTGGAGACTGGCTAGGCCACTCCAGGACCTTGAAATGCTTCTTACGAAGCCACTCCTTCATTGCCCGGTCAGTGTGTTTGGGGTCATTGTCATGCTGAAAGACCAAGTCACGTTTTATTTGCAATGCCCTTGCTGATGGAAGGAGGTTTTCACTCAAAATCTCAGGATACATGGCCCCATTCATTCTTTCCTTTCCACGGATCAGTCGTCCTGATCCCTTTGCTGAAAAACAGCCCCAAAGCATGATTTCCACTCCCCATGCTTCACAATAGGTATGGTGTTCTTTGGATGCAACTCAGCATTCTTTCTCCTTCAAACACGACAAGTTGAATATTTACCAAAAAGTTCTACTTTGGTTTCATCTGACCATATGACATTCTACCAATCCTCTTCTGTATCATCCAAATGCTCTCTAGCAAACTTCAGACGGGCCCGGACATGTACTGGCTTAAGCAGGGGGACACGTCTGGCACTGCATGATTTCAGTCCCTGGCGACGTAGTGTGTTACTGATTGTAGCCTTTGTAACATTAGTCCCAGCTCTTCACAGGTCATTCACTAGGTCCCCCTGTGTGGTTCTGGGATTTTTGCTCACTGTTCTTGTGATCATTTTGACACAACGGGGTGAGATCTTGCGTGGAGCCCCAGATCGAGGGAGATTATCAGTGGTCTTGTATGTCTTTCAATTTCTAATAATTGCTCTTCACACCAAACTGCTTGCCTATTGCAGATTCTCTTCCCAGTCTGGTGCAGGTGTACCTATTTTGTTTCTGGTGTACTTCGACAGCTCTTTGTCTTGGCCATAGTGGAGTTTGGAGTGTGACTGTTTGAGGTTGTGGACAGGTGTCTTTTATACTGATAACAAGTTCAAACAGGTGTCATTAATACAGGTAACAAGTGGAGGACAGAGGAGACTCTTAAAGAAGAAGTTACAGGTCTGAGAGCCAGAAATCTTTCTTGTTTGTAGGTGAACAAATACTTATTTTCCACCATGATTTGCAAATAAATTCTTTAAAAATAAGACAATGTGATTTTATGGATTTTTTTTCTCATTCTGTCTCTCATAGTTGAGGTTAAAATGACAGGCCTCTCATCTTTTTAAGTGGGAGAACTTGGGTGGTTGACTAAATATTTTTTACCCCACTGTGGAGGTTTGGACTGTAGTTTTTATCTAAGCATTGTGGCCGACCAAGTTCATCCCTTCAAGGCATCTGTTTCTCCTATGTCATGGCTTGGCTCCAGAAACATGAAATCAAGTTTACCTTGCTTCCTCTGCCTTCACAGTCCCCAGATCTTACTCTTATAGAGATCTCTGGAAGAGGTAGAACAGGCTGTTCGGAGCATGTCAGGACCTCCAAGACAACTACAAGAAGCGATCCTGTCCACATAAGCTGAAATTTCTGCAAAACAATTTCATTGCCTGGTGGAATCTATACCACGATGAAGTCGCTGTGGTTCTGAGGACTAAATAAGGGACAACTTGCTTACTAGATAAAATGGGGACAGCGGGAATTCAAAAGTTATTCAGTGTGTGTATAGAGTATATGTCAGTGTTTCCAAACCAGGGTGCCTCCAGATATTGCAAATCTACAACTTCCAGCATGCCCTCACATTTGAAAGCTGTATATATATGTACCCCAAGAAAAACAGACAGGGATAGCATACTACTGTCATAGTAATTGAGTGAAGTGTCAAAAATAATGAATGAAACCCCAAAACAAGGGGTATTCCAGGAATCAACTGGCTCCAGAAAGTTAAACAGATTTTTAAATTACTTCTATTAAAAAATCTTAATCCTTTCAATAGTTATCAGCTGCTGAAGTTGAGTTGTTGTTTTCTGTCTGGCAACAGTGCTCTCTGTGACATCTCTGCTTGTCTCGGGAACTGCACAGAGTAGAAGAGGTTTGTAATGGGGATTTGCTTCTAAATTGAGAGGTTCCTGAGACAGGTGTCATCAGAGAGCACTTAGACAGAAAAGAACAACTCAACTTCAGAAGCTCATAAGTACTAAAAGGATTAAGATTTTTTTATTAGAAGTAATTTACAAATCTGTTTAACTTTCTGGAGCCAGTTGATACATATATAAAAAAAATTCCTGGATAACCCCTTTAAACACAAAAATGAATCAAAAAGTACATAATCTTTATTAAACATGATGCAACAATATATAAAATCAAGTTAAAAAAATGTATGGCACCAGTAACTACCTCTATGAATTACATGACATGATAAGGTGTATTCAATCAACAAGGTCAAAACATTATATATACATATAGATATGCAGGGATATGCAGAGTCGATGTCTCTCAGTAAACAATATGGTATAATGAACAGGCAATATAGAACAATGGTATATGTTATATATACTTTAAGGGTATAGTTGGATAGCTTTGTCCAGCATTACATTGCAATAAGTACAATAACAAACCCATGCGCTGTTCCTATATAATACTTCTATTCTCTTAGGTTGCATTCACATAACGTTTTGTAGTTATGGTGACCGGATCCAGCTGTGAAACGTGAATTATCATATCCCAGCCAGACCCGGCCCCCATCTCATTCATTTGAATGAGCCGACCGGAGTCACAAAGTCACAGTTTTCTGGCCGGACTAAAAACCAAATGAATGAGATGCGGGCCGGGTCCAGCTGGGATGGGGAGATCCCGGTTTTCACATTTCCCAGCCGGATCTGGTCACCGTAACTACAAACAGTTATGTGCATGCAGCCTTATACAGCAGAGATATCAGGCCCAGGGTATAAAATCTCAACATCCTTTAGAATTAAGCCACCAGCTATCTGTCATCCCCATAGATATAAAGCTAAGATGAGGCACAGGTTCTCTTCTCTGATCTAACATACAAAGTATCCTCTGCATGTATCTTAGCATCCAACCAGAACATAGTGATCTACTGACATCTAGAGGAAAATTGCAGTTAGGCTGCATTCCCACTGTTTGCTGCCTACGGCTGCGGGACCAACGCATCTTCTCATTCACTTTAACCCCTTAAGGACCAAGCCCATTTTAACCTTAAAGGGATACTACCGTGGAAAACTTTTTTTTTTTTTTTTTTTTATATCAACTGGTGGCAGAAAGTTAAACAGATTTGTAAATCACTTCTATTAAAAAAAATCTTAATCCTTCCAGTACTCTTTATGGGCTGTATACTAAAAAGAAACCCAAAAAGAAATGCATTTCCTGTGATGTCCTGACCACAGTGCTCTCTGCTGACCTATGCTGTCCATTTTAGGAACTGTCCAGAGCAGCATATGTTTGCTATGGGGATTTTCTCCTGTTCCTAAAATAGACAGCAGAGGTCAGCAGAGAGCACTGTGGTCAGGACATCACAGGAAATGCATTTCTTTTTTGGATTTCTCTTTAGTATACAGCCCCTAAAAAGTACTGGAAGGATTAAGATTTTTTTAATAGAAGTGATTTACAAATCTATTTAACTTTCTAGCACCAGTTGCTTAAAAAAAAAAAAAAAAAAGTTTTCCACGGTAGTACCCCTTTAACCTCTTAAGGACCCATGACGTATGCATACGTCATGGGTCCCGGTCCTGCGATATAACGCGGGGTCACACGGTGACCCCGCATCATATCGCGGCGGGCCCGGCGTCATAGTGAAGCCGGGACCCTCCTCTAATAGCGCGCGGCACTGATCGCTGTGCCGCGCGCTATTAACCCTTTAGCTGCGCGCTCAAAGCTGAGCCGCGCGGCTAAAAACAAAAGTAAAAGTGCCCGGCTAGCTCAGGGAGCTGTTCAGGATCGCCGCGGTATAATCGCGGCATCCCGAACAGCTGTAGCACAGGAGGAGGTCTTCTTACCTTCTCCTGTGCTGTCCGATCGCCGAATGAATGCTTCAAGCCTGAGATCCAGGCTTGAGCATTCAATCGCCGTAAACACTGATTGATCCATTCCTATGGCGATGGATCAATCAGTGTAAAAGATCAGTAAATGCAATGTTATAGCCCCTTATGGGAGCTATAATGTTGCATAAGAAAAGTGTAAAAAAATCATTAACCCTTTCAATTATCCCTTCCCCTAATGAAAGTTTAAATCACCCGGCATTTCCAAAAATAAAAAAAACATTATGTAAATAATAATAAAAATAAACATATGTAGTATCGCCGCGTGCGGAAATGTCCGATTTATAAAAATATACTGCTTTTTAAACCGCTCGTTCAATGGCGTACGAGCAAAAAAATTTCAAAGTCCAAAATAGCGCATTTTTGATCACTTTTTATACCACAAAAAAGTGAATAAAAAGTGATCAAAAAGTCTGATCAGAACAAAAATGGTACCACTAAAAACTTCATATGACGGCGCAAAAAATGAGTCCTCAAAGCGCCCTGAACACAGAAAAATAAAAAAGTTATAGGGGTCAAAAGATGACCATTTTAAACGTATAAATTTTCCTTCATGTATTCATGATTTTTTTCGGAAGTGATACAAATTCAAACCTATACAAGTAGGGTACCATTTTAACCGTATCGAACTCGCTCTGTGCAGTAATGACAGCGGGGTGCCACAGCGGCAATCCCGGGGGTCCCCAGCAGCGGGACCGTGGCGATCTGACATCTTATCCCCTATCCTTTGGATAGGGCATAAGATGTCTAGGAGTGGAGTACCCCTTTAAGGACGTAGGATGTATATGTATGTCCTGTGCCTGATTCTGCAATATAAAGTGCACTCAGGAGCTGGGCCAGCTTCATACCCCGTGGGTCCTGATTGCTATCAGCAACCAATAGCCACATGCCAGACATTGCCAATTAAGCCAATGTCCGGCCTTAACCCCTTATATGCTGCGATCAAAGTATATTGCAGCATTTAAAATGGGAGAAATCAATTTGCAGTAGCTCAGTGGAGCTGATCGAGACACCTGCGGAAAAATCACAAGGTCCCGATCAGCTGAGATCAGTGTTCCAATGCTCCAGAAAGCCATGATATTGTTCAATGCTGGTCTATGGAAAAGCATTGTTCAGTGTTAGAAACCTAAAGATTGCAGATAATAGTCTAAAAAAATTGTAAAAAAAAAAAAAAAAAAGGGTAAAAAAAATAATAATTTAGAAATGTGAAATAATCCCTTCCCTAATAAAATTTTTAATGACCACCTTTTCCCATTTTTTAAATAAAATAATGTAAACAAAAATAAGCATGAACATATGTGGTATCACTGCGTGCTTAAATGTCCAAACTATTAAAATATAACATTAGTTAAACCGCATGGTCAATGGCGTAAACAAAAAAAATACCAAAGTCTATAATTAAGTATTTTTGGTCACTTTTATACCAGGAAAAAAGCAATCAAAAAGTCCCATCAAAACAAAAATAGTAACAATAAAATATACAGATCACAATGCAAAAAAAAATATCCCTCACAGTTCCCGGTATACAGAAAAATGAAAGATTTATAGGGTCAGAAGAGGACAATTTTAAGTATACTCCTTTTCGTACAAAATTTTTTATTTTTTTAAAAGTAGTAAAATAAATGAGGATGATTGCCAATTGCCCCATGACAGAGGAAAAATTCCTTCCTGACTCCAATATGGCATCAGAATAAATTTCTGGATCAACGTTGTATCCAAATAAATCTAGGATCTGTCACTTGTAATACTATATTTTCCAGAAAAATATTCAGGCCCCCTTGAACTTGTTTATTGAATCAGACATCACAACATCATGTGGCAGAGAGTTTGATTGTCTCACTGCTCTTACAGTAAAAAATCTGTGATGATGGTGAAAACCTCTTTCCTCTAGGCCTAAAAGATGTGTCAGGGTTAGGCTAAGTTTCCCCTTGTGTTTTTTTCTTGCGTTTTTATGTGTGAAAAAAACGCCAGAAAAAACGCCATTGCAAATTACTTGCGTCTGGCGTTTTTTCATTTGAGTGGAAATTGCATTTTTGGCCCCTTTGGTGTTTTTTTCAAAATTTGTTGGGTACCAATTGACCGGATTGCGGCAGCCAATCACTGCTCTCAGAGGAAAATATGATTATAAGAGTGAGTGGCCGGGCGGAGTACAGAACAGAGATGCGAGTGCAGAAGAAAGCCGCTCTGCATCTCAGGGATGAAGGATGATCGCAACGGGTGTCAGGTGTGACAACCACTGTGATCTGTCCTTAACTGCAGGTACTACTGCTCTGAATATAAAGCACACTCTGCTCCATGCTGGGAGCTGTAGTACCTGCATTTATAGACAGAGCGCAGCGAGTGTCACTCCTGACACCCGATGTGATCCTCCTGTATAATGTATAGATGCGGGTGGCCGCTCTTCTCTGGTCCCCTGCACTGCCGTATATATACACCTATTCATATTTCCCAGAGAAATTGTGAAGTGTGAACAGAGTTGTGATTGGCTGGAACCATCTGGCCAATCACTGCTCTCTGCGGGAAATATGATTAGGTGTATATATACGTCAGTGCAGGGGACCATAGAAGAGCGGCCGGCCGCATCTATAAATTATACAGGAGGATCACAACGGGTGTCAGAAGCGATCTGTCAATTAGTACATGTACTACTACTCCCATCATGGAACAGTGTGTTCCATGCTGGGAGTAGTAGTACTACATAAAAAAAAAATTTAAATTAAAAAACACACACACTACATTTTTATTATTGTCGGCTACATTTTTAGTGCCCTGCCTGCCCACATAAATTGATCCCTGTTTAAAAATTTATAAAAATGCTTTGGGCGCTTTGTTTGGTCCTCCGCCCGCTCGCGGTTGAACAGGATGACGCTGACTCGGCCCAAACTGTTGGGTGGGACGGGCCTCCCGGACTGCTTTTTGTACTACCTGGCCTGTATATATTCTAGAGTTCTGGATATTTTTCATGGCTCGAATACCAAGTTGTGGGTCCGCTTGGCACAGGCGGTTTGTCCCAGAGCCCTCTCCACCCTCCCGTGGACCTGGTCCCCGTCTTCCCGTGAGGGGCTTTTTGTCTCTTTTTCTGTGAGACATACGTTGGCCTCCTTGCACTCGATCAAGGGGCCATTGGCAATGGTCGACCGTAGGGGCCCCCTCTTGCCCATAACGGACAACCCATTGTTTCCCCCAGGGTTGACTTCCAGTGGAGGATTTTTGGGGGCCTCCCTTTCGACCCCACTTAGGTTTATTGATGTGCTGACCACGACCTCATTGAAGCCCTTGGAGACCATCTTGGAGGAACGTCCTTCCTCTAGGCGGGTCCTTTCGCATACCTTCAGTTACGACATTTTTACTCGTCCTTGTCTGCAGACCACTCCTTGCACCGTACCCTCACTCCATTCGAACACCTCTGTCTAGCCTCCTCGGGTCCTCGTCACTCTATCTCCATCATGTATGGTCTTTTGATTTCCTCCAGGTCAGAGTCCCTTCCGGCCTTCTGCCGCGCGTGGGAGGCCGAACTGGGCTCCACCTTTACTACCGAGCAGTGGACTAAATGCTTCTTTCTCTCTCATAAGGCTGTCATTGCCACAAAAGCTCAGGAGACTAGTTACAAAATTCTTTCTCGGTGGTATAGGGTCCCTGAGACCCTTCACAGATGGTACCCCTCGGTATCCAATCAGTGTTGGAGATGTGATATGGCGGTGAGCTCGATGACGCATGTTTGGTGGAGCTGCTCTAAGTTGGCTCCCTTTTGGCGCACTGTCCTACAGACCATATTTGAGGTCACCGGGGTGAGGATTCCCTCTTCTCCTGAATCCGTTTTGCTTTACATGTTCCCCATGGCCCAATCCACTTACAAAAAGTCGCTAACACGTCACCTGCTTCAGGCCTCTAAAACGGTTATCCCTAGGCGTTGGCGGGACCCAACCCCTCCATCCTTAGAAGAATGGGTGGCCAAAGTTTCCCGTATACACCGAATGGAGGAACTTTTAGCGGTCCTCCCCTCGGAGGTGGACCGGTTTGGTGCCACTTGGCTCCCGTGGTCCCAGTTCTGCTCATCTCCCCAATTTCGGACCCTTTGTTGCCCGGTTTCGGCCGATTAACTGCTAATATCCCCCCCACGGGAGGGGTGTTGTGGGGGGTGGTTCGTTGGGTCCTGCGCCGGGACGTTCTTTAGTTTTTCTTCTTCTTTCTTTCTCTCTCTCTCTCTCCCCCAAGATCTCTGCTGCTTCCTTCCCCCTTTATCTTTTTTGTCTCTACTTGTGTTTCTTCTTGTTTTGTCTTTGTGCCTTATGGGTGTGGACCTACTGCATTCATATATAATGCACCTCTTTTGTTCCATATTTCACTCTCTTATTTCTCACCCCTCCCCCTTACAACGTTTTATTAGCTGACCTACTTGGCTTGGTTATATAGGGGTGGGGTAGTGAAGCGGTTCTCCACCCTGTGCCATCTTATATTGCTGTTTGATTGTTATTTTTTTTGTTATTTGATGGTATTGTTACCTTGCTTACCAAATTGAATTCTGTGCTCACTGTTAACCGATATTATGCCTAGGCCTCCCGAGGCCGTTTTGTCTACTGTATCCTCTCATGTCTTAGCCATGTACTATTTACTATGTTTAATAAATTCCTTTCGAATTGGAAAAAAAAAATATAATTTTTTTATAAAAATGTTGTTATAATAAAGATATATATATCATTAGATTACATTTTTCCATCACTACTGTATCTTTTTTAATATTTTTTTTAATGGTACCCTATGAAATTTTATTAAAAAAGGTATCTCCATCACTTTTTTGGATCGCTAAAGTCCAAAAAAAGAATAAAACCCCCCTGCAAAAACCGCAAAGTTAAAAACGCACGTCATTTTTGTTGGCCTTTTTTTTTTTCTCCCATAGACTTCTATGGGAGAAAAACGCCACGATTTCAGGGAAAAAAACGCCATAGGCTCAACATGCTGCGACTTTGCAAAACTGCCAAGGAGCTGAAAAACGCCAAAAAGAGTGAAAAAACGCCAAAAGCATAACAAAAAAAAAAAACAAACTGAAAATCGCAATGTGGAAAAATAATTTTGTGATTTGACATTGATTTACAGCTAAAATCTGACTGCAGCTTTTTCTGGACGAAAAAACGTCATGCGCCAGAATTGGCGTTTTTTGGGGGGCGTTCTCCCCCCCCCAAAAAAAAAAAAAAACAGTTGGAAACTTAGCCTTACAGATCTATGTATAAAAATATTACTAGAAAGTTCTATGTTATGTCCTTCATATATTTGTACATTATGATCAAATTCCTCTGAATGGGGTTATTATTATTGAAAGAAAGAGGAGACCGGAGGGGATATGATAGAAACTTTTATATGCATAAAGGGAATCAACAAGGTAAAAGAGAAGTGGATATTTAAAAGAAGAAAAACTACAAGAGGACATAGTTTTAGAGAATATTAGAGGGGCAAAGGTTTCTGCAGTAATATCAGAAAGTATTACTCAACTCAGAGAGTAGTGGATGCATGGAATAGCCTTCCTGCAGAAGTGGTCGCTGCAAATACAGTGAAGGAGTTTAAACATGCATGGGATAAGCATAAGGCTATCCTTTATATGAGATAGAGATATGCATAAGGCTGTCCTTCATATTACATAGGCATAAGGCTATCCTTTATATAAGATAGAGATAGGCATAAGACTATCCTTTATATAAGATAGAGATAGGCATAAGGATATCCTTTATATAAGATAGAGATAGGCATAATGCTATCCTTTATATAAGATAGAGATAGGCATAAGACTATCCTTTATATAAGATAGAGATAGGCATAAGGCTATCCTTTATATAAGATAGAGATAGGCATAAGGCTATCCTTTATATAAGATAGAGATAGGCATAAGGCTATCCTTTATATAAGATAGAGATAGGCATAAGGCTATCCTTTATATAAGATAGAGATAGGCATAAGGATATCCTTTATATAAGATAGAGATAGGCATAAGGCTATCCTTTATATAAGATAGAGATAGGCGTAAGGCTATCCTTTATATAAGATAGAGATAGGCATAAGGCTATCATTTATATAGGATGGGGCCAGGGACTATTGATATTATTCACATTCTATGACACATTCTATGTTTCTATGAATGGGACAGTTGCAGAAATTAGTGCAACAACTATTCAGCATGCAAATTCACCATTAGGGTTTTAACCCCTTGGTGACACATGACGGACCTAGTCCGTTATGGTGTCACTAAGGCTACGTTTCTAAGTTTTTTCGCCAATTCTGCCACATGGTGTTTTTTTTGGGCCAAAAAACGCTGCAGCCAGATGTTAGCTGTAAATCAATGAGAAATCGCAAAATTCTTTTTCCACTTGGCGTTTTTGAGTTTGGCGTTTTTTTTTTATCCTTTTGGCGTTTTTTCTCTCTTTTTTTTTTGCGTTTTTCAGCTCCTTGGTGGTTTTTCAAAATTGCAGCATGTTGAGCCTATGGCGTTTTTCCCCCTGAAATCGTTGCGTTTTTCTCCCATAGAGGTCTATGGAAGTAAAAAAAAACACCAAGAAAAACGCCATCTGGGTTTTAACTTTGACGTTTTTTCAGGCGGTTTTTATTCTCTTTTGGACTTTAGCGATCCAAAAAAAGTGATGGAGATACCTTTATTAATACAATTTCGTAGGGTACCATTAAAAAAAATAATAAAAAAGATACAGTAGTGATGGAAAAAATAGTATTTATCGAAATGTATCTTTTTTATAACAACATTTTTATTAATTTTTAAACAGGGATCAATTTATGTGTGCGGGGAGGGCAATGAAAATTTAGCCGACAATAATAAAGATGTAGAGTGTGTGTTTTTCACTTTTTTTCCAACATCTTTTAAGTAGTACAACTACTCCCAGCATGGAACACACTGTTCCTTGTTGGGAGTAGTAGTACCTGTACTAATTGACAGATCGACCCAGGTCCATTGCGAGCCTCCTGTATAATGTATAGATGCGGACGGCCACTCTTCTATGGTCCCCTGCACTGACGTATATATACACCTATTCATATTCACTGAAGAAATCTGTGATTGTCACGTCCCGGGAGCTGTGCATGATGGGAGAATATCCCCATAGGAACTACACAGCTCCCGGGACGTGAGTCATCAGAGAGCAGTTAGACAGAAAAAAACAACTCAACTTCAGAAGCTAATAACTATTGCAAGGATTAAGATTTTTTAATAGAAGTAATTTACAAATCTGTTTAACTTTCCAGAGCCTGTTGATATATAAAAAAAAAGTTTGGGCCTGGAATACCCCTTTAACTGCAAGTACTACTACTCCCAACATGGAGCACACTCTGCTCCATGCTGGGAGCTGTAGTACCTGCAGGTACTACAGCTCCCAACAAAATTTGAAAAAAAAACAAAAAACGCCAAAAAAGTAAAAACGCCAGAAAGAAGCCTAACAAAAATGCAGTGCAAAAACCTCAGTGGAATTCTAGCCTAAGGGTGTATGGAGTGGGCTCCTGACTCGAACCTGCTCTATACCCGGCGGCCCTCAGCTGTTTCTTGTAGCTGGAGGCCACCGCTACTAGGCGGCATGCAGCGATTGCCGCGGCTGGCTAATAACCCTTTAGATCGGCGTCTAATGGGACCTTTAATATGTCCCTGGTAGTTTAGTGGAGTGGATTGTCCCCCCTTCCCCCTGCAGCACGATCACAAAGGGGGGTGATCCACTATGGAGGTAGCCAGAGGGCATATCTCTCCTCCTGTCCCGCTAACGGCTCTGCATTTGATAGAGCCTGGCTGTACCAGGCTCTGCCAAATGAGCGCAGAGCACACAAATTAATGTAGTTCTATGGAACTACATTGATCTGTATGAGGAACCTAATGATTCCTCCTAAATGTCTCCTAAGGGACCAATAAAGTGTAAAAAAAAAAAAAAAAAAAGTGTAAAAAATTTAATAAAAATTAACCCCTTCCATATTAAAAGATTAAATCACCCCCCCCTTTTCCCATTTTCCATATAAAAAACATATAAACCAAAAAGAATTTACATATTGGGCATCGCCGCATATGTAATTGTTTGAACTATTACAACATTAGTTATCCCTTACGGTAAATGGCGTAAACGGAAAAAAAATATATACCAAATCCGAGAATTGCATCAGGTCACATACCAGAAAAAAAAAAGTAAAAAGAGATTGAAAAGTCAGATCAATACCACAATGGTACCGATAAAAACAACAGATTATGGCACAAAAAATGAGCAAACATACAGCTCAGTAAACAAAAAAATTAAAAGTTATAGGGGTCAGAAGAGAACAATTTTATGCATAATTAAAAAATGGTAAAATAAAACAAAACCTATATAAATAGGGTATTGTTTTAATCATATGGACCTACAGAATAGAGAAAAAGTGCTCTGAGTAGAATCGGTAGCCCCCAAAAGTTTCAAAATGGCTTTTCTTTTTTAATTTTGACGCACAAATAATTTTTTTCTTCATCTCACTGTAAATTTGGTAGTAAAATTTGTGATATAATTACAAAGTATAATTTGTGGTGCAAGAATCAAGCCCTCATATGGGTCTGTAGGTCAAAAATTTAAAGCGTTATGGCTATTAGAAGGCAAGGAGGGAAAAATGCAATAATGATTAAATCCCTTTGTCCTTAAAGGGGTACTCTGGCCCTGAGACATCTTATCCCCTATCCATAGGGGATAAGATGTCTCACCGCGGGGGTCCCACCGCTGGGGACCCCCCCACAATCATGTATTCGCCACCCACCTGTATGAGCTGCATGCCGCGGTGCCAGCTCACAAACAGCCGGGTACAAGGGACCGGAGTATCGCGATGTCACCAGTGTGACGTCACCCCCGCCCCCGCTATGCAAGTCTATGGGAGGGGTGATGTCACACCGGGGCGGATTCATGATACTCCGGCCCCATGGTCGCCACCTGGCTGTTTGTGAGCTGGCACCGCGGCGTGAAGCTGAAACAGGTGGGTGGCGAATACAAGATTGCAGGGGTCCCGAGCGGAACCCCCCCCCCATCCCCCGCGGTGAGACATCTTATCTCCTATCCTTTGGATAGGGGAAAAGATGTCTCAGGGCCAGAGTACCCCTTTAAGGGGTTAAACCTAAAGGCAGAAATGGATTTTAAAAAAAGAGACATCTTAAGAAACTCAGTGGCCCACATTTATCATTGTCTTTAGACTGTTTTTTGTGTCTAAAAAAGCCGCAAGCAGGGTTTTTTGCGCCTTTTTTTGCCCCTTTTTGTTTACATATTTCTGCTGATTTTGAGTTGCAATCCACTGATTTTGGCAATAGACATGATATGGAAGGGATTTATCATTGCCCCTTTTTGTAAAAAGGAGCAAAAAAAGACGCAAAGCCACTGAAAAGTATCTAAAACTACACCAGCCCAGACAAGGTGTAGCTTTTTGGTGTATGTGTAGACAGAAATTTCAGAAAATGTGGACCTGCACCAAATTTATCAAAGCTCTTTTACCTTTTAATAAATTTGGCGCTCCTACACAGGTGTAAAAAATTTTTTCACTTGCACTGCAATTAGAGATGAGCGAACTTACAGTAAATTCGATTCGTCACGAACTTCTCGGCTCGGCAGTTGATGGCTTTTCCTGCATAAATTAGTTCAGCTTTCCGGTGCTCCGGTGGGCTGGAAAAGGTGGATACAGTCCTAGGAAAGAGTCTCCTAGGACTGTATCCACCTTTTCCAGCCCACCGGAGCACCGGAAAGCTGAACTAATTTATGCAGGAAAAGGCATCAACTGCCGAGCTGAGAAGTTTGTGATGAATCGAATTTACTGTAAGTTCGCTCATCTCTAACTGCAATGATAAATGTGGGCCTATATGTGTATACAGTATACACCACCAAAAAATGCAACTCCAACTCTGTCCACTAGATGTCAAGCTTACTCTTTCAATCTTGTACCGCAGCTGTAATTGCAGCCTGGGAATGATGTATACTGTATCTGGAGACATGACCAGGAGCTGAGAAGGGTTGTGAATAGCTGAGTGGATGTGACTAATGTGTTGGATTAGTCATATGGCCTGTGCATCTCTGACCACAATAATCCTACACAACTACATTAATTTATATAGTGGGCTGGCTATTTATCATAGCCAATATGGTGGCTGAGCAGATAGCACTTGGATCTGAAGAACAATGCTTGCCTGGAGTTTGTATGTTCTCCCTATGTTTCCTTGGGTTTCCTGCCCATGGGGGACTGGTAGAACTATTTATACTATGTATTTGTATACATAGTAGTATTATGTGCTTACTATATTAAAATTTTATGTGAACACTACATGGTAGTATTTGCCTAGTATATGACAATATTATACGAGCATTACGACGTAGTGTTATGTGCTTACAATATTTGGTAGTATTATGTGCTTACTGTATGTTAATATTTATGTGAACACTATATGGTAATATGTGCTTACTATATGGAAGTATTATGTGAAACACTATACATTAGCATTATGAGTTTACCTTATAGCACTAAATGTCAACACCATATGGTAGTGTTATGTGCTATTCATATGACACTATGTGGACACTATATGGTAGTATGCCCTAACCATATTGCATTGTTAGTTAAACACAGACCCTTTATGCTATTGTCTATTGGCAGTATTATGTGGACATTGTATGGTAGCGTTTTGTGAACAGTATATAGTAGTATAAGCTTACTATATTGAATTATTAGATGGGCATGATATGATAGTATTATGTGCCTACTATTTGAATATTTGATATGAAAACTATATGGTAGTATTATATATAGAAGTATTATGTGAATACTATAAAGTAGAATTAAAGGGGTATTCCCCTGGTTTTTTTTTTGTTTTTTTTTTATCAACTGGTGCCAGAAAGTTAAACAGATTTGTAAATGACTTCTATTTAAAAATCGTAATCCTCCTAGTACTTATCAGCTGTTGTATACTGCAGAGGAAATTCTTTTACTTTTTGAATTTCCTTTCTGTCTGACCACAGTGCTCTCTGCTAACACCTCTGTCCATTTTAGGAACTGTTTGGAGCAGGATAGGTTTGGTATGGGGATATGCTCCTACTCTGGACAATTCCTAAAATGGACAGAGGTGTCAGTAGAGAGCACTGTGTTCAGACAGAAAAAAAATCAAAAAAGAAAAGAACTTCCTCTGGAACATACAGCAGCTGAGAAGTGCAGGAAGGGTTAATATTTTTAAATAGAAGTAATTTACAAATCTGTTTAACTTTCTGACACCAGTTGATTTATAAATAAAATGTTTTCCAGTGGAGTACCGCTTTAAGTGTTATGTATTTACTGTTTGGCAGTGATACATTTATATTATATGGTAGTATTACTACTCACTATATAAAAATATTATGTAAACACTATATGGTAGTTTTACATGCTCACTATATGACCGTGTTGTTTAAACATTAGTTCCTGTTACATCCACCATACTTCCTCTGGTTGTGGTGCTTATAACAATCAAAAGTTACCCTTCTGCTCCGGCATCCCTTATTGCAATGGGGTCACGAGGGAGATTTATCAAAACCTGTGAGGAAGAAAAGTTGACCAGTTGTCCATAGCAACCAACCAGATGGTTTGTTCCAAAAAAAAAATTAAAAATGAAAGAAGTGATCTGATTGGTCGCTATGGGCAACTGGTCACCTTTTTTTTTCCTCCAGAGGTTTTGATAAATATCCCTCAATGGAGGTCATTAAATTTTTCTCAGGTTTTGCAACCAAATTGTGTCACATGTTTCATACGCCATATTTGGCAACAAAAAAATTTCCCCAGAACCTGGACAACTCTACAATTTACTTGAAAAACCTGAAAAAGGCGCGTGTCCACCAAACGGGCCGTGTCTGCTGGAAAAGGCATTTGTCCCTGACAGTTTAGAAAAATTGCAGCAAAAATGTGGTGAATTTGAGCTCTGGAAAACCCAATAGCCGTTGTAAAAAGCAGCAAAACGTTGGGGAAAGCACCAAATTAGTAAATATTAAACTACCTGTTAGAAAGAGAAAAAAAAATGTCTTCAATAAAAACAACACTTCACTCACCACCATTGTGTTTTGATTTAAACTTGCTAATGTGAGACTGAGGCTGCAGTCCCCCCCTCCTCCTTGAGTTTGTCCTGGGGGCAGTGCTGAGCTGTCTACACACACTACACTATGCTGAATGAGACAGCGCAGACAGTGCTGATGCTCGTGCTGCAGAGAGTCAGTGATGCTGGTAGCTGGGAGTCAAGCTGAAAGCCATGTATATGTCACCATCCCCATGTCCCCCCTGAGGAGGCTTAGGAGACAATATCATCAGCTCCAGGCCGCTTGTTGATTTGGGATGACAACAATTTTGTTTATGCCTAAAACAGCATTAATCTGGGGGAGGGGAGTCATTAAACTTCTCAGGGACCCCGAAGACATGAGGAATGTAATTAGATCACATCACAGGCAACACTTTCCATATTACAGCAGACATCGGGAAGAAGACTATGGCATTGATGAAAAATCTTATACACAGAAAGTATTTACATATGTAATCACAATGAGCAGCACTGCTGCTGTACCTAAACCATTAATGTGTGATACTGTCTGCTGAGCTGCGGCACCTAAACCTATCCTGTGTTACTGCCTGTTGAGCTAGTGTATCCAAGTCTACCATGTCTGATACAGTCTTCAGAGCAATGTGCAAAAGTTCACCCCGTGTGACACGGTCTGCTTAGGTGGCGTATCTGAGTCTCTGATTTTTTCGGAGTAGACTGATCAGGTCATAGAAGGCGTAAATGGAAAGGCACTATGTACTGCACAAGATAATGCACCCAGCACATAGCACCGTTATATGGTAACTGCGTTATCTCGGCTGTGTCTGTCAGCTTCTGTAATGAGCACTAAGAAGAAAATGTACTATCTCCCCGACATCCGTCTCCTGGATGACTAATTATTTTGTAGTTTTTTCTGGGAGAGATAAGAAAAAAAGTCACTAACTGCAATTGGTTAACAAATACCGATGAGTTCTGCACCAAGAGTTCCAGAAAACCAAGTATAATTACCCATGTACAAGATCATAATTACTATAATACTGCCTCTTATATACAAGAATATACCGTATTTATCGGCGTATAACACGCACTTTTTAGGCTAAAATTTTTAGCCTAAAGTCTGTGTGCGTGTTATACGCCGATACACCCCCAGGAAAGGCAGGGGGAGAGAGGCCGTCGCTGCCCGCTTCTCTCCCCCTGCCTTTCCTGGGGTCTAGAGCGCTGCTGTCGGCCCTTTTCACCCCCTGGTTATCGGCGCCGCTGCCCGTTCTGTCCCCCTGACTATCGGTGCCGGCGCCGATAGCCAGGGAGAGAGAAGCGGCGCCGACAGCCAGGGGGAGAGAAGGGGCAGCGGCACCCATTGCCGGCGCCGCTGCCCCATTGCCTCCCCCCATCCCCGGTGGCATAATTACCTGAGTCCGGTCCGCGCTGCTCCAGGCCTCCGTCGTGCGTCCCCGGCGTCATTGCTATGCGCTGAACGGCGTCATTGCTATGCGCTGACGTCAGAGCGCCGCGCCGTGCATAGCAACGACGCTGGGGACGTACGACGGAGGCCTGGAGCAGCGCGGACCGGACTCAGGTAATTATGCCACCGGGGATGGGGGGAGGCAACGGGGCAGCGGCGCCGGCAATGGGTGCCGCTGCCCCTTCTCTCCCCCTGGCTGTCGGCGCCGCTTCTCTCTCCCTGGCTATCGGCGCCGGCACCGATAGTCAGGGGGACAGAACGGGCAGCGGCGCCGATAACCAGGGGGTGAAAAGGGCCGACAGCAGCGCTCTAGACCCCAGGAAAGGCAGGGGAGAGAAGCGGGCAGCGACGGCCTCTCTCCCCCTGCCTTTCCTGGGGGTATATTGGGGTATACACGCGCACACACGCACCCTCATTTTATCATGGATATTTGGGTAAAAAACTTTTTTTACCCAAATATCCTTGGTAAAATGAGGGTGCGTGTTATAGGCCGGTGCGTGGTATACCCCGATAAATACGGTAACTACTATAATACTGCCTCCTATGTACAAGAATATAACTACTATAATACTGCCTCCTATATACAAGAATATAACTACTATAATACTGCTCCTATGTACAAGAATATAACTACTATAATACTGCCTCCTATGTACAAGAATATAACTACCATAATACTGTCTCCTATATACAAGAATATAACTACTATAATACTGTCTCCTATGTACAAGAATATAACTACTATAATACTGCTCCTATATACAAGAATATAACTACTATAATACTGCCCCTATGTACAAGAATATAACTACTATAATACTGTCTCCTATATACAAGAATATAACTACTATAATACTGTCTCCTATATACAAGAATATAACTACTTTAATACTACCTCCTATGTACAAGAATATAACGACTATACTATTGCCTCCTATGTACAAGAATATAACTTCTATAATACTGCCCCTATGTACAAGATCATAACTACTATAACACTGCCTCCTATATACAAGAATATAACCACTATAATACTGCCCCTATGCACAAGTATATAACTACTATAATACTGTCTCCTATATACAAGAATATAACTACTATAATACTGCCTCCTATGTACAAGAATATAACTACTATAATACTACTCCTATGTACAAGAATATAACCACTATAATGCAAACATAAAGAGAGATGGGCGTCACTCCTGGTCCATAGAAAACGGAATTCTTTATTGTAAAGTGCAGACATGACAGGGTGCAGATATGGACAGACCTTCTGGGTACGCCACAGGTCAGCAACAGGCCGGGCATGTTTGCTGACCTGCGGCGTACCCTGGAGATCTGTCCGTGTCTGCACCCTGTCTTGTCTGCACTTTACAATACAGAATTCCATTTTTTATGGACCGGTGAGTGACACCCATCTCTCTTTATGTTTGCATATTGGAACCGTTTCTCTGGGGCTTTGGAATCACGTTCTCTGGAGCTTGTCCGGCAAGCAGGAGCTGCTAGTGCTGCCGGTGTTGCAGTGAACTGTATTGTGGGGATATTGCTGAAGCTGAGAAATTGAGGGGGTTGTAGTGCTGACTACTATTTCTTTTCCTGTTGTATAACTACTATAATACTGCCCCCTATGTACAGGAATATAACTACTATAATACTACCCCCTATGTACAGGAATATAACTACTATAATACTGCCTCCTAGCTGAGAGGTTGTGTGTGTGTAGCTCTCCTGATGTCTGGAGAAAGCCCAGGGAGGGGCCACCCTGGGTGGGGAAGCTCCCCAAGCAAGGCCCAGGCTTCTCGGCCTATTCTGGGAATTAATCCCCAGACACCTCAAACCATGGATGAAAATCCTAAAGTTTCTCTGGATGTAAGAAATGTTCAGAATGTTGTCAGTTCTGGTGCAGTAAGAAGCACAGATGAGAAGAAAGTCTTGGAAGCAAAGAAGGAATCATCATCAAGTAAGGTAATGGCTGCAGGTGTGCAATCCACCCCTCCTGCAGTCAGACAGAGGAGAACATCCCTGGAGAAGCAGACCATGCAGGAGAATCTGCAGCAGCCTGTCCTGATACGTTCTGACCGCACACGATACGGGAGCGGGAGCAGCGCAAAAGTTACAAGCACGCCAGATGAGCCCAGAGTGAGTACACCAGGAAGGCTTCAGGGGGCCACAAGTGCGGTCACTGGGAAGAACCAGGGGCCCAGTCCCCAGTCTGGAGATTGTGACCCTGCAGCAGTGACCACAGCCGCACCGAGACAGATACCACCTCAGAAGCAGAGTCCTGTGAGTACCCCACCAGCACGGCCCCCCAATACTCAGCGGGCGCCTGAACTGTGTTTGGCCGAGCAGATCCCAGCTCTGGTAAAGAGACTTGAGACTTTAAAAAAGACAAAGTTACAGCTGCAGAAACAAATTGAATGTATATACAAGCTAAAGGCAGCAAACCCCAATAACCAGGCTGTACATGATAAGAAGCTGAGCTCCCTCGCTGTGCAGCTCGCTGACACTGTGCAGGACATGGAGGACGTATTGGACCAGATGGGACCAGTCGCTGAGACCTTCAGAAATCAGCAGCGATTTGAGGGATATAAGGAAAGACCAGCGCCAAAGTCATCTACTGCTGCACCTAAGTCTTCAGCCTCACCAGGGGACACCCAGCAGTCCTGTACAAGACAAGAGGACATCCAGCAGTCCTGTGCAAGACCAGTCCTCAGACCAGCCAGCTTCCCTTTTGAAAAAGGGGATTTGTACAGACAAGCAGAAGCAAGCGTCCAGCAACATCAGAGACCTGCAGAGATCCTCCAGAGGTACCACAAGTCCCAGCATTTAGCACGGTGAAGCAGGACAATGGACACATACCTGAAGGTAACTCTGTAACAGTAGTGCAGTCACCACAAGCCCCTGGGGGCAGTAGAGAGCAGCAGGACTGTGGACTCTTACCTGAAGGCAGCAGTGCAGCAGAGAGTTCACAGGACATGGCTCTGCAGGGCTTGCTGGGCTCTGTAGTGCAGGATCATACTGCCAGTGACTGCACTGATATGACTGTATGTGATATTACTGATAATGTGTCTGCAGAGGGGAGCGCTTCACAGTCTGTGTGGGATCTGGGGTCAGGTCCACCATTAGTTCAGCCTTCAGAGGCTTGTGACCCCCAGAGTATAGAGGTTGATGGTGGGGAGGGGGCTGTACAGTCTGATGCACAACACTTCCCCCCTTTAGTCACACAAGTGTCAGACCCCCCTAATACGGCTGGTCAACAGCCACCACAGCGCCCCCAAGTACAGCAGGAGGGTAGAAGTAGTGGCGCCTCCTCTGGTAATGCCTGGAGTCGTGGGTCACCATTCATGTCCAATGTAAACTATACGGGTCAGGCTTTCAAGAGGAGGAACGTGGTCAGGTTCAGACATAGAGGGGCCAAGGAGGAGCTGCCTGACAGGAGGTTTGTGGTCCGTGAACTTCTGTGCCACCAAATGGGCTTCCTGCCATCTAACATCCTGGCAGTGATAAACCTTCCTGACAGGCAGGGCTATGACGTCAGCTTCAAACTCATTTCCGACCTCGACCGCTTCTGGGCCCATGTCACCCGGGTGAGAGATGCTGATGGCTGGAATAAGTTCAGCTTTGTCCCCATCTCCAGACCGGACACAGCGAATGTCACCATAATATTCTGGAACGAGTTTGTCCCCCCCCAGGATATTGTCGTATGGTTAAAGAGACACTGTGACCTAATGTCAGACCTGACTAAGACCAGGGATGAGGACGGCATATGGACGGGCGGGTGGAAGGTCCTGGTAAAGTTACGGCAGATTAATAACATAACCCAACATTTGCCCAATTCATTTTTCATTGGTCGGGAGAAAGGGGTTTGCTTCTATGCAGGTCAGCCCAGAAAATGCTTCAAGTGTGGGAATACCGGTCATATCGCGAGTGTCTGCACCCTGGTGAAGTGTAATTTATGTGGGGAGATCGGCCATGTCAGCGCCACCTGCCAGAACATCCGCTGCAACCTCTGTGGTAAGACCGGTCACTCCCACAGGGACTGTCCTGATGCCTGGCATAATATCTGTAAGGACTTCCCTGATGAGGACCTGCTGGAGGGGACAGAGGACCTGGAGGAGGAGACGTTGGTGTCAGGGTCAGCAGTGACACAGCCCGAGCCTCAGCATAACACTAGGGGTGACAATATGGGTGACACTGTAGGTGACACTAGGGGTGACAATATGGGTGACAATATTGGTGACACAGTGCCCGACCAGTCCCAGCCAGGAGCCACTGAGAGGAACAAAGAGGTCACTGAGCAGGTTGTGGCCATGTCTTCTTCTGCCCCAACATCAATAAATCCGCAGAAGAGACGGAAAAAAGACAAAACCAGCCGTAAGTCTGAGGAGGGATGGACCACTGTCCAAAAGCCCTCCAAAAAGAAAGTAGACCCCGGGTCAGGTGTAATGACCATCACAAATAGGTACAGTGTGTTGTCAGAGTCAGACGCTGAGGAAGAGATGGAGAGGGAGTTGAAGCGAGTGGTAGATGAATTTAATGAGGACCAAGAGGGTGATCCCCCCACAAAAAGGAGACCCCCACGGGATAAACGTCTGTCCGAATCGGACATGGAAACAGGTGGTCAGCAGGAGGGCTCGGACTCAGATCTGTGATGATGGGGGTGACATCTCTGCTTCTTCTGCTTTCCTTTGTTATGATGGCCGACTTTACCCTTAAAGTGTTCTCCAGTAATGTGAACAGTGTCAGAGTAAGGAGGACCAGACACGTCGTATATGACCATCTAAAGTCTATTGATGCCGATGTCTTCTTCTTACAGGAGACACGTTTAAATACTCAAGGACTGTTACGTGAAGCAGAGCGTGAATGGCGGTCTGGTCCATCCTTTTGGTCACTGGCTGTGGAACCAAGTGCCGGGGTCTTTATCCTGTTTACCACCAATGATGTAACTGTACATAGGCTGACAGAGGTATTGATGGGAAGGTGCCTAATGCTAGAAGTTACTATTCGGGGTAGAAGGCTCCGACTTATTAATATCTATGGTTCACAGACTGACTGAAAGGGTTAACCTTTATAATGAAGTGAAGCCATATCTCTTCACGTCTGTCCCCGTCATCTTGGCTGGAGATTTTAATGCCTCCAGAACAACTAGTGACAGATCCTCTAATAGACCTCTAACACGAGACTCCAAGGTCTTAAACCAAATCATTCTACAGGCCGGGTTGTCAGATGTGTTTGTGCAGGGTGGTCGGAAGGCAAAGTTTACCTATTTTTGTGGTGGAAGAAGCAGTAGGATAGATTTGGCTCTGGTTAGTCCTACAGAGACGATTGGTGAGAAAGATGAGAAGATCGTCCCTTATTCTGACCATCTGGCCTTATATTTTTGTTTGGGTGTCACGCGGTGCCCTGAGACAGGTAGAGGGTTGTGGAGACTGAATTCCAGCCTATTAGAAGATCCTTCTGTGCAGAGACAGGTTCACTCTCTTATACAGGGTCAGCTAGAGAGGGTGGACTTCTATGATGATATGGCCGCCTGGTGGGAGGATGTCAAGGATGAGATCAGAACCCTCTTAAAGAGACTGTCAGTTATAAAGGGGAAGAGTAAGTATGGCCAGTATCTCAATCTGCGCAAAGAATTGGAGTCACTATATTCGGCGGGTGGGGACCAACAAAGGATAGACCGGCTGAAATCTGAGATAAGGCAGTATCAGTACAGCAGGTATACCTCCCTGGTTCTTGAACGGGATTATGGGTCCTTAGGGTCTCCTGATCCCTTTGAGAATTGCCGGGAGCGGGTGGCAAATAAATCTGTCACCGGTCTCACTGACTCCCAGGGTGTTTTGCAGGAATCTCGGGTGGGTATCCTGGGGGTGGTGAGATCGTACTATGCTGACTTGTTTCAGAGGAAGGTTTTGGATAGAGGCAAGATGACCCAATTCTTGGAGACAACTCCGCTCCCTGATACTAATGATTTGGACTTTTCTCCTTTGACAGCAGAATTGACGGTGGCAGAGGTCAAAGAGGCCATTGATAAGTTACATGTGAAGAAGGCACCAGGTCCAGATGGGATAACAGCAGAATTCTATAAGACATTCAGAGACCTCTTGGCCCCAATCCTCGTGGATGTTTACACAAATTGTCTAGAAAGTCACCTGATGCCTCCATCCATGAGAGTGTCCTCGCTGATTCTGCTGTCTAAAGGTAAAGAGCCGAGTGACATCAAGAACTGGAGTCCGATTGCCCTCTTGAATGTCGACAGGAAGATTCTGGCAAAAATCCTGTTTTCTAGGTTAGTTTGTCTGTCCCCGGCACTGTTGGCAGGCTGTCAGTATGGCACAGTAAAAGGGCGGAACATCTCTGGGGCAGTGATCTCCATAAGGGAGATGTTTGAGAGATGTAAAGCCCTGAGGTGTGGGAGATATGTTGTGAGTCTTGACCAGGCTAAAGCCTTTGACAGAGTAGATCACGAGTATCTATGGGCCACTTTGTCACAGTACGGTATTCCGGGACAATTCATCGATTGGCTGAAGACTTTGTATTGTGAGGCAGAGAGCTTTCCTCTGATCAATGGTTGGCAGGGTGACACGTTCAGGGTTGAGGCGGGGGTGAGACAAGGTTGCCCACTGAGTCCACTGCTGTATGTATTTGCCTTAGACCCGTTTCTGAGGTCACTGCAGGAGTGTGGTTTTCAGGGGGTGCCGGTCCCCCACTGCCTACCCCTGAGTGTTGTTGCCTACGCGGATGATGTGACTGTAGTGATATCTGAGCCTCGTGAGGTGGAGATGTTGTCTGCAGCCATCAGAAGTTACTCGGAGGCCTCAGGGTCTCTGGTCAACCTTGAGAAGAGTCAAGCTCTCTGGATATCTGATTCTGATCCAGACTTTGATCTGCCCCAATTTGTGAGAGCCTCCTCCTATATTAAAATCCTAGGGGTCAAATTCGGGAGGGACGATAACGCCAAACTAAATTGGGAAGAGAAGTTGGAAGCCGGAAATGCAAAGGTTCAGCGATGGAAGAACTGGAGGCTGACCTATAGAGAAAGGGTTAAAATGTTGAAGACTTACCTGGTCCCCGTCTTTTTGTATGTCTCTGTTGTTTTTCCTTTGCCAGAATCTTTCTCTGCTCGGCTCTTTAGCCTGTTCTTCCAAATGTTCTGGGGGAACAGGTTGAACCTGATAAAAAGAGGGGTCACCTACCTACAGAGGAGAGAGGGTGGGTTGGATATGCTGAATCCAAGGGTGTTCTTTGACTCCATGTTTCTAAAAGTAAATTTTGGTTGCATGGACTCAAACAACAGCTCCCTGTGGGCGAATAGTATCAGGGACTGGATATTGCCTTTTGCAGAGTCTTGGGTGCGAGGCGGCAGTCTCAAGAGGGGGAGATGGACGCGTGACTACCTCCCCCCGTACCTGGAATATGGGCTCAGATGTCTGAAGAGATGGCGCATTGAGAAGTCCTATATAGAGAGTAAGCCAAGGAAGGATCTATAAGTAAGGGTTTGTAGGGCTTTCTTCTGCTCTCCACTTGCCTTGAGGGACTGTGTGACCAGCACTTTACAAGAAAGTCTTAAGTTCCTCAATGGGAAACGACTCCCCGTAAAATTCTTTGACATAGCTTGGCTGTCGCTCCATGGGAGGCTCTTTGTCAGGGGTAACCTGAAATATCTAAGTGTCTCAGATAGGAACTGTCCTCTGGGTTGTCAGCAGGAGGAGACCATGGAGCATTTCATATCTGACTGCAGGGCCGGGAGGAGGATATGGGAAGAAGTGTCCAGTAAGCTGAACATCCCATTACTGCAGAACCTGACGTATCCTGACATCATATATGCTGTACCATCCAGTAACAGGACTGTAGACAGGGGGACAATGTATATAATTATAACAATCATTAAATATTACCATTGGCACATGAGAACTAGAGTGTCCATACACAATGAGCCATTCCATCACAACACAGCAGTAAGCCAGATAATGTCCGAGCTCCAGTGGGTAAAGTCATTAGAGATACGGAGGAACCAAAATAATGGGAAATTATGGAGGAATGTCTCTTTGGTTTAACACGGATGGTGTCATGTTATTTTAATAAATTTTTTGTGTTTTTCCTTTTCCAGCAAATGTGGACTTTCTAAGTTTAATATTACTCTGTACATACTCTAGTTGAGTAGTCATTGTGTGTACAATGCTTGTTATTTTTGTTTTGCATTGTAAGAATTTATGTTAATTGTAATTTTGTTTGTTTTCACAATAAAAATTGCCTCCTAGCTGAGAGGTTGTGTGTGTGTAGCTCTCCTGATGTCTGGAGAAAGCCCAGGGCGGGGCCACCCTGGGTGGGGAAGCTCCCCAAGCAAGGCCCAGGCTTCTCGGCCTATTCTGGGAATTAATCCCCAGACACCTCAAACCATGGATGAAAATCCTAAAGTTTCTCTGGATGTAAGAAATGTTCAGAATGTTGTCAGTTCTGGTGCAGCAAGAAGCACAGATGAGGAGAAAGCTGTGGAACTAAAGAAGGAATCATCATCAAGTAAGGTAATGGCTGCAGGTGTGCAATCCACCCCTCCTGCAGTCAGACAGAGGAGAACATCCCTGGAGAAGCAGACCATGCAGGAGAATCTGCAGCAGCCTGTCCTAATACGTTCTGACCGCACACGATACGGGAGCGGGAGCAGCGCAAAAGTTACAAGCACGCCAGATGAGCCCAGAGTGAATACACCAGGAAGGCTTCAGGGGGCCACAAGTGCGGTCACTGGGAAGAACCAGGGGCCCAGTCCCCAGTCTGGAGATTGTGACCCCGCAGCAGTGACCACAGCCGCACCGAGACAGATCCCACCTCAGAAGCAGAGTCCTGTGAGTACCCCACCAGCGCGGCCCCCCAATACTCAGCGGGCGCCTGAACTGTGTTTGGCCGAGCAGATCCCAGCTCTGGTAAAGAGACTTGAGACTTTAAAAAAGACAAAGTTACAGCTGCAGAAACAAATTGAATGTATTTACAAGCTAAAGGCAGCAAACCCCAATAACCAGGCTGTACATGATAAGAAGCTGAGCTCCCTCGCTGTGCAGCTCGCTGACACTGTGCAGGACATGGAGGACGTATTGGACCAGATGGGACCAGTCGCTGAGACCTTCAGAAACCAGCAGCGATTTGAGGGATATAAGGAAAGACCAGCAACAAAGTCATCTACATCTACTGCTGCACCCAAGTCTTCAGCCTCACCAGGGGACACCCAGCAGTCCTGTACAAGACAAGAGGACATCCAGCAGTCCTGTGCAAGACCAGTCCTCAGACCAGCCAGCTTCCCTTTTGAAAAAGGGGATTTGTACAGACAAGCAGAAGCAAGCGTCCAGCAACATCAGAGACCTGCAGAGACTCCTCCAGAGGTACCACAAGTCCCAGCAGTCAGCACGGTGAAGCAAGACTATGGACACATACCTGAAGGTAACTCTGTAACAGTAGTGCAGTCACCACAAGCCCCTGGGGGCAGTAGAGAACAGCAGGACTGTGGACTCTTACCTGAAGGCAGCAGTGCAGCAGAGAGTTCACAGGACATGGCTCTGCAGGGCTTGCTGGGCTCTGTAGTGCAGGATCATACTGCCAGTGACTGCACTGATATGACTGTATGTGATATTACTGATAATGTGTCTGCAGAGGGGGGTGCTTCACAGTCTGTGTGGGATCTGGGGTCATCTCTGGGGTCAGGTCCACCATTAGTTCAGCCTTCAGAGGCTTGTGACCCCCAGAGTATAGAGGTTGATGGTGGGGAGGGGGCTGTACAGTCTGATGGACAACACTTCCCCCCTTTAGTCACACAAGTGTCAGACCCCCCTAGTACGGCTGGTCAGCAGCCATCACAGCGCCCCCAAGTACAGCAGGAGGGTAGAAGTAGTGGCGCCTCCTCTGGTAATGCCTGGAGTCGTGGGTCACCATTTATGTCCAATGTGAATTATACAGGTCAGGCTTTCAAGAGGAGGAACGTGGTCAGGTTCAGACATAGAGGGGCCAAGGAGGAGCTGCCTGACAGGAGGTTTGTGGTCCGTGAACTTCTGTGCCACCAAATGGGCTTCCTGCCATCTAACATCCTGGCAGTGATAAACCTTCCTGACAGGCAGGGCTATGACGTCAGCTTCAAACTCATTTCCGACCTCGACCGCTTCTGGGCCCATGTCACCCGGGTGAGAGATGCTGATGGCTGGAATAAGTTCAGCTTTGTCCCCATCTCCAGACCGGACACAGCGAATGTCACCATTATATTCTGGAACGAGTCTGTCCCCCCCCCAGGATATTGTTGTGTGGTTAAAAAGGCACTGTGACCTAATGTAAGATATGACTAAGACCAGGGATGAGGACGGCATATGGATGGGAGGGTGGAAGGTCCTGGTAAAGTTACGGCAGATTAATAACATTACCCAACATCTGCCCAATTCATTTTTCATTGGTCGGGAGAAAGGGGTTTGCTTCTATGCAGGTCAGCCCAGAAAATGCTTCAAGTGTGGGAAGACCGGTCATATCGCGAGTGTCTGCACCCTGGTGAAGTGTAATTTATGTGGGGAGATCGGCCATGTCAGCGCCACCTGCCAGAACATCCGCTGCAACCTCTGTGGTAAGACCGGTCACTCCCACAGGGACTGTCCTGACGCCTGGCATAACATCTGTAAGGACTTCCCTGATGAGTACCTGCTGGAGGGGGCAGAGGACCTGGAGGAGGAGACGTTGGTGTCAGGGTCAGCAGTGACACAGCCCGAGCCTCAGCATAACACTAGGGGTGACAATATGGGTGACACTGTAGGTGACACTAGGGGTGACAATATGGGTGACAATATTGGTGACACAGTGCCCGACCAGTCCCAGCCAGGAGCCACTGAGGGGAACAGGGAGGTCACTGAGCAGGTTGTGGCCATGTCTTCTTCCGCCCCAGCATCAATAAATCCGCAGAAGAGACGGAAAAAAGACAAAACCAGCCGTAAGCCTGAGGAGGGATGGACCACTGTCCAAAAGCCCTCCAAAAAGAAAGTAGACCCCGGGTCAGGTGTAATGACCATCACAAATAGGTACAGTGTGTTGTCAGAGTCAGACGCTGAGGAAGAGATGGAGAGGGAGTTGAAGCGAGTGGTAGATGAATTTAATGAGGACCAAGAGGGTGATCCCCCCACAAAAAGGAGACCCCCACGGGATAAACGTCTGTCCGAATCGGACATGGAAACAGGTGGTCAGCAGGAGGGCTCGGACTCAGATCTGTGATGATGGGGGTGACATCTCTGCTTCTTCTGCTTTCCTTTGTTATGATGGCCGACTCTACCCTTAAAGTGTTCTCCAGTAATGTGAACAGTGTCAGAGTGAGGAGGACCAGACACGTCGTATATGACCATCTAAAGTCTATTGATGCTGACATCTTCTTCTTACAGGAGACACGTTTAAATACTCAAGGACTGTTACGTGAAGCAGAGCGTGAATGGCGGTCTGGTCCATCCTTTTGGTCACTGGCTGTGGAACCAAGTGCCGGGGTCTCTATCCTGTTTACCACCAATGATGTAACTATACATAGGCTGACAGAGGTATTGATGGGAAGGTGCCTAATGCTAGAAGTTACTATTCGGGGTAGAAGGCTCCGACTCATTAATATCTATGGTTCACAGACAGTGACTGAAAGGGTTAACCTTTATAATGAAGTGAAGCCATATCTCTTCACGTCTGTCCCCGTCATCTTGGCTGGAGATTTTAATGCCTCCAGAACAACTAGTGACAGATCTTCTAATAGACCTCTAACACGAGACTCCAAGGTCTTAAACCAAATCATTCTACAGGCCGGGTTGTCAGATGTGTTTGTGCAGGGTGGTCGGAAGGCAAAGTATACCTATTTTTGTGGTGGAAGAAGCAGTAGGATAGATTTGGCTCTGGTTAGTCCTACAGAGACGATTGGTGAGAAAGATGAGAAGATCGTCCCTTATTCTGACCATCTGGCCTTATATTTCTGTTTGGGTGTCACACGGTGTCCTGAGACAGGTAGAGGGTTGTGGAGACTGAATTCCAGTCTATTAGAGGATCCTTCTGTGCAGAGGCAGGTTCACTCTCTTATACAGGGTCAACTAGAGAGGGTGGACTTCTATGATGATATGGCCGCCTGGTGGGAGGATGTCAAGGATGAGATCAGAACCCTCTTAAAGAGACTGTCAGTTATAAAGGGGAAGAGTAAGTATGGCCAGTATCTCAAGCTGCGCAAAGAATTGGAGTCACTGTATTCGGCGGGTGGGGACCAACAAAGGATAGACCGGCTGAAATCTGAGATAAGGCAGTATCAGTACAGCAGGTATACCTCCCTGGTTCTTGAACGGGATTATGGGTCCTTAGGGTCTCCTGATCCCTTTGAGAATTGCCGGGAGCGGGTGGCAAATAAATCTGTCACCGGTCTCACTGACTCCCAGGGTGTTTTGCAGGAATCTCGGGAGGGTATCCTGGGGGTGGTGAGATCGTACTATGCTGACTTGTTTCAGAGGAAGGTTTTGGATAGAGGCAAGATGACCCAATTCTTGGAGACAACTCCGCTCCCTGATACTAATGATTTGGACTTTTCTCCTTTGACAGCAGAATTGACGGTGGCAGAGGTCAAAGAGGCCATTGATAAGTTAAATCTGAAGAAGGCACCAGGTCCGAATGGGATAACAGCAGAATTCTATAAGACATTCAGAGACCTCTTGGCCCCAATCCTCGTGGATGTTTACACAAATTGTCTAGAAAGTCACCTGATGCCTCCATCCATGAGAGTGTCCTCGCTGATTCTGCTGTCTAAAGGTAAAGAGCCGAGTGACATCAAGAACTGGAGGCCGATTGCCCTCTTGAATGTCGACAGGAAGATTCTGGCAAAAATCCTGTTTTCTAGGTTAGTTTGTCTGTCCCCGGCACTGTTGGCAGGCTGTCAGTATGGCACAGTAAAAGGGCGGAACATCTCTGGGGCAGTGATCTCCATAAGGGAGATGTTTGAGAGATGTAAAGCCCTGAGGTGTGGGAGATATGTTGTGAGTCTTGACCAGGCTAAAGCCTTTGACAGAGTAGATCACGAGTATCTATGGGCCACTTTGTCACAGTACGGTATTCCGGGACAATTCATCGATTGGCTGAAGACTTTGTATTGTGAGGCTGAGAGCTTTCCTCTGATCAGTGGTTGGCAGGGTGACACGTTCAGGGTTGAGGCGGGGGTGAGACAAGGTTGCCCACTGAGTCCGCTGCTGTATGTGTTTGCCTTAGACCCGTTTCTGAGGTCACTGCAGGAGTGTGGTTTTCAGGGGGTGCCGGTCCCCCACTGCCTGCCCCTGAGTGTTGTTGCCTACGCGGATGATGTGACTGTAGTGATATCTGAGCCTCGTGAGGTGGAGATGTTGTCTGCAGCCATCAGAAGTTACTCGGAGGCCTCAGGGTCTCTGGTCAACCTTGAGAAGAGTCAAGCTCTCTGGATATCTGATTCTGATCCAGACTTTGATCTGCCCCAATTTGTGAGAGCCTCCTCCTATATTAAAATCCTAGGGGTCAAATTCGGGAGGGACGATAACGCCAAATTAAATTGGGAAGAGAAGTTGGAAGCCGGAAATGCAAAGGTTCAGCGATGGAAGAATTGGAGGCTGACCTATAGAGAAAGGGTTAAAATGTTGAAGACTTACCTGGTCCCTGTCTTTTTGTATGTCTCTGTTGTCAGAATCTTTCTCTGCTCGGCTCTTTAGCCTGTTCTTCCAAATGTTCTGGGGGAACAGGTTGAACCTGATAAAAAGAGGGGTCACCTACCTACAGAGGAGAGAGGGTGGGTTGGATATGCTGAATCCAAGGGTGTTCTTTGACTCCATGTTTCTAAAAGTAAATTTTGGTTGCATGGACTCAAACAACAGCTCCCTGTGGGCGAATAGTATCAGGGACTGGATATTGCCTTTTGCAGAGTCTTGGGTGCGAGGCGGCAGTCTCAAGAGGGGGAGATGGACGCGTGACTACCTCCCCCCGTACCTGGAATACGGGCTCAGATGTCTGAAGAGATGGCGCATTGAGAAGTCCTATATAGAGAGTAAGCCAAGGAAGGATCTATACGTAAGGGTTTGTAGGGCTTTCTTCTGCTCTCCACTTGCCTTGAGGGACTGTGTGACCAGCACTTTACAAGAAAGTCTTAAGTTCCTCAATGGGAAACGACTCCCCGCAAAATTCTTTGACATAGCTTGGCTGTCGCTCCATGGGAGGCTCTTTGTCAGGGGTAACCTGAAATATCTAAGTGTCTCAGATAGGAACTGTCCTCTGGGTTGTCAGCAGGAGGAGACCATGGAGCATTTCATATCTGACTGCAGGGCCGGGAAGAGGATATGGGAAGAAGTGTCCAGTAAGCTGAACATCCCATTACTGCAGAACCTGACGTATCCTGACATCATATATGCTGTACCATCCAGTAACAGGACTGTAGACAGAGAGACAATGTACATAATTATAACAATCATTAAATATTACCATTGGCACATGAGAACTAGAGTGTCCATACACAATGAGCCATTCCATCACAACACAGCAGTAAGCCAGATCATGTCCGAGCTCCAGTGGGTAAAGTCATTAGAGATACGGAGGAACCAAAATAATGGGAAATTATGGAGGAATGTCTCTTTGGTTTAACACAGATGATGTCATGTTATTTTATTAAATTTTTTGTGTTTTTTCCTTTTCCAGCAAATGTTTTACTTTCTAAGTTTAATATTACTCTGTACATACTCTAGTTGAGTAGTCATTGTGTGTACAATGCTTGTTATTTTTGTTTTGCATTGTAAGAATTTATGTTAATTGTAATTTTGTTTGTTTTCACAATAAAAATTGCCTCCTATGTACAGGAATATAATAACTATAATACTGCCTCCTATGTACAAAAATATAACTACTATTATACTGCCCCTATATACAAGAATATAATTGCTATAATACTGTATAAGATCATAGCTACTATAATACTGCCCTCTATGTACAAGAATATAGCTACTAGAAAACTGTCCCTGTGCACAAAATCATAGCTACTATAATACTGTCCCCTATGTACAAGAATATAACTACTATAATACTGCTTTTTATGTACACAATCATAACTACTTCAATACTGCCCCTATTTACAGTGGGGATCAAAAGTTTGGGCACCCCAGGTAAAACATTTTTATTAATGTGCATAAAGAAGCCAAGGAAAGATGGAAAAATCTCCAAAAGGCATCAAATTACAGATTAGACATTCTTATAATATGTCAACAAAAGTTAGATTTTATTTCCATCATTTATACTTTTAAAATAACAGAAAACAAAAAAATGGCATCTGCAAAAGTTTGGGCACCCTGCAGAATTTATAGCATGCACTGCCCCATTTGCAAAGCTGAGACCTGCCAGTGTCATGGATTGTTCTCAATCATCATCTGGGAAGACCAAGTGATGTCAATCTCAAAGGTTTTAAATGACCAGACTCATCTGACCTTGCCCCAACAATCATCACCATGGGTTCTTCTAAGCAATTGTCTAGAAATCTGAAACTGAAAATAGTTGAAGCACCCTCCAGTGTTAATACCTTGTACTGCCCCCTTTGGCAAGTATAACAGCTTGTAAACACTTTTTGTAGCCAGCCAAGAGTCTTTCAATTCTTGTTTGAGGTATCTTTGCCCATTCTTCCTTACAAGAGTATTCCAGTTCTTTGAGATTTCTGGGCTGTCTGTCACGCACTGCTCTTTTAAGGTCTATCCATAGATTTTCAATTATGTTGAGGTCAGGAGATAGTGAAGGCCATGGCAAAACCTTCAGTTTACGCCTCTTGATGTAATCCCCTGTGGATTTCGAGGTGTGTTTAGGATCATTATCCGTTTGTAGAAGCCATCCTCTCTTTAACTTCAGCTTTTTCACAGATGGCATCAAGTTAGCATCCAAAATTTGCAGAAATTTTATTGAATCAATTTTTCCTTCTACTCGTGAGATGTTCTCTGTGCCACTGGCTGCAATATAACCCAAAGCATGATTGATCCACCCCCATGCTTAACAGTTGGACAGAGGTTCTTTTCATTAAATTATGTTCCCCTTCTTCTCCAAACGTACCTTTGCTCATTCCGGCCAAAAAGTTCAATTTTAACCTCATCGGTCCACAGAACTTGTTTCTAAAATGCATCAAGCTTGTCTATATGTTCATTTACAAAGTTCAAACGCTGATTTTTGTGGTGAGGACGTAGAAGAGGTTTTCTTCTGATGACTCTTCCATGAAGACCATATTTGTACAAGTATCTCTTTATAGTGGAATAGTGTACCCCAACTCCAGTGTCTACCAGATCTTTCTGGAGGGATTGTGCAGTCAAATGTGGGTTTTGAATTGTTTTTCTCCCAATCCTGTAAGCTGTTCTGTCTGATATTTTTCTTGGTCTTCCAGACCTTGCTTTAACTTCCACTGTTCCTGATGACTGCCATTTCTTAATGACATTCCGAACAGAGGATATTGACATCTGAAAACGTTTTGCTATCTTCTTATAGCCTTCTCCAGCTTTGTGAGCGTCAACTATTTTCAGTTTCAGATTTCTAGACAACTGCTTAGAAGAACCCATGGTGCTGATTGTTGGGGCAAGGTCAGATGAGTCTGGGCATTTAAAACCTTTCAGATTGACATCACCTGGTCTTCCCAGATGATGATTGAAAACAATCCATGACACTGGCAGGTCTCAGCTTTGCAAAGGGGGCAGTGCATGCTATAAATTCTGCAGGGTGCCCAAACTTTTGCAGACGCCATTTTTTTTCCTGTTATTTTGAAAATGTAGATGTGGAAATAAAATCTAACTTTTGTTGACATATTATAAGAATGTCTGATCTGTAATTTGATGCCTTTCGGAGATTTTTCCATCTTTCCTTGGCTTCTTTATGCACATTAATACAAATTTTTATCTGGGGTACCCAAACTTTTGATCCCCACTGTACAAGATCATAGCTACTATAATACTGCCCCTATGTAAAAAAATTATAGCTACTATAATACTGCCGCCTATGTATAAGAATATAACTGCTATAATACTGCCCTTATGTACAAGATCATAGCTACTATAATACTGCCCCCTATGTGCAAGAATATAACTACTATATTACTGCCCCCTATGTACAAGAATGTAACTGCTATAATACTGCCTCCTATGTACAAAAATATAACTACTATTATACTGCCCCCTATGTGCAAGAATATAACTACTATAATGTTGCCTCCTATGTACAACAATATATCTACTATAATACTCCCCCCTATGTACAAGAGTATAACTACTATAATACTGCCCCTATGTTCAAGAATATAACTACTATAATACTGCCTCCTATGTACAAAAAGATAACTACTATTACACTGCCCCTATGTACAAGATCATAACTTCTATAATACTGCCTCCTATGCACAAGATCATAACTACTATAATACTGCCCCTTTGTACAAGAATATAACTATAATACTGCCTCCTATGTACAAGATCATGACTACTATAATACTGCCCCTATGTACAAGATCATAACTACTATAATACTACCCATATGTACAAGATTATAGCAACTATAATACTGCCCCTATGTACAAGATCATAGCTCCTATAATACAGCCCTCTAGGTACAAGAATATAGCTACTATAAAACTGCCCCCTATGTACAAGAATATAACTACTATAATACTGCTTTCTATGTACACGATCATAACTACTGCAATACTGCCCCTAGTTACAAGATCAAAGCTACTATAATACTGCCCCTATGTAAAAAAATTATAGCTACTATAATACTACCACCTATGTACAAGAATATAACTGCTATAATACTGCCCCCTATGTACAAGAATAAAACTACCATAATACTGCCCCTATGTACAAGAATATATCTACTATAATACTGCCCCCTATGTACAAGAATATAAATAATATAAAACTGCTCCTATGTATAAGATCATAACTCATAATATAAATTGAATGTATTTTACATTGAGGAGATTCATTTCTTTTATATGTGGAAAACTTTTCATAACCTGTCTGCAAGATTGAGTGAAAAGTTTGTGCGCCTCATGCCACTTGTAAGGGCCATTAATGTAATATTCGGAACTACTGTGCCACTGCTCTTCGTCTCTCCTTCCTCCGTTGAGCTCAGTAAATAGAAGTCTTTGTGATACCCTAGGGGGTTATTTATTTACATGCAGTACTAATGCCTCCGACAGACACAATTTGTTAAGCCGTTGCCTGCACGCCACTCTATGCTTCCACCTAATTTACCAGTGAAGTAGCAGAATCTGTAGAAACTGATTCCTAATTGTTGGGAACCAGCAGAGCAAGATCACAGGTTATCCTAATAATTGGTCTACGAGGAAATCGTCATCGGAAGAAAACAACAAAGATTTTGTTATAATTATTGCCACTATGGGAGGGAAATCATTCAGCATTCACTTATAAATATTTATACAAAAAGTTTTGAGGATACTTTTGTATTTGAATTTTGTCTGCATTTCTAACATCCTGTTATCTTTTTTTCCTGCCCTTAGGCTCTGTGTAAATGTTCAGAAACTACTGACCCGGATAAGGGTACCCTGAGTAACAAAAAATATTTTTTTACTTGGGCCATCTATATTTGATTGTAAACTCTGGTTTCTGTCTGTCTTTCTTAGCACTTGCTTATTGTATTTGCATTCTTAGATGGCGCTTCAGCAGCTTTGCACATATGGAAGATATATTAATTATCTGACTAAACAAATGGCCACCCCAGGATATTTGTACTGACCCATTTTTTCTATTTATGACAGAATCTTGGAGGCTTTTGTGTCTGGTGTGTGTTCTGAATTCTTCAATAAAAATGACATTTTCTGACAAGACTCAAAGCGCAAATCCAAAGTTTTTTTTCCCCTCAATAGCACATAGCACAATGGCAATGTGCGCCGTTGTGTTTTTTTTTTTATACATTTCTGTTCAAATAACTGTTCTGTTTTAGTCGGCCCCAGCAAATCTTTTGGGTATGGTTTTACAAAAAGATTGGAAGAAGGATAAGGGGCTGCTGTCTAACTAATGTGGGAAACTGCTGCCTAGCTAATGTGGGGGAACTGCTGCCTACCTACCTAATGTGGGGGACTTTTGCTTCCTACCTAATGTGGGGGAAATCAGCTGCCTAGGTAATGTGGGGGACCTTTGCTGCCTACCTAATATGGGGGACTATCTACTACATTCCTACCTAGCTAATATGGGGACTAACTACCAAGCTAATAGGGGGGGAGCTACTACCTACATAGCTTATATGGGAGTTTTATACAGGGGACAGCTATCTGGAGGATTTACCTACAGTGGTAACTCTCTCTGGGTGTGCCATACCTATTCAGGGCACCTATGTGATGGGGTAAACTAGGAAACTACCTCAAGGACCTTATCTACCTACAGAAGCGACCTAACTACCTATTGTGGGAGGTGAGGAGTTGTGGGCGGAACAAATCATCATGACGGTCTGGGCTGGATTGAGAAGAAAAAGGAAAGCGAATGACGTCACCAGATGTAACTGTATGTAATAACTTATATGGTCGGTTGTGGGTCTGCTCAAAAGGGTTTGTTCAGATTGATATATGAAATCATGGCTCATTTTGGCCCTAGAAACAGCGCTACCCTCATCCATTGATTATATCTGGTATTGGAGGTCAGCTCACACAATGAATGGACAAGTGTGGAATTATTTTTTGTTAAAAACAGTCTAGTTTTCCAACCCTGGACAACCATTTTAAAGGGGTTCTCCGGTGCTTAAACATCTTATCCCCTATCCAAAGGATAGGGGATAAGATGCCTGATCGCGGGAGTCCCGCCGCTGGGGACCCCCGGGATCATGCACGTGGCACCCCATTTGTAATCAGTCCCCGGAGCGTGTTCGCTCCGCGACTGATTACCGGCAATTACAGGGCGGGCGGCGTGTGACGTCACGCTCCGCCTCTCAATGCAAGCCCCCTCCCGTAGGCTTGCATTGCGGGGCAGTGCGTGACGTCACACGCCGCGAACACGCTCCGGGAACTGATTACCAACGGGGTGCCTCGTGCAAGATCCCGGGAGTCCCCAGCGGCGGGACTCCCGCGATCAGGCATCTTATCCCCTATCTTTGGATAGGGGATAAGATGTTTAAGCACCGGAGAACCCCTTTAAATATGTGTCAGAAAAGCTGTATGAAAATGTTGAATTACAGGTTAATAATGTACATAGAGAAAAAGCTTCATATATTTTGCTTTCTTAAAGATTAGTTTTGAGAAAATGTGCAATTCACCTCTTTCCAGCATGCACAGAGAAAACCTCTTCGAAAGATCACTTTGGAAAGACCACCTTCTCATCCCTCCCAGGTTTTGTGTGATAACCATTTTCTTTAAGTACACACAAAGCTACACAGAAAGCTATGGCTCACCCCACCAAAAACAAACCCTCACAAAGCTCCATAGAGGGAAAAATCCAAACATTGGGGGGTATCTACAAAGTGTTGCTGTGGTGTCTTTTTACCCATTTTTTATGCTTTGCTTTTCAACTAAGTGCACGTCATCTGTGTGAATTTACCCATCTTTCAGGTAATAGATCCAGAAAACTGTTTCAGATGTGATTCCTTGTGTGTTACTCCAAGGCTGGTTAGTAGTTTCATTGTGAATGTCCTTTAGTTCACATTTTATCTATTGATAGAACGAGGTTGTATGCTGCTATAAAGGAGGAATTTGAAAGATGAGTTGTAATGTGTGTTTTGTAAGCTATTTTTATTTGGTGGTGATTTGCACCCAATTTGGTGGGTTGTGTCAATACCCGACTTTTAAAAAAAGTTGCGGTTTCATAAATCAAAAGTCAAAAAATGTCTACCACAGCAAAAACCAAGAAAGCATGTAAATGGAAAGTAGCACAAAATAGCCAAAATATTGCGCTTAACTTACCCAGGAAAACCATGGTAAATGGCTTCAAAAATACCCCCATTGTTTCTACAAAAGAGAAATGCAATATCATTTTTTTTCAAGTTTTATTTAAAAAAAAGTAGTAAAACACAATAAACTATATAAATGTGGTAGCTCTGTAAACATACATACTGACCAGCAAAATAAAGTTAACATGACAACTTTACTGCAGAATAAATGACTTGAGAATTAAATGGCAGGGTTGTATTTGTTGCTATTTTAACCCAGTAGTATTTTTTTCTTTTCTTTTTTTTTCTGTTTTGCAATATTATGCAATTTATGTATTGGTGCCATTGAGAATAACATCTTGTTATGTAAAAAAATACAAGCCTTTATACACATGCTGAGGATTTTGGTGGGCTGAGTTTTCAGCGCAGGCAGCGGTTGGGCCCCCACCGATCAGCCTGTTATCTCCTATCCTATGATTAGGGAATATCAAGCTGACATGGTAATACTCTTTTAAGCTTTTGTTTTCCTTCAATCGGATGTTAGCAATATTACGAATGCTACCTGATACCTTATTGGAAGTTGGGGCAATATATTGGGTTAGATTCTGCTCAATAGGTGGAAGATCATTCACCTAAGAAAACTTTGAGACTGTAATGCAATTTCACTGCAGCAGGTGGGTGACCAGATGTCACAACGTAGCCCCAGACTCTTTCACTGCCAGTTATGTCAGTGACTTTGGGCAGCTCTGACAGGCAGCAATAGGAGGAGCACACTAGAACGACATGCCAGACCAAAGTATAGCGGCTGCAACCATCTCTCCTATCTTGTTCCACTCCTATTTTGTAGGAAAAGACATGCGTGAGACAAGGGCAGGGGTATGTTGTAACCTGCATAAGACAATTCTACCACAAACAGGCACCAGCCTTGTTCGAAAAAGTGGCGGAGCAGTTAAAGCAGTGGCCACAGCCCTAAAGTGTCCTGGGGGGACCAACCCAGGGGACATATGCCCCTCTGCTCAGTCCGCCTCTGAATGTGAGGGTCTGGAGTTTATGAGTGTGCCTGTGTATCCAGGTATTCAGTCAGGGCTCAAGTCCTGCAGAAACATGTGGGAACTGAGTTCCGGCACTTTTTCCACAGCAGGAACACAGTTCCCATAGCTGAAGTCCTGCGGGACCAGCCTTGATCTTAGGTAAGTTCCCACACTTTTTTCCCCTGCATTCAATAAAATAATCCGATTGCTGCAGGACTGAGACTAGAAGCAGTCCAGGCACACAAACCCCCCAGCCTCCATACATGGTGTCTCACCGGTCTTCTCCCAACTATATTGTATTGTGGTAACATCTGCTTTATATGGTCATATCCCTCAACACTGTCTCACTAATGTAAATCATAGTTAGATCTCTAAAGTTTGGGTGCTCTTACACGGTGCAGCTTTGCTGTGCAGTTTTAAAGCCAAAACAAAATCCTAATGCGACTAATTGAGTTTAACTACTGACAGCAGACTGCAGTTCTACAGCTAAAATTAGTTTAATAATAAAAAGTCCCCATGTAGGCCAAATCTCATGCATTTCCAGGATGAAAAATGGGAATATCACCGCAGAGTCCAAAAGATTTATCTCAGTGGTAATACAATGATTTACTAAACACGAGTGTCAGAAAGATCCTCTATTGACCCAGGGACTCGCATATGCTGTCTCCCACGTTGATTTAGTATCCCCTAGTGATTGACAGGATAGTGCTCAATATAAGGTTCTACTGCCCAATTTATCATTCCCCAACTCTGAGCTGTCCTTAGCCCTCCCTGATATAAAGCTACAATCACAGGCTGATTACTAATATTGTAAAATCCCAAGTATAAAATCCCATTCTTCATAGTTAAGTACAGGATGAATACTAAATGCATTGATTCCTCTTATATTTCAGAGACCTAAAGCCTGAAAACATCCTGGTCGTTGTTCACAGATTTTGGTCTCGCACTTCAGAACATGCCTGGAGACTGCACAGCCACTGGATATGCTGGGACAGTCCAATACATGGCTCCTGAGAAGCATAGTACACTTTTCCAGTCTACAAGTCTTGGCTCTGTACTGGTTGTCACTCTCATACACAGCTGGTCCATCTGAAACTAGTGGGTTTAGCAATTTTTATTTAGATCATATGTATCGCCAGAAACATATGTCCCGTATCCCAGCTGGACCAGCGCTGAACTCCATTTACTTTAATGAGCCGACCGGAGTCAAACGATGATTCCGGTCGGCACATTTTTGACCCGTATGCGGTTTCCTGTCCTGACCTAAAACCATAGTATACTACGGTCTTAGGTCTGGTCACAAAACTGGATACGGGTAAAAATGAGCCGACCGGAGTCACCGTTTGACTCCGGTCGGCTCATTAAAGTAAATGGAGTTCAGCGCTGTACCGGCTGGGGTACGGGAGAGCCCGGTTTGCCCCTCCCCCAGCTGGATCCGGCACCCATAATGTAAAAACAAAGTGTGAATGCAGCCATAGACAAGTTTGTAAGCCAGGTCTGACCTTGCTTACACTTGCGACTTTTTGAAGGGGGTTTGCGACTTTATTTGCTTACATGCGCCTTTCACAATGATAAATCCTGGGCCACTGCAAAGTAAAAACTGAAAATTGCTTAGGTAGGGCAGATTGATATATTTTGCTTACTCACAAAAGTAGCACAAAAAAATTGCTTTTATGTGCGACTTTTGTAAGCAAGAAAAGTTGCTTAAATTCCTTGATAAATCTCCCTATAATGCTTTTCTACTAACACATTTGATTTAGTTAGATGTTATTTACTATACATTATTACTAGTATTAAGTAGACTATTAATTTCTGCTATATGTATATTTCTTTCTGTTTTGCTATCTGCAATCAGGTATTTATCCAATCAGTGTGTTGTTAGCTACAGGTGTTGTGTATGACGCTTCTGAGGGGTGTGTACCACTATTTCATATATACTGTATTTATCGGCGTATAACACGCACTGGTGTATAACACGCACCCCCATTTTAACAGGGAAATGTAAGTTAAAAAAATAAAATGTAAAATTAATGACTTGGACTAAATGCCACATCATCCCCCAACTTCGTTTTCTTCTGCACCTCAGTTTGGTCCCGTCCCCTACAGCGCCACATCATTCCTTCCCTTTTATCAGTCCCTGTGCCACATTTACCCCACTCATCACCACCCCCCATGACTCATCATCCCCCCATGTCTCATCATTTCCCCCTGTCATAGACCACCACTAGCCATACAGACATTAAGCCTTTAGAGCCTCCCCCCACCATAATTTCCCCCTGTCTCATCATCCCCCACCCTATCTCATCATGCCCCCCATCATTCCCCCTGTCTCATCATCCCCCACCCTGTCTCATCATCCCCCCATCATTTCCCCCTCCCTCATAATTTCCCCCTGTCTCATCATCCCCCCATGCTGTCTCATCATCCCCCCACCCTGTCTCATCATCCCCCACCCTGTCTCATCATGCCCCCCATCATTTCCCCCTCCCTCATCATTTCCCCCTGTCTCATCATCCCCCCATAATTTCCCCCTCCGTCATCAATTCCCCCTGTCTCATCATCCCCCCACCCTGTCTCATCATCCCCCATCATGTTCCTCCTATGCTATTCTTCCCCTCCCTCATCATTCCCCCTTTTCCCTGCTTTTCATAGTTTCTTTTATTTTCCTTACCTGGCTGCGCTTCATCAGGTCAGGTCAGGCGGGGGGTCCTGTGAGCTGCGGTCAGTGAAGCAGATGAATGACGGCATTAGTGACGTCACTTTTCATTTCCTGCAACCGCCGCGAGTCAGAGTTCAGAGTGCGGCGACTACATGAAATGAAAAGTGATGTCTCTGATGCCACGCAGAAAAGCCGGGAGAGTACGTCATTCATCTGCTTCACTGACCCCACAGCCCGCAAGACTGGCTTGCCGAAGCGCAGCTAGGTAAGGAAAATAAAAGAAAAACTATAAAAAGCAGGGAAAAGGGGGAATGATGAGGGAGGGGGAGGTAAGAAAAATTTTAAGTAAAACTGTTAAAATGAACCCTACCTTGTCCGGATCTGCGCCGCCGTTCTCCCGCAATTGTAGTTTTATTAAGTGTTGAAATCTTCCTGTAACTGGCACGGGCGGGGCTTCAGCGCTTTACTGGCACTGACGTCAGCGCTGCTTATGAATAGTCATCTCCCCTCCCTCCAGTTCTCCCTCTCTTCGCAGCTCCTAACTGGGGGGATGAATATTCATAAGCGGCGCTGACGTCAGTGCCAGTTAAGCGCCAAAGCCCCGCCCGTGCCAGTTACAGGAACACATAATAAAACTACAATTGTGGGAGAACGGTGGCGCAGATCTGGACAAGGTAGAGCTCATTTTAATCAGCGTCTCCCGCACTATCCACCAGTACCTGTGGATAGTGCGGCAGAAAACAAGTGACAGTTTTCCTTTAAAGCAGAGCTGGGAGGAGATGCCGCTGGTCACTGATTTAAAGTGGCCGCGGCTGTGCTTGTAATACTTAACAAGCAGCCGCTGCTGCGGACGCTTTAAATCAGTGACCAGAAGATTTATCGGCGTATAACACGCAGGTGGGCTTTTTGCCTTAAATTGAAGTTTTAAAAGTAAAAAATACGGTATACTGTATGAAATAAAGCTTTTATGTTTAAATTTTTTTTTTTTTTTGATTTCCGGACTTTTCCTGCAGAAGTTTTTTCATTATGGTTCCCTAGATTAGCCTTGAAGTCCCTAGATTATCCAGGCAGTTCTCCCCATTAGGCAGGTAGCCCCAGATTATTTTTGTAGTCCCCAGATTAGCTAAAAGGTTTTCCGTTAGGTAGATAGTCCCCAGATTATTTTTGTAGTCCTAGATTAGCCAAGCAGTTTTCCCCTTAGACAGATTATTTTTGTAGTCCCCAGGTTTGCCAGGTATTTCTCTTCAGTAGGCAGGTAGTCCCTCCCTGACTGCTAAAATAGTAAAAAGATTAAAAAATGACCAGGCCAATCTCTTTCACTCTGGTTTCGGCTGCACTGACCAGTTAAGTCACCGCCTGCGCTAGTGCAGGGGTCACACTTTGCCCAAAGCTGTCTGCCACCTATACCGACAGCCTGGTGGCCTGAAGATCCGGGACAAGTTTACATTTTTTTTGTCCTTCTGGGCCTAATTTTAGGTAGGATACTGGAGCTGCAGCTCCATCAGCCTCCACCTTAATCTAGCCCTGTTTATATGGCTCTGTAAATATAAAAATACTAAAGTTATGGCTATTAGACTAGGTTCAAATTTATGAAGCTCCAGAGGAAAATCCCATCTGGAGCTTCCGAGTGCGGCCAGCACAGACTTAATCAGTCATTAATAGGACCGCATGTACATTGCCGTCCCCATAGACGGCAATGTCTACAGAGTAGACTCCGCCTAAAGAATGGACAAGACCATTCTTTTGGCGGTGGAATATCTACTAAAATTCTGTAGTATGAGACCAGACTTAGAAAGCAAGGAGGAAAAATTACATTGCCAAAATCCAGTGCAGTGGGAAAGGGTTGAGAAATATAAATGGATGCTTGTGATGTTATGCTTTTTACACATCTCCCAATAAGTCAATGGAAGTTATGGAAACTATTTAAAATAGCTGGCATGGCTGTTTTTGTCTCCCCCCCTGACCATTGCCAGACAAGGGAAGACATTAATGTTAAGGTGCTGTCTGTGTGCAAGGAAGAACTCTGCAAAACTGAAGAGACAGCAGCTCCGTGCCTGGTGACATGAAACAGGCAGATGTAATATTTGCTAATGATTTCTCGCTCCTACACTCTGCAGAAAAAAGCCAGTCATTTTTAGTGGTGAAGTGAAATCTCCGCTCACATACAGAACCCTGATAGGTGCCGCTAAATTATTCAAGGGGTAAAAAGGAGGTCAGCGCACAAACCAACATGTTTTAAAGCCACTGACTGACAGGATCTAAGACACAGATCCACAAATGACAGCTACTTCTTCATAGAACATTAGCATTTTTTTTTTTTTTTAAATTGCCATAAACCTTTGCATCACATTAATTTACATGTCGGTCACCAATGTAGGGGATGAATGGATTGTAAGCTTCTGAATGGGGTAACAATTTTAGATGAAATTTATTCAGATATTCTTTCTAGAACAACCGGGTTCCATCTTTTACATGCCCTTCCCATATTTGTTTAGAAAATTAATAATAGTGGTGTGGATTAATGGAATGGATAGTGTATGTTAACTTTTGAACTTTGAATCTTTTTTATTCCAAAATGTATTCACCTTTGCCAAATAGAATGAATCTGTGATAACCACCGGGGACAAGTGCACCTTTGGTAAGTGGTCTTGATTAAAATAGTTTGTGTCAGGATTCGGCAGGCTGGAGGTGGATCCTCTGTGTCAGAGAGGGATTGGCGTGGACCGTGTCGGTGGACCGGTTCTAAGTTGCTACTGGTTTTCACCAGAGCCCGCCGCAAAGCGGGATGGACTTGCAGCGGCGGTAGCAACCAGGTCGTATCCACCGGCAAAGGCTCAACCTCTCTGACTGCTGAGATAGACGCAGTACAAGGGATTAGACAAGAGCAGGGTCGGACGTAGCAGTAGGTCAGGGCAGGCAGCAAGGATCGTAGTCAGGGGCAACGGCAAGAGGTCTGGAACACAGACTAGGAACACACAAGGAACGCTTTCACTGGCACAATGGCAACAAGATCCGGGAAGGAAGTGCAGGGGAAGTGAGGTATTTATAGGGAAGTGCACAGGTGAAGACACTAATTAAAACCCATGCGCCAATCAGTGGCGCACCGGCCCTTTAAATCGCAAAGACCTAGGGAGCGGGGCCGCGCGCGCCGGGACAGCACAGACGGGGAACGAGTCTGGTAAGCGGGTCGGGATGCGCACCGCGAGTGGGCGCGTCCCGCATCGCGAATCGCATCCCGGCTGAGGACATTATCGCAGCGCACTGGGGCGCTGCGAACAAGAGAACGCCGTGAGCGCTCCGGGGAGGAGCGGGGACCCGGAGCGCTCGGCGTAACAGTTTGTATGCAGCTTTCATGCAGATCTATGCATCTCTGTGTTTTCTTGCTTTTTTAGTTGGGTTAAGGTACCCTTTACACATATAATAGCTGACAGAGGAACATTCGTTTGGTCCACAGCTATCTCTTCTCTTCGGGAAGCCTCCACATACATTAGACAGTCATGGCCGGCTCTGCCTCTAGGCAAAATAGGTAGCCACCCAGAGCGGCCTCTTTATGTGGACCCAGCTCTCCACGCCTCAAGAAAGTTAGACAGCCAGCATCTCAACCACTTGCTCAACCAGCTCTCTGCCTTTTGGCTAAGATCAAGTGTAGTATCTGTTCTTATCAGTTTCATGCCGGTGGCAGTCCACACCGGTGTGGAGTTGGTGGGGATGGGTGCTGCATGGAGGTCGCAGGTGTACCAGGGCGTTACAGGGCTGGTTCTGAGGAATCAGCCCGACGGCTGCACCGATGTGACCTGCTTCCTCCGGGTCTCGCCATGAGGCTGAGAGGGTCTAGAGCCGAGGTACTTTTGTGCCTCGGGGAATGGTGACCCCGAGGTGCCAAAACTCACTGGGTGTACTGGCTCACTGAGTGGAAGCACGAGTACCATAATCTCTTCACCTTGTGGCACTCACCTCTTGATTTCCGGCCTTCTGGCTAGGATCAGAGACATTTTTATAGATCCGGACGGATGTCCGGGCAGTATATCTGCACACATTCACTTATTTATTTATTTTTGTCTCACTGTGTCCCTTTTTGCGTGTTGTGTGTCCACTGGATTTATCAGGATGCGGTAGCCCTTCTGGGTGTCCTTCCTGGCGGTCTAGGGGAGGTGTGTGTGGCCATTAGGTTCCGCACCTCCCTGCAAACACTCCGGGTACTCCTACTTTGGCAGGATACCTACCATTATCGGCTCTGCGGGGGGATGCCGGGAGCATTTGTGGTCCCTTAGTAGCTTTGGTGAAAAGGGACATTAAACCTGGAACCTCGCAGGTACCTTTTGGTCCGGAGACGAAGGGTAAGGTTTGTTGGGGGTCCTCTCTCCTTTTGGAGAAGGGCTTGCGTTAGACCGCATCCTCTGTGCACTTTTTTTGGTGTAACACGTTTGCACTTTTTCTTGCACTTTGCCTGATTCGAGAGCACGTTCCTCGGCTCTAAAAAAAAAAAAAATTGCTCAACCAGGTCAGCCAGCAACACCACTATAACCATCCCCCTCATGTGTGTCATCCCAGTAATAAAGTAATTACATATGGAGGGGGTTTATTACAGTGTAAGGGGATTACATTAGGAGGGGACTTGTTACAGTGTGTCACCCCAGTAGGAAGGAGATTACATGAGGAGGAGGTTTACTACAGTGTGTCACCCCAGTAGCAAGGTGATTACATGAGGAGGGGGTTTGTTACAGTGTGTCACCCCAGTAGTAAGCTAATTACATAAGTAGGGGGTTTGTTACAGTGTGTCACCCCAGTAGTAAGGATAATACATGAGGAGGAGGTTAGTTACAGTGTGTCACCCCAGTCGTAAGGAGATTACATGAGGAGGGGGTTTGTTACAGTGTGTCACCCCAGTAGTAAGCTAATTACATAAGTAGGGGGTTTGTTACAGTGTGTCATCCCAGTAGTGAGGAGATTACATGGGGAGGAGGTCTGTTACAGTGTTAACTAGGCTGAGAAAACTAGGGCTGGCACTGTTGAAACATTGAGGGTGGGTAGTTTAGGAGCGATCAAGGTTCTGAGCAAATAGATCCGCAGACAATTTTGTGAACGCTGGGGGTGCAGATCACATTACTAGGTAAGTGAAAGTGCAATCTTCTGTCCTTTCACTTACCTTGGTTTGTTACAGTGTGCCTCCCCAGTAGTAAGGTGCAGCGTTTCAAGGGGGGGCAAAATTAGCTTTTGCCTAGAGGGGCAAAAATCCTTGCACCAGTCCAGTAGAAAGTAGTCCAGTCCTGCCAACCTTTCTCTAATGTGTATGGTGGCCTGCGGAGGAGCTGTGGACACAGAATGGTAGGAAATGTTTGACCAAAAGTATTTGCAAAGTTGATTCATTTTTAAATTTGAATATATTGATATAACCAACAAAATGGCTGCAAGAGGTCATACCCTGCAGGTAGGTAAATAGGTAGGCTACAGAAAGATGCTACTGTTCCTTTAAGATAACTATACATGCCATGTATAGCCATAAAAGTTGGAGGAGAGTTTTATATTCTAACATTCAAAAAGAAAAAAGTTTCCCTCTCCCCTTTTCCACCTTCCCTTCCCCTGCAGTGGCCTCACCTGACTGTGTAGCTCAGAGCGGAATTGGAGCTGTTTGAAGAAATCTGCTATAATTCATCAAGTTGTTATATTAAAAGACACACAAAAAAAAGAGAAAAAAAATCAAAAGTATCTGAAACATGACAGAAACTTGTCTTGGGGATTCCCAGATGGGTTCCGTATGATTCTTGCATTTCCTTGCTTGACCTTGGTGCTTTCAAAGTTGGTAACTGAGCGGATGGTAAAGAGGTGGAAAAGAAGTTCCAAAAAAATTTGCAAAAATGTGAAAAGAAATACAGACATGACACAAGGATAAAATCTCTCTTAAACACACGTTACACAACAAATGGGTCAGTCACCTTGGTTACGTAGACATATGCCTTATAATTAGATTACCGTATTTATCGGCGTATAACACGCACTTTTTAGGCTAAAATTTTTAGCCTAAAGTCTGTGTGCGTGTTATACGCCGATACACCCCCAGGAAAGGCAGGGGGAGAGAGGCCGTCGCTGCCCGCTTCTCTCCCCCTGCCTTTCCTGGGGTCTAGAGCCCTGCTGTCGGCCCTTTTCACCCCCTGGTTATCGGCGCCGCTGCCCGTTCTGTCCCCCTGACTATCGGTGCCGGCGCCGATAGCCAGGGAGAGAGAAGCGGCGCCGACAGCCAGGGGGAGAGAAGGGGCAGCGGCACCCATTGCCGGCGCCGCTGCCCCGTTGCCTCCCCCCATCCCCGGTGGCATAATTACCTGAGTCGGGTCCGTGCTGCTCCAGGCCTCCGTCGTGCGTCCCCGGCGTCATTGCTATGCGCTGAACGGCGCGGCGCATGACGTCAGAGCGCCGCGCCGTGCATAGCAACGACGCTGGGGACGCACGACGGAGGCCTGGAGCAGCGCGGACCCGACTCAGGTAATTATGCCACCGGGGATGGGGGGAGGCAACGGGGCAGCGGCGCCGGCAATGGGTGCCGCTGCCCCTTCTCTCCCCCTGGCTGTCGGCGCCGCTTCTCTCCCCCTGGCTATCGGCGCCGGCACCGATTGTCAGGGGGACAGAACGGGCAGCGGTGCCGATAACCAGGGGGTGAAAAGGGCCGACAGCAGCGCTCTAGACCCCAGGAAAGGCAGGGGGAGAGAAGCGGGCAGCGACGGCCTCTCTCCCCCTGCCTTTCCTGGGGGTGTATCAGGGTATACACGCGCACACACGCACCCTCATTTTATCATGGATATTTGGGTAAAAAACTTTTTTTACCCAAATATCCTTGGTAAAATGAGGGTGCGTGTTATAGGCCGGTGCGTGGTATACCACGATAAATACGGTATGTCTTTTTTTTTTCTCATCCTATTTAAATATGCTGGAGTTAGAGTTTAGGAACCATATGAATCAAAAAGAACAAATAGAACAAAGTAATATTTGAAGAGGTTAAGTGGAAAAGGGATTATATTTTTCTTAAGAAACAGTGCTACTCTTGTCTACAGGCTGGTTATGGTATTGCAGGTCTACCCTATTTAAATAAATGCTGCAATACCAGATGCAGCACAGACAAGAGTGGCTCTGATCTTTTCTGTGAATACATTTAGTTGCCATGCCCAGATGATCTGAAGTCAGGTAGGGGGGTAATAAGGGCAGATCTGTACCCAGATGGAGGAGCTTTGCTTTGAATTTTTAAATGCAATTCTCCGTTAAAAAACTGCTCCATGTGGAACACTGAGAGCTGGGTGCCATCCAGGTTGGAAGCGATGCAGATTCACGCCATTAAAATTCACATCCTCTTCCTTCCTTCATCAGTCACAACATTGCAACATTTCTATGGTTTTTGTGAGATGTTTTTTGCTCCATCTGATACAGAATCACACGCTTTTCTGAGATATTTAATGAGTATGACCTATCAAGCGTTAAACCATGTAACCCCCTCCCCCCCTCCTCCTAGAAAATTGCAGTTTTCCAAGGGCTCAGCTCGGAGAAGTAGGGGGTTGATTTTATCCAAGAGACTAATTTGGTAAAAAAAAAAAATATATATATATATATATATATATATTAACGGTACAGATCCAGGAAAAGTAATGGGCTCCATGTCCTAAAGGGGTATTCTGGCCCTAAACTTTTTTTTCTAAATGCTGCCCAAACTGCTAGAACTTAAAAATAAAACCTCAGCTTACCTCCCACCACTCTTCCTGGTTCGGCAGTGTGACGTATTGGGCCCTGGCACAAGGGAGAGGATTACAGAGAAGGATCGCATTGAAGGCATTGATCGCAGGTATTAGGGGAGAGGTGGGAGGTGAATGTAAGAGGGTTTGGGGGTGTCCACCTATTTCCCTGTGGTCCCTTACCCTTGTTACCTCTTTGCCCTTGCCAAAATATGTCTCACCCACCCACAAGCACACCTGCTTCTTTGCCTTAGCGGCAGTTGGGTACCATCAGTTGGTGCACATTAATTTAATGGGGCCTCTACAAAGTCCTGCTCCACAGTGTTACTTAGAGTAGGCTGCAAACTCTCAAAATGTGCACAAATGGATCTCAAGGTCTGGTGGAACTGAAGAAAAATCTAAGATGGCCAAAAGCACGTATACAAAAACTCCTTCTTCCCCAACTTTAGTCACTGCTCAGTTCATTTGCTTCTGCAGTCCGCCATCTACTGGAGACTTCATGTAATTGCAGTATACACAACAATAACCCCAGGGGGTTGAATAAGGAAATGTTTATTTTTCATTCCGGTAGCCTGGGCAGGATTTTAACAAAAAGTTGAACGCTGGATAACCCCTTTTATCATTCATTTTAGGTGTTTTGTTTAGTCCCATCCAAACTTCAGCCCCTACCTTTTTAGTCTGTCTTTACAAACATTTGAAAATGTGAAAAAATAGGTTGTTCTAAAGAGCTCACTAAATTCCATCATGGGACTGCAAGGAGCCACCACTGCCACAAGTCACTTTCTGAAATTTCTTCCCTTCTTGATATTCCACCATCTGCTGTGAGAAGTATTATGGAGCAGTAGAAGTATTTAAGAACCACAGCTACGATGTGGAGACCATGTAAAGTTACAGAGCAGGGTCGCAGGGTGCTGAGGCACATAGTGTATGAAAGTTGCCAACTACATGATAACTGCCGAGACCAAACCTCATCTGGCATTAACATCATCACAAACACTGCCCCATCAGGGCCTTGGTGGCATGGGTCTCCATGGCTGAGCAGCTGCACATAAGCCTTACATCACCAAGCACAGTGCCAAGCGTCATATAGAGTGTAAAGTACACCACCACTGGACTATAGAGCAGGGGAAACGTGTTCTGTGGAGTGAAGAATCCGCTTCTCTATCTGGCATCTGAGGGGCAAGTCTGGGTTTGGTAATTGCCAGGAGGACATTACCTGCCTGACTGCTTAGTGCCAGCTGTAACATTTGCCTAAAGGCTGCCCTCCCCCCCCCCAAAAAGCACTATGCCAATGCATATCACGAGGACATGATAAAAAAAAACGCAATTCTGTTTTTTTTTGTTACTTTTACGCCATTTACCATATGGATTAATAATGTTATATTTTAATATTTTGGACAATTATGCATGCGGCGATACCTAATATTTTTATTATGTTAAAATGTTTTTTATGTGGAAAATGGGAAGGGGTTAATGTGTGTTTTTTTTTAACTTTTTTTTTTTTTTACAGTTAGGGGACTTTTAGGAGGAATCAGTAGATTCCTCATACAGATCAATGAAGTTCCCTAGAACTTCCCTAGAACTAGAACTTTAGTGATCTGTGTGCTCTGCGATCAGTTGGAAGAGCCTGGTGTAGCCAAGCTCTATCAAATGAAGAGCCATGGACAGCAGAGGAAGAGAGGTAAGCCCTCCGGCTACCTCTACAGTGGATTGTCTACCAAGGATGGTTTAAAGCTCCCTTTAGATTAAGATTAAAGGTCCCTTTAGACGCTGCTATCAGCTTTGACAGTGGCAATCTAAAGGGTTAATAGATGGCTGCGGCGATCACTGCATGCCAGCAATTAGTGGCGGCCCCCAGCTACTGAAAACAGCTGGGGGGGGGGTCACCGGGTATGGAGCATTCTCGAATCAGGAGCCCGGTCCATACACCCTGAGCAGCACCATGATGGGCTAGGGTCTCGAAGGGGTCAAAAATCTTCTCGGGACCCATTGTAGGGCCAGCCCTGGCAGTGAGCATAACATTTTGGGGGAAAACATTTTCTTCAGTCAGTCAGGATCAAGTCTCTCAAATTCACAGTGGGTTGTCATTAATCTCTACTCTGCAGTTGCAGCAACTACAAGTCCCAGCAAGGAGACGGGCTTCCCAGGTTCACTCTGTACTTCTGCTAATGAAAGCTACATAATCAGGCACTGCAACTGTAATGACTTCCACATTCACAGGAAACACCTATTAGAATGTCCGGATTGTTTCTCCGATGTATGGGCGAGGGGGTGCTAGCTTCTGTAAAAAAGATGCAGTACCGCTGACTGTAAAAAGCGTCTATACTGACGTGAAACTAGTCCTGAGAGCACTGTCTCTTGCTCCCTGCACGTCCAACGATTCATATGCCATGCTGGTTGACACCTAAAATAAAGATCGTCTTGCTGGCAACCAAAATCGAGGGTGAGTGCAGCTTTTTTCAAAAGTGTCTTTGCTACATTTATCACTCTGTACTTCCCTTTACACTAAACCCTGTACTGTATGCATTTCAACAACTATCCCTGCCACTGTTAAACATAGTTATTCGTAACCCGGCATCCAGGAGAGCTATCTTAAACCTCAGACCGTGTTGGTTAATGGTGCCCTGGCGTCACAAATCGACAAGTACACCTTTCAACCCCATGGTCACCACACATTAGCATATAACCCCAGCATGGCTGTGAAAACTGTAATATTGGCCATATTGGTTGCCACTCAGCATGTTTTAAAAACAGATGTAGTAAGCCCAAGGAACCCCCCATCTGACTCTGCAAAGGTTCCTCTTACCGTAAACACATGTTTTACACTTCAGTCAACAAATCGGAAGGCTCATAGATTTATAAAGAACTGTCTCAGTCCAATACAATAATATAACAGTTTTTTCAGACAACATGTTTTGGGTTTAGCTTTGGCACATTGTAACAATGTGCAGTACTGGGCCAGGACAGGTAACATACTGCTAGTGGATATTATGGGTTATATCAGATCGCTTCCAATAATAAAGGTATCAGTTATGATAATATTAGGGAACAAATCCCTACATTCTACACAATCCCACATTATAATCTTTAAAATGGCTCCAAAATGTAAATTCTCTTTAAATAATTAATATCCTTCAAACTACTCAGCAAAATAAATAAAGAAAGAAATCAAAAGAAATCTCTGCAATCGGGAACATGTAATTCTGAACAATTCTATGTAGGAAAATAAAATGTGCTGTGCATTGTTACCGTGGTTACTGATGTACAAGTGCTTATTAATGTGATAATAGTGACAGTTCCGCATCACTTCACCTGCTCCTCTGCTCATATCGCCTACATTCCACAGCTGACTTCTGTTACACTATACCGTCAACCTGTCCCAATACAACCACATCCAAGAGGCTCTTCATCTAATCTCCAAATGTCCCACGCAAAAATAGCAAAAAAGTGCAGTTGCTAATGTATAATATATACTGTATCTATAAAAAAGCACACAGAAGCAATGTTGCACTGCTAGTTTAAGTTAGTTACATTCTTGTACATAGTGAACAAACAGTATTATAATATTTATGTTCTTGTACATAGAGGCAATATTATGGTAGTAATATATTAGTACATAAGGGCCATATAATAGTAGTTATATTTTTTGTAAATAGCAGTATTATAGTAGTTATATTCTTCTACATGAGGGACAGTATTATAGTAGTTATATACTCGTACATGAGTGACAGTACAGTATTATAATAGTTTTATTCTTGTACATAGGATGCAGTATTATATTAGGTACATTCTTGTACATAGCAGTGTTATAGTCGTTATTTTCCTATACAAAGTAGCAGTATTATAGTAGGTTTATTCTTGTCCATAGGGAGCAGTATTACAGTAGGTATTTTATTGTACATAGGGGTCAGTATTATAATAATTATATTCAGGTACTTACAGGGCAATGTTATAGTAGAAATATTCTTGAACATGGGAGCCAGTAGTATATTAGTTATATTCCTGTAGATAGAGGCAGTATTATAGTAGTTATGTTCTTTACATAGGGAGCAGTATTTTGTAGTTATATTCCTGTAGATAAAGGCAGTATTATAGTAGTTATGTTCCTATACATAGGAGACAGTATTGTAGTAGTTATATTCTTTACATAGGGAGCAGTATTGCAGTAGTTATATTCCTGTAGATAGAGACAGTATTATAGTAGTTATATTCTTGTACAAAGGTAGCAGTATTGCAGTAGGTGTATTCTTGAACATAGAGAGCAGTATTGCAGTAGTTATATTCTTGGACATGGGATGCAGTATTTTTATTTGGCATGTTCTTGCTTATAGGGGCCTCATAATAGATTGTTTCCTTGTTTGTGTGAATATACTTCCCTACATCATATGACAGTTGGAAACTGTCCCATTAATACAGTGAAAAAATTACAGAAAATGAGACAATAATCACTCAATATCTATATAGCATTGTGGCTGATCTGCATCATAGTGGGAAGAAGTGTCTAACCTGCCCTTGTACCGGTAACCAGTAAGTGTGTCTTCTGTTCTGTGATTTTTGAGTGATTTTTGTCCCATTTTCTGTGTTTCCCCCCCCTATGATGTTAGTGTATGGACTCACAAGAGACTGAGAAACCTTGACGTGGGTTATGATATACGCATTCTACATTGTATTGTATTCATGTTTTTATGCATATGTTTACATTGTATTGAAGTCCTGAAATGTTACCTAAACCTACTGTGCAGACATGTCCGAGGCGACAGCGCCTGCAGTTATATTGCATGCACAATGTTTAGCCGCATTCTTGTGAGCTGGATCCCCCTTATCTTCATGGTTTCTACATATGGGAAGCGGCCCGAAAAATCCGAGCTCCAGTTGCTTCTTTACAGCCAAAGTCTCTGCATTACGTTTCGTTTCATTAGTGGATGGTGAGCGGAGCACTTTTTTCTTTCTTTATATCGCACATTAATGCCGCTTGTGTTTTTCTTGCTCTTATACCCTGTAAACTCAAATGTGACACATATATACTTTATGGGGACTTTTGGCTATTAACTACTCACATTCCAAAAACTTTTTTTCCTTATGAAGTTAGCTTTTTTTCTCGTTTTTTTTTATTGTACTGTTTTTTCTTCATTTTTTCAATATGGATAGTTCCTCTCAATATGTTAATACATCAGAGATTTTTGCGAATATATCCCTATCAAATAATTCTGAGCGCAGAACAAAAGTGGCGAATATATTTTCGCGCAACAATCATACCACTGTGCCATCGGACATGAAACAGTTAATATGAGATCTTGAGCATTTAAAAACACAACAACTTAAAACATGGTGGGACGCTACCACTCTCACTCAGTACTTGGATCAAGAGATGTTCCCTACAGGGTTCAGAATAGAAAAGAGATCTACAGCTATATATGATGACAATTTCACTGTGGAGTGGGATAATATACTCAATGACTGTTCTTTTAAGTTAATAAAGTTGATCATAGACCATGAACAAAAGAAAATTGCACAGTTGGAATTGAATATAACATCCATCACTGAATCTTTACAATCAAACAATAACACGCCGGAATTCACGGAATTGCAGGATAAAATGACCAGTAATTTAACCAAACGAGAAGAATCCATAACAACATTAAAACAATCTAAAATTTTCAAGAGATGTCAAAGACTACTCTAAAAATGTTGTGTACACATGGTACAAATTAAAGGAACACACCCCTCGATCCATACTGAGAAATTAGTCCTATAGAGCTAACTCCCATAGCAACGGAAAAAATGTTAGCTTTAGCTCCACAGAATATGAATCTACTGACTATGGAATGGACATATCAGGTATGGAGGATAATCAAAATGGTCATAGTTCAAACTCAGCTCACCATCCACACAATCATAATAGCTACAATTCTAATTCAGCTCACCAGTCACATAATCGTCATTCATATCCTACTTTTGGGTCTATAATATTCTGATATATTGATTGCTATATCTATACTCTTCTGCCTTCATTAAATGCTATAAGCCATTGCTAAATATCACAGAAGAACTTTGCTTTCCTTAATTCAAAACATTTCAGCTTGCTCTTTGCCCGTAATTAAGACTAGAACCTTGAGATGGAGTCTGTGATACAAGAGGTCTAAACATTGGGCTTTGTGGAAGGATGGAAAAATCTCAAGCTAGAGACCTTGCAACATAAGTGACTTATGCTATGCCATGCTCAAATGACCAATCAGCATATGAAATGATGATTTGATGCATAGTTTTACCCTCCCCTTTTTGTCAGATTGTAAAAACTAATGTGATTTCCGGATAATAAACAGAACTCCCTGGAGTCAGTACCGAAGAGGGAATTTATACCAACATTGTCTGGTGTGAATTTGCTTATGTTGACACTCGGCAAAATAGCACAACGGTAGTCACTCACAGTTTAAGGCCGCACATTAAGGCATCCTTGACACTACTACACACCAACAGGATTTTTTTTAGAGGCAAGCAACAGTAAAAAGAAAGCAAAAAACAAAACACCAACGGACAAACTACAGAAAGAAAACCAGAAGGGCAGGACGAAAGCACAAACACAAGAAATACAAGATATCAAATGAAAAGAACTTAACCCACTCATTGCCTGAAGAGTTTTCAGTGGTAAATTTGTCAGCGTCAATCTTGAGCCTCGAACAAATACAAATGCTTGCCAAAGGACTCAATTTTGTCCCAACACAGAGGGCAGATTTGTATCAAACTATCAAATATGTCAATAAATTCATAAGAAGCATTAAAGTTAAAAAACACTTCAATGCTACTGACATTTCCAACCAAGAAACATCAGAATTTAATAATCATGTCCCCAGTAATCACACATCGGCACTAAACGAGCAAGGGGGTAATTGCCTACCACTTCATACACCATTTCAAGATTTAACTACTGTTCTTACCCTTATGGATATACAAGACCAGACCATGCAGAAACCTGAGGAAAAACAGGATAATACAATGGACACTTTTTCCACAACTAACCCTTCATTTTATCCCATCTCTTCTAGGTGTTACCCTATGGATGTGGGTAGAACGTGATCTCAAGGTTTTGATCAATAGCAATACTGATATAATGCATAATCTTAATAGGGCACAACGCAAGGCACTAGTAGAGCCTTGCGTTATAAACACATATTTATAAGGCAAGCGGACAAAGGGGGATCGGTGGTTGTATTAGATAGCAAATTATATTAATCCCTCATCATGCAACAACTTGATGACAGAACAACATACCAACCCCTCTCCATCAACCCCATAAAACAGGTCACCAACAAATTGGATCTTCTCTCACACGATGGAGTCACACTTGGAATCATTAATTTGAAACAGAAGGAATACCTTCTACCTCATTCACCAAAATGTGCAGCATTTCACAGCTTTCCAAAGATTCACAAGAATATTTCCCCTTCGCCTCTTCGATCTATAGTTGCAGGCATAGATTCTGTTTTAGAAAAAATAGTTGCCTGGCTGGATCATCTGCTACAGCCCCTCGTCACTAGAACTATGGGGTACATTAAGGACACCAAACATTATTGCAAGCCGTGGACCACATGCCCTGGAATGAAGGAAACAAATGGAGGTCCTGTGACGTCACCGCCCTGTACACTTGCATACCTCATAAAAAAGCCATTGAAGCTGTACAATATCACATGACCAAGTACAGCAACTACTCATCAGAATTAACACAATATACATTAGATGTTCTGGCTTTTGTTTTATCCAACAATTGATTCTCCTTCAATGGAAAGTTTTTTCTTCAGAAGGTGGGATTCCCGATGGGTGCAAAATTTTTGCCATCACTAGCAAATGTATACATGTCCCACTGGGAGGAGGTCTACCTCTATGCGGCCTTCAATCCCCACCAACATTCGGTGGGGTGGTGCGGCTGATATATAGACGACCTCCTCCTCATGTGGACAGGCACCCAAGAGGAAGCGCTCTCTTTTGATTACTTGAATCTTAATTATTTCAATTTAAAATTTACATGCAATCTGGAAAATAATACCATACATTTTCTGGATGTCACACTGATGGGGGATACATAACCAAGGCTATACATACCAGCATGTACCGTAAACCCACCTCAGGTAATACAAATCTTCACACAAAAAGCTGTCCTCTATCACACACTGTTAAAAATTCACCAATAGGAGAGTACATAAGGGCGAAGAGGGCATCCTCCACAGTGCAGACCTACAATGAAACAGTACATGACATCAATAAACATCTGTCAGATCATGGATACCAACCCACTATTTTACACAGAGCAAGAGCTATAGCTGACAGCAAAACCAGAACTCAATATCTGTACAACTTGTCAAACAAATCCAAAAATCCAAGATACACTCAAGACCAGTCTCAGTCTAAAGTAACCTTTTCAACAGCCTATTGTAGTTTCAGGCGCTGCACATCTCGTATCTTACCAGCATGGACAATTGCCTTCAGATGACCCCAAAGATAAAAGTCTAAGGGGGTCAGATCGGGAGACCTTGGGGGCCATTCAACTGGATATGCGAAATTGCTATGTGATGATGTGTTTCCCTATTTATGTACTGAAGCTGACACGTTCACTGAGTTTTTTCAGCAAGAGGGTGCACCACCACATTATGGGTGTCAGGTCCGAGCATTCCTAGATGAACAGTTTCCTGGAAAGTGGATTGGTTGTCGTGGGCCAGTTGAATGGCCCCCCAAGGTCTCCTGATCTGACCCCCTTAGACTTTTATCTTTGGGGTCATCTGAAGGCAATTGTCTATGCTGTGAAGATACGAGATGTGTAGCACCTGAAACTACGGATACTGGAAGCCTGTGCTAGCATTTCTCCTGCGGTGTATATAGTAGTATATAGCAGTGTATACGGATACTGGAAGCCTGTGCTAGCATTTCTCCTGCGGTGTTGCTATCAGTGTGTGAAGAGTGGGAGAAGAGGGTTGCATTGACAATCCAACACAATGGACAGCACATTGAACACATTTTATTAGTGGTCAGAAACTTATAAATAACTCATGAAAGAATAAAGTTACGTTAAAACCAAGCACATCATTGTTTTTCTTGTGAAATTCCCAATAAGTTTGATGTATCACATGGCCCTCTTCCTATTGAAAAAACAAAAGTTGGATTAAAAATGGCCAACTTCAAAATGGCTGCCATGGTCACCACCCATCTTGAAAGTTTCCCGCCTCACATATACTAATGTGCCACAAACAGGAAGTTAATATGACCAACCATTCCCATTTTATTAAGGTGTATCCATATAAATGGCCCACCCTGTACAATTATTACTGGTAATATTTTTAATATTTCCCATACATGTTTGCTATAATGTCAGTTATTGTGACATCTATATGATGAGCCTAATGTTTATGTTTCTATACGCATTCTACATTGTATTGTATTCATGTTTCTATGCATATGTTTACATTGTATTGAAATCCTGAAATGTAACCTAAACCTACTGTGCAGACATGTCCGAGGCGACAGCGCCTGCAGTTATATTGCATGCACAATGTTCAGCCGCATTCTTGTGCGGACTATGTCTCACTTATTCCAGCTTATTAAGCAATCCATCTACTAGTTTCATTTATGTATTCTCACTTTTTGTTCTGCTGGAACTTCTTTATTTGAATGTTGCTAAGGGATATTACAGCGTACTGTTCCCACTTGTAATGTGTGTATCCAGAGCAGGTTTTTCAATCCCCGGATAGAGTTGCAGCCAGGCACCTCGCGGATAACATGTGTGGAACTACTCATTCTTTCTTCTACCAGCATATATAAACCCTCTTTGTACAGTATTATGTTGCCATGATTAAGAGCTCCTCTGTAGCTTGATACACGTCGGAGGTGTGTTTTTTTTGTTCATCCATGATTTTAATATGAGTTAGTAAAAGCTACGTTTTATTACTATTTTTGTGAGCTGGATCCCTCTTATTTGAATGGTTGCTGAATTTAGCCTGCATAAATTAGTTCAGCTTTCAGGTAGCTTTCAGGTACTCCGGTGGGCTGGAAAAGATGGATACAGTCTTAGGAGAGCGTCTCCTAGGACTGTATCCATCTTTTCCAGCCCACTGGAGCACCTGAAAGCTGAACTAATTTAGGCAGGCTAAAGTCAGCAACCGCCGAGCCGCGAGGTTCGTGCAGAATCAAAGTACTGTAACTTCGCTCATCTTTAAGTAGGTGTATTCTTGTACATAGGGGCAGTAGTATATTAGTTATATTCCTGTACATAGAGGCAGTATTATAGTAGTTATATTCTTGTACAAAGGTGGCAGTATTGTAGTGGGTGTATTTTTTAACATAGAGGGCAGTATTACAGTAGTTATATTCTTGGACATGGGATGCAGTATTTTTATTTGGCATGTTCTTGCTTATAGGGGCCTCATAATAGATTTTTTTCTTGTTTGAATATACTTCCCTACATCGTATGACAGTTGGAAACTGTCCCATTAATACAGTGAAAATATTACAGAAAATGAGACAATAATCACTCAATATCTATATAGCATTGTGGCTGATCTGCATCATAGTGGGAAAAAGTGTCTATCCTGCCCTTGTACCGGTAAACAGTAAGTGTGTCTTCTGTTCTGTGATTTTTGAGTAATTTTTGTCCCATTTTCTGTGTTTTTTTTCCCTATAATGTTAGTGTAGGAACTCACAAGAGACTGAGGACCCTTGACGTGGGTTATGAGCTTGCGTATTTTGGCCAAAATATCAACTAAAACCTCATGTTTATCATATGGAGTATATATTTTTTATGTTGCGGTCCAGCCTTGTGATGCCGGGGAAGCGCCTTATACATATACATAGAAGATGCTGGGCAGCCCACCTGATTGATTAGTATGGACATCACTAACAGATTATACGCCAGTATGGTGCACTACACGCTATCATGTAACTGGCACCCTGTGTATGGGTTATCTGTGTACAACTACAATACTAAGCAACTACACCCCTCATGAATAGTAGGGGTGTGAGTGATTGTTCCTCAGTATTTTGCACCTGTGACACCTCCCCTTATATGGCATTGGAGCTGAACCTCATATTATGGTAACAATAGGTATCTAACCTACCCTTGTACCAGTAACTAGTAAGTACGGCCTCTTTTCTGTAACTTTTTTAGTGACTTTTGTTCTGTGATTTTGTCACTGTAGAAATGGGACAGTTTTCAATTCAAAGAGAGAGAAACATATGGGAGATCACACTGGCCCCAACAGAGATAGGGAATTTATGTAGCATTACCACTAGATAGACCAGCAAAATGTCATCACCTCTGACCCCTCCAGACGCTGACTGCAGTATCCATCCCATTATACCAACACTGACTGATCAAAGAACTGGGTTGATCTTATTTGCTTCCTATTTGTGAATGTACATGTTGGAAATGTACTCTTTATATACCACCTCTGTTCTTTATATACCACCTCGGACTGATCTAAGAATTGTCCTACACTGGGTTGGTCATATCTTTTGTAACCATGCCAGTTAGAATTGTATGTAAGAGAGATGTTCTTCCATTCATTTTGTAACACGATGAAGGGACCTAAGAGGTCTTGAAAGCTTGCAATCTATATCCTCTCAGTTAGCCAATAAAGGTATCATCAGTACTCCACTTATCTCTACATCATAACTAAGATATACTTTCCCTGTTGCAGAATGTTGAGGGTTCTCTGGTTTCTCTGGTGATGGGGAGGTGTCTGTGTGACTCTCCTGTTGTGTCTCCATGTACTGCACACTGTGATGTATTCGCTTGGCCTTGGCTTTCACCATGTAGCTCAGTCAGGAGCTGTGATTCATTGCGGAGCTATTTTGCTGTTGTGTAACTGCGGACAGTCTATATCACTTCATGTGTCATCTTCATCTAAAATCTTGGCATTTAGATTTCATTTCTGTAACGTCAGTGATACCTGTGAAGGCTATGTCATGGTATCATATGAATGAAGCAAATCTTAGCAGCTATCTATGGTGCATTTTCAGTTAACATTTCCATAAACACAGAGTTTCTCAAGGACACATACCCCAAATCCTACACAATAGCATCAGTGCTCTTTTAATGGTATTTTCTTGATTCATGAGTGGTGAGCAGTGAGTACCACATCAATGGATGGGAGGCCTCCAATATGATGAGTGTATGTCTATATAAAATCATGGCCGTAAATGTTGGCACCCCTGAAATTTTTCAAGAAAATTAAGCATTTCTCACAGAAAAGAATTGCAGTAACACATGTTTATTCCCTTTGTGTGTATTGGAAATAAACCAAAAAAGGGAGGAAAAAAGGCAAATTGGACATAATGTCACACCAAACAAAATTATTGGCACCCTTTCAAAAATGTGGAAAAATAAGATGGTTTTAAGCATGTGATGCTCCTTTAACCCCTTAAGGACTCAGCCCATTTTGGCCTTAAGGACTCAGACAATTTAATTTTTACGTTTTCATTTTTTCCTCCTCGCCTTCTAAAAATCATAACTCTTTTATATTTTCATCCACAGACTAGTATGAGGGCTTGTTTTTTGCGCGACCAGTTGTCCTTTGTAATGACATAACTCATTGTATCATAAAATGTATGGCGCAACCAAAAAACACTATTTTTGTGGGGAAATTAAAACGAAAAACGCAATTTTGCTAATTTTGGAAGGTTATGTTTTCACGCCGTACAATTTATGGTAAAAGTGACGTGTGTTCTTTATTCTGAGGGTCAATACGATTAAAATGATACCCATTATTATATACTTTTATATTATTTTTGTGCTTAAAAAAATCACAAACTTTTTAACCAAATTAGTACATTTATAATCCCTTTATTTTGATGACCTCTAACTTTTTTATTTTTCCGTATAAGTGGCGGTATGGGGGCTCATTTTTTGCGCCATGATCTGTACTTTTTTTTGATACCACATTTGCATATAAAAAACTTTTAATACATTTTTTATAATTTTTTTTAAATAAAATGTATTAAAAAAGTAGGAATTTTGGACTTTTTTTTATTTTTTTTCGTTCACGCCGTTCACCGTACGGGATCATTAACATTTTATTTTAATAGTTCGGACATTTACGCACGCGGCGATACCAAATATGTCTATAAAAAATGTTTTTTACGCTTTTTGGGGGTAAAATAGGAAAAAACTGACGTTTTACTTTTTTATTGGGGGAGGGGATTTTTCACTTTTTTTTTACTTTTACTTTTACATTTTTTTACATTTTTTTTTACACTTGAATAGTCCCCATAGGGGACTATTCATAGCAATACCATGATTGCTAATACTGATCTGTTCTATGTATAGGACATAGAACAGATCAGTATTATCGGTCATCTCCTGCTCTGGTCTGCTCGATCACAGACCAGAGCAGGAGACGCCGGGAGCCGCACGGAGGAAGGAGAGGGGACCTCCATGCGGCGTTATGAATGATCGGATCCCCGCAGCAGCGCTGCGGGCGATCCGATCGTTCATTTAAATCGCGAACCGCCGCAGATGCCGGGATCTGTATTGATCCCGGCACCTGAGGGGTTAATGGCGGACGCCCGCGAGATCGCGGGCGTCGGCCATTGCCGGCGGGTCCCTGGCTGCGATTGGCAGCCGGGATCAGCCGCGCATGACACGGGCATCGCTCCGATGCCCGCGGTTATGCTTAGGACGTAAATGTACGTCCTGGTGCGTTAAGTACCACCTCACCAGGACGTACATTTACGTCCTGCGTCCTTAAGGGGTTAAACTCCCCTGGGGCAAGTAACAGGTGTGGGCAATATAAAAATCACACCTGAAAGCAGATAAAAAGGAGAGAACTTTACTTAATCTTTGCATTGTGTGTCTGTGTGTGCCATACTGAGCATAGACAACAGAAAGAGGAGAAGAGAACTGTCTGAGGACTTGAGAACCAAAATTGTGGAAAAATATCAACAATCTCAAAGATACAAGTCCTTTTCCAGAGATCTAGATTTTTCTTCGTCCCCAGTGCGCAGCATTATCAAGAAGTTTGCAACTAATGGCACTGTAGCTAATCTCCCTGGGCATGGACGGAAGAGAAAAATTGATGAAAGGTGTCAACAGAGGATAGTCCAGATGGTGGATAAGCAGCCCCAAACAAGTTCCAAAGATATTCAAGCTGTCCTGCAGGCTCAGGGAGCATCAGTGTCAGTGAGAACTATCCGTCGACATTTAAATGAAATGAAACGCTATGGCAGGAGATCCAGGAGGACCCCACTGCTGACACAGAGACATAAAAAAGCAAGATTACATTTTGCCAAAATGAACTTGAGTAAGCCAAATGTCACGATGCCGGCTGGCAGGTGGTGGATCCTCTGTGCCAGAGAGGGATTGGCGTGGACCGTGCTAGAGGATCGGTTCTAAGTCACTACTGGTTTTCACCAGAGCCCGCCGCAAAGCGGGATGGTCTTGCTGCGGCGGTAGTGACCAGGTCGTATCCCCTAGCAACGGCTCAACCTCTCTGGCTGCTGAAGATAGGCGCGGTACAAGGGAGTAGACAGAAGCAAGGTCGGACGTAGCAGAAGGTCGGGGCAGGCAGCAAGGATCGTAGTCAGGGGCAACGGCAGAAGGTCTGGAATCACAGGCAAGGAACACACAAGGAACGCTTTCACTGGCACTAGGGCAACAAGATCCGGCAAGGGAGTACAAGGGAGGAGACTAGATATAGCCAGGGAACAGGTGGGAGCCAATTAAGCTAATTGGGCCAGGCACCAATCATTGGTGCACTGGCCCTTTAAATCTCAGGGAGCTGGCGCGCGCGCGCCCTAGAGAGCGGAGCCGCGCGCGCCAGCACATGACAGCAGGAGACGGGAACGGGTAAGTGACCTGGGATGCGATTCGCGAGCGGGCGCGTCCCGCTGTGCGAATCGCATCCCCAACGGCCAGGACAGGGCAGCGCTCCCGGTCAGCGGGACCGACCGGGGCGCTGCGGAGAGAGAGACGCCGTACGCGCTCCGGGGAGGAGCGGGGACCCGGAGCGCTAGGCGTAACAGTACCCCCCCCCTTAGGTCTCCCCTTCCCTTTGTCTGGTAACTGCCTCCCCTGGGATGAGGACACCGGGAAAGGATGGAGGGATTCCTCAACAGCAGGCGGAACAGCAGGAGTAGGGATGGGGAGGGAGGGCAGAGGGCGAGACTTGGCACGGGGCAGTGTGACACCAGGACGAGGGCCAAGAGGGGACACAGAGGTTTGCCTGATGGGACTGGGAGGGGGGGAGAGGTATTTCTTGTGGCAGGCAGAGTCCTTAATGACCTTAGGGGGACCGGATACAGGAGGAACCACAGGGTCACGGCAGGGAGTACTGGGGACCGGTTGAAGGCAGTCCTTGGAACAAGAGGGACCCCAACTCTTGATCTCCCCAGTGGACCAATCCAGGGTCGGGGAATGGTGTTGAAGCCAGGGTAGTCCAAGGAGAACTTCAGAAGTGCAATTAGGAAGGACAAAAAATACAATTTCCTCGTGATGAGGTCCGATGCACATTAGGAGGGGCTCTGTGCGATAACGCACGGTGCAGTCCAATCTGGCTCCGTTGACCGCGGAAATGTGGAGTGGCTTGACAAGACGGGTCACCGGAATGCGGAATTTATTCACTAAGGACTCCCGAATAAAATTCCCAGAAGCTCCAGAGTCCAGGCAGGCCACGGCTGAGAGGGGAGAGCTGGCTGACGTAGAAATCCGAACAGGCACCGTGAGACGTGGAGAAGTCGACTTAGCATCAAGAGACGCCACACCCACGAGAGCTGGGTGCGAGCGTGCGTTTCCCAGACGTGGAGGACGGATTGGGCACTCCACCAAAAAATGTTCAGTACTGGCACAGTACAGACAAAGATTCTCTTCCTTACGGCGATTCCTCTCTTCCAGGGTCAGGCGAGACCGATCCACTTGCATGGCCTCCTCGGCGGAAGGCCTAGGCGCAGATTGCAGTGGAGACTGTGGGAGAGGTGTCCAGAGATCTAAGTCTTTTTCCTGGCGGAGCTCTTGATGCCTCTCAGAAAAACGCATGTCAATGCGAGTGGCTAGATGAATGAGTTCATGCAGGTTAGCAGGAGTCTCTCGTGCGGCCAGAACATCTTTAATGTTGCTGGATAGGCCTTTTTTAAAGGTCGCGCAGAGAGCCTCATTATTCCAGGAAAGTTCAGAAGCAAGGGTACGGAATTGTATGGCGTACTCGCCAACGGAAGAATTACCCTGGACGAGGTTCAGCAGGGCAGTCTCAGCAGAAGAGGCTCGGGCAGGTTCCTCAAAGACACTTCGAATTTCCGAGAAGAAGGAGTGTACCGAGGCGGTGACGGGGTCATTGCGGTCCCAGAGCGGTGTGGCCCATGACAGAGCTTTTCCAGACAGAAGGCTGACTACGAAAGCCACCTTAGACCTTTCAGTGGGAAACAGGTCCGACATCATCTCCAAGTGCAATGAACATTGCGAAAGAAAGCCACGGCAAAACTTAGAGTCCCCATTAAATTTGTCCGGCAAGGACAGGCGGAGGCTAGGAGTGGCCACTCGCTGCGGAGGAGGTGCAGGAGCTGGCGGAGGAGATGATTGCTGAAGAAGTTGCGAATGTTGGCGCACAATGGTGGACACTTCCGACAGCTGGTGGGTTAGAAGGGCGACCTGTCGGGAGATATCAGAGACAACTGGCAGGGGAACCTCAGCGGGATCCATGGCCGGATCTACTGTCACGATGCCGGCTGGCAGGTGGTGGATCCTCTGTGCCAGAGAGGGATTGGCGTGGACCGTGCTAGAGGATCGGTTCTAAGTCACTACTGGTTTTCACCAGAGCCCGCCGCAAAGCGGGATGGTCTTGCTGCGGCGGTAGTGACCAGGTCGTATCCCCTAGCAACGGCTCAACCTCTCTGGCTGCTGAAGATAGGCGCGGTACAAGGGAGTAGACAGAAGCAAGGTCGGACGTAGCAGAAGGTCGGGGCAGGCAGCAAGGATCGTAGTCAGGGGCAACGGCAGAAGGTCTGGAATCACAGGCAAGGAACACACAAGGAACGCTTTCACTGGCACTAGGGCAACAAGATCCGGCAAGGGAGTACAAGGGAGGAGACTAGATATAGCCAGGGAACAGGTGGGAGCCAATTAAGCTAATTGGGCCAGGCACCAATCATTGGTGCACTGGCCCTTTAAATCTCAGGGAGCTGGCGCGCGCGCGCCCTAGAGAGCGGAGCCGCGCGCGCCAGCACATGACAGCAGGAGACGGGAACGGGTAAGTGACCTGGGATGCGATTCGCGAGCGGGCGCGTCCCGCTGTGCGAATCGCATCCCCAACGGCCAGGACAGGGCAGCGCTCCCGGTCAGCGGGACCGACCGGGGCGCTGCGGAGAGAGAGACGCCGTACGCGCTCCGGGGAGGAGCGGGGACCCGGAGCGCTAGGCGTAACACCAAAATCCTTCTGGGAAAACGTCTTGTGGACAGATGAAACCAAGATAGAACTTTTTGGTAAAGCACATCATTCTACTGTTTATCAAAAACTGAATGAGCCCTACAAAGAAAAGAACACAGTGCCTACAGTGAAATATGGTGGAGGTTCAATGATGTTTTGGGGTTGTTTTGCTGCCTCTGGCACTGGGTGCCTTGAATGTGTGCAAGGCATCATGAAATCTGAGGATTTCCAATGGATTTTGGGTCGCACTGTACAGCCCAGTTTTAAAAAGCTGGGTTTGCGTCCGAGATCTTGGGTCTTCAAGCAGGACAATGACCCCAAATGCAAGTCAAAAAGCACCCAGAAATGGATGGCAACAAAGCACTGGAGAGTTCTGAAGTGACCAGCAATGAGTCCAGATCTAAATTCCATTAAACACCTGTGGAGAAATCTTAAAATTGCTGTTGGGAAAAGGTGCCCTTCTTATAAGAGAGACCTGGAGCAGTTTGCAAAGGAAGAGTGGTCCAACATTCCGGCTGAGAGGTGTAAGAAGCTTATTGATGGTTATAGGAAGCCACTGATTTCAGTAATTTTTTTTCAAAGGGTGTGCAACCAAATATTAAGTTAAGGGTGCCAATCATTTTGTCCAGCCCATTTTTGGAGTTTGGTGTGACATTATGTCCAATTTGCTTTTTTCCCTCCCTTTTTTGGTTTAGTTCCAATACACACAAAGGGAATAAACACGTCTATAGCAAAACACGTGTTACTGCAATCCTTTTCTGTGAAAAACACTTCATTTTCTTGAAAAATTTCAGGGGTGCTAACATTTACGGCCATGACTGTATTGGAAATGAAGGTGTAACAATACCAACCTGCAACAGCCCCCCCCCCCCCCCCCCCCCAATAACAAAACCTGCAACGGTGCCACATAACAAAACCAGACTAAGCAATGCCACCCTAACAGAACCAGCTTACAGTAGTGCTACCATTGCAGAACCAAACTATTATAGTGTCCCCTTAACAAAAAAAGTTTATAGCAGTGCCCCAGCCTACAACTGTGTCCTTTAAAAAAAAAAAAAACAGCATGCAGCAGTACCCTTATTACAACACCACCCATACTAAAGAACCATAACATAACATAAACAATCATAACAGAACCAACCTATTACACTGTTCCCATAATGTAACTCATCTATATGTAAGTGACACTTAATAGAACCAGCCTAAATCAAAGTTACTATAACAGAACTAGTCTATAATAGTACCCCATAACAGTAGCAGCTGGACAACACCGTATTATATAGAAACAATACCTGCACCCCCCCTCCCCCCCTCACACACATGCACCTTTTTCTGCAGTTTTACTGACCTACAATGAAATCACCCAAATGTTACAATCACATTACAGTCGTGGAAATATGCCTCCATTTTGTAAGACTATCTTATGAAGTCCTTTTATTTTATAAAGTATCTTATATCTTTAGAAAATGAAGATGATAAGGGTTATTCAGGATTAGAAAATCATGGCTGCTTTACCTGCAGGTTGCATGTGGTAATGCAGCTCATGTCTATTCATTTTAGTAGAGCTGAGCTGTAATACCAGACATAACCTGAGAGGGATGTGGCGCTGTTCTTTTTTTTTTTTTTAAAGAAAGTAGCCCTGTTTTTTTCCAATCCTGGACAAATTGGCAGCAAAGCACCTTCACAGGAGAGCCATGAAAAAACTCAGCCTTTACTGTACATCACCAGTCACTGCAAATAATGGCGTCTGACACGACAATGACTGCAGCCGTTTCTGTGACAAATAACATCTTTGCTCCTGAGGGATTGTTTGATTTATAAAACATTGTGCTTTTTCATTACTGTACAAACTGTGATACACTGCAGAACAGACTTTTCTGAGCGGGTCTGACGAGAGCAGTGGTGAAGGTATTACTGAGGTATTACTGAGTCCTGACTTTTAAGAGTCTTCAGGTGCACAACAATGTATTCTCTTGAATAAAGAGCAGAACTTCAGGTGGTCTGCACCACCTATAACCTTTACAGCGCAAATGAACTTTTCAACATGATTTTATATTATGTCAAGTCTACAGTCATATTAAGTGTTGCTTGGCTTTCCTATAAGTAGGACTTTACATTCCCTCTCTTTCTCTTGCTGATCGAGATTCTTTACCAAGCATTCTCTGCTGTAATGTATCATGGGAAGGGGAACAAACTACACCAGGAACTGATCTTGCCTGAGCTTGAACTTTGACTTCCCTGTCATGTGTTGCATCCTTAGCTGAATTCAGGTTCTACAGCTTGGTTCACTCATCTCTATCACTGAGTAGACCCACCTTCATAACTACTTAGCTCAAAATGAATACAGATTTAGTGGTAGCAGCAGCCCCCTAGCCTGGGGGAGTAGGGTATATGGGGTGTAGCTGTGCGGTGACTAAAGGGTGTTTGGTTAACCCTTTCTATTCGTGATGCCAGGATGAGGACTCCTCTGTAATGCTTGTCCTACCGCCACCCTTCCCAAGAGCGATAGGGAGGTATAGAATAACTGAATGTCCACAACCAGAGAGTGTGCTGAAAACAGTTGGAACAGTTGGATTTAGTTGCGGTCCAGTAGTCACGCTAGCTTTAGCTGGGATTAGTTTAAAACTCACGGTTTAGGTTATGCTGAGGCCGGTAGGTTTTCTGGCCTAGCGTGTCTTTGAAAGTTGCGCACATCCGTCCTGCTAGTCCGGCATCCACGGTAGCAGCAACCCAAGAGAGCGATTATTGGCTACAGCTCCCATATATGGGCAGGAGCTGGACTAGAGCTAATTGGTCCAATACTTCTGTCAATCACCTTTATACAGAATTATGGGTAGCATGTGACCTAAGGACCTCCAAAGGTCCTCCAACATACCATAGAGGAATTAACATAGTCCTGCGACGCTAACAAGGTAAGCATACTATACAGTATATTAAATATATGCATTATTATTAAATATATACACATATAAACATTATAGAATTAGAGTAGAAGAGAGGCAACTAGGGGCTGTCCCACCTGGGGGACTCTACCTGAACGTAGTTACTCTGACTTTGGGGACCACCATACAAGGTACGGTATGCAATACGGTACCGGGACACCACATACTGATAGCAGCAGCCCCCTTTAAGTAATAGTAGTAGTAGTAGTAGTAGTAGTAGTAGTAGTAGTAGTAGTATCCAGCTCCCTTAAGATATCAGCCCACATTTGAGTAACACTAGTAGCAGCCCCTTTAGGTGGTAGTAATAGTAATAGAACTCTTCTAAAGGTGGTAGTAATAACAGCCCCCTTAAGGTGATAGTAATATCAGACCCCTTTAGGTAACTATATCAGCCTCCTTCAGGTAGTAAAAGCAGCATCCCTGTTTAGGTAGCTATAGCAGTCACCTTTAGGTAGTGAAAGCAGCAGTCCCCTTTAGGTGGTAGTAATAGTAGCCCCATATAGGCAGTGGTAGTAGTGGCAGTCCCCTCTTGACAAGTGTTAAAAAAACCAAACACATAAAGATATTCACATTGCTCCCGTGAAGTCCATCATAACATGATGCTTGAAGATTCGAATGTATTTTCAGTGGAACTGTTTCCCTTTAAAATATCATGGAATCTTTATAGTGTATATGATGGAATCTTTATACTGCTGTCACTTGAGAAAACATACAACGTACGACAAATGTTGAAACACTTGCCCTAACTATGTGTGGTGGCGGATGAGTGGATACTGTCTTGTGGGGGTGTAGGGTCTTTAGGGTGTTGCTGTTCAGGATAGTTAAGGGCGCTGTTAACCCTTGTCACTCATGACGCCAGGGTGAGGGTTAAATGCTGGGTTTCTTGATAGGCCTATTGCCACCCTTCCCAAGAGCAATAGGTGATGCAGAAATAAAGGATTGTCCACAACTGCTGTTAACTGAAAACTTGCAGGAACTTGTACTGATGAATTTCTGTGCATGAAGCAACAGCAACAGTCCAGACAACAGAGTCTCTTTACATATAGCTTGAGCAGCGATTGACAGTCTGTTGGGATCAGATAAGCCCAATTTAGCTTTTGAAGAATTGTGTAGCAGAGATCCGCTGGATTTAGGGGAGTTATTAGGTCCAGTGATCTTGCGATGAGTAGCGGGGAATTGCTTAGTCTATCCGCTATGTCAGAGGCCTAGGCCGCAAGGCTTTGGCCTAGTAAATCGTCTTGTAAGCTGCGGAGGTCCTACCTCTTCCAGAGTCAGCAACCCAAGAGAGGGATCAAAATGCCGCAGGTCCCTTATATGGGCAGGGCCTGGCCGTTTTGGATTGGCCTGTAACGACTGTCACTCACCTTTACAGTGCATTGTGGGTGAAGACGTCATGGGAACCTCCAAAGATCCTAAAGCAAAACCATAGAGTTCTAACCTATTCACGTGACCCGCAGGTCCTGCTACGCTCCGAACAGGTAGATAACTAAATATACACATTTATATACTTATATTAATATTAAAAAGAACGGCTATATATTCATTGACTAAGTGAGAGGTGACAAGGGGAAAGCTACAAAAGAGGGACCCCGACGTCCTAGGGACTCTGACTATGGGGACCTCTATACAGGTAACATATATAATACTATACCGGGACACCACATATGTGGTATCTGTGGCTTTCCTGCTATGTTTAAACTACAACTCTCAGAATGCTGTAATTTCTTAACATCTCTATCCTCCCCAGCTTGTTGTTATTGTCCTGCCCTTGACCGTTGATATCAATTTTGGTTGTAGTAATTTGGGTCCCCCTCAGGATATGACCCCTCTTTCTTTGGGTTACCTGATCAGCCGTGTATCTCAGACCCCATTAACAAAACATGACTGCTCAAAAATTTGTTCATGAAGCGTGCCACATATATAATTTATATGAGTCTCTGATCTTGCATCTATCCCCTCCACTAGTTTAGAGCATACATAAATTGCATTGGACTAAATTGTGTGGGTGTGTGGCCTCCTTAAATATGCTAACACTAGTGTCTCCTAGGAATAGAGGCTGGGGGTGTTACTCAGCATGCAAAGACCAGAAGTGATCCCCCTTCTTCCTCTCTTCTACTGCCTGTCATTGTGTCAATGTTTACTGCAGTTCTGGTATTTTATTCATAATTTTGATCAGGGCTCATTTACTTGGGTTTCCATAGGCCTTCAACATCGGTTCTTATTTGTATTAGACCCAACACAATGGCAACCCTAGGTCACTACACTGAGCATGGACACTAAGTCTCTAAAAGCTCGGTGCCATAGGAGGAGCCAGAAGATGTAATTGTACAGTCAAAGGTTGCCCATCATAATGGGCAACAGGCAGTAGATCATGGCAGGCACCACTAGGAGAAAGGTCAGGAAACAAGCTCTTATAAACTCCTCTGTCCAGGGAAGCTGGATGGAGATTGCTGTGAGCCAGGGAGTGAAGCTCTTAAGTGAGAGCTTCTCCTTGTTAAATTCAGATAAGAGTTGGTGATTTGTTAGCCTTAGTAATATAGATAAGTGGAGAAGTGATGATACCTTTATTGGCTATAAAGCTCCGGCGTGCACGCGTCCTAGGGGAAACGCGCGCCGGAGCAGAGAGGCAGAGGCGGGGGCAGGAGAAGCACCAGGTGAGTGACGGACTGGGGCTCGCATGCGGGCACGTCCCACGATGCGAGTCCCAGCCCCGCCGGCAGCAGCAGGTAACGGGACCATGTGTTCACGGCCAGCGTGTGCGGCCGGAGCACATAACGTAACACTCTCTAACATGAATATAGAGGCATTTTAGGGTCTGATTTATTTCACAAGTTTCTACACAGAAAATATTCACTATAGATCCTAGATTTGGACCCAATAATATGCTTGGGTTATGGCCTTAAAGGAGTACTTTAGCCATAGACACTTATTCCCTAAGTGTCTGATCTTCTGGACGGGGACCCGGCATTACAGCGGCTCTGCATGGCTAATGTGTGTGTCATCTACCTCACTGAGGTAGATCAAACTCCCCTCCATACAGCACTATGGGAGAGGTGAGGATGCACGAATGCTGCATCTCCGCCTCTCTCATAGAGATACATGGAGAGGCCTCCTGCACAAGAGAGAGCTGGGGCCCCGTACAGGAGATTGCAGGGATCCCAGCGTTCGGAACCCCTGCAAATCATTCACTTTAACCCTATCCTGCCGATTGGGGGTAAGTGTCTATGGCTGCATATCTCCTTTAAATCCATCCCAAAAATTGAAGCAATAGATTTTGACAGTGAAGTGGCTTCCATTTGTGGCTCTCCAACAGTTGCAAAACTGCAACTCTCATTATGTCCTGATAGCTTTTGGCTAAGTAAGGGAAGGGGGTAGCCTCTAAATGACACAATAGATTAGTGTTCCCCAACTGTGGCTCTGTAACTGTTGCAAAGTTGTAGCTTTGCAACAGCCTTCAGCTGTCGGGATTATGGAAATTATAGTTTTACAAAAAGCTGAAAAACCCCAGGTTGGGGGACACCTTTCCAGATCACCTCTGTTCTTGCATCGAATAGGGATTAGACCCCTGAGATGCTCAAAGGGGACTGCACACATACACATGTTATGAGAATTTTCACCTGTATAGATGAGGAGACATAGGATGGGGGATAACTAGCTGATCAGTGGAGGTCCAACCACTGGGAGTTTAGTGGCAGTTCACATTTTCGGCCAAGGCTCTATTCACTGCCTATGGGCTCCCAAATGAATGCAGCAGCAGTTGAACATGTGCACTATATTTACATAGGAGACAACTGACCTCCATACAGATCGGGTAGACCCCCACCATAGTTAGTTATTTCCCTATTAATCTTTGGATAACCCATTTTATACTTTATATTCTGCAAGGTCACTCATCCAAGATAGATGTCATGAACCGGGGGCAGGGAGAAAGTTCAATAGCATCAAAGTCAACAGAACTGTACATGTCGGGGAACAAGTCAGGAACAAAGTGGAACCAACAAACTGATATATAAATACAAACAAGGCAAGATATAGCATACTAACATAAAACGGGTCAGGAAATCAAGAGCACTGTTCAGACTGGACTCAGAACAAGGAACACACCAGTAACCCCACTCCAAGCATGGAGGAACATCAATACCAAAGCCAAATAGACTCCTAGCTAGCGGGCACTCTCCACCGAATGAGCAGAATACTGGTCTAGGAGGAAACAGAAATCCTAACTACAAGTAAACACGGGTACATACACAAGACTAACTCACTCCTAGATAGACAGATTAGCACAAGGTTCAGGAATTCTATCCTAGGAGTAGCAGAATCACACAAGGTCAAAACAGGACTGACAAAATGGACAGTGTGGATACAGACTAAGGCAACACAAAGCAAATGAAGAACGAACATGCACAAATACTAAAACCTGACAAATGTACTAAAACAAAGCAAGTTAAAATCTATATATCAAACAGGACAGATAACCATGGTTAAAATTCAGGATAAGATCTCAAACAGACAAAAACTTAAGTGCATAATAAACCAGACATGGTCGGAGTACAGATCCAATTGCCAGCCCCCAGATCCAGCAGAGCTAGGGTATAAATAACCCAACCCAAGATCTCATAGGCTGAAAGCAGTAACTATTCCCATACCAGAGAGAATTAGCACAGAAACTGTCCAGACACAAAAACAATGTCTGAACAGGACCTAAAACAGAAAAATGCAAAAACACAGAAACAGATATTACAATAGAGTAATATTTCCCTCATTTCACCTTAAGGATGCTGCCCTTTTTTTTGCAAATCTGACCACTGTCACTTTAAGCATTAATAACTCTGGGATGCTTTTACCTTTCATTCTGATTCCGAGATTGTTTTTTTGTGACATATTCTACTTTAATACAGCGGTAAATTTTCGTTGCTATTTGCATCCTTTTTTGGTGAAAAATCCCAAAATTTCATGAAAATTTTGCATTTTTCTAACTTTGAAACTCTCTGCTTGTAAGGAAAATGGATATTCCAAATAAATTATATATTGATTCACAAACACAATATGTCTACTTTATGTTGACATCATAAAGTTGACATGTTTTTACTTTTTGAAGACATTAGAGGGATTCCAAATATAGTATTAGAGACATTAGAGGGCTTCAAAGTATAGTATATTCAAACTTGAAGCGGGAAACTTGCTTTAAACCCCCGCCATGTGAATGTACCCTGTACATTCACATGGGGGGGGGGGGCAAAACTACAACTCCCAGCATGCACTGACAGACCGTGCATGCTGGGAGTTGTAGTTATGCAACAGCTGGAGGCACACTGGTTGGGTTTGGGAAACACTGAGTTAGGTAACAAACTACCACAGTGTTTCCGCACCACTGTCTGTTTCCTAACTCAGTGTTTCCCAACCCGTGTGCCTCCAGCTGTTGCAAAACCACAACTCCCAGCATGCATTGTCTGTCAGTGCATGCTAGGAGTTATAGTTTTGCAACAGCAGGAGGCACACTGGTTGGGATTGGGAAACACTGAGATAGGAAAAAGACAATGTTTCCCAACCAGTGTGCCTCCAGTTGTTGCAATACTACAACTCCCAGCATGCCCAGACAGCCGAAGGGCATGTTGGGAGTTGTAGTTATGCAACAACTGGAGGAGAAAAACTGTAGCCCTCCGGATGCTACAAAACTTCAACTCCAAGCATGCCCAGACTGCCCAGGCATGCTAAGAGCTGTAGTTCGGCAACATCTGAAGGGCCAGATGTTGCTGAACTACAACTCCCAGCATGCCTGGAGAGTCTCAGCATGCTTTGAATTGACATCTGGAGCGCTACAGTTTGGACACCACTGTATAGTGGTCTCCAAACTGGGCCCTTCCAGATGTTGCAAAACTACAACTCTCAACATGCTGAGACTGTCCAGGCATTCTGGGAGTTGTAGTTCTGCAACATCTGAAGGGCCAGATGTTACAGAACTACAACTCCCAGCATGCCTGGACTGTTTGGGCATGCTGAGAGTTGTAGTTTTGTTACATCTGGAAGGACACAGTTTGGAGACCACTGCACAGTGATCTCCAAACTGTGGCCCTCCAGATGTTGCAAAACTACAACCCCCAGCATGCCCAGACAGCCAAAGGCTATCTGGTCATCAGAGACCCGATCAGCCCAGAATCGCTGCAAGTCGCCGTTCTGAATTGATCGCCGATTTGCGGCAATTGTAGACATTTGCACGGGATGCCTGTTGAATGATTTCAGCAGGCATCCCGGTCCCCGCCTTTAAGTACCAGGGAGCAAGGGCGGACCTGTACGCCCTTGGTCCCCAAGAGGTTAAAAGAAAGCAATATACCTGATAGAAGGACTGGTAATACATTTTATACATTTTGGACACCTTGGGGGAGATTTATCAAAACTTGTCCAGAGGAAAAATTGCCCAGTTGCCCATAGCAATCAATCAGATCGCTTCTTTCATTTTAACAAGGCCTCTGCAAAATGAAAGAAGTGATCTGATTGGTTGCTATGGGCAACTGGGCAACTTTTCCTTTGCACAGGTTTTGATAAATCTTCCCCCTTGTCTTGACACCACAAGATTAGTCTTAAATGACACTTTTATAGAATAGAGTGCTCTCTATTATCTATCTCTTAACATTACGGCCTTAAAGGAAAGCGATACTGGCAGGTAGTGTGGGGGACGCTGATGCCTACGTTTGATGCCTACTATGCCCGGATCCATCCCGCCATTTGGCAAAATCTTTGTTTTTCTGCATATGCTAATTAGGTGCTAACTGGCACAGGCTGGGGTTACTGGCACTCTGACGTCAGCGCCGCTGGCCGCAGCGCTGCCCAGCTCATCAACGTTCCTCCCCTCCCTCTGCCTCTCCCTCTTCTCCCCGCTCTGTAATGAAGAGGGAAAGGCGGAGGGTGGGGAGGAATATTGATGAGCTGGGCAGCGCTGCGGCCAGCGGCGCTGACGTCAGAGTGCCAGTAACCCCAGCCTGTGCCAGTTAGCACCTAATTAGCATATACAGAAAAACAAAGATTTCGGCCGAAGGTCAGGAAGGATCTGGGCACGGTAGGCATCAAACTTCTCAGCATCCCCCGCACTACCAGCCAGTACCACTGGTACTCCTTTAAGAAGAGTTTTCCTTTAAGAAGAGTACACCTTAGGTGGATGCAATAGGAAATTTACAAATTGTTGCTATTTCCAGGTTATTCGGTCTTATTCATATCATAATGGTGTATACAGACATTGTACTGACACTATAAAGGGTATATTCTCTTTCCTAAGCTAACTGCTGTATTTTCCTAAAAACTGCAATGAAGTGAGAAGAGAGACGGGAACTTGCTTTGGCTTGTCGTTCTTTACACAGTTTAAAACTCTATTAAAGAAATTGATAAAATGTACAAAAATTCTTGCCATAAACAGCTGTAGGATTTCATAGCAAAGTGTGTTACCAATTGTTTTCTTGGTGACTATGGTCTCTGCTGCCTTCACATAATTGACACGATCCTCCTGTGTAGTTCTGTGCTGATTCCTCACTGTTCCTATGGTCATTGAAACTCCACGAAGTGTGATCTTGCATGGAGCCCCTGACAATGGAGATTAATTGTTATTTTGTGCTTCTTCCATTTGCAAAGGATCGTACCAACTGGTGTAAAGCTCTCATCAATCTGCTTGACGATTTATCTCATTCTTGTCCCTGACATACTGGACATATTGTTTGGTCCTGGCCATGGTGGACAGTTTGGAATCTGATTAAATTATTGCTTCTGTGGTCAGGTGTCTTTTCTACAGGTAACAAACTCAGATTAGGAGCCCTCTCTTTAATCCCTTAAGGACCAGGACAATTTTATTTTTGCGTTTTTGTTTTTTCCTCCTTGCCTTATAAAATCCATAACTCTTTTATATTTCCATCCACAGACTCATATGAGGGTGTAACGGCTCGACCACACAGGTAGCTGGGCAAGGCGAGGTACCAAAGGATAAGACAGTAGCGTAGTCAAACATAGCAGAAGGTCAAGGCAGGCGGAAAAGGTGCAGAGTCTAATAACATAGCGGAAGGTCTGGATGCACGGGTAAGGTAAAACAGACAATAAGAAATGCTTAATCTCAGGCTAGGGGCACTGAAGATCCATCAGGGAAGTGGGGGAGGTGCAGGAAGTTTATAATGTAGTGACAGGTGCCACAGTAATTATGGGCAGACTGGCCCTTTAAATTTCAGACCTCCGACGTGCGCGCCGGAGCTGAGACACAGGGGAGGAAGCGTCAGCGGAGTATGGTGAGTGACGGCCCGGAATCCCAGCCCCGCCGACAGACGGAGACACAGGGACTCCGCACTCACGGCCGGTGCTTGCGGCCAGAGCGTGGAGTGTAACAGAGGGCTTATTTTTTGGGCAACCAATTTTACTTTGTAATGACATGACTCATTCTACCATAAAATGTACGGCAAACCCAAAAAATTGTTATTTGTGGGAGGAAATTTTTATGAAAACTGCAATTTTGCAGATTTTGCGTGCGTTAAGTATCACCGCATCAGGACATACATTTGTCCTAATCTCAGCTTGTTACCTGTGTAAAAGACACTTGGGAGACAGAAATCTTGCCGATGCAAATGAAAATGAAAATACTAATCAATTTATAACTTAAACATTTTTTTTTTTATGTTCTTGATGTTAGTTTCTCTGTAACTGTTCAAATAAACCTATGATTTAATTTATATACGGATCCTTTCTTTGTCAGTGGTAAAGAATAGAATGTGCTTATATTGTAGTTTTGTGGCAGCAGGTTTATTATTGGATGAAGGCGTTTCCAAAGAGATGGGTTTTAGGGTTGCTTTTGATAGTGAGCTAAAGTCTGATGTGTTGGTAGTGAGTTCCACTGTATGGGAGATGTATGGGAGAAACCTTGAGCTGTATGGGACACAGTTGTGTGAAGGAGAGCACAGAAAGAGGATTAGAGGATTTGAGGGACAGGTTGTGAACAGCTTGAATGACGTTGTAAAAATTTTGGAGGTAGTGTTTGAAAGATGTTTTTAAGCCAGCAAGGTTTTTGATGTGTGGTTTAAAAAACAAAGCAATATGAAAGTAAATCCCAAGACATTGGACTTGTGGGATATGTGGAGCCTTTGACCGTGATTAGTAGTACTAGTGGGGAGGTTGAGTAAAATGGGAAAAGATATTGAACTCTCCACAAAGTGAGTGAGAGATCTAGCTGACACTCCAGAGTCCAGGATTGCAGGAAGATAACATCAGGACCAAAATTATATTTGAAAGTCATGATTATGAGTGTAAAAGTGGAACTGAAAGGGGTGCTCCACTGGAAAACATTTTCTTTTAACAGTTTCCGCACCTGGACGAGTTTACACGTCCATGGTTCTCATGGGTACTGCCAGTGTACCCATGATTTCGCAGCAGGGACTCGGCCGCACTGCAGAGAACGAAATAAACATCAGTCCCGGCAGTTTGGAAGTGACCGTGGGCTGTAAGTGTTTTGACATGATCCCCAGCGGGCAGAGGCCTGCCCCAATGCCGGGACCGAAGTAAACTTTGGTCCCGGCAGTTTAACCCTTAACTCCTTGGGGACGGAGGGCGTACCTATACGCCCTCAGCCCACTCCCTTTCTATAACATAGCGAGTCGGGCCCGCCTCTAACAATGGCTGGGACCCGTGGCTAATAGTGCCACTGATTACGGTGCCGCGCGCTATTAACCCTTTAGATGCAGCGTTCAAAGTTGATCGCCGCGTCTAAAGTGAAAGTAAAGCACTGCCGGTTAGCTCAGGGGGCTGTTCGGGATCGCCGCGATGAAATTGTGGCCTCCTGAACAGCTTACAGGACAGCTGGAGGGTCCCTACCTGCCTCCTCGCTGTCTGATCGCCGAATGACTGGTCAGTGCCTGAGATCCAGGCATGAGCATTCAAGCGGCAGAATCATCGATCAATGGTTTCCTATGAGAAACCATTGATCAATGTAAAAGATCAGTGTGTGCAGTGTTATAGCCCCCCTATGGGAGCTATAACATTGCAAAAAAAGTGAAAAAAAGTGAATAAAGATCATTTAACCCTTTCCCTAATAAAAGTTTGAATCACCCCCCTTTTCCCAATTAAAAAAATTAACTGTGTAAATAAAAATAAACATATGTGGTATCGCCACGTGCGGAAATGTCCGAATTATAAAAATATTATGTTAATTAAACCGCACGGTCAATGGCGTACACGCAAAAAAATTCAAAATTCCAAAATAGTGTATTTTTGGTCACTTTTTATATGATGAAAAAATGAATAAAAAGTGATCAAAAAGTCCAATCAATACATAAATAGTACCGCTAAAAACTTCAGATCACGGCGCAAAAAAATTAGCCCTCATACCACCCCATACGCAGAAAAATGTAAAAGTTTTAGGGGTCAGAAGATGAAAATTTTAAATGTATAAATTTTCCTGCATGTAGTTATGATTTTTTCCAGAAGTATGACAAAATCAAACCTATATAAGTAGGGTATCATTTTAATCGTATGGACCTACAGAATAAAGATAAGGTGTCATGTTTACCAAAAAAAATACTGTGTAGGAACACAAGCCCCCAAAATAAAAAAAATTGCATTTTTTCTTCAATTTTGTCGCACAATGATTTTTTTTTCTGTTTTGCCGTAGATTTTGGGGTAAAATGACATCATATGGATATTTAGCTGCAAAATTGAAAGGGTTATGATTTTTAAAAGGTGAGAAGGAAAAAGCAAAAGTGCAAAATCTGGAAAACCCTCTTTCCCCAAGGGGTTAAAGCCGTGGTCGGAAGCAACCGCGATCTGTAAGGAGTTTGACAGAGGGAGGGGGCTCCCTCTGTCTCTCTCCTGTAGCACCCTGCAACGATCGTGGGGTGCTGCTAGTTACCTGGGCAGCCGGGGATCTTAGAAGAACCCCCAGGTCTGCCCCAGTTATTGACTGTCAGGACGTGCCAGAGGCAGGCAGCATATAACTGCAATTCTTTGCTATACTAAGTATTTAAAAGCATTAAAAAAAAGTGTAAAAAAAAATAAAACAAAAGTATAAAAAAAATTATAATTTTTTTTTAAAGTGTCAAAAAATTTAATAAAAATACATTTATTAAATAAATATAGTGAAGGCCTTTAAAATCAGAGCAGGGGCCGAGCTGCACTAACTGGGAAGACAGCAGAGAGGGACGCTCCTCCCCCCTCTCACTCCCCACTGTGCTGCCGGATTGGGGGAGCAGGCCTGTGCTTTGTTTTCCGCTTCACCACAGGCCCGACACCCACCCGTTCCTCCAGGAAGAGAAAGAGGGGGGGGGGGGGGGGCAGTGGGAGGTAAATGGTAACTGGCAAAGTTAGTGGATTTGGGATGTCCACTATCATTTCTTTGAACTGAATTGCAGTCTGTTGGTTTGATAAAAAGGGAAGTGATGAGACATGGTTCATCAATTAAGGGACCAGTGTAAGGATGATGCTGACCGGCTCCCCGTGGGTGGGCACTGCCTGATGTGCCAGTGCTGAGATCACTGAGGTATTCGGAGATCGCTATCAGAGGCTGACACACAGTGTCTTCTAGGGGCGCGCTGTCATCCTGCAGGCTGCGCCAGTACTGCATTATGTGCCCTCACTATTGAGAATACCTATAATGGTGTCCTACTCACAAAAATCCAGCGCACATATGAAACGTCGCTCACCTGTGTGATGAAATAAAGCCACTTATTTAATCACCTATTGGAGTGCTACTGTGCATCTGTTTGATATATGGTGGTGCTGGTGGTGGTGGGGGGTGGGGGGGCTCAGGACCAGAGCCTGACTGCAGCACCCGCTCACCGTGAAGTGTGCTGCCTTCTATTTCTTGCTATCTCATTATTCTTTCTATCTAATATCTATCTATGTATCCAGAGCCCTCGCCACCTAAACGCAAGGTAGGCAGCCACCTAGAGCGGCATCTTAAAGGGGTGCTGCTCCGCCGCTGCAAGAAAGTTACTGTGTGCACACTGGACTGGTAGAAGAGCACAGAGCTATCTCACTCAGGTCCCGCTTCCCAGCTTCCTGATAGCGTGTGCCAGACACCCCTAGCCCAGGCTGGTAGAAGAGTGCAGAGTTTCTGCTGTGCACAGCGCTCCTGACTGTGGTCCTGCTTCCTGATAATGCGCGCATGCACCCACTTACCCACCCCCACCCCGTTTCTGTTAACGATGGTGTGGCCCTTCCACTATACAGTAGCACAGCGCCAACAATGTGACCTCCCCCCCTCGGTGCCCCCTACTGTTAATGAGGGAGCAGCACTCCTGCAATGCAGCGCCGACAATGCTCTGTATATTGTTCTGTTCTAGCGTTGTAATTCAGTCCCGGTATGGCAGTATTGTTCTGTTCCTGTATGGTAGTGTTATTCAGTCACGGAATGGCGTTGTTTTTCAGTCATGGTATGGTGGTATTGTTCAGTTCTAGTATTGCGTTTTTATTAAGTTATTGTATGGTGGTATTGTTCTGTTCTAGTATGGTGGTTTTATTCAGTCATTGTATGCAATATTGTTCACAAACAAATGGGGGAACACAGTCTAATGCCATGTTTACAGATTGGACAAAAATCTGATTTTTACACGGGGAGGGGGGGGGGGGGGGGGTGACGTCAAATTGAGGTTCTGCCTAGGGCGGCAAAAACCAGACCTGCCCCAGGTGTACCTGCTACCTCAGCTCCCATACAGACGCATGACTGGACAGTGAGCAACACATATGAGTCAAGGTGATTCCACTAATTTCCATCATCTCTGTTCTATTCCAGTGTTTGGACTGCAAGATGGTGAAGAACAAGAATGTGATGGTGTCTGAAGAAATCAATGCTGACAGACTATTAATATGGGACAGTGACATAACATTAGTGGGGTGCGGACTCCCTGCTCTACAGAATCCTGAAGAGTAGAGATGAGCGAATCGAAGCTGTCAAACCCGAATTCGTTACAAATTTCAAGAAATATTCAATTCGCAATGAATGTGAATATCACCGAGATTCTATCGCGCAAATAGCTTCATTAAACTCCATTCACTTTGGTACAGGATCCAGGGCATCTAAAATGGCAGATCCACATGTCAGTACATGGGGAAGTTTTTCGCTGCAGCACTGTTGTGTACTGCTGGTGTTTCACAAAAATACGTTTTTTTAAGGGTACTGTAGTGCATTTTTCTGCCCTCATCAGTGCATACAGCATACGTACATCTAAGTAGTGTACTAATTTGTATCCCTTTAGTCTGTCAAGGGCCTACATACTGTGAAAGGACAGGCAAAAGTAATCACCGGCTGGTGTTTTTAGGCATACTGTAGTGCATTTTTCTGCCCTCATAAGTGCATACCGCATATGTACATCTAAATAGTGAACTACTTTTTACCTGTTAATCTGTCAAGGGCCTACATACTGAGAAATGTGAAAAAGACAAAAAACAACAAGGTGCGCTCCTAGTGTGGACGGTATAGCAGAGTGGCTTCAATGTGCACAAAAATTGAAGGCTTACCAAATCGTGTTGTGCTAAGAGCACAACACCTCAGCAGGCATATAGACTCCCAGGAAGAAATGGAGGTCAGCAGCCACGGTTTCCTTTCCAGGTTCCTCTCGGTCGCTGGATGGGCAATGAAAAGTGGTGGATAAAATCCAGGAAAACAGGAATTACCATACGGCGCTTTTACTCCTTGGACAGATGCAGGCAACAGTCCATATGACAGGTTAATTCTTTATTGTGCAACAATAAAGAATTAACCTGTCATATGGACTGTTGCCTGCATCTGTCCAAGGAGTAAAAGCGCCGTATGGTAATTCCTGTTTTCCTGGATTTTATCCACCACTTTACATACTGAGAAAGTCCAGGCAAAAGTACTCACCGGCTGCTGTTCTAGGCAAATACTGTTTTAAGCGCAGTGAAGCGTATTGTACTCCACTCACACACACACTCACACACGCAAGTATGTCAGGCAGAGAAGTGCCAGGACGTGCACAGTGGAGTGGCAGAGGCCTAAATCCTTCAGGTAGAGGTCACAGCAGACTAGGGGCGAGTGGCAGCCTGAGTCGTAGTGAGAGGCCTGAGCTCCCGTTATCAGCTAGCGGTCGTGTCTCAACCAGCAACCCATCTGCTGTCATCGATTGGTTAACACGGTCATCCACTTCATCACAAGTGACATCTGACACCAGTCAACAGTTGGTGGGTTCCTCAGACACAGCCCTCAGTTGGTATAGCCCGGGAGCAGTCCCTGTCCTCCCATTTCCTCTGTCCTATGCTGTTCCCTCTCCTATAGAAGTATCTTATGCTGTGGGTTCAGCTCCACTATTCACTGAGGATGATCTAATAGAGGACAGTCATCAGCTACTGCCCAGTCAAGAAGTGGAGGAGACATCTGCCGCTTCCTCCGCTAGGCGGGCAAGTAGTGATGAAGAGAGTCACGTGGGAGGCGGTGTTGCCAGGGTTTAGGGTCCTGAAGCATACTCTGTTGAGGAACCTGAGGAGGACGTGCAGTGACATGCAGGCACTTGTTGATGATGATGAAGTCGATCGCAATTGGTAGCCGGGTGCTGAAGGGGCTTCATCACCATAAGAAGAAGAGAGTTGCAGGTTGCCCATGAGGCAGCAGCTGAGCCAGCAAGGCGGTAGCATGGTTGGCAGTCAGCATGGTGGCAGAAGTGGAAATTCTGGAGCCAAATGTGCCCGGGGGAGACCATCTGCTTAGCTGCAGCCTACCTTCCTGGGAGGTAGTGGGACAGGGGTTCCTGGAGACGCTGGCAGTAGCAGTCAATTAGTGTGGACGGTTGGTGGGAAAATCAGCTACTCAGCAGTGTGTGGCAGTTTTTCATCAAGCATCCGGAGGAGGTTCACATAGCCACATGCAAGATATGTCGGCAGAAGGTGAAGCGTGGCCAGGGTCCCAATGTTGGCACCATGACCCTGTGTCAACATATGCTTCACCACCATAAAGCGGCCTGGGAGAACTGTGGCTCTGATGTAGTGGCCCAGTATGCTGCATCACCCAGTGGCCATCCGCTCCCTCCTTCATCCAGCCAAGGCTCCACCACCTCAGCCGAAGGGAGCTGTGTGTCATACCCTCCTTCTGTAGCTCCAGATGCTCCTGCTCCTCCTACTTTTAGTCAGCCATTCCGCCAGCAATACATCGGCAAAGCCATGTCCAAGAGACAACAGTATGCGCCCACTCATCCAACGGCCAGAAGCTGAATGTGCTCCTGTCTAAGTTGCTGGTGCTGCAGTCCTTCCCTTTTCAAGTGGTGGACTCCGCACCTTTCAGAGAAATGATGGCTTGTGCCAAGCCGAGGTGGAGAGTGCTAAGCCTTCATTTCTTTGCGAAGAAGGCAGTACCAGCCCTGCACAATTTTGTGGAAGAGAAGGTAGTCCAGTCCTTGAGCCTGTCGGTGTGTACCAAAGTGCACGGCAGCGCCGACGTCTGGAGCTGTAACTACGGTCAGGGACAATACATGTCATTTATGGCTCACTGGGTGAATGTGGTTCCTGCACAGCCACAACCCCAACTTGGACAGGTTACGCCGCTTCCTCCTCCACACTCTCAGCCCATTGGTCCTGTGACAATGTGCGACTCCGCCTCCTCATCCACCATCTTGTCTTCAGCCTCCACTGCCCAGAAAAGTCTCAGTGGCCCTTCAGCATACCATGTGTGCATGGCACGGCGGTGTCACGCTGTTCTTCACATGGTTTTCCTTGGCGAAAAGAGTCACACAGGGCAGGAACTGCTAAAAGAAATTCGTAAAGAAATCGGAGCATGGCTTGCTCCATGGGAAGGAAGCTTTGCATGAACTTCAGTCACTCGTACACCGCAAAGCACACCCTCCTTCAGCTGCAGCGTCAGAACGGTATCCCACAACATAGTCTGACTCCACACACTGGAATTCCACCCTCCATATGTTGGACCGACTGTACGAAAAGAGAAAAGCCGATTTCTTGATGATCCAAGCGGATAGGGGGACTCCCCTGTGAAACTTCAATGCGAACCAGTGGCAGCTCATACCGTTTGCTCAGGCCCTTTGAGGAAGCCACATTATTAGTCAGTCGCCAGGATTACGGGATGAACGACGTCATTCCACTGCTTCATTTCTTACAACACGTGTTGGAAACGATGGCTGATCAGGGCACTGGAGACGTGGCGCCTACATCTCACGGTCACATGAGCCCTGTGGGGGCTGAACTGGAGGAGGAGGGGAAGGGGCACAGTGGAGCACAGTTTAGGTTTCGCCAAATGAGCGTTTTTTTCTAGTAATCTGACAGAAGAGGAGGAGCAGGAGCAGCCAGAGGAGCTAGAGGGTTATGAGGAAGGTGAGACAGAGAACCCAGACAAACCATGGCAGTATGCAGTGGAGATGGAGGCAGGGAGTCCCTCCGAGTCACTTGCACAAATGGCACGATGCATGCTCACCTGCTTGCGCAGTGACAGCCGAATTGTCACCATTCGGCAGCGGGATAACTTCTGGATTTCCACCTTATTGGACACTCGCTACCGCCACAAAATAGGGGCCTTTTTTACACCCACTGAGAGGGAGGACAAAATGACCTACTACAGAGTCATCCTATGTAGTCAGTTGGCCAATGCCTATCGGCGCCATCGTCCATCCTCTCGCAGGTCTGAATCGGGGGGGGGCCTGCACTCACCTTCCACTGCCATGGCTGCTGGGGAGGGGTGGGGTGGCAGGAGCAGTACCAGCTCCATCAGCAGCAGCCTGAGTCTACAGTTGCTGATGAGTAGCTTTCTTCACTCGCATAGTGAAGCAACTCATCAGCAGCAGGTACACCTGGAGCAGGACCTGAACCAGCAGGTGGTGGCATACCTTGACATGCCCATGCCAACACACCTTGAAGATCCGCTGGACTTCTGGGCAGCCAAACTTGATTTGTGGCCGCAACTAGCAGAGTTTTCCCTGGAAAAGCTGTCCTGCCCGACCAGTAGTGTGCCATCAGAGCGGGTGTTTAGTGTGGCGGGGGCCATAGTCACCCCAAGGAGAACTCGTCCGTCCACGAAAAATGTAGAGACTGACCTTTGTGAAGATGAATCAGGCATGGATCAGCCAGGATTTCCAACCATCAATGCATGAGAGTAGATTGACCATGGTGCCACACCAACACTTCACAAATATGGATAGTGCCAAACAGATTTAAGGCGCTGCTCCCCAGTTAAAAACATTCCTCCACATCAGACCTTTATTTACCCACCTTCATCACCGGGTACTGGTATTGCCATCCACCGCACCACTCTGTCACTGGATCACTTTCAGGACTCCTGATGCTTCTGCTGCCACCTCCAGGCTGTCTCATTCAGCCACTATATGGTCTCTTCTCATGCTTCAGCCAACTCCAGGCTGTGTCATTCAGCAACTACATGGTTTAGTGATGCTGCTGGGCCTAGGACATTACCTATATATGTTTATAGTAGCACTAGGTACCATATATCTTCAAAGGAAATTTCAAAATTCATATTTTCTTAGAGATTGCGAGGCCCTATTGTCTCCTGATCTGCCGCCAACTCCAGGATGTGCCATTCAGACACTATATGGTTTCCTCTATATGGTCTCCTCATATTGATGCCGCCTCAAGCCTGTCTTATTAAGCAACTATATGGTCTCTTCTCATGCTTCAGCCAACTCCAGGCAGTGCCATTCAGCCACTATATGGTCTCTTCCTACTGATGCCACCTCCAGGCTCTGTCATTGTGCTGCTGTCACGATGCCGGCTGGCAGGTGGTGGATCCTCTGTGCCAGAGAGGGATTGGCGTGGACCGTGCTAGAGGATCGGTTCTAAGTCACTACTGGTTTTCACCAGAGCCCGCCGCAAAGCGGGATGGTCTTGCTGCGGCGGTAGTGACCAGGTCGTATCCCCTAGCAACGGCTCAACCTCTCTGGCTGCTGAAGATAGGCGCGGTACAAGGGAGTAGACAGAAGCAAGGTCGGACGTAGCAGAAGGTCGGGGCAGGCAGCAAGGATCGTAGTCAGGGGCAACGGCAGAAGGTCTGGAATCACAGGCAAGGAACACACAAGGAACGCTTTCACTGGCACTAGGGCAACAAGATCCGGCAAGGGAGTGCAAGGGAGGAGACTAGATATATCCAGGGAACAGGTGGGAACCAATTAAGCTAATTGGGCCAGGCACCAATCATTGGTGCACTGGCCCTTTAAATCTCAGAGAGCTGGCGCGCGCGCGCCCTAGAGAGCGGAGCCGCGCGCGCCAGCACATGACAGCAGGGGACCGGGACGGGTAAGTGACCTGGGATGCGATTCGCGAGCGGGCGCGTCCCGCTGAGCGAATCGCATCCCCAACGGCCATGACAGTGCGGCGCTCCCGGTCAGCGGGACTGACCGGGGCGCTGCAGGGAGAAAGACGCCGTGAGCGCTCCGGGGAGGAGCGGGGACCCGGAGCGCTAGGCGTAACAGTACCCCCCCCCTTAGGTCTCCCCTTCTCTTTGCCCGGTAACTGCCTCCCCTGGGATGAGGACACCTGGAAAGAATGGAGGGTTTCCTCAACGGCAGGCAGTACAGCAGGAGTGGGAATGGGGAGGGAGGGCAGAGGGCGAGGCCTGGCATGGGGCAGTGTGACACCAGGACGGGGGCCATGGGGTGGCACAGAGGCTTGGCTGACGGGACTGGGAGGGGGGGAAGGGCATTTCCTGTGGCAGGCAGAGTCCTTAATGACCTTAGGGGGACCGGATACAGAAGGAACCACAGGGTCACGGCAGGGAGTACTGGGAACCGGTTTTAGACAGTTCTTGGAACAAGAGGACCCCCAACTCCTGATCTCCCCAGTGGACCAATCCAGGGTAGGGGAATGAAGTTGAAGCCAGGGAAGTCCAAGGAGAATTTCCGAGGTGCAATTGGGGAGGACCAAAAGTTCAATCCTCTCATGATGAGATCCGATGCTCATAAGAAGGGGCTCCGTGCGGAAACGTATGGTGCAATCCAACTTGGCTCCGTTGACCGCGGAAACGTGGAGTGGCTTGACAAGACGGGTCACCGGAATGCGGAATTTATTCACTAGGGACTCTCGAATAAAATTTCCAGAAGCTCCAGAGTCCAGGCAGGCCACGGCTGAGAGAGAAGAGCTGGCTGAAGCAGAAATCCGCACGGGTACCGTGAGACGTGGAGGAGCAGACTTGGAACCAAGAGACGCCACACCCACGTGAGCTGGGTGCGTGCGTGCGTTTCCCAGGCGTGGAGGACGGATAGGGCAATCCACCAAGAAATGCTCGGTACTGGCACAGTAAAGACAGAGATTTTCTTCCCTGCGGCGATTCCTCTCTTCCTGGGTCAGGCGAGACTTATCCACTTGCATGGCCTCCTCGGCGGGAGGCCCAGGCGTAGATTGCAACGGATACTGTGGGAGAGGTGCCCAGAGATCTAAGTCTTTTTCCTGGCGGAGCTCTTGGTGTCGCTCAGAAAAACGCATGTCAATGCGGGTAGCTAGATGGATGAGTTCTTGCAGATTGGCAGGAATCTCTCGTGCGGCCAGCACATCCTTGATGCGACTGGATAGGCCTTTTTTAAAGGTCGCGCAGAGAGCCTCGTTATTCCAGGATAATTCTGAAGCAAGAGTACGGAATTGTACGGCATACTCGCCAACGGAAGAATTACCCTGGACCAGGTTCAGCAGGGCAGTCTCGGCAGAAGAAGCTCGGGCTGGCTCCTCGAAGACACTCCGGAGTTCAGTGAAGAAGGCCTGGACTGTGGCTGTGGCAGGATCATTGCGGTCCCAGAGCGGTGTGGCCCAAGACAAGGCCTTTCCTGAGAGAAGGCTTACTACGAACGCCACCTTAGACCGTTCTGAAGGAAACAAGTCCGACATCATCTCCATATGCAGGGAACACTGAGACAAAAATCCACGGCAGAGTCTGGAGTCCCCATCAAATTTGTCCGGCAGGGACAAGCGGAGGCTAGGAGCGGCCACTCGCTGCGGAGGAGGTGCAGGAGCTGGCGGAGGAGATGGTTGCTGCTGTAGCAGAGGCAGAAGTTGCTGTAACGTGGCGGTCAACTGCGACAGCTGCTGTCCTTGTTGGGCAATCTGCTGCGATTGCTGAGCGACCACCGTGGTAAGGTCAGCGAGACTTGGCAGCGGCACCTCAGCGGGATCCATGGCCGGATCTACTGTCACGATGCCGGCTGGCAGGTGGTGGATCCTCTGTGCCAGAGAGGGATTGGCGTGGACCGTGCTAGAGGATCGGTTCTAAGTCACTACTGGTTTTCACCAGAGCCCGCCGCAAAGCGGGATGGTCTTGCTGCGGCGGTAGTGACCAGGTCGTATCCCCTAGCAACGGCTCAACCTCTCTGGCTGCTGAAGATAGGCGCGGTACAAGGGAGTAGACAGAAGCAAGGTCGGACGTAGCAGAAGGTCGGGGCAGGCAGCAAGGATCGTAGTCAGGGGCAACGGCAGAAGGTCTGGAATCACAGGCAAGGAACACACAAGGAACGCTTTCACTGGCACTAGGGCAACAAGATCCGGCAAGGGAGTGCAAGGGAGGAGACTAGATATATCCAGGGAACAGGTGGGAACCAATTAAGCTAATTGGGCCAGGCACCAATCATTGGTGCACTGGCCCTTTAAATCTCAGAGAGCTGGCGCGCGCGCGCCCTAGAGAGCGGAGCCGCGCGCGCCAGCACATGACAGCAGGGGACCGGGACGGGTAAGTGACCTGGGATGCGATTCGCGAGCGGGCGCGTCCCGCTGAGCGAATCGCATCCCCAACGGCCATGACAGTGCGGCGCTCCCGGTCAGCGGGACTGACCGGGGCGCTGCAGGGAGAAAGACGCCGTGAGCGCTCCGGGGAGGAGCGGGGACCCGGAGCTCTAGGCGTAACAGCTGCCATGTGACTCCTTGTTAGATTTGGTCCTTTGTACCCATACGCCGGGGCCCGGGACACTAAAACTTGATAGTTAAAAGTTCAATTTAAAAATCTTAAATTTCTATTTTAAAATTCTTAAATTTCTATTTAAAATTCTTAAATTTCTATTTAAAATTCTTAAATTTCAATGGTCTCCTCATGCTTCTGCCAACTCCAGGCTGTGCCATTCAGACACTATATGGTCTCCTCATGCGTCAGTCACCTCCAGGCTGTGCCATTCAGCCACTATATGGTCTCCTCATGCTTCAGTCAACTGCAGGCTGTGCCATTCAGTCACTATATGGTCTCCTCATGTGTCAGCCACCTCCAGGCTGTGCCATTCAGCCACCATATGGTCTCTTCTCATGCTTCAGATGACTCCAGGGTGTGCCATTCAGCCACTATATGCTCTCCTCCTACTGATGCCACCTCCTGGCTCTGTCATTGTGCTGCCATGTGACATGTGACTCCTTGTTAGATTTGGTCCTTTGTACCCACTCGCCGGGGCCCGGGACACTAAAACTAAAATCTTAAATTTAAAAATCATAAATTTCAATGGTCTCCTCATGCTTCTGCCAACTCCAGGCTGTGCCATTCAGACACTTTATGTTCTCCTCATGCTTCAACCAACTCCAGGCTGTGTCATTCAGCCAATATATGGTTTACTGATGCTGCTGAGCCTGAGTCGGGGCTTACATTTTTTATGGTAGCACTAGTTACCCTAAATATTCAATTTAAATTTCAACATTCATCTTTTTTCTTAGGGATTGTGAAGCCCTGGTGTCTACTCATGCTGCTGCCAACTCCAGGCTGTGCCATTCAGACACTATATGGTCTCCTCATGCTTCAGCCAACTCCAGTCATGTGTCATTCAGCCAATATATGGTTTATTGATGCTGCTGAGCCTGGGTCTGGGCCTAAGCATTTTGTTATGGTAGCACTAGCTACCCTAAATCTTCAATTTTAATTTTAAAATTCGTCTTTTTTTCTTAGGGAGGCTTGGTGTCTACTCATGCTGCTGCCAACTCCAGGTTGTGACATTCAGATATTATATGGTCTCCTCATGCTTCAGCCAACTCCAGGCTGTGTCATTCAGGCAATATATGGTTTACTGATGCTGCTGGGCCTGGGTCTGGGAATAAAAATGTTGTTATGGTAGCACTAGCTACCCAAAATATTCAATTTAAATTTCAAAATTCATCTTTTAATCTTAGGGATTATGAAGCCCTAGTGTCTACTTATGCTGCTGCCAGCTCCAGGCTGTGTCATTCAGCCACTATATGGTCTCCTCATGCTGCCAACACCTCCACACTGTGTCATTCAGCCACTATATGGTCTCCTCATTGTTACGTTATTTGCTCCGGCTGCACACACTGGCCGTTAGTGCATGGTCCCATTACCTGCTGCTGCCGGCGGGGCTAGAACTAGCATCGCAGGACGCGCCCGCATGCGAGCCCCAGTCCATCACAGTCTGTCATGTGCCTCTTCTGCTGAGATGGCTTTGCTGAACCTATGTCAAGGGAATTCTTCCGTTGGTGACTACGCGGTTCAATTCCGCACTCTTGCCTAAGAACTAGCATGGAATGATGAGGCCTTGTGTGCCACATTCAAAAAAGGACTGTCTAGCAGGATTAAAGATGCCCTAGCTGCACGTGATCCTCCTTATTCTCTGACTGAACTTACCCAGTTTGCCACACGTGTTGATGTGCGTTTTGCTGAGAGGCAAGAAGAACTGCACTTAGAGAGGGAATCTGCTTGAACACAGAGATATTCTCGCCTGGCACCTGTGTTTCAACGTCCACCTCTACAGTTTCCTGCACCTCTTGCCGAAGAGGCTGTGCAAGTGGATTGTTCCCGTCTTAGGCAACAGGAGAGATCACGGCAACGCAGTGAGAATTTGTGTTTGTATTGTGGTAGCCCGGAGCACTTCCTCAAAGACTGTTCTGTTCGTCCACAGTATCTGGGAAAACACTCACACCTAGGGCACATAGGAGAGGCGTCCCTAGGTGTGAATACCACCTCTCCTCGCTTGACCATTTCTGTACAAGTCTTCGCTTCTGCCAAGACTTCCTTTAGCGTTACAGCATTTTTGGATTCTGGATCTGCAGGTGACTTTATTGATGCTTCTTTAGATCATCTTCCTGTTACTCGGCTTGCCAAGCATCTGTTCATCTCCTCTGTTAATGGAAAAAATTTGGACTGCAAGGTGCTATTCCGTACTGAGCCTCTCGTCATGCAAGTGGGTGTCTTGCATAAAGAAAAGATTGAATTCTATGTACTGCCTCACTGTATTTCAGAGAATCTTCTTGGCCTTCCTTGGCTCCGACATCACTCTCCGCAACTAGATTGGAGAACTGGAGAAATTATTCGCTGGGGACAATTCTGTCAAAATCTTTGTCTCGGTCCAGTCCAGCCTAAAATTGTTTCTCGGCCTCCTCCTTTGCCTGGTCTGCCACCACCTTACCAAGATTTCTCTGACGTATTCTGCAAGAAACAGGCTGAGTCTCTGCCTCCACATGGTACTTACGACTGCCCTATTGATCTTCTGCCTGGGACCACTCCTCATGGAAGGATTTTCCCTCTATCGGTTCCTGAGACCAAAGCCATGGCTGAGTATATCCAGGAGAATCTCCAAAAGGGATTTATCTGTAAGTTCTCTTCTCCTGTTGGAGCTGGTTTCTTCTATGTAGGGAAGAAGGATGGCTCTCTCTGTCCATGCATTGACTATAGGGAACTTAACAAAATCACAGTCAAGAACTGTTACCCACTACCTCTTATGTCATCTACGTGGTGCAAAGGTCTTCTCCAATTTGGACTTACGTGGAGCATATAACCTCATTCGTATCCGCAAGGAAGATGAATGGAAAACGGAATGGAATACTCGTGACGAACATTTTGAGTATCTCGTAATGCCTTTTGGTCTCTTCAATGCTCCAGATGTTTTTCAAGAGTTTGTCAATGATATCTTCGGTGATCTTCTCTACACCTGTGTTGTCGTATACCTAGATGACATCCTGATCTTCTCTTCCAACTTAGAGGAGCATCGTACTCATGTTAGTCTGGTTCTTCAGTGACTACAGAAGAATCATCTCTACGCCAAACTGGAGGAATGTCTGTTCGAGAAGTCTAGTCTTCCGTTTCTTGGCTACATTGTCTGTCATCGGGGCCAGCAGAAGGATCCAGATAAATTGTCTGCAGTGTTGGATTGGCCTCGTCCTTCGGGCCTACACGCTATTCAACGCTTTCTGGAATTCGCTAACTATTATCGTCAATTTATCCCACATTTTTGGTCCTTGGTTGTTCCAATTGTGGCTCTCACTAAGAAGGCTTCTAATCCTAAATCTTGGCCTCAAGAGGCTGAAGAGGCCTTCTCCTGTTTAAAGCCTGCGTTTGCCTCTGCTCCCGTGCTTACAAGACCTGATCTGGAGAAACCCTTTGCTTTGGAGGTTGATGCTTCATCTATTGGAGTGGGTAATGATTTGCCACCATCTCATAATAACACTGTCATTTGGGTCATTGTAGATCGGTTTTTCAAGATGGCTCATTTCATTCCTCTATCAGGTCTTCCTTCTGCTCCACAGCTGGCAAAGTGCTTCTTGCTGCATGTCTTTCATTTACATGGTGTTCCTCAGCATATCCTTTCGGATCGGGGTGTGCAGTTTGTCTCTAAGTTCTGGCGAGCCCTTTGTAACTGTCTAGACATTAAACTAGACTTCTCCTTGGCCTACCACCTTCAGTCCAACGGTCAAAAGGAGAGGGTTAATCAAATCCTTGAGACTTATCTTCGGCATTTTGTTTCAGCTCGCCAAGACGAATGGGTCGACCTTCTCCCCTGGGCTGAATTCTCTTATAATCATAAGGATTCCGAGTCTATAAGGTCATCTCCCTTTTTTGTTGTCTACGGACTCCATCTCCGTTCTCCTCTTCCTCTCCCAGTTTCCTCCGGTGTGCCTGCTGTTGATGAGCTGGTCCGTGACTTCTCCACCATCTGGCAACAGACCCGACAGTCTTTATTCCAGGCTTATTCACGTATGAAGGTGAAAGCTGATGAAAGTGGAAGACCTCCTCTGTCCTTCTCTCCTGGTGATATGGTGTGGCTTTCATCCAAATACATCCGCTTCAAGATCCCCTGTTACAAGCTTGGTCCAGGCTACCTTGGTCCCTTCCAGATTGTACAAAAAATCAACCCTGTCTCCTACAAACTCCGTCTTCCTGCTACGTTACATATTCCCAATTCCTTTCATGTCTCTCTCCTCAAGCCTCTTGTCATAAACTGGTTTTCTCAGAAGAATCTTGTCCCCACACCTGTCTCTGGCTCTTCTGACATCTTCAAGGTCAAAGAGATTCTTGCTACACAAAACGTGAGAGGTAAACAATTATTTTGGTCGACTTGGAGGGTTACGGTCCTGAGGAGAGATCTTGGGAGCCTGAGAAGAATATCCTGGACCGAGACCTTCTCAGGAGTTTTCTGACTCATAAAAGGAGGGGGAGACCCAAGGGGGGTACTGTTACGTTATGCGCTCCGGCTGCACACTCTGGTTGTAAGCGCATGGTCCCGTTACCTGCTGCTGCTGGCGGGGCTGGGACTCACATTGCGGGACGCACCCACATGCGAGCCCCAGTCCGTCACTCACCTGGTGCTTCTCCTGCCCCCGCCTCTGCCTCCCGTCCCCTGAGGCACGCACATGCTGGAGCTTTAAGATTTAAAGGGCCAGTGCGCTCATTAGTGTAATTCACCTGTGGCTCCTTATAAATTCCTCCACCCTCCTCACTTCCCTGCCGGATCTTTGTTGCCTTATGCCTGAGAGAAAGCATTCCTGAATATTGCCTTGCTGTGTATCTGACCCTTTGCTCTGTGACTTGACCTTACACCTCTGCTGCCTGCCTACTGACCTCCTGCTACGTCCTGACTACGCTACTGTGCCGCCTGCCTTGACTTTCTGCTGTCCTGACTATGAGCTGCCTTATCCCTCCTGTGCCTCGCATCTCCTCAGCCACCTGCATGGTCGAGCCGTGCCAGGGGTAGCGACCTGGGTGCCGCCTGCCGCAGCAAGTTCATCCTGCTTTACGGCGGGCTCCAGTGAAAATCAGCGGCACATTAGACTCCGCTCCCTGGTACGGTCTGAGTCATCTGCCACACAGGTCCAGCAGATCCACATCCACCGGAGTTCCTGTCTTCTGAAACGTGAGTGTTACACTCATGCTGCCAACACCTCCTCGCTGTGTTATTCAGCCACTATATGGTCTCCTCATTCTGCCAACACCTCCACGCTGTGTCATTCAGCCACTATATGATACCTCATGCTTCAGCCTCATCCAAGCTGTGTCATTCAGCCACTATATGGTCTCCTCATGCTGCCAACACCTCCATGCTGTGTCATTCAGACACTATAATGTCTCCACATGCTGCCAACACTTCCACGCTGTGTCATTCAGCCACTATATGATCTCCTCATGCTGCCAACACCTCCACGCTGTGTCATTTAGCCACTATATGGTCTCCTCATGCTACCAACACCTCCACGCTGTGTCATTCAGCCACTATATGGTCTCCTCATACTGATGCCACCTCCAGGCTCTGTAATTGTGAATTTTAGTGATTCTAAAAGTGATGCCGGTAATCTGCATGTTATTCTGAATAACAGTATTATTTCACTACCCCAGCACACTCCATATGCGTGTTAGAACACAGTAAAGTGTTCTACACCCCTATTGAGGCTCTCTGTAGGCCAGAAATAGCTGTTTTTAATATAGATTTGCCACAAATAAATTCGGATTGAACCAAATTTTTTCAAAAAATTCGGCTCATCGGCCGAATAAAATTTTTCTAAAGTTCGCTCATCTCTACTGAAGAGTCTGTCATACACCTTAGGGATTAATCTTGCCTCTCATACCTTGTTAGTGTGCAGTAACATGAACTGTGTCAGCAATGTGTAAAGTATGAAAGCTGAAGTCCTCCCACTCACAACACCGTTACTGGTGAGCCCAGCATCATAGTGAAGACATCATCCTGTACCTAAAGCTCCATAGATTATTGTCATTTCAGATTTGGTGTGTAGGGAGCAATATTACAGTAGTTATATTCTTGAACATAAGGGCATTATTATAGTAGTTCTATTCTTGAACATGGAGGGAAATATTATAGAAGATATTTTCGTGTATATAGGAGACAGTTTTATTGTAGTTATATTCTTGTACAGAGGAGGCAGTATTATAGTAGTTATATTCTTGTACAAAGGAGGCAGCATTATAGTAGTTATATTCTAGTACATAGGGAGTAGTATTCTAGTAGTTATATTCTTGTACACAGGGGATAGTATTATAGTAGTTATATTCTTGTGCTTAGGGACCGTATTATAGTAGTTATATTCTTGAACATAGGGGCAATATTATAGAAAATATATTCCTTTACACAGGGGGCAGTATTATAGCAGTTATATTCCTGTACATAGGGGGCAGTATTATATTAGTTCTACTGTATTCTTGTATATAGGAGACAGTATTATAGTAGTTCTATTCTTGAACATAGGGGCAGTTTTATAGTAGTTATATTCTTGTATATAGGTGGCAGTATTATAGCAGTTTTATTCTTGTATATAGGAGGCAGTATTATAGTGGTTCTATTCTTGAACATATGGGCAGTATTATAGTAGTTATATTGTTGTACATAGGAGGAGGTGTATTGTATTCAGAATTAAAAGAGTATTTAAACAGTTTTTAAAGTATGGATGAGAACTGCCGAATTGATGTCATCTGGAAGGGTTAATGCTGTGAACTTAAATTGCAAGAATTGACACAAGTCTAGGACCAGGTATGACATCCAATGATTTCTGACATTTGTTATTCAATAATACCATACACATTTATCTTGGTGTAGACATCTTTATACTGGAAGCTGTTACCTGGAAACATGCTCTGTATCAGGCATGGCTTATGAATTCACTGCACACGTCTTCTACTGGCTTCTCCCCCAGACTAGTTAACAGATTATTAGTACATTATCACAGCCAAACAGTCTCATTTCCTGTAGGACCCTTTGGATTTCCACCTGAAGTGTTACAATTTACCACATTAACAGACAACGCACAGTGTGAAATCTTCTACGCACCATCATTTGTCACACTGCACCCACACACAATAATAGCTGCCTGCTAAGCTGATAGCGCATTCACTTTCCCCACGACTAGTAGTTGGGGCACTTGCCTTTTAAGATAATTACATAACAGATACAATTAACATTTATACATCTGGATCATTGTCTGCATCGTCAGTCACTGCAGTAAAGCGGTGAAGAAAGCTGCAAGATCTCTCACAATATTTATTCCCAAAAATTTAACTCTATCCAATGGAGCCATTCCAGGAGCTCCATCCATCATAGCCAGACACGCAGCAATTATTGCTTTTCATTATATACCCCGTTACCATTTCTTGCTCTGCACCACTTATGTAGTTGTCTACCCTCTGCTATTTGCTATGTGAATAGAATTCTAAAATGACAGTAAAAATTTACACACAGACAGAATAGTAAGAGAAAATGATAATAAATGCACTTTTATCAAACAATAGATTTGTATGCCACTTAAGGCTAGTTATAGGGTGGGTAACAATGTGGACTTTAAGGGGGTACACTGGGGAAATAAAACTTATCCCCTATCCAGAGGGTAGGGTATAAGTTTCTGATCACATGGGCCCTCCGCGATCTCCTGCATGGGGCCCGGCTACTCACTCCAGCCCCCACCCCCGGAGACAAGCTTTAGTGATGGCCCACTGAGCCAATCTCCAGCTGAGTCAGGGTCCCGTCTTAGCCTGGTGATTGACTGAACATGCCATCTCTGAATTTCATCTCCAAGGATGAGGCTGGAGTGTGCCAAGGATGGGTACGTAGTCGAGCACCGTGCAGGAGATTCTCCAAAGTATTTTCCAACATACCCCTTTCCAACATACCCCTTTAAGGATATGCTCATTTGACTACTCTCTATGTACAAGACTATAACTACTATAATACTACCCCTTATCTAGAAGAATATAATTACCATTATACTGTCCATATGTACAAGAATATAATTACTATAATACTGCCTCGTATGTATAAGCATATAACTACTCTAATACAATACAGTCCTTATGAAAGAAAATATCACTACAGTACTGTAATACTGCCCACTATGTACAAAAAACTGCTACAATTTTGCCTCCTATGTACAAAAATATAACTTCTATAATACTGCTCCCTAGGTACAAGAATATACAATCATGGACGTAAATGTTGGCACCCCTGAAAGTATTTCTCACAGAAAAGGATTGCAGTAACACATGTTTTGCTATACACATTTTTATTCCCTTTGTGTGTATTGGAACTAAACCAAAAAAGGGAGGAAAAAAAGAAAATTGGACATAATGTCACCAAACTCCAAAAACGAGCCAGACAAAATTATTGGCACCCTTTCAAAATTGTGGAAAAATAAGATTGTTTCAAGCATGTGATGCTCCTTTAAACTCAGCTGGGGGCAAGTAACAGTGTAGGCAATATAAAAATCACACCTAAAAGCAGATAAAAAGGAGAGAGGTTCACTTAGTATTTGCATTGTGTGTCTGTGTGTGCCACACTAAGCATGGACAACAGAAAGAGGAGAACTGTCTGAGGACTTGAAACATTGTGGAAAAATATCAACAATCTCAAGGTTACAAGTCCATCTCCAGAGATCTAGATTTGCCTTTGTCCACAGTGTGCAACCTTATCAAGAAGTTTGCAACCCATGGCACTGTAGCTTATCTGCCTGGGCGTGGACAGAAGAGAAAAAATGATGAAAGGTGTCAACGCAGGATAGTCCAGATGGTGGATAAGCAGCCCCAAACAAGTTCCAAACATATTCAAGCTGTCCTGCAGGCTCAGGGAGCATCAGTGTCAGTGCGAACTATCCGTCGACATTTAAATGAAATGAAACGCTATGGCAGGAGACCCAGGAAGACCCCACTGCTGGCACAGAGACATAAAAAAGCAAGACTACATTTTGCCAAAATGAACTTGAGTAAACCAAAATGTTTTGTGGTAAAAGATAGAGCTTTTTGGTAAAGCACATCATTCTACTGTTTACCAAAAACTGAATGAGGCATACAAAGAAAAGAACACAGTACCTACAGTGAAATATGGTGGAGGTTCAATGATGTTTTGGGGTTGTTTTGCTGCCTCTGGCACTGGGTGCTTTGAATGTGTGCAAGGCATGAAATGTGAGCATTACCAATGGATTTTGGTTCTCACTGTACAGCCCAGTGTCAGAAAGCTGGGTTTGTGTCTGAGATCTTTAGTCTTCCAGCAGGACAATGACCCCAAACATATGTCAAAAAGCCCCCAGAAATGGATGGCAACAAAGCGCTGGAGAGTTCTGAAGTGGCAGCAATGAGTCCAGATCTAAATCCCATTGAACACCTGTGGAGAGATCTTAGAATTGCTGTTGGGAAAAGGCGCCTTCCAATAAGAGAGACCTGGAGCAGTCTGCAAAGGAAGAGTGGCCCAACATTCCGGCTGAGAGGTGTAAGAAGCTTATTGATGGTTATAGGAATCGACTGATTTCAGTTATTTTTTCCAAAGGGTGTGCAACCAAATATTAAGTTAGGGGTACCAGACCATTTTTGGAGTTTGGTGTGACATTATGTCTAATTTACTTTTTTTCCTCCCTTTTTTGGTTTAGTTCCAATACACACAAAGGGAATAAACATGTGTACAGCAAAACATGTGTTACTGCAATCCTTTTCTGTGAGAAATACTTAATTTTCGTGAAAAATTTCAGAGGTGCTAACTAGAGATGAGCGAACTTACAGTAAATTCGATTCGTCACAAACTTCTCGGCTCGGCAGTTGATGACTTTTCCTGCGTAAATTAGTTCAGCCTTCAGGTGCTCCGGTGGGCTGGAAAAGGTGGATACAGTCCTAGGAAATAGTCTCCTAGGACTGTATCCACCTTTTCCAGCCCACCGGAGCACCGGAAAGCTGAACTAATGTATGCAGGAAAAGTCATCAACTGCCGAGCGGAGAAGTTCGTGACGAATTGAATTTACTGTAAGTTCGCTCATCTCTAGTGCTAATATTTACGGCCATGACTGTAACTACTATAATATTGCTTGCTATATACAAGAACATACCTACTATACTACTGCCCCTATGTACAAAAACATAACTACTATAATACTGCATTCTATGTACAAGAACATAACTAATACAATACTGCCCCCTATGTAAAAGTATATAACTACTTTAACACTGCTTCTTATGTACAAGAATATACAATACTGCTCCTATGTACAAGAAAATACCTTCTATAATATTGCTCCCTGCGTATAAGAATACAACTACTATAATACTGTCTCCTATGTTCAAGAATATATCTACTACAATAATGTCCCAATGCAGGTAGCTGGAGTGGGATTTTGAGTATGTTCCTAGTGCATACACACCTTTGTAAGTTAGGGGGGTTGCAAAGATGGTGTAAAGATGCCCATACACCTTAGACCAGTATTTCCCAAACAAGGTGCCTCCAGCTGTGGCAAAACTACAACTCCCAGCAAGCCTGTACAGCCAAAGGCTGTTAAAGAGGGTTATACATTTTTTTTATTGGGAGTGGGACTTTTTCATATTTAAAAAAACAAATCTTTTAGTACACATTTTACATTTTTGTAAGTTTCCATTAATAGGAATCACTCGATGGCTTGACATGGCAGAGATCAGTAATACTGGCGATCCACTTATACAGCCTGCCTAAAGGCAGATCATACAAGTGGATCACGGCAGAACAGAGCAGGGCAGATAGGGAAACCTCTAGCCACCTTTTTTTACTCAGCTAAATGGTTGATGAGCACTAAGCACAGGAACTGCTTTAGATGCCATGATCAGTATTGATCCCAGCATCTAAAGGGTTAGTGGTGGCCTCAGAATGATTGCTGATGTCCGCCATCAACAACCAGGGCCTGAGGTCTATGAAGCGAGGGGTTATCCAGGTTTAACCTCTTAAGGGCTGAGCCCTTTTTCACCTTAAAGGGGTACTCCGCTCCAGGTCATCTCGGAATCAGAATAATCGGTAAAAGCCTCCCAGAGTTATTAATGCATAAAGTGACAGTGGTCAGAATTGCAAATAAGGGCTCAGTCCTTAAAGGGGTACTACGCCCCAGGGCATCTTATCCCCTATCCAAAGGATAGGGGATAAGATGTCAGATCGCGGGGGTCCCGCCGCTAGAGACCCCCGGGATCTCGGCTGCAGCACCCCGCTTTCAAACTAGTTATGTGCATAATGACGGGCAATACAGGGGCCGGAGTATCGTTATGACACAGCATTGCTTATGTCCGTGACGTCACGATGCTCAGACCCCTGTAGCACCCGTCATTATGCACAGAGCGTGTTTGCTCTGTGCAGTAATGAAAGCGGGGTGCTGCAACCGAGAACCCGGGAGTCCTCAGCGGTCTGATATCTTATCCCCTATCCTTTGGATAGGGGATAAGATGCCCTGGGGTGAAGTACCCCTTTAAGGACTGAGCCCTTTTTTGCACATCTGACCACTGTCACTTTCTGCATTAATAACTCTGGGATGCTTCTACCGTTTATTCTGATTCCAAGATAGTTTTTTCGTGACATATTCTACTTTAACATAGTGGTGAAAATCCCAAAATGTCATGAAAATTTTAAAAATGTTGCATTTTCCTAACTTTGAAACTCTCTGCTTGTAAGGAAAATGGATATTCCAAATAAATTATATATTGATTCACATATACAATATGTCTGCTTTATGTTTGCATCATAAAGTTGCCATGTTTTGACGTTTGGAAGACATTAGAGGTCTTCAAAGTTCAGCAGCAATTTTCCAATTTTTCACGAAAATTTCAAAATTAGATTTTTTTTAGGGACCAGTTCAGTTTTGAAGTACCGTAGATTTGAGGGGCCTTCATGTTAGAAATACCCCATAAATTACCCCATTATAAAAACTGCACCCCCCAAAGTATTCAAAATGACCCCCTGCAACTGCAATCATTACATTGTAATGATATAAGAAGCTGCAGGTGACAGATATTGAATGGACATTTTGTACTTTTACCTAAGCAATCTATTCCACTTTGCAGATTGTCGTATATTACAAAAAAAATCACTTAACAGATATGGCAGAAATGATTTCTTTCCTATTAGGAGATAAAACTTTGTTTTAATGTGAAATAAATGTGTGTGCCGCCATATTAAATCTGATCACATCATATTCCTATTTTCTTTGTCATATGTTTTTTATAAATGACTCCTAGTAAATGAGCCATGGAGTCAGATAAGGGCTTCATGATGTATGAGCAAGAAAACCAGGTATCAAAATGTATCTAGGAGCATTTACCAGCATCCTATACTCAGACTGAAGAAAACACTTTTTTTTTGCTCTTGGTAAAAGTCATCTGAAGGTGTAAACTCTAATAAGATTATAACTTCTCCATTAAAAGGTACTCCGGCAAAAATCGTTTTTTTCTTTAAGTATGCCTGGGTTGCCACAATGGAAAAAAAAAACTGGACCTACCTACTCTCGCTCTCCTAGTGCCTTCGATATTAATGTCCTGGTCTCTGCGGCGATCTACTTCCTCCTTCTGGTGCCCAACACGTAACAATGCAGCTCAGCTTACCGCAGTGGTGTCTCGCCTCAGCCAGTTATTGGACATATTGCAATATGACATAGTGGGCCCAAGCACCAGAAAAAAGAAGGCTACAAAAAAGAAGGCTACGACTGCATTGGGGCACAAAGGGGGCATGACTTCTGTGTAGGGATCTCAAAAGGGGGGACCAATAACTTTGTGGGACCTAAAGGGGAAACTCTTTCTGTATGGGAATAAAAAGTGGTGGAACAAAAAGGGCACTTGTACTGTGTGGTGCCTCAAGGTGCATGATTACTGTGTGGGGCATGTAAGGGGTCACTATTACTGTGTGGAGCACAAAAGGGGCTACTAGAACTGTATTGGGTGTCAAGTGGGTCAATATTCACATTTTGGACATTATAAATTGAGAGTTTGTAAAGAGGTGGGGAAAAGGTGAGGAGCCCAGAATATCTGTGTGTCCAATTCTGCGGAGACGGGTAGTCACTGAAAGAAATCATCTTGGAGGCCTGGGCCGGTTGAAAAGTAGGGAAAGAGAATGGCTTAATTTAAAGAAAATGCCCCTGTAGTCACTGAAACTGCCACAGGAGCCAATTTTCCCAGGTGGTGGGGGTCCTTGAGTTGAGAAATGTTGTCACGATGCCGGCTGGCAGGTAGTGGATCCTCTGTGCCAGAGAGGGATTGGCGTGGACCGTGCTAGTGGATCGGTTCTAAGTCACTACTGGTTTTCACCAGAGCCCGCCGCAAAGCGGGATGGTCTTGCTGCGGCGGTAGTGACCAGGTCGTATCCACTAGCAACGGCTCACCTCTCTGGCTGCTGAAGATAGGCGCGGTACAAGGGAGTAGACAGAAGCAAGGTCGGACGTAGCAGAAGGTCGGGGCAGGCAGCAAGGATCGTAGTCAGGGGCAACGGCAGGAGGTCTGGAACACAGGCTAGGAACACACAAGGAAACGCTTTCACTGGCACGATGGCAACAAGATCCGGCAAGGAAGTGCAGGGGAAGTGAGGTGATATAGGGAAGTTGTCACGATGCCGGCTGGCAGGAGGTGGATCCTCTGTGCCAGAGAGGGATAGCGAGGACCGCGCTAGTGGACCGGTTCTAAGCCACTACAGGTATTCACCAGAGCCCGCCGCAAAGCGGGATGGTCTTGCTGCGGCGGTAGTGACCAGGTCGTATCCACTAGCAACGGCTCACCTCTCTGGCTGCTGAAGATAGGCGAGGTACAAGGGAGTAGGCAGAAGCAAAGTCGGACGTAGCAGAAGGTCGGGGCAGGCAGCAAGGATCGTAGTCAGGGGCAACGGCAGGAGGTCAGGAACACGGGCTAGGAACAGACAAGGGAACGCTTTCACTAGGCACTAAGGCAACAAGATCCGGCAAGGGAGTGCAGGGGAAGTGAGGTAATATAGGGAAGTGCACAGGTGATCACAGTAATTGGTAATTGGGAAGATTGGGCCAGGCACCAACATTGGTGCACTGGCCCTTTAAATTGCAGAGACCCGGCGCGCGCGCGCCCTAGGGAGCGGGGTCGCGCGCGCCGGGACAGGACCGACGGAGAGCGAGTCAGGTACGGGGACCGGGGTGCGCATCGCGAGCGGGCGCCACCCGCATCGCGAATCGCATCCCGGCTGGAGGCGGGACCGCAGCGCACCCGGTCAGTGGATCTGACCGGGGCGCTGCAGCAACGAGGATGAGGCGAGCGCTCCGGGGAGGAACGGGGACCCGGAGCGCTCGGCGTAACAGTACCCCCCCCCTTGGGTCTCCCCCTCTTCTTGGGGCCAAAGAACCTGAGGAAAAAAAAGTCAATTTTTCCGTGATGAGGTCCGATGCACATTAGGAGGGGTTCTGTGCGGAAACGCATGAGACAGTCCAATCTTTTATTGTTAATACAAGAGATGTAGAGGGGTCTGGCGAGACTGGTCACAGGGACGTAGAACCTGTTGATAAGAGAGGCCAAAAAAATTTTTCCTGCAGATCCGAAATCCAAGGAGACCATAGTAGAGAAGGAGAAGGTAGAGGCAGATATCCGCACAGGCACAGTAAGGCGTGGAGAAGCAGAGTTGACATCAAGAACTGTGTCACCTTTGTGCGGAGTCAGCGTACGTCTTTCCAGGCGGGGAGGACGGATAGGACAATCCTTCAGGAAGTGTTCGGTACCGGCATAGTACAGGCAAAGATTCTCCATGCGGCGTCGTGTCCTCTCTAGAGGTGTCAAGCGAGACCGGTCAACTTGCATAGCCTCCGCGGCGGGAAGCACAGGAACGGATTGCAGAGGACCAGAGGAGAGAGGAGCCGGGGAGAAAAAACGCTTCGTGCGAACAAAGTCCATATCCAGGCGGAGCTCCAGACGCCATCCGGAAGAACGCATGTCAATGCGAGTGGCAAGATGAATGAGTTCATGTAGGTCAGCAGGAGTCTCTCGTGCGGCCAGAACATCTTTAATGTTGCTGGATAGGCCTTTTTTAAAGGTCGCGCAGAGAACCTCACTATTCCAGGACAACTCGTAAGCAAGAGCACGGAACTGAATGGCGTACTCGCCAACGGAAGAAACACCCTGTTCCAGGTTCAGCAGGGCAATCTCGGCAGAAGAAGCTCGGGCAGGCTCCTCGAAGACACCACGGACCTCAGCGAAGAAGGACTGGACTGTGGCTGTGGCAGAATCATTGCGGTCCCCATCAAACTTGTCCGGCAGGGACAAGCAGGGGTTAAGAACGGCCGGTTGCTGCGGAGGAGTTGCAGGAGCCGGCGGAGGAGATGGTTGTTGCAGCTGTAGCTGTGACTGAAGTTGCTGTATCTGCGGCAGCAGCTGCTGTGACTGAAGTTGCTGTATCTGCGGCAGCAGCTGCTGTAACTGTGACTGAAGACGCTGTGTCTCGGAGATCAAGTATGCCAGCTGTTGATCTCGTTGGGCGATCTTTACGCCAAATTTGTCCGGCAGGGACAAGCAGGGGTTAGGAACGGCCGGTTGCTGCGGAGGAGTTGCAGGAGCCGGCGGAGGAGATGGTAGTTGCAGCTGTAGCTGTTGCTGTATCTGCAGCTGCTGTATCTGTGACTGAATACGCAGTGCCTCGGAGGTCAAGTATGCCAGCTGTTGATCTCGTTGGGCGATCTTTAAGGCTAGCTGGGTGACCAGTGTAGGATCTTCAGCGGGATCCATGGCCGGATCTACTGTCACGATGCCGGCTGGCAGGAGGTGGATCCTCTGTGCCAGAGAGGGATAGCGAGGACCGCGCTAGTGGACCGGTTCTAAGCCACTACAGGTATTCACCAGAGCCCGCCGCAAAGCGGGATGGTCTTGCTGCGGCGGTAGTGACCAGGTCGTATCCACTAGCAACGGCTCACCTCTCTGGCTGCTGAAGATAGGCGAGGTACAAGGGAGTAGGCAGAAGCAAAGTCGGACGTAGCAGAAGGTCGGGGCAGGCAGCAAGGATCGTAGTCAGGGGCAACGGCAGGAGGTCAGGAACACGGGCTAGGAACAGACAAGGGAACGCTTTCACTAGGCACTAAGGCAACAAGATCCGGCAAGGGAGTGCAGGGGAAGTGAGGTAATATAGGGAAGTGCACAGGTGATCACAGTAATTGGTAATTGGGAAGATTGGGCCAGGCACCAACATTGGTGCACTGGCCCTTTAAATTGCAGAGACCCGGCGCGCGCGCGCCCTAGGGAGCGGGGTCGCGCGCGCCGGGACAGGACCGACGGAGAGCGAGTCAGGTACGGGGACCGGGGTGCGCATCGCGAGCGGGCGCCACCCGCATCGCGAATCGCATCCCGGCTGGAGGCGGGACCGCAGCGCACCCGGTCAGTGGATCTGACCGGGGCGCTGCAGCAACGAGGATGAGGCGAGCGCTCCGGGGAGGAACGGGGACCCGGAGCGCTCGGCGTAACAGAAGTGCACAGGTGATCAGACTAATTGGAACCACTGCGCCAATCAGCGGCGCAGTGGCCCTTTAAATCGCAAAGACCCGGCGCGCGCGCGCCCTAAGGAGCGGGGCCGCGCGCGCCGGGACAGGACCGACGGAGAGCGAGTCAGGTACGGGAGCCGGGGTGCGCATCGCGAGCGGGCGCTACCCGCATCGCGAATCGCATCCCGGCTGGAGGCGGTATCGCAGCGCCCCGGGTCAGTGGATCTGACCGGAGCGCTGCAGTGAGGAGAGTGTAGCGAGCGCTCCGGGGAGGAGCGGGGACCCGGAGCGCTCGGCGTAACAGTACCCCCCCCCTTGGGTCTCCCCCTCTTCTTAGAGCCTGAGAACCTGAGGAGCAGACTTTTGTCTAGGATATTGTCCTCAGGTTCCCAGGATCTCTCTTCTGGACCACAACCCTCCCAATCCACTAAAAAAAAGGTTTTCCCTCTGACCTTTTTAGATGCCAGAATCTCTTTGACGGAGAAGATGTCCGAGGAGCCGGAAACAGGAGTGGGAGGAACAGATTTGGGAGAGAAACGGTTGATGATGAGTGGTTTAAGAAGAGAAACGTGAAAGGCATTAGGAATACGAAGAGAAGGAGGAAGAAGAAGTTTGTAAGAGACAGGATTAATCTGGCACAAAATTTTGAAAGGACCAAGATAGCGTGGTCCCAACTTGTAGCTAGGGACACGGAAGCGGACATATTTAGCGGAGAGCCATACCTTGTCTCCAGGGGAAAAAATGGGAGGAGCTCTTCTTTTCTTATCCGCGAACTTCTTCATGCGTGATGAAGCCTGTAAGAGAGAATTTTGGGTCTCTCTCCATATGATGGAAAGGTCACGAGAAATTTCATCCACAGCGGGCAGACCAGAGGGCAAGGGGGTAGGGAGGGGGGGAAGAGGGTGACGGCCGTACACCACGAAAAATGGGGATTTGGAGGAAGATTCAGAGACTCTGAAGTTATACGAGAATTCGGCCCATGGAAGGAGATCTGCCCAGTCATCCTGGCGGGAGGAAACAAAATGTCGTAAATAATCACCCAAGACCTGGTTAATTCTTTCTACTTGTCCATTGGATTGGGGATGATATGCAGAAGAAAAATTTAATTTAATCTTGAGTTGTTTACAGAGAGCCCTCCAGAATTTAGACACGAATTGGACGCCTCTATCCGAGACGATCTGCGTAGGCAACCCGTGAAGACGAAAAATGTGTACAAAAAATTGTTTAGCCAACTGAGGCGCTGAAGGAAGACCAGGAAGAGGGATGAAATGTGCCATTTTGGAGAATCGATCAACGACCACCCAAATAACGGTGTTGCCACGGGAAGGGGGTAAATCAGTAATAAAATCCATACCAATCAGAGACCAAGGCTGTTCGGGGACAGGCAGGGGATGAAGAAAACCAGCGGGCTTCTGGCGAGGAGTCTTATCCCGGGCACAGATAGTGCAGGCTCGCACAAAGTCCACAACATCCGTCTCCAGAGTCGGCCACCAATAGAAGCGGGAGATGAGTTGCACAGATTTCTTGATGCCCACATGACCTGCGAGATGGGAGGAGTGACCCCATTTGAGGATTCCGAGGCGTTGGCGTGGAGAAACAAAGGTCTTTCCTGGAGGAGTTTGCCTGATGGAGGCTGGAGAAGTGGAAATCAGACAGTCAGGAGGAATGATGTGTTGCGGAGAGAGTTCAACTTCCGAAGCATCCGAGGAACGAGAGAGAGCATCGGCCCTAATGTTCTTATCGGCAGGCCGAAAGTGAATTTCAAAATTAAATCGGGCAAAGAACAGAGACCACCGGGCCTGGCGAGGATTCAGCCGTTGGGCAGACTGGAGGTAGGAGAGGTTCTTGTGATCGGTGTAAATAATAACTGGAAATCTTGATCCCTCCAGCAGATGCCTCCATTCCTCAAGTGCTAATTTGATGGCTAGAAGTTCTCGATCCCCGATGGAGTAGTTCCTCTCCGCCGGAGAGAAGGTCCTAGAAAAAAAACCACAAGTGACAGCATGCCCGGAAGAATTTTTTTGTAGAAGAACAGCTCCAGCTCCCACTGAGGAGGCATCAACCTCCAATAGGAAGGGTTTGGAAGGGTCAGGTCTGGAGAGCACGGGAGCCGAAGAAAAGGCAGACTTGAGTCGTTTAAAGGCGTCTTCCGCTTGAGGAGGCCAAGACTTGGGATCGGCATTTTTTTTGGTTAAAGCCACGATAGGAGCCACAACGGTAGAAAAATGTGGAATAAATTGCCTGTAATAATTGGCGAACCCCAAAAAGCGTTGGATAGCACGGAGTCCGGAGGGGCGTGGCCAATCTAAGACGGCAGAGAGTTTGTCTGGATCCATTTGTAGTCCCTGGCCAGAGACCAAGTATCCTAGAAAAGGAAGAGATTGGCATTCAAACAGACATTTCTCAATTTTGGCATAGAGTTGATTGTCACGAAGTCTCTGAAGAACCATACGGACATGCTGGCGGTGTTCTTCTAGATTGGCAGAAAAAATCAGGATATCGTCCAGATATACAACAACACAGGAGTATAAAAGATCACGAAAAATTTCATTAACAAAGTCTTGGAAGACGGCAGGGGCGTTGCACAGGCCAAAGGGCATGACCAGATACTCAAAGTGTCCATCTCTGGTGTTAAATGCCGTTTTCCATTCATCCCCCTCTCTGATGCGGATGAGATTATAAGCACCTCTTAAGTCCAGTTTAGTAAAGATGTGGGCACCTTGGAGGCGATCAAAGAGTTCAGAGATGAGGGGTAGGGGGTAGCGGTTCTTAACCGTGATTTTATTAAGACCGCGGTAGTCAATGCAAGGACGTAGGGAGCCATCTTTTTTGGACACAAAGAAAAATCCGGCTCCGGCAGGAGAGGAGGATTTACGGATAAAGCCCTTTTTTAAATTTTCCTGGACGTATTCAGACATGGCAAGAGTCTCTGGGGCGGACAGAGGATAAATTCTGCCCCGGGGTGGAGTAGTGCCCGGGAGGAGGTCGATAGGACAATCATAAGGCCTGTGAGGAGGTAGAGTGTCCGCTTGTTTTTTGCAAAAAACATCCGCAAAGTCCATATAGGCCTTAGGGAGACCGGTTACTGGAGGAACCACAGAGTCACGGCAAGGGTTACTGGGAACCGGTTTTAGACAGTCCTTGGAACAAGAGGGCCCCCAACTCTTGATCTCCCCAGTGGACCAATCCAGGGTTGGGGAATGAAGTTGAAGCCAGGGAAGTCCAAGGAGAATTTCAGAAGTGCAATTGGGGAGGACCAAAAGTTCAATCCTCTCGTGATGAGATCCGATGCACATTAGAAGGGGCTCCGTGCGGAAACGTATGGTACAGTCCAATCTTTCATTGTTTACACAATTGATGTAAAGGGGTCTGGCGAGACTGGTCACTGGGATGTTGAACCTATTGACGAGAGAGGCCAAAATAAAATTTCCTGCAGATCCAGAGTCCAAGAAGGCCATAGTAGAGAAGGAGAAGGCAGAGGCAGACATCCGCACAGGCACAGTAAGACGTGGAGAAGCAGAGTAGACATCAAGGACTGTCTCACCTTTGTGCGGAGTCAGCGTACGTCTTTCCAGGCGGGGAGGTCGGATAGGACAATCCCTCAGGAAGTGTTCGGTACTAGCACAGTACAGGCAGAGATTCTCCATGCGGCGTCGTGTCCTCTCTTGAGGTGTCAGGCGAGACCGGTCGACCTGCATAGCCTCCACGGCGGGAGGCACAGAAACGGATTGCAGGGGACCAGAGGAGAGAGGAGCCGAGGAGAAGAAACGCCTCATGCGAACAGAGTCCATATCCTGGCGGAGCTCCTGACGCCTTTCGGAAAAACGCATGTCAATGCGAGTAGCAAGGTGAATGAGTTCATGTAGATTAGCAGGGATTTCTCGTGCGGCCAGAACATCTTTAATGTTGCTGGATAGGCCTTTTTTAAAGGTCGCGCAGAGGGCCTCATTATTCCAGGATAATTCTGAAGCAAGAGTACGGAATTGTACAGCATACTCGCCAACGGAAGAATTACCCTGGACCAGGTTCAACAGGGCAGTCTCAGCAGAAGAGGCTCGGGCAGGTTCCTCAAAGACACTTCGGATTTCCGAGAAGAAGGAGTGTACAGAGGCAGTGACGGGGTCATTGCGGTCCCAGAGCGGTGTGGCCCAAGACAGGGCTTTTCCAGACAGAAGGCTGACTACGAAAGCCACCTTAGACCTTTCAGTGGGAAACTGGTCCGACATCATCTCCAGGTGCAGGGAACATTGGGAAAGAAAGCCACGGCAAAACTTAGAGTCCCCATCAAATTTATCCGGCAAGGATAGGCGTAGACCAGAAGCGGCCACTCGCTGCGGAGGAGGTGCAGGAGCTGGCGGAGGAGATGATTGCTGAAGCTGTGGTAGTAACTGCTGTAGCATAACGGTCAGTTGAGACAGCTGTTGGCCTTGTTGCGCTATCTGTTGTGACTGCTGGGCGACCACCGTGGTGAGGTCAGCGACAACTGGCAGAGGAACTTCAGCGGGATCCATGGCCGGATCTACTGTCACGATGCCGGCTGGCAGGTAGTGGATCCTCTGTGCCAGAGAGGGATTGGCGTGGACCGTGCTAGTGGATCGGTTCTAAGTCACTACTGGTTTTCACCAGAGCCCGCCGCAAAGCGGGATGGTCTTGCTGCGGCGGTAGTGACCAGGTCGTATCCACTAGCAACGGCTCACCTCTCTGGCTGCTGAAGATAGGCGCGGTACAAGGGAGTAGACAGAAGCAAGGTCGGACGTAGCAGAAGGTCGGGGCAGGCAGCAAGGATCGTAGTCAGGGGCAACGGCAGGAGGTCTGGAACACAGGCTAGGAACACACAAGGAAACGCTTTCACTGGCACGATGGCAACAAGATCCGGCAAGGAAGTGCAGGGGAAGTGAGGTGATATAGGGAAGTGCACAGGTGATCAGACTAATTGGAACCACTGCGCCAATCAGCGGCGCAGTGGCCCTTTAAATCGCAAAGACCCGGCGCGCGCGCGCCCTAAGGAGCGGGGCCGCGCGCGCCGGGACAGGACCGACGGAGAGCGAGTCAGGTACGGGAGCCGGGGTGCGCATCGCGAGCGGGCGCTACCCGCATCGCGAATCGCATCCCGGCTGGAGGCGGTATCGCAGCGCCCCGGGTCAGTGGATCTGACCGGAGCGCTGCAGTGAGGAGAGTGTAGCGAGCGCTCCGGGGAGGAGCGGGGACCCGGAGCGCTCGGCGTAACAAATGTACTGTATGCACACAACCTAAATAGTGACTGGGGTGAAACGAAAGAATACTGGGCAGTAGGTGTACTGCTATTAAAGGGGTACTCTGGTGAAAAAACATTTTTTATAAATGAGCTGGTGCCAGAAAGTTAATCAGATTTGTAAATTACTTCTATTTAAAAATCCTAACCCTTCCAGTACTTATCAGTTGCTGTATACCACAGAGGAAATTATTTTCTTTTTGAATTTCTTTTCTATCTGACCACAGTGCTCTCTGCTGACACCTCTGTCATGGCAGCATAGGTTTGCTATGTGGATTTGCTCCTGCTCTTGACAGTTCCTATGACAGACAGAGGTCTCAGCAGAGAGCACTGTGGTCAGACAGAAAATACATTTAAAAAAGAAAAGAACTTCCTGTGGAGCATACAGCAGTTGATAAATACTGGAAGGATTAAGATTTTTAAATAGAAGTAATTTACAAATCTGTTTAACTTTATGTCACCAGTTGATTTAAAAACGTTTTCACCGGAGTACCCCTGTAATGTCATGTTCTGTTACCCCTGACTTTTATGGCAGACGATCCAGTAAAAGTAAAGCATCATTGAATAAATCTGACAGTATTTTCTTACATAGCATGGGCCTCTGGATAAACCAGGGATAACAATTTTGAAGCATAATGATATAAAAGCAAAGAAAATCTATAATATAATCATCTCTAGATTTGTAGGATACAAACATAAAGTATAAGAATAAACTAATTGAAAAAAATTGCTGAGCCTGTGCCGCGCATTTCGAGAACATTCAGTTCCTACCAGAGCACTTTCCAATCTAGATTTATTCTACATGTACCCGAAAATTTGGCAATTTTTCTTGAAATAGTAATACATTGCCCTGCCAGCAATTTTACAGAGTGTTTATTTTTTTTATCCCCCCCCCAATGATTTTATTTGGTCAGGTAAGAGATTTATCGCCATGGAAACATTTAGTGCATTATGTTAAAGGTTAAGTGCTGTGTGTATTAGTGGAGATGTATTTGTTGCCTGCGTACGATCTCCCTTACTTGATCAGCCACAGGCGGGTGAGGACTATTTGGATGTGACCTTGACGGAATAGTCAGCTTAAATATATATATATTTAGCATGCTTAATGCTTTTGACGATTTTGTTTGGATTTAAAAGAAATAAAATATTGCTATGTCTTATTTTGAACCACTTCATATATTACTGTTTTCTTTTAATGCAATCAAAAAGTCCTATTGGGTGGAAATCACATTCTGGCTGGTGAGTACCGTGTGCAGGCACCATATATTTACATATTATAAGGAACCTTTTCACCCTGCCTGAACCATAAGTCATTGAGGTGGTCCCTGGTGGCTTCATACCAGCCTTGATTGATATATTTTTCTCTGTTCAGGTATAGGGAAAGATCTATCAATCCAAACCGACGGGGCTGGGGAAGTCACTGGGGACCCGATGACTTGTGGTTCAGGCAGTTGATGACAGGTTCCCTTTTCAGTTCGTTTTTTTCTCCTTACCTTTTAAAAATCATAACCCTTACAATTTGGCACCTAAAAATCCATATGATGGCATATTTTTTGCACCACCAATTCTACTTTGTAATGACATCAGTCATTTTACCCAAAAATCTACAGCGAAACGGAAAAAAAATAATGGAGGAAAAAATGCCATTTTGCTACTTTTGGGGGATTCCGTTTCTACACAGTACATTTTTCGGTGAAAATGATACCTTCTCTTTACTCTGTAGGTCCATACGAATAAAATGATACTCTACTTATGTAGGTTTGATTTTGTCATACTTCTGAAAAAAATCATAGCTACTAGTCCTCTTCTGACCCCTATAACTTTTTTATTTTTCCACGTACGGGGTGGTATGAGGGCTCATTTTTGCGCTGTGATCTGAAGTTATTATTGGTACCATTATTGTTTTGATCTGATTTTTTGATCTTTTTTTAATAATTTTTTTATGGTATAAAAAGTGGGCAAAAACACGCTATTTTGGAATTTGGAATTTTTTGGCGCGTACGTTATTGACCATGTGGTGTAATTAACAATATATTTTTATAGTTCGGACATTTATGCATGCCCTGATACCAGATATGTTTATTTTTATTTTCATGGTTTTTTTTTCCCTAACTTTTATTAGGGAAGGGGTTAAATCATCTTTAACTTTTTTTTTTCACTTTTTTTTTTATTACAATGTTATAGCCCCCATAGGGGACTATAACATGCAGTACATTGATTCAATACACTGATCACTGCCATTGCATCGCAATGCATTGATCAGTGTTATGGGCGGTTGATTGCACAAGCCTGGATTTCAGGCTCGGAGCAATCAATCACTGATCGGACGCACAGGAGACAGATAAGGCATCCTCCTGATGCGTTCGTTAAAAAATTGGTGCAGCTCACAATTGATTACTAGCCGAGGTATATTGTGCAAGCACCTATACCCAAGGTGTGTAAATATAACACTAAAAAAGAAAAAATAGCCCAACCTCTAGGGTAGTGTATAAATGGATAGATAAACTAAATTATATTAGACTAAGACCGTGCTTCAAATAACAATAATTTTTTTTTTTGTTTTTGTTTAAAAAGACATAAATAGTGCATGAATTCCCCTCACAAGGCCCTTTTGGGAGGAATATAGATAAAAATGCATAAACAATAAAAAAAAATAATAAAGTATAAACCATACAGAGTAGTGGAATGTTATAATAGCATTATGTTCTGATAGTCCGGTAATAGTAATATGGAATTCAATCAGAAAAATAGATCGGTAGTAGAACAATGGTTTAATGTCCATATGCTGTCATAGATTGTATTTGTATAATATTAGATGATATTACCGCTATAACATGATGCTCTATAGTACAAGCTCTGGTAATATGCCATCTCCTTGCGGTGCCATAATTGTGCTCAGCGGAGCTCAAGCTGACCTTTAAGTGCTGGCATGCGCTGTGTGTGGCTGGTCCAGGCTGTGCTGGACCCGATGTATGTCGCACAACGTTTCCAGGGACTGACACGAATGGCAAACCCTCGTGGTGGTGGCGTCTGACGTCAGCAGAAGAGTGATGGAAGAGCGAAGAGCAAAGTTATTCTAAGGCGGCAAATGGATCTCATGGTGAATCATGGAAATGAAAGAATTATAGTAGATAACGGATGCAGTAGTATTAAATATCAGCTTTCAATAGTCCGGATTTTCGGTGGCTTGCAGTCCATTAGACTCTCAATGCGTCTTTTTCAGCTAAACGCGTTTCAGGGTACTATAGCATAAAGTATTCAACCCCTTATTATTATACAAATACAATCTATGACAGCATATGGACATTAAACCATTGTTCTACTACCGATCTATTATTCTGATTGAATTCCATATTACTATTTCCGGACTATCTATATTCCTCCCACAAGGGCCCTGTGAGGGGAATTCCTGCACTGTTTATGTCTTTTTAAACAAATAAAAAAATCATTGTTATTTGAAGCACGGTCTTAGTCTAATATAATTTAGTTTATTTATCCATTTATACACTACCCTAGAGGTTGGGCTATTTTTTCTTTTTTAGTACTCACCCTTCTGCTGCGTCCTAGCTGATTGGAAAATCACGATTTTACCGTTATGATCCCGATCAGCCCGACTGAGCTGCTGGGAAACTTTCACTTTCACTTTAGACATGGCAATCAACTTTGATCCACGCGTCTAAAGAGTTAATGCCGGGCATCTGCCTGAACTGCGATGTCCGGCATTAGCCACGGGTCCGGTGCGAGCTCAGCTTCTGAGCTCGCTTCATAACCCTCCCGTGCCACAGCGCCCTTTAGAAGTGGCGTTTGGCGGCAAGGGGTTAAAGGGGTACTTCAGTTAAAAACTATTTTTTTGTTAATCAACAGGTGCCAGAAAGTTAAACAGATTTGTAAATGACTTCTATTTAAAAATCTTAATCCTTCCAGTATTATCAGCTGCTGTATGCTCCACAGGAAGTTCTTATCTTTTTAAATTTCAGTCTGACCACAGTGCTCTCTACTGACACCTCTGTCCATGTAGGGAACTGTCCAGAGCAGGATAGGTTTTCTATGGGGATTTGCTACTACTCTGGACAGTTCCTGCCACAGACTGAGGTGTCAGCAGAGAGCATTGTGGTTAGACATAAAATAAATTTAAAAAGAAAATTTCCTGTGGAGCATACAGCAGCTGATAAGTACTGGAAGGATTACGATTTTTAAATAGAATTAGTTTACAAATCTGCTTAATGTTCTTGCACCAGCTGTTTTTTTTTTTTTTTTTTTTTTAGTTTTTCACCGAAGTAACCCTTTAAGCTATCTAGAGAGAGGCATATGCCAGGTCCGGCGGGGATATGGTAGTGGCCAGTTTTGAAATTTCCCTGCCGTCTGTTGAAGGACCTGAAACATACTGTTACACTCTGCGCCTATCACTCACCACGCTCTGCTGCCGCCTCCTACTATGTCTCAGCTCCGGCATGCACGTCCCCGGCATGCGTGCACCTGAAATTTAAAGGGCCTGTGTGCCCATAATTAGTTGTTGTACCTGACACTACATTATAAAGTCGCAGCACCTCCCACACTTCCCTGCCGGATCTTCAGTGCCCCTAGCCTGAGATTAAGCGTTCCTTATTGCCTGTTTGCCTTACCCATGTATCCAGACCTTCCCGCTATGTTATTTGACTTTGCACCTTTGCCGGCTGCCCTGACCTTCTGCCACGTTTGACTACGCTACTGCCTTATGCTTCGGTACCTCGCCTTGCCCCGCTACCTGTGTGGTTGAGCTGCCTCGGAGGTAGCGACCTGAGTGTCGCCTGCCGCAGCAAGCCCATCCTGCCTTGCGGCGGGCTCTGGTGAAGACTAGCGGCACCTTAGACTTCACTCCCTGATACGGTCCAAATAATCAGCCACACAGGTTAGAGGATCCACATCCAGCTCCATAACACATACAATATGGAGAAGACACCTTCACACATGAGACAGCTGGAGCATTATCATATGAGAAGTGGGCCAAGATACCTGCAGCATGGAGAAGAAACCTTCACATCTGAGACAGCTGGAGCATTATCATATAAGTGGGCCAAGATACCTGCAGTCTGGAGAAGAAACCTTCACACCTGAGACAGCTGGAGCAGGATCTTATGAGGAGTGGGCCAAGATACCTGCAGTCTGGAGAAGACACCTTCATACCTGAGACAGCTGGTGCAGTATCTTATGAGGAATGGGACAATATACCTGCAGTCTGGAGAAGAAACCTTCACATCTGAGACAGCTGGAGCAGTATCTTATGAGGAGTGGGGCAAGATACCTGCAGTCCGGAGAAGACACCTTCACACCTGAGACAGCTGGAGCAGGATCTTATGAGGAGTGGGCCAAGATACCTGCAGTCTGGAGAAGACACCTTCATACCTGAGACAGCTGGAGCAGTATCTTATGAGGAATGGGACAATATACCTGCAGTCTGGATAAGACACCTTCACACCTGAGACAGCTGGAGGAGTATCTTATGAGGAGTTGGGCAAGATACCTGCAGTCCGGAGAAGACCCCTTCACACCTGAGACAGCTGGAGCAGTATCATATGAGAAGTGGGCCAAGATAACTGCAGTCTGGAGAAGACACCTTCATACCTGAGACAGCTGGAGCAGTATCTTATGAGGAGGGGGCCAAGATACCTGCAGTCTGGAGAAGACACCTTCATACCTGAGACATCTCGAGCAGGATCTTATGAGGAGGGGGCCAAGATACCTGCAGTCTGGAGAAGACACCTTCACACCTGACACAGCTGGAGCAGGATCTTATGAGGAGTGGTCCAAGATACCTGCAGTATGGAGAAGACACCTTCACACCTGAGACAGCCAGAGCAGGATCTTATGAATAGTGTACCAAGATACCTGCAGTCTGGAGAAGACACCTTCACACCTGAGACATCTGGAGCAGTATCTTATGAGGAGGGGGGCAAAATACCTGCAGTCTGGAGAAGACACCTTCACACCTGAGACAGCTGGAGCAGGATCTTATGAGGAGGGAGCCAAGATACCTACAGTCTGGAGAAGACACCTTCACACCTGAGACAGCTGGAGCAGTATCTTATGAGGAGGGGGCCAAGATACCTGCAGTCTGGAGAAGACACCTTCACACCTGAGACAGCTGGAGCAGTATCTTATGAGGAGGGGCCAAGATACCTGCAGTCTGGAGAAGACACCTTCACACATGAGACAGCTGGAGCAGGATCTTATGAGGAGGGGCCAATATACCTGCAGTCTGGAGAAGACACCTTCATCCTGAGACAACTGGAGCAGTATCTTATGAGGAGGGGGCCAAGATACCTGCAGTCTGGAGAAGACACCTTCACACCTGAGACAACTGGAGCAGGATCTTATGAGGAGTGGACCAAGATACCTGCAGTCTGGAGAAGACACCTTCACACCTGAGACAACTGGAGCAGGATCTTATGAGGAGTGGACCAAGATACCTGCAGTCTGGAGAAGACCCTTCACACCTGAGACAGCTGGAGCAGGATCTTATGAGGAGTGGACCAAGATACCTGCAGTCTGGAGAAGACACCTTCACACCTGAGACAGCTGGAACAGTATCTTATGAGGAGTGGACCAAGATACCTGCAGTCTGGAGAAGACACCTTCACACCTGAGACATCTGGAGCAGGATCTTATGAGGAGTGGACCAAGATACCTGCAGTCTGGAGAAGACCCTTCACACCTGAGACAGCTGGAGCAGGATCTTATGAGGAGGGGGCCAAGATAACTGCAGTCTGGAGAAGACACCTTCATACCTGAGACAGCTAGAGCAGGATCTTATGAGGAGGGAGCCAAGATACCTGCAGTCTGGAGAAGACACCTTCACACCTGAGACATCTGGAGCAGGATCTTATGAGGAGTGGGCCAAGATACCTGCAGTCTGGAGAAGACACCTTCACACATGAGACAGCTGGAGCAGGATCTTATGAGGAGTGGACCAAGATACCTGCAGTCTGGAGAAGACACCTTCACACATGAGACAGCTGGAGCAGGATTCTGCTTGAAAACACATTGCTGTCTATGGAGACGGCGAATTTGTGAGTGGTCCTAGTGCCAGCAGAACATGCACAATTGCAGAATGTTTACAGGCAGACATTCCGCAAATTTTACGCTGTGTGAACATAGCCTTAGGGTTTTTTTTTTTTTTTGCCTTTCTCTGGATCAACACAGCAGGGTTATAGATTGGACTAATGGACCCTTGCCCAATGTGGCAAAAATTGGTCTTAAATAAAGTATAGGAAATTACCTTACAAAATGTGCACACCAATATCTTCATCTGTGTAAGTGTTTGTTGGCTGTTTGGGTGTGAGCGATATGAAAGGAGATTTACTTGTATTTGTTTCATTAAAATAAAACCTTTTACAGTAATAAAAACACAGCAAATATCCTCTCTCCCAACCACTTTTTTTTGCCTTTATTCTACCCTTAGAATAAACGTTGAATAAAAAAGAAATAAAATGGCACATATATAGAGATAACGTATCAAATGTTTATAGCCACAGTCAGTGGGCCTTGCTCATATCTCGCTCACACGCCTGGAAGCCGGGAATGTGAACCGGAGATAAGTGTAGAGAATGAGAAATGTGACAGTCCTACTGCATTCCGAGGTCCTATATCAATATTCCTCCACCCCAGGAGCAGTAAATAGGAAAATGCAAAAATCTGAAGATTAATAGTGGCAAAAATACTGATGCAAGATCCATTGTGTTTTGAAAAATATTGACGTCCCCACAAAGTGGGGGAAGGGTTGAAAGCATTAAAAAGTACACCCCCCATCTCAGGCTGTCAATCAAGTTCATTTCTCAGTTACTCTGACAGCTTTCAACACCCAAGAAGCTAATTTGATACAAAAGCTCAGGAAGGTTGAGATGCATGGTGCTGTTTGATGGATGTTTACACGGTAGAGCCCTTATAATATGGAGGAAACAACGTGGTCCCTAGTGATTTTCTTTTTCTGGCAAAAATATTGTAGGGTGTATTTCGCGGAGCCACTATTTGATTAGTCAGGGAACATCTCAGGCAGATACATGAACAGCTAAAGAAGCTATGCAAAATAAAGACCCCATCAAAGAGATCCCTACATCTCAGCTTCATGGACCCTTTAGATTATCACGTGGGGTGGTGAAATAATGTGGTTCTTCAAAGTCATTTGGGGAGATTTATCAAAACTAGTGTTGAGCGGCATAGGCCATATTCGAATTCGCGAATATTCGCGAATATATGGACGTCATATTCGCGAATATTCGCATATTCGTAATATTCTCGTTTTATTTTCGCATATGCGAATATCCGCGTGTGCGAAAATTAACATATGTGAAAATTTGCATGTACAAATATTAGCATAAGCGAAAATTCGTATATGCGAAAATTAGCATGTGCAAATTTCGCATATGCGAAACTTCGCACACCGGTCTCACACAGTAGTATTAGAGCCTTCTTACACCACATAAGCTGGAAGCAGAGAGGGATGATCACTGTGATGTGTACTGTGAAAAAAAAAAAAAAAGAATATTCGTAATTACGAATATATAGCGCGATATTCGCGAATAAAATTCGAATTGCGAATATTCGCGAGCAACACTAATCAAAACTTGTGTAGAGGAAGAGTAGTGCAGTTGCCCATAGCAACCAATCAGATCGCTTCTTTGATTTTTAACGAGACCTGTGAAAAATGAAAGAAGCTATCTGATTGGTTGCTATGGGTAACGGCACCACTCTTCCTCTATACAGATTTTGATAAATGTACCCCATGAAGTAGAAATTAGAAGCTCAGCCAGTCAACTGGTTAGAAAGAAAAAATAGATCCACAGTTTACGATCCCTGAAAAATTGCACCTCAGATTTCCACTCCCTGGACCTCTACTCTATGAGTTTAATGCGTGACCAAACATGGTACTGAAGACTTATAGGTCTTTGCATACATCTAGGACTTCCCGAGGCACGTGATCAGAGAGATCTTAGACAGAAAAGAACAACCTTAACTTCAGAAGCTCATAAGTACTGAAAGGATTAAGATTTTTTAATAGAAGTAATTTACAAATCTGTTTAACTTTCTGGAGCCAGTTGATATATATATATAAAAAAGTTTTTTCCTGGATAACCCCTTTAAAGATGGGTTTGTTCTCCTCTGTTTTTGGATCCAAAAACACTAAAAAACTGCACCCTGTGAAAAAGGCTTACGAGCAGCTGGAGAGTACTGTTATCTAGTATATTATATCCTGTAAAATTACCGCTCAGTGTCCTCTAAACATTTCTGTCATCTAAGGATTATCGTGGGTGTCCCTTTTACCACCAAACTCCAGGAAGAACATCATTTTGAAAAGCTGACAGAATGTTATGTCTTTTTATGACGCACTGAATGTTCTGTTTTTTGATGGTAGCGGTTCTTGCACATCAGGAAATGCAATCTATATCATTATTTTTACCAGGGGCTAGAACTCATCAATTATAGTGAAAAGCATTGGATCTCGTATATCTTTAAAGGGGTACTCTGGCCCTGAGACATCTTATCCCCTATCTAAAGGATAGGGGATAAGATGTCTGACCGCGGGGGTCCCGCCGCTGGGGTCTCCCGCAATCTTGTATTTGCCACCCACCTGTTTGAGCAGCACGCCACGGTGCCAGCTCACAAACAGCCAGGTGGCGACCACGGGGGCCGGAGTATCGTCACATTGCGACTCCGCACCCGTGTGATGTCACCCCCCCGCACCCGCTATGCAAGTCTATGGGAGGGGGCAATTTAGCCTTGGGAACCATTAGCATAAGTGGGGGTGAGACACATAGCTAGATTGAAGCTGCATGATTTGTAAAACTGTAAGGAACTGAACACCACCAATGACCACCAGTGGACACTAAAACCTTCAGCCTAGAGTAACCAAAAAGTTTTTAAAGCAGAACTTGCCAAGAATTGGTCTACCATTAGAGAATAAAAACCATGCCTACCACTTACCATGGAACAATAAATATCATAAGTCATGTCCACAATAATTACAGTGCAAGCTATGACTATTATTGACTACCATGACCATCTTGACGTAATAGACATGTCCTCCATTGCTTATCACTGAACACAATGAAGTACTGTAAAAAAAAACAACTAAAACTAAACTTTCCCTAATCCCCTCCCCATCTTTCCCTGTCTCTAACTATATCTATCCTAGTGTTTATTTCAATTGTAAACCCCCATAAATACCTTTATATCTTCATCTTCGGTAGCTCAGTTATGAGCTTGTGAGGAGGGGAGGAAGTGGGAGTTACCGTCAGGCGCAACGTCATGTGAAGCCTTGCCGGGCCGGCGCCTTCTTCCCTTCTTACTTCTGTCTAAACAATCCTTTTATCTTCATGAGCTGCGCTCCACTGACTCTCGGCCAACACGCGCCAGCTATCCTTGTCAGCACGAGGAGCCTAAAGACGCCGCTGGCCGGCAGAGTCAGGAGCGCGCCCTGCGTGGATTGACAAGCGGGGAGCTGCGCTGAGTATGAGATTTCGGACTGAGCCGCCAGGCCGGCGTGAGTCCGAAATCACTAAAAAAGGGACTCCTAGGGAGACCCCTAGTGGCAAGAATCTCAAACACATAAAACACAATAAAGTATAAAAAAAATTTATAGAACCCAATTACAAAATTAATCTATATATATAAAACTCAACGTGTGTGTGTGTGTGTGTATGTATGTACATATGTATGTGTGTATGTATGTATGTATGTATGTTCCACAAAAACTTTCAAACGGCTAAAGATATTAACATGAAAATTGGCACACATGTTACTTATATGTCAACAACAAACATAGGATAGGTGATTTAACCCTTACTCACCCCCATTTGCCAGGGGCGGGGCTTATGTTTAAAGTCCCATACAAGTCAATGGGAAAATATATGTTACTGCATAACTTCCAAACGGCTGGAGATATTTCGATAATACTTGGTCACATGTTACTTATATGTCCACTGAAAATATAGGATAGTTAATTTAACCCTTAACTACCCCCATTTGTGAGGGTCAGTTTTTTTTTTTTAAAGTCCCATGCAAATCAATGGGAAATGTATGTTCCCATCTAATTTCCGTTAGGCTGGAGCTATTTAATTACCTGGTACACATATTACGAGTCAGGATATGAGGACGGGATGGGAGGTCGGGATAGGAGGACGGGATATGAGGACGAGATATGAGGTCAGGATAGGAGGTCGGGTAGGAGGTCGGGATAGGATGTCGGGATAGGAGGTCGGGATAGGAGGACAAGATAGGAGGACGGGATATGGGGACGGGATAGGAGGTCTGGATGGGAGGTCGAGATAAGAGGATGGGATAGGAAGTCAAGATAGGAGGTCGAGATATGAGGACGGGAAAGGAGGTCGGGATAGGAGGATGGGATAGGAGGTCTGGATAGGAGGTCAGGATAGGAGGTCGAGATAGGAGGATGGGATAGGAGGTCAAGATAGGAGGTCGAGATATGAGGACGGGAAAGGAGGTCGGGATAGGAGGAGGAGATAGGAGGTCAAGATAGAAGGTCGGGTTAGGATGTCAGGATAGGAGGTCGGGATAGGAGGACAAGATAGGAGGACGGGATAGGAGGTCTGGATAGGAAGTTGGGATAGGAGGTCGAGATAGGAGGACGGGATAGGAGGTCTGGATAGCAAGTTGGGATAGGAGGTCGAGATAGGAGGACGGGATAGGAGGTCGAGATATGAGGACGGGAAAGGAGGTTGGGATAGGAGGACGGGATAGGAGGTCTGGATAGGAGGTCAGGATAGGAGGTCGAGATAGGAGGATAGGATAGGAGTTCAAGATAGGAGGTTGAGATATGAGGATGGGAAAGGAGGTCGGGATAGGAGGTTGGGATAGGAGGACGGGATAGGAGGACGGGATAGGAGGTCGGCATAGGAGGTCGGGATAGGAGGTCAGGATAGGAGGTCGGGATATGAGCTCGAGATTGGAGGTCGGGATAGGAGTTCGAGATAGGAGGATGGGATAGGAAGTCGAGGACAGGATAGCAGGACGGGATAGGAGGATGGGATAGGAGGACGGTAAAGGAGGTCGGGACAGGAGGTCGAGATAGGAGGTCGAGATGTGGGGTCGGGTTATGACAACAATATATGAGGACTGCATATGAAGTCAAAAGCTTCCTCCTTTGTTTATTTTCCTCCCCAAAAAGGATTGGGAAGGAAAAACCGGGCAACGCCGGGTACTCAGCTAATATATCTATATATATAAAACTCAACGTGTGTGTGTGTATTTATGTTTCACAAAACCTTCCAAACGGCTAAAGATATTAACATGAAACTTGGCACACATGTTACTTATATGTCAACAAAAAACATAGGATAGGCAATTTAACCCTTACTCACCCCCATTTGTCAGGGGTGGGGTTTATGTTAAAAGTCCCATACAAGTCAATGGGATATATATGTTACTGCATAACTTCCAAATGGCTGAAGATATTTCGATAACACTTAGTCGCACGTTACTTATATGTCCACTTAAAATATAGGATAGTTAATTTAACCCTTAATTACTCCCCTTTGTGAGTGTCGGGGTTTTTGTTTAAAGTCCCATGCAAATCAATGGGAAATGTATATTAAACTATAACATATGAAACTTTTTTGGGATGAGAGGTACGCTTTAAGATCATTAACCTCTGGACAAAGTTATGGTGTCAGATTTTAAAAAGCGGGTGCAGGCAACAGTCACTTGTAATTTTTACTTTATTGCACTTCACATGTTTTTTTTTTTTTTTTTTTATCTGCTCTGACCTTTGGATCATTTTCCGGGTTTCTGCTTCTAATATTTATGTTCCCTACTGGTTCTGACTTTAGTTCTGGTTTTTACTTTGGATTACTTACTGACTTTATCCTTGACACTACCTCCTGACTCTGACGTGCCTGTTTGGTTCTGACCTGGATGGCTGACTATTCTTCCCTTCCCTGTGCACTTAGGAAAGGATCGTCACCAAGTCAGAGGCCATTGCCTAGGGCAGAAACTACAAGTAAGGGTACATTCACATGTACAGAATCCTGACATGTCATCTACTGACTATCATGAAAAAAAAGTCCTCTACTGGTCACAAGAAAAAAAATAGTTACATAGTAACATTGTTTTTAAGACTAAAGAAAATAAAAAGGAACAGCCATCTTGTTCAGTAAAAAAAAAAGAAAAGTTATTTTTGTATCAACCCTTGATACATTTATACAAGGTTATTAGGTCTTTTTTTCACTTTTTTCTAAACAAAATATCCCCAATTTTTGATAATCTTTCCAGGTACCGTAGTCTGCATTCTCCATTTTTTTTTTACTTCAGTTGCCCTTCTGTATTTTATAGGATCAGCTGTGTCTGTGGCAAGACACGGTGTGCCTCTCATTATGCATTACAATTATCTGATCTTCATATTAAATTACAATCATTTTCATCGTTCTTCTTTGCCAAAAAGATGAAAGAAATTATGTTGGCTGTACCATAGGTAGAATGAGCCAAGGACAGATCTACAAAAAGATCGAACCTAGGATTTATGACATAACCGCTCTTATTATTTCTAAATGATGATAAATAATGATAATGCTGTAACCTCTCACAACATTGCTGATACATAGTCCCATTCTAGTCAATGACATATGACCTTCGCAATGGCCATGACGGAATTTCTGTGTAGCCACACGATGTAGGTTAGCAAGAACCAGATAGAATTGAATATTGTAGGATCAGACAACACAAGGTTTTCTTTCAAATCTGTAACCACAAAGACAAATGGCAGTGGTAGTAAAGAATGTGTGCTGCCAATGGGGCAAGACTAACCATCTGCCCAACTGGGCAAATTCCTCTTGGGCTGATCTTCCAAGTGCCGTGTCCCATTACAGGTATATTTCTTATAGTTTCTTGAATCATTACCAGATCTTATTGTTCTGTTGGTTAAATTTAACTTTTTGTATGTTACCAGGTAATGGCAGATGGTATCTAGGAGTTAAATCCATTTATCTACATGCATTTACATTTACTTACATTCTTTACTTTCTGCTCTCTGCTGCCATCTGTGGTGGACAGCATTACTGTTGTAAACCTTCTGGAATTCACCAAAATCTACTAGAATCTTTAGAATCTTCTAAAAAAAATAAATAAAAGTGGGGTTATTAAAATTAGCTGCGTTGCTTTCCCAGGACAAATTGTAGGCGTAGTTTCTGTTTGTTTTACTGTTTGGCGTTTGAACATAGTTGCTAAAGCCTGACCGGATCACGTGTACCAGGAGAGGCTACTACGCAGTGGACTATAAATATCTTAAAGGACTTACTTTTTACTTCCTACTTCTAAACATTCCAAAAAGACTGAGAGGATAGCAATTTCTAGTGCCCCTTAGCAATTTGTGTCTTTGTAGACCTCCAGTTTACAGGGGATTTACAATTTTTATTTATTTATTTATTTATATAGCGCCTACAGATTCCGCAGCTCTTACAATTATGGGGTACAAACAAAGACAAGTTTCAGACATAATATTACACAATAACTATTCAAACAAGAGGTGTGGGGATATATTGAGGATATGTTGGGGATATATTGAGGATATGTTGGGGATATGTTGAGGATATGTTGAGGATATATTGAGGATATGTTGAGGCCAATTAGAGACTGTTATAGGCCTGTCTGAAGAGATGTGTTTTTAAGCCACGTTTAAAACTATGGATGTTGTTGTTGAGTCTGAGGGATTGAGGTATAGCATTCCAGAGAACCGGTGCAGCACGAGTGAAGGCTTGGAGACGGGAGTGAGAAGTTCAGATTATAGAAGATGTTAGTGTGAGGTCATTAGCAGATCGGAGAGAACGTGTAGGATGGTAGACGGAGATGAGAGAGGAGATGTAGAGAGGTGCAGCATTGTGGAGAGCTTTGTGTGTGAGACTGAGGATTTTGTACTGTATTCTGGACTGAATTGGTAACCAGTGTAGTGACTGGCACAGGGAGGAGGCATCGGTGTAGCGGCTGGAGAGGAAGATGACTCTGGCTGCGGCATTAAGGATGGACTGGATAGGAGAGAGTTTGGAGAAAGGAAGGCCTATTAGTAAAGAGTTACAGTAGTCGAGGCGGGAGTGAATCAAAGCAATAATGAGAGTTTTAGCAGTTTCAATAGTGAGAAACGGGCGGATTCTTGAAATGTTTTTGAGATGCAGGTGACAAGAACGTGAAAGAGACTGAATATGGGGAGTTAAAGACAGATCAGAGTCAAGTATAACTCCAAGACAGCGAACCTGCTGCCCAGGAGTAATGGTAGTATCACATACCGAGATGGAAATGTCAGGGTTAGGTACAGTATCAGTTGATGGAGAAAAGACAAGAAGTTCTGTTTTAGAAAGATTTAGTTTCAGATATAAAGAGGACATGATGTCTGAGACGGCAGAGAGACAGTCACTGGTATTCTGTAGGAGTGCAGGGGTGATGTTGGAGGAAGAGGTATAAAGTTGGGTGTCATCGGCATAGAGGTGGTACTGGAAACCAAATCTACTGATTGTTTTTCCAATGGGGGATGTGTAGAGTGAAAAGAGTAGAGGACCCAGGACCGATCCCTGGGGAACCCTGACAGCAAGGGGAAGAGGAGAAGAAGTAGAGCCAGAAAATGAGACGCTAAAGAAGCGGCCAGAGAGATAGGAGGAAAACCAGGCGAGAGCGGCGTCCTTGAGTCCGATGGAGCGGAGACTACTGAGGAGGAGTTGGTGATCCACAGTGTCAAAAGCCACAGACAGGTCCAAGAGAATCAGTAAAGAGAAATTGCCATTTGATTTGGCCATCAGAAGATCGTTAGGGACTTTGGTTAGGGCCGTTTCTGTGGAGTGAAGGGAGCGGAAACCAGACTGTAAGGGGTCAAGGAGAGAGTTCTCGGTAACTGCTCAAGTGAACATCTTCACTCCATAATACCCTTTAGGAATCATTGTCTACTATTGCAGTTTGTACAAAAATCTGAAAATATTAAACTTCCTTATTTTTATACTGTGTTTTATCTAGGTATGTAGTTGATGACATAGATACATACAGTTGAGGACATAGAGAAATCTGAAATGCACTAATAACCTCCATCACCTGGCATGGACTAGTGTTGAGCGGCATAGGCCATATTCGAATTCGCGAATATTCGCGAATATATGGACGAATATTCGTCATATATTCGCGAATATTCGCATATTCGTTATATTCCCGTTTTATTTTCGCATATGCGAACATTCGCGTATGCGAAAACTATCATATGTGCATATTAGCATATACAAAATTAACATACGCGAAAATTCGCATATGTGAAAATTCGCATGTGCTAATTTTCGCATATGCTAATTTTCGCATATGCGAATTGTCGCGCGCCAGTCTCACACAGTAGTATTAGAGCCTTGTTTACACCACACAAGCCGGAAGCAGAGAGGGATGATCACTGTGATGTGTACTGTGAAAAAAAAAAAAAAAATAAAAAAAAATAAACGAATATTCGTAATTACGAATATATAGCGCTATATTCGCGAAATTCGCGAATTCGCGAATATGCGATATTCGCGAATAATATTCGAATTGCGAATATTCGTGAGCAACACTAGCATGGACCCGGCAGATGTGGTAATTTATTTTGATAGCTGTGCTTTATGTGTTACTATGGTACATGAGCAGATTGAATTCCTTTCTAAAGTACCTTTGATAACCCTCATTTCATCTTCTCGTGCTTTGAAGAGGCCATATGTGTTGACATGTAAATGGACTGTACATCTCTCTTGAACTTAGAAACTGCTTGTTCAATTCACTGTAACAACGCTTAAAGTGGCAAATCTTCTTCAGTTTTCAGACTGGAATGCTCCATGAGCTGCAGTTTGGGTCTGTTTGATCCCCAGCCAGTAGAGCGTGTGAAGATCTACTGATATCAGGAAGCCAAGAGTGTCCCTCCAGATTTTCATCAGGATGGTAGAAAGGCTTCCATATGTTATAGAAATACATGGGCCAACTACTCAGATGCTAAGACTTTACCGTCAGCCAAATATACAAACTTAGCCATGCTCACGACTCCTTATGCACAGTAATATTGTGTCTTTCCGGTGATGTGTACGAAGCCAGACATATAAAGTGTGTGACGGGCCTCAAACCTGTCTTTGTAATACTGGCTTATTTTCATGGTAGACGGGTTTCCAGGTACCAGGGTTGACATAAAATTGATACCTCTACATGACATGGCTATGCCTCTGTAAGAATGGACTCTATAGCACAGATTAAAATGTGGCCTCGTGCTGGGCCACACCATCACTCCCCTAACCACCTGGGGCAGAAGAACTATGTGTTTTTTGTTTTTTTTACCTGCCTCTCAATAATTACTATGATACTTGGGCATTACAGGTGTAAACAAGTCTCTGTGCACAGGTTATTACTTCTTAAAATAAATGGTATAGACAATCTCATTTGGGCCCCCTGTTTCCAGGAGTTTCAAAAGCAATCCATGATCTGCCTTTATGGTACATACAACCCTGAATTTCTATCTTAAAGTATAGCTGTCATAGCACAGAAAAATACACAATAAACATGCATATTCTTCACATGCCTTTTTTTTTTATATGTCTAGCTTCTGTAATTAGCTCCCAAAATCCTGCTGTTCTGCTGCTCACTCGTTCTGACATCCACTATTCAGGAAGGGGCATGTTTGAGGCAAGCACTAAGCCTGCCTTCACTCAACATGCATTCATTTCTTCCCTGAGTCTGCTGTGCTGTGCTGGCTCTCTTCATCTAATCACTGGCTGCTCTGTAATCCCCTCCCCTCTTTTTTTTTTAGACAGGAGTCTGATAGACAGGACAGGTGTGAGCATAGAGGAGTGCTAGTCCCACCCTCAATTACCGGACTTTGTCCCTGCCTGTGCATTAGCATGATACTGCAGCTGAATAGATGATACTGCAGCTGAATGGGATTATATTCTGGATGCTATAGGAACCCCTAGGGTTGTTTTTTATTTTTTTATAAGCCCTGATTTCTATAAAGAGGAGATATTTTTTATATGAAGGTTAAGGTTTTGCCAGGATGTCTACTACAGGAAGAAGATGTCTGACAGGTTATCAAAATCAGCAATATTATTTTACCAGCTTTGCGGCGGTCCCAGATGATGAAAAAATAGCCTAGCAGAGTCCTATTGTGAAGCGGTGGTGGTCGTCACGGGCTAATGGCGCTGGCAGGCGCCGATGTACTTGGCGCTGGTAGGCACTGTAGATGGAGAGCTCCTCACCGCTGGGGGACCGTTGGCGCTGGCAGGAGCTGTAGATGGAGAAATCCTCACCGCTGGGCTACGATGCTGGCTGTGTGGGACCGAGGACCGCACGCTGGATACGAGGAGCTCACCTCGTGTTATCGGCGTGTGACGTCAGCAGATGTTGAAGCTGGAAACACTGCACCTGAGTTGAACTTGTGAAAGCTGGACCGGACAAATGCTGGACTAGATACGCTGTAGTTTGCAAGTTCACAGAAGATAACTAGCCGTTAGTAATGGACACAGTTCATAAGTAGCGTTTATGCCAGTGGCTATGCATATGGGACTAGACGCGTTTCAGGGTTATATAATACAACCCTTTCCTCAGTAGTCATGACCCGTATGCATAGCCACTGGCATAAACGCTGAATTACTTCTATTATAAAATCTTTATCCTTCCAGTACTCTCTGCTGACACCTCTGTTAGTGTCAGGAACTGTCCAGAGCAGCATAGGTTTGCTATGAGGATATTCTTCTGCTCTGGACAGTTCCTGAGACTGGCATCAGGTGTCAGCAGAGAGCACTATGGACAAGACAAAAAAGTAGTTAAAAAGCAAAGAATTTCCCCTGTAGCATACAGCTGCTAAAAAGTACTGGAGGGATAAAGATGTTTTAATAGAAGTAATTTACAAATCTGTTTAACTTTCTGGCACCAGTTGATTTAAAAAAAAAAAAAAAAAAAAATTCCACCGGAGTACCCCTTTAAGATCTGGTAACTGGCCCATAGTGCAGATAAAGCCATTTATACTCGGACACAGTCCACTGAGACAACCACAAGCTGAGAAACCATCACTCAAGGGAACTGGCTATTCTTCGGAATGTGCTTACAAAGTTTCCTGACAACTCTTCTGAGCACTAAGTACAGTGACCCCCCCCCCCCCCCCGACCTACGATGGCCCCGACATACGATAATTTCAACATGCAATGGCCTCTCAGAGGCCATCGCATGTTGAAGGCAGCATCAACATACGATGATTTTGTATGTTGGGGCCATAGCATAAACTGCTATCCGGCAGCGCAGACTGCTTCAGCTGCCACCGGATAGCCATTTACGGTGCCCCGTGTGCTCCGGTGATGGTCTCCTACCTGTCCTCAGGGCTCCGGAGCGTCATCTTCACGATCCCCTCCATCGCCGGCGCTCTTCTTCGACATCATCACGTCGTGCGCGCGCCGTCCCGTCATCCAATAGGAGCAGCGTGCGTGCGTAGTGACGTGATGATGGGACGGAGAGCGAGGATCGCGGGGAAGCAGAGACGTTCCGGAGCGTCGGGGACATCACGGGGATGCGGCGGCAGCGATGGAGGGTGACATTCAGGGCACAGGTGACGGGTCCGGAGCGGCGGGGACACGTGAGTGCAGCTTCCTATACTTTACATTGCACGGATCCCTCAACATACGATAATTTCAGCAAACGATGGTTCATTTAGAACGGATTACCATCGTATGTTGAGGGACCACTGTAATAGGTAATACTGTAAGTGGTTGTCAATCAACATGTATAATACCATGTTAACTCAAAAAACACTAAAAATACATTTTCTACAGGACGATTTGGAGACTGCGGCCAATTTGACACATTTGTATGGCGGGACCATGGGTGTAGCTGTGTGAGTGGTGGGATCAGATGGTATTAACCCTGTGGGTATTAACCCTGTTTTAGGTTTCCAGAACACCCCACGCCCAGTTCCTCTGCTATCCCAGTTGCTAGTAGTGAAATGAGAGTCCACAACCAGTTATGGTCATACCGAGGCTTTACTGAGTATAAGACAGATGGAATTATCTTCACAGCTAAGGCAAGATTTCCCAGAGAGGTAGCCAGGACCCAGAAGGACCTTGCAGCTTGCTGGACCAATATACTTGTAATTAACTTGACTTGAGATTGGACTTGACTTGACTATATGCAGGACTTGACTAGTTTCAGTGACAGCAGACATAGACTTGAGACTTACTGGAATGACTGTAGCTTTCGGGGTCTTCCAGATACTGATCACTTGCACTGAGATCTCTGGTGGTTGCTGTCAGGTAGCAGGTAAGAGATAAGAGACTGAATTGTAATCGCTGCCCCTTTATATAGTGGGGGGCAGGACTAAAGCCCAATGGTCAAGCTGCAGGTCATAGGTTAAGCATGTGCTCTCTGGGAGAACATGTGACAACAAATTATGTGACTGCATAACATGTGACAGACTTACACAGGTCCTTTGTACTACCTATACATTAGGAGACTGTCTAGGCATTAAAGCAATACACACAACACACTGGAATAAACATGGGGAGACCCTGCAGGAGAGCCCCCAGGTCACTGAGGGTCTCAACCTGACAGGGCCTAAGGGTAGTGCAGGACCATGTCCTGTACTGGGATATTACAGCGTATACTAGCATTATTTGGTATATTAGGCCGATATGAAGCTGCATGAATTTACCTTCCTTTCTCTTTTAGGGGCTGTGAAAGTTCATGGGTCCTTCCTTTTCGAATGCAAATTAAAGGTTATTTCTCGACATTTGCATAAAGCACACAAGAAAAAATATCTAAGATTGGCATTGATGGTAACAACTTCCATCATAGACTGACCTTTTCCAAATAATGAGGGGCTTTGCTTGGTGTCGGAGTTTGATCAGTTTAGCATAATTTCAATGAGCTGACAGATGATATGTTTTCTCTTTGCTCATTTGTTGCTTCTGCTGAGATGATTAGTCAGGCATTTACAAACAGGTACTGCCACCTGATACCTCCCGGAACGTGCCATGGAAGTTCCAATGCCAAGAGAAGAACATTCCATGCAATAAAAGTCAACCAGATTTGGCTTTGTCTATAGAACATAAGAATACTTCATCGTCTTGAGGACAATTTACGAAGACATGGCAGCACTGTCACAGAGAACAACACTATAGGAAGTGGGCCAAATGTTTTCACACTTTATTGTGCCCCTTTATTCATTTCCAGTGGAACATGTAAAGTAGTAAAAAAAAAAAATTTAGGATATAACCCAATATAAAAACAATCTGTCTAAAGGCTTAACGTTTTTAGTATGCCACAATTATTGCTTTTAACCAATGGAAATCTCCAACATTGTTAGGAATACGTATTCAACCAAATAAACCATCAACCAACCAGTGTGCTCTCTGGAAAGTCTGGATTAATGAAATGCTTCGTATGTGTTGAATATTATGCAGCCCTCTTTATTGTAGGTTAAGATAGGATTTACTTGCCATAGACATTTCTTTGTCTGCTGTTAGGAAAATAATTATTAAACATCAGAATATCAAAGAGTGTTCATCCAATATTAGGATCTTCTTACCACTGCAGATGTTTCATATTTCCCCATATTACAGATACAGATCTATTCTCTGATAGAACTAACGAGGACGCATAGAGGAAAAAAATATTGGACTGGTGCCAGAAAATGAAATGATTTGTAAATGAACTCTACCCATGTGGTAGCATGAAGCACTGTGATAGGACAGAACTAGATGATTTCATACAGCAGCTGATAAGTACTGAAAGGCTTAATTTCTTTAAATTGAAGTAATTTACATATCTGTATAACTTTAAAGAACCAGTTGATTAAAAAAAAAATAATAATTTTTGTCCAGAATACCCATTAAGGGTTCGCTCACACGTATGCAGATTTGATGCGCAGGGTTTGATGCACAGGATTTTCTGCTGCAGATTTCAATGTAAACTAAATGACTGAGCACAGCTTCTAATCTGCAGTTACAAATCCTGCGCATCAAATCTGGGCAGGATCCTGTATGTGTGAACTAGAGATGACTTATCCTGCATAAATGAGGAAAGAGTCTCCTAGGACTGTATCCACCTTTTCCAGCCCACGGGAGCACCTGAAAGCTCAACTCATTTATGCAGGATAAGCATCAACTGCCGAGCCGAGAAGTTCGTGACGAATCGAATTTACTGTAAATTCGCTCATCTCTAGTGTGAGCGTACCCTAAAAGGGGTATTCTTAACATGGCTTTTTACTGGCTATTATGGCTGCTGGGGTGATTGGGAAGCTGAAAACAGCTAATCCAACTGTTTTATGCAAATTGCATAACGTTTAAAGAAAAACTGTGAGTAAGTTCACCCACACTAAACCCAATACACTGGGTTATAGTGTGGGTGAACAAGAGTCCATACAGGTGTCACTTAAATTTTTGTTGTTGGGTTGCAGCCAAGTTTTCGTCCTGCAAAGTCACCCCCTTTAGATGTGACCCCCGCCGGCAGTCATACTTTGGGTCTGAAGGAAGGTGCCTAAGCCCTCCCCCTTAATCGCATATGAATTTTCTTCAATGTCTGTAGCGCATGCGCCGGGCCCTCGATAGAGAAGTCGGGAGTAGCAAGGTTACACTGCGCAGAGCGCTCTCCAGGGACGCAGAACTCTCGTTATCAGGACATGCCAACTGCGTACAATCTTCATACAGAGCACAGCACTCAGGGGGCGTGTGACTCGACGTAGAGATTAAGAGGGAGGGCTTAGGCACCTTCTTCCAAAGGGACCCAAAGTATGACTGCCGGCAGGGGACACGCCTACAGGGCACATCTAAAGGGGGTGAATTACGGGACTTTACAAGACAAAAATTTGTCGGCAACCCAACAAAAAAAATGTAAGTGATCCCTGTATGGACTTCTGTTCACCCAAACTATAACCCAGTAAGTGAACTTGCTGACAGTTTTCCTTTAACCTCTTAAGGACCAAGCCCATTTTTACCTTAAGGACCCAAGCATTTTTTGCACATCTGACCACTGTCACTTTAAGCATTAAAGGGGTATTCCAGGAAAAAACTTTTTTTTATATATATCAACTGGCTCCAGAAAGTTAAACAGATTTGTAAATTATTTCTATTAAAAAATCTTAACCCTTGCAGTACTTATGAGCTTCTGAAGTTAAGGTTGTTCTTTTCTGTCTAAGTCCTCTATGATGACACCTGTCTCGGGAAACGCCCAAATTAGAAGAGGTTTGCTATGGGGATTTGCTTCTAAACTGGGCGGTTCCCGAGACACGTGTCATCAGAGAGGACTTAGACAGAAAAGAACAACCTTAACTTCAGAAGCTCATAAGTACTGAGGATTAAGATTTTTTAATAGAAGCAATTTACAAATCTGTTTAACTTTCTGGAGCCAGTTGATATATAATAAAAAGTTTATTCCTGAATAACCCCTTTAATAACTCTGGGATGCTTTTACTAATTAATTTGATTCTGAGATTTTTTTTTCATGACATATTCTACTTTAACATAATCGACATATTCTACTTTAACATGTCGATACTCGCATCATTTCTTGGTGAAAAATGCAAAAATTTCATGAAAAAAATAGAACATTTTGCTTTTTTCTAACTTTGAAGCTCTCTGCTTGCAAGGAAAATAGACATTCCAAATAAATTATATTTTGATTCACATATACAATATGTCTAATTTATGTTTGCATCATAAAGTTGACATTTTTTTTAACTTTTGGAAGAGATCAGAGGACTTCAAAGTTCAGCAGAAATTTTCAAATTTTTCACAAAATTTTCAGTCTGCATTTTTCAGGGACCAGTTCAGTTTTGAAGTGGATTTGAGGGGCCTTCATATTAGAAATACCCCATAAATGACCCCAAAGTATTTAAAATGACATTCAGTAAGTGTGTTAACCCTTTAGGTGTTTCACAGGAATAGCAGCAAACTAGCTAACTAGCATGTTCTTGTAGACCCAGTTTTTGAAATTTTCAAGGGGTAAAAGGAGAAAAATGCCCCTCAAAATGTGTAACCCAATTAAGGAAATACCTCATATGTGAACGTAAAGTGCTCTGTGGGTGCACTAGAGGGCTCAGAAGCGAAGTAGCGACTATGGGATTTTGGAAAGTGAATTTTACTGAAATGTTTTTTTTTTTTTTGGGGGGGGGGGGGGGGTCATGTAGCATTTAGGAAGCCCCTATGGTGCCATAACAGCAAAAAAAAAACAAAAAAAAAACACATGGCATACTATTTTTGAAATTACACCCCTCATGACACATAACAAGGGGTACAGTATGCCTTACGGGTGTTTGAAGAAGTCGGATGTAGTGTATGTATGTAGTGTTTTACTTTTTATTTTGTGTTAGTGTAGTGTATTTTGGGTACATTCACACAGGTGGGGGTTCACAGGGAGTTTCCCGTTGGGAGTTTGAGCTGCAGTGGAAAATTTGCTGCATCTCAAACTTGCAGTGGAAAATTCGTTGTAAACCCCTGCCCGTGTGAATGTACCCTGTACATTCACATGGAGGGGGGGGGGGAACCTCCAGCTGTTGCAAAACTACAACTTCCCTTTGGCTGTCCATGCATGCCGGGGGTTGTAGTTATGCAACAGCCGGAGCACCCTGGTTGCAAAACACTGAGTTTGTTACTTAACTCAGTGTTTTGCAACCAGTGAGCCTCCAGCTGTTGCAAAACTACAACTCCCAGCATGTATGGTCTATCAGTGCATGCTGGGAGTTGTAGTTTGCAACAGCTGGAGGCACACTGGTGGCGAAACACTGAGTTAAGTAACAAACCGCTGTTGCAAAAAATACAACTCTCAGCATGCAGTGACAGCTGAAGGGCATGCTGGGACTTGTAGTTATGCAGCAGCTGGAAGCATACTACTAACACTCCCAGCATGCCCTTTGGCTGTCCGTGCATGAAGGGGTTTTAGTTATGCAACAGCTGGAGGCACACTGGTTTCAAAGCACTGAGTTTGTTACTTAACTCAGAGTTTCCCAACCAGTGTGCCTCCAGTTGTTGCAAAACTACAACTCCCAGCATGCCCAGACAGCCGAAGAACATTTTGGGAGTTGTAGTTATGCAACAACTGGAGGAGAACAGTCTGGAGACCACTGTGTGGTGGTGTCCAAACTGTAGCCCTCCACATGTTGCAAAACTTCAACTCTAAGCATACCCAGACTGTCCAGGCATGCTGGGAGTTGTAGTTCTGCAACATCTGAAGGGCCAGATGTTACAGAACTACAACTCCCAGCATGCCTGGACTGTCTGGGCATGCTGGGAGTTGTAGTTTTGCAACATCTGGAAGGGCTACAGTTTGGACACCACTGCAAAGTGGTCTTCAAACTGTGTCCCTCCAGATGTTGCAAAACTACAACTCCCAGCATGCCCAGACAGCCTTTGGCTGCCTGGGCATGCTGGGAGTTGTAGTTTGGCAACTCCTAGAAGGCAGCAGTGAAGATCACTTATCACTGCTGTATCCACCGCTGGCTCCTTACTGCCGCCGGTCCCGCCGCTGCCTGCCGCCGGTCCCTCGCCACTCCAGCACCCATCGCCATCTTCCTCGCACTCTGCCTGGACATCCAGGGCCAGGCAGAGCGGGGATTTTAACTTTAACCCCCCCGCCCCAACTGCCATTGGTCGGTCAGTCCTAACCGACCAATGGCAGGGAATAGGAGGAGGTGGCAGCTCCGATCATCCCTATTTTCTGGGCTATCTGGTCATCAGAGACCCGATCAGCCCGGAATCGCCGCAAATCACCGATCTGAATTGATTGGCGATTTGCGGCGATCGCTGACACGAGGGGTTTGCACTGGTTGCCCGCTGAATGATTTTGGCAGGCATCCCGGTCCGGTCCCGGCCCGACACGTGGCGGAGTCTGAAATTCCCACGGGCATACAGGTATGCCCCGAGTCCTTAAGTACCAGGGAGCAAGGGCGTACCTGTACACCCTTAGTCCCCAACAGTTTAAGGAGAGTTGAATAAACAGTGTGGTACTGCGAGCATATTTTGTGGTGCTTTCGGGTGTAATACAAACAGGTTAGCTCACAGGCTGCCCATCCAACTCTCATCAAAGTCCAGCTGACTACATCTGCAGACAAATGGAAATTCCCCTTTAGGAGTCTACTGGGTTCATGAAGAGAGCACACCCCTGCCTCCTCTCGCAGTGGAAAGATTGCTATGTTTGCACATATATACAGATGTCTGCCCTGTGTGTACAATAATATTGTTACCATGATACTGCCCACTATGAGCAAAAATATAACTACTATAATCCTGCCCCTATGTACAAGAATATAATTACTATAATACTGCCTACTATGTGCAAAAATATAACTACTATAATTCTGCCCCTTATGTACAAGAACGTATCTACTATAATACTGCCCCTATGTACAAGAATATAATTACTATAATACTGCCTCCTATTTACAAGAATATAACTACTATAATTCTGCCCCTTATGTGCAAGAACGTATCTACTATAATACTGCCTCCTATTTACAAGAATATAACTACTATAGTACTGCCCAATATGAACAACAAAATACAAGTCTACATGTACAAGAATATATATATATATATATATATATATATATATATATACTAAATATATGTATATATATTGTAAGGATTCCTCCTTGGGGATTAGCTCTGGGATCATCCTGGTCACTTGCCATGGGACACGTTCCTCACAATAACACCACAGACCACAGTTCCGCATACAAGTCTGGCTCCTCGCCAGCTTTATTTCCACAGGTTGCAGGTAAAACAAAACATAAACAGGAACAAAATAAAGTCCTAGACTGTCTGGTCACTGACTACACATATCAGCATGGCCTGACTACTTACTGGTGAGCTACCTTCAGCCAGTTAAACATGTGTCTCCTGCAACCTGTTACTCACAGATCACACCACTTCTTGGACCACTCGCAGCTCCTTCTGCGTGTTACCTAAACAGGGCCCCAACTATTCTGTTTCCTTTCCTTTAAAACACACTTTCCCTTCCTCATTAATCAGGCCACAGGTGGAGCATTCTGCAGAGATAGCAAGGGAAATACACCCTTTCCTTGCCACACTGCCACAATATATATATATATATATATATATATATACAGTAACCCCCCGACCTGCGATGGCCCCGACATATGATAAAATCGACATACGATGGCCTCTCAGAGGCCATCGCATGTCGATGTCAGCATCGACATACGATGCTTTTATATGTCGGGGCCATCACATTAACTGCCATCCGACAGCGCAAAATGCTTAAGCTGCTGTCGGATAGCAGTTTAAGCATCCCGGGCATGTTCGCCTACCTATTCCTGCTGCTCCGGGTCCACTTCGCAATCCTCCGGCGTCTTCTGCATCTTCTCCAGGGTTCGGGCCTCGCTTTCTGGCATCGTTATTACGTCACTACGCACGCCACGCCGGCTCAGCAGCATAATAACGTCACCAGAAAGCAAGGCCCGGACACCGGAGAAGATGCGGAAGAAGCCGGAGGATCGCGAAGACAGCATCGGGAGCCCCTTGGACAGCATCGGGAGCGGTGAGGACCTGGTCCGGAGTGGCGGGGACAGGTGAGTACAGCTTCCTATACTTTACATTGCACAGATCCCTCAACATACTATGGATTCGACAAACGATGGGTCATTTGGAACGAATTACCATCGTATGTTGAGGGACCACTATATATATCTATATTGTACAAGAATATAATGACTATAATACTGTTCCCTATGTACAAAAATATAACTTCTATAATACTGCCTCTTTTGTACAAGAATACAACTACTAAAATTCCACCTTCTACGTATAGGACTTTATGTTCTATAATACTGCCCCTATGTACAAGACAATGGCCCTCATTTACTAAAGTCCAACCGACTCTTTTTCTCGGTTATTGCGCCAAAATTTTTGTCGCAAAGTCTGTGCGACTATTTATGCGACCAAATTTTAGTCGCACAACCAACACTTTAGAAAAAACACGTTTTTTTTTTCACTCTGAAATGGGCGTGTTTTATGCAAAAATGGACGTTTCACCGACAAAAAATAAATAAAATACTCGGACTACTTCCAAAATCACTCGAGAAAAGGTGTTAGTTTGCCTCACACAGTAACCGACTGCCAAGACGCCGAGTGAAATTCCAAAAATGGAGTGATTTCTAACAAGGGACTGTTTACCATTGTGTTTTGTGTGAAAGTAACTTGTTTTATAACCTGAAAACATTTTGTACAGTTCAACACTTTTATGAATAAAATATTGAATGCTTTTGTGATTGTTAATGTTTACATCTTTTTTTCTTTTTAACACATTTGCAATCTTAGGTTTAAATCAATTTTACACCCAAGCTGATAAACAAGGAGAATTGTTGTAATGTTGGAAAAATTATAACACAAGAATACTTTTTATTCATGGAAACATTTTTAAACAAACAAGTCTAAACCATTTTGACTTACACAAGTAATTTCTTTAGCTTGGAGTTTGTGAGGCACAATTGACTTGTGCGAAACAAAAAAAGTGCGACAGAAAACAACCGACATGTGCGACAGAATAGTAAATAAGCCTGAAAAAAAGACGAGTGATATTGATACATGTACTATTACACTTTCTCCTATGTACAAGAATGCAACTACTATAATACTACATCCTATGTACAATAATATAACTACTATAATACTACATCCTATGTACAAGAATATAACTACTATAATGCTGCCTCCTATGTACAATAATATAACTACTATAATACTACCTCCTATGTACAAGAATATAACTACTATAATACTGCCTCCTATGGACAAGAATATAACTGCTATAATACTGCCTCCTAGCTGAGAGGTTGTGTCTGTGTAGCTCTCCTGATGTCTGGAGAAAGCCCAGGGAGGGGCCACCCTGGGTGGGGAAGCTCCCCAAGCAAGGCCCAGGCTTCTCGGCCTATTCTGGGAATTAATCCCCAGACACCACAAACCATGGATGAAAATCCTAAAGTTTCTATGGATGTGAGAAATGTTCAGAATGTTGTCAGTTCTGGTGCAGTAAGAAGCACAGATGAGAAGAAAGTGTTGGAAGCTAAGAAGGAATCATCAAGTAAGGTAATGGCTGCAGGTGTGCAATCCACCCCTCCTGCAGTCAGACAGAGGAGAACATCCCTGGAGAAGCAGACCATGCAGGAGAATCTGCAGCAGCCTGTCCTGATACGTTCTGACCGCACACGATACGGGAGCGGGAGCAGCGCAAAAGTTACAAGCACGCCAGATGAGCCCAGAGTGAGTACACCAGGAAGGCTTCAGGGGGCCACAAGTGCGGTCACTGGGAAGAACCAGGGGCCCAGTCCCCAGTCTGGAGATTGTGACCCCGCAGCAGTGACCACAGCAACACCGAGACAGATCCCACCTCAGAAGCAGAGTCCTGTGAGTACCCCACCAGCGCGGCCCCCCAATACTCAGCGGGCGCCTGAACTGTGTTTGGCCGAGCAGATACCAGCTCTGGTAAAGAGACTTGAGACTTTAAAAAAGACAAAGTTACAGCTGCAGAAACAGATAGAATGTATATACAAGCTAAAGGCAGCAAACCCCAATAACCATGCTGTACATGACAAGAAGCTGAGCTCCCTCGCTGTGCAGCTCGCTGACACTGTGCAGGACATGGAGGACGTATTGGACCAGATGGGACCAGTCGCTGAGACCTTCAGAAATCAGCAGCGATTTGAGGGATATAAGGAAAGACCAAAGTCATCTACATCTACTGCTGAACCCAAGTCTTCAGCCTCACCAGGGGACACCCAGCAGTCCTGTACAAGACAAGAGGACATCGAGCAGTCCTGTGCAAGACCAGTCCGCAGACCAGCCAGCTTCCCTTTTGAAAAAGGAAATTTGTACAGACAAGCAGAAGCAAGCGTCCAGCAACATCAGAGACCTGCAGAGACTCCTCCAGAGGTACCACAAGTCCCAGCAGTCAGCACGGTGAAACAGGACTATGGACACATACCTGAAGGTAACTCTGTAACAGTAGTGCAGTCACCACAAGCCCCTGGGGGCAGTAGAGAGTAGTGTTGCTCGCGAATATTCGCAGTTCGAATTTTATTCGCGAATATCGCATATTCGCGAATTCGCGAATATTGCGCTATATATTCGTAATTACGAATATATATATTTTTTTTTTTATTATTATTTTTTTTTCACAGTACCCATCACAGTGATCATCCCTCTCTGTTTCCAGCTTATGTGGTGTAAAGAAGACTCTAATACTACTGTGTGAGACTGGTGTGCGAATTTTCGCATATGCGAAATTTTGCATATGCAAATTTTCGCATATGTTAATTTTTGTATATACAAATTTTCGTATATGTTAATTTTCGCATGCGCGAATATTCGCATTTGCGAAAATAAAACGAGACTATTACGAATATGCGAATATTCGCGAATATGACGAATATTCGTCCATATATTCGCGAATATTCGCGAATTCGAATATGGCCTATACCGCTCAACACTAGTAGAGAGCAGCAGGACTGTGGACTCTTACCTGAAGGCAGCAGTGCAGCAGAGAGTTCACAGGACATGGCTCTGCAGGGCTTGCTGGGCTCTGTAGTGCAGGATCATACTGCCAGTGACTGCACTGATATGACTGTATGTGATATTACTGATAATGTGTCTGCAGAGGGGAGCGCTTCACAGTCTGTGTGGGATCTGGGGTCATCTCTGGGGTGAGGTCCACCATTAGTTCAGCCTTTAGAGGCTTGTGACCCCCAGAGTATAGAGGTTGATGGTGGGGAGGGGGCTGTACAGTCTGATGCACAACACTTCCCCCCTTTAGTCACACAAGTGTCAGACCCCCCTAGTACGGCTGGTCAGCAGCCACCACAGCGCCCCCAAGTACAGCAGGAGGGTAGAAGTAGTGGCGCCTCCTCTGGTAATGCCTGGAGTCGTGGGTCACCATTCATGTCCAATGTAAACTATACGGGTCAGGCTTTCAAGAGGAGGAACGTGGTCAGGTTCAGACATAGAGGGGCCAAGGAGGAGCTGCCTGACAGGAGGTTTGTGGTCCGTGAACTTCTCTGCCACCAAATGGGCTTCCTGCCATCTAACATCCTGGCAGTGATAAACCTTCCTGACAGGCAGGGCTATGACGTCAGCTTCAAACTCATTTCCGACCTCGACCGCTTCTGGGCCCATGTCACCCGGGTGAGAGATGCTGATGGCTGGAATAAGTTCAGCTTTGTCCCCATCTCCAGACCGGACACAGCGAATGTCACCATTATATTCTGAAACGAGTGTGCCCCCCCCCCCAGGATATTGTTGTGTGGTTAAAAAGACACTGTGACCTAATGTCAGACCTGACTAAGACCAGGGATGAGGACGGCATATGGACGGGAGGGTGGAAGGTCCTGGTGAAGTTACGGCAGATTAATAACATTACCCAACATCTGCCCAATTCATTCTTCATTGGCCGGGAGAAAGGGGTTTGTTTCTAAGCAGGTCAGCCCAGAAAATGCTTCAAGTGTGGGAAGACCGGTCATATGGCGAGTGTGTGCACCCTGGTGAAGTGTAATTTATGTGGGGAGATCGGCCATGTCAGCGCCACCTGCCAGAACATCCGCTGCAACCTCTGTGGTAAGACCGGTCACACCCACAGGGACTGTCCTGACGCCTGGCATAACATCTGTAAGGACTTCCCTAATGAGGACCTGCTGGAGGGGGTAGAGGACCTGGAGGAGGAGACGTTGGTGTCAGGGTCAGCAGTGACACAGCCCGAGCCTCAGCATAACACTAGGGGTGACAATATGGGTGACACTGTAGGTGACACTAGGGGTGACAATATGGGTGACAATATTGGTGACATAGTGCCCGACCAGTCCCAGCCAGGAGCCACTGAGGGGAACAGGGAGGTCACTGAGCAGGTTGTGGCCATGTCTTCTTCTGCCCCAGCATCAATAAATCCACAGAAGAGACGGAAAAAAGACAAAACCAGCCGTAAGCCTGAGGAGGGATGGACCACTGTCCAAAAGCCCTCCAAAAAGAAAGTAGACCCCGGGTCAGGTGTAATGACCATCACAAATAGGTACAGTGTGTTGTCAGAGTCGGACGCTGAGGAAGAGATGGAGAGGGAGTTGAAGCGAGTGGTAGATGAATTTAATGAGGACCAAGAGGGTGATCCCCCCACAAAAAGGAGACCCCCACGGGATAAACGTCTGTCCGAATCGGACATGGAAACAGGTGGTCAGCAGGAGGGCTCGGACTCAGATCTGTGATGATGGGGGTGACATCTCTGCTTCTTCTGCTTTCCTTTGTTATGATGGCCGACTTTACCCTTAAAGTGTTCTCCAGTAATGTGAACAGTGTCAGAGTGAGGAGGACCAGACACGTCGTATATGACCATCTAAAGTCTATTGATGCTGACATCTTCTTCTTACAGGAGACACGTTTAAATACTCAAGAACTGTTACGTGAGGCAGAGCGTGAATGGCGGTCTGGTCCATCCTTTTGGTCACTGGCTGTGGAACCAAGTGCCGGGGTCTCTATCCTGTTTACCACCAATGATCTAACTGTACATAGGCTGACAGAGGTATTGATGGGAAGGTGCCTAATGCTAGAAGTTACTATTCGGGGTAGAAGGCTCCGACTCATTAATATCTATGGTTCACAGACAGTGACTGAAAGGGTTAACCTTTATAATGAAGTGAAGCCATATCTCTTCACGTCTGTCCCCGTCATCTTGGCTGGAGATTTTAATGCCTCCAGAACAACTAGTGACAGATCCTCTAATAGACCTCTAACACAAGACTCCAAGGTCTTAAACCAAATCATTCTACAGGCCGGGTTGTCAGATGTGTTTGTGCAGGGTGGTCGGAAGGCAAAGTTTACCTATTTTTGTGGTGGAAGAAGCAGTAGGATAGATTTGGCTCTGGTTAGTCCTACAGAGATGATTGGTGAGAAAGATGAGAAGATCGTCCCTTATTCTGACCATCTGGCCTTATATTTCTGTTTGGGTGTCACACAGTGTCCTGAGACAGGTAGAGGGTTGTGGAGACTGAATTCCAGCCTATTAGAGGATCCTTCTGTGCAGAGACAGGTTCACTCTCTTATACAGGGTCAGCTAGAGCGGGTGGACTTCTATGATGATATGGCCGCCTGGTGGGAGGATGTCAAGGATGAGATCAGAACCCTCTTAAAGAGACTGTCAGTTATAAAGGGGAAGAGTAAGTATGGCCAGTATCTCTAGCTGCGCAAAGAATTGGAGTCACTGTATTCGGCGGGTGGGGACCAACAAAGGATAGACCGGCTGAAATCTGAGATAAGGCAGTATCAGTACAGCAGGTATACCTCCCTGGTTCTTGAACAGGATTATGGGTCCTTAGGGTCTCCTGATCCCTTTGAGAATTGCCGGGAGCGGGTGGCAAATAAATCTGTCACCGGTCTCACTGACTCCCAGGGTGTTTTGCAGGAATCTCGGGAGGGTATCCTGGGGGTGGTGAGATCGTACTATGCTGACTTGTTTCAGAGGAAGGTTTTGGATAGAGACAAGATGACCCAATTCTTGGAGACAACTCCGCTCCCTGATACTAATCATTTGGACTTTTCTCCTTTGACAGCAGAATTGACGGTGGCAGAGGTTAAAGAGGCCATTGATAAGTTACATCTGAAGAAGGCACCAGGTCCAGATGGGATAACAGCAGAATTCTATAAGACATTCAGAGACCTCTTGGCCCCAATCCTCGTGGATGTTTACACAAATTGTCTAGAAAGTCACCTGATGCCTCCATCCATGAGAGTGTCCTCGCTGATTCTGCTGTCTAAAGGTAAAGAGCCGAGTGACATCAAGAACTGGAGGCCGATTGCCCTCTTGAATGTCGACAGGAAGATTCTGGCAAAAATCCTGTTTTCTAGGTTAGTTTGTCTGTCCCCGGCACTGTTAGCAGGCTGTCAGTATGGCACAGTAAAAGGGCGGAACATCTCTGGGGCAGTGATCTCCATAAGGGAGATGTTTGAGAGATGTAAAGCCCTGAGGTGTGGGAGATATGTTGTCAGTCTTGACCAGGCTAAAGCCTTTGACAGAGTAGATCATGAGTATCTATGGGCCACTTTGTCAAAGTACGGTATTCCGGGACAATTCATCGATTGGCTTAAGACTTTGTATTGTGAGGCCGAGAGCTTTCCTCTGATCAATGGTTGGCAGGGTGACACCTTCAGGGTTGAGGCAGGGGTGAGACAAGGTTGCCCACTGAGTCCGCTGCTGTATGTATTTGCCTTAGATCCGTTTCTGAGGTCACTGCAGGAGTGTGGTTTTCAGGGGGTGCCAGTCCCCCACTGCCTGCCCCTGAGTGTTGTTGCCTATGCGGATGATGTGACTGTAGTGATATCTGAGCCTCGTGAGGTGGAGATGTTGTCTGCAGCCATCAGAAGTTACTCGGAGGCCTCAGGGTCTCTGGTCAACCTTGAGAAGAGTCAAGCTCTCTGGATATCTGATTCTGATCCAGACTTTGATCTGCCCCAATTTGTGAGAGCCTCCTCCTATATTAAAATCCTAGGGGTCAAATTCGGGAGGGACGATAACGCCAAACTAAATTGGGAAGAGAAGTTGGAAGCCGGAAATGCAAAGGTTCAGCGATGGAAGAACTGGAGGCTGACCTATAGAGAAAGGGTTAAAATGTTGAAGACTTACCTGGTCCCCGTCTTTTTGTATGTCTCTGTTGTTTTTCCTTTGCCAGAATCTTTCTCTGCTCGGCTCTTTAGCCTGTTCTTCCAAATGTTCTGGGGGAACAGGTTGAACCTGATAAAAAGAGGGGTCACCTACCTACAGAGGAGAGAGGGTGGGTTGGATATGCTGAATCCAAGGGTGTTCTTTGACTCCATGTTTCTAAAAGTTAATTTTGGTTGCATGGACTCAAACAACAGCTCCCTGTGGGCGAATAGTATCAGGGACTGGATATTGCCTTTTGCAGAGTCTTGGGTGCGAGGCGGCAGTCTCAAGAGGGGGAGATGGACGCGTGACTACCTCCCCCCGTACCTGGAATACGGGCTCAGATGTCTGAAGAGATGGCGCATTGAGAAGTCCTATATAGAGAGTAAGCCAAGGAAGGATCTATACGTAAGGGTTTGTAGGGCTTTCTTCTGCTCTCCGCTTGCCTTGAGGGACTGTGTGACCAGCACTTTACAAGAAAGTCTTAAGTTCCTCAATGGGAAACGACTCCCCGCAAAATTCTTTGACATAGCTTGGCTGTCGCTCCATGGGAGGCTCTTTGTCAGGGGTAACCTGAAATATCTAAGTGTCTCAGATAGGAACTGTCCTCTGGGTTGTCAGCAGGAGGAGACCATGGAGCATTTTATATCTGACTGCAGGGCCGGGAGGAGGATATGGGAAGAAGTGTCCAGTAAGCTGAACATCCCATTACTGCAGAACCTGACGTATCCTGACATCATATATGCTGTACCATCCAGTAACAGGACTGTAGACGGGGGGACAATGTACATAATTATAACAATCATTAAATATTACCATTGGCACATGAGAACTAGAGTGTCCATACACAATGAGCCATTCCATCACAACACAGCAGTAAGACAGATCATGTCCGAGCTCCAGTGGGTAAAATCATTAGAAATGAGGAGAAACCAAAATAATGGGAAATTATGGAGGAATGTCTCTTTGGTTTAACACAAATGATGTCATGTTATTTTATTAAATTTTTTGTGTTTTTCCTTTTCCAGCAAATGTGGACTTTCTAAGTTTAATATTACTCTGAACATACTCTAGTTGAGTAGTCATTGTGTGTACAATGCTTGTTATTTTTGTTTTGCATTGTAAGAAATTATGTTAATTGTAATTTTGTTTGTTTTCACAATAAAAATTGCCTCATATGTACAAGAATATAACTACTATAATACAGCCTCCTATGTACAACATTATATATACTATAAAGGCACAATAGAGGAAAGATACTATAATACTTCCTCCTATGTTCAAGAATATAACTACTATAATACTACGCCCTATGTACAGGAATATAACTACTATAATACTGCCTCCTATGTACAAAAATACAACTATTATATTACTGTCTCATATTTACAAGAATAGAACTACTATATATTTGCTCCCATGTATAAGACTATAACTGTTATAATACTGCCTTCTAGATACAAAAATATAAGTACTATAATACTACCCCTGTTACAAAAATTTAACTATTACAATATTGCAGGAGCTTCTAGACTAGCAGTCTCACAGCACTGTGCAACATTTTACATGGGCAACTGGAGATATATTGACAAGGCTTCATAACAGAAAGTGAAGTGCTGGCACTGCTCTCCCTCTATATATTCTCGAAAAAAAGTATATATGTTGTCCCTACCAGGGACTGAGGTGCCTTCTAAAATATAACTTTTAATGGTGTATTTAAAAAAATACCGATCCACAAACAAAAAATAATAAATAATTGTAGTATCTTAAAAAGTGATATTTACACACTATTGCGACTATTGAGACAAATGACGCGGTAGGTATAGCACCAGTGGTTAGGTACACACCATGCTATAGTACTGTAATCAGAGGGAGAAAGGAAAATATATCGATTAATACTGGTTGAATACTCTATGTGATAGTGTCAATATCCTATCCAGGATGGGATTTGATTACTATATGTGATATTGTAAACATATCATCTATGATTACAGTACTATAGCATGGTGTGTACCTAACCACTGGTGCTATACCTACCGCGTCATTTGTCTCAATAGTCGCAATAGTGTGTAAATATCACTTTTTAAGATACTACAATTATTTATTATTTTTTGTTTGTGGATCGGTATTTTTTTAAATACACCATTAAAAGTTATATTTTAGAAGGCACCTCAGTCCCTGGTAGGGACAACATATATACTTTTTTTCTTGATTTGTTGCCGAGAGGAACTATGTACTAACCCGGGTTTATGTATGGCCAAACATTACATACATTAATATTTCTACTCTATATATTCTCCCTTAAGTAGTCTATATGCGCACTCTAGCTAGCAGCGTATCTTCATGTGGTGGTGCTCATGTACTGCGATAGTGATAAGATAAATGCAAATCCATATGATTAAGAAGAAAGTACAGGCAACTCACCACGTTGTAGTAACTTCGTGTTTATTACTGGGACATGCAGGTAAAGCGGCTCCACGCCACACCGGGATGCCGAGCACTAGTGCGTTAACCGATGACAGCTGTTTCTTTCCTTTCAGGAACTTCAACAGATCGTCTCCATTCACCTGTGCACGTGACTATATATCTCCTCCTTCATTTGTGACGTCGTGCCGAGGTGAGCGGAGTTTCAATCTTACAAATAGATTTACCAATATTAAATTTATAGAAAAATTACTTATAAAACATAACATAGTTGTGTATAAGTGAAAATAGCATATCTGCTGTGGTAAAAAACTGTTTAAAACCGGGCTTGTAAAAACAGAACCATTTGTAACTAAACCGATGTTCAGAGAAAGACTCCCATATCTATTCTATCATTTAACCCTTTCATGTCTTGAGCTCCCGTCCTCAATATCCAACGGGCTTCTATTTCTCTTAATTTTTTCACATTGTCTTGATCTGGTTTTATTTAGATTTTTTCTATGCCTAAGAATTTTATGTTTTTGATGTTTCCTGCATGTTCAGAGACCACATGTTCTATCAGTCGCGGTGAACCTTTCACATATTCATAGACGGCTTTAAAGGGGTTCTCCACCATAAGGTGATTTTAGTATGTACCTGGCAGACAGTAATAGACATGCTTAAGAAGGATCTGCGCTTGTCTTGGGGCTGTCACAGCGAGTGCTCCGGTCTCCATCTCCGGACCGGAGCGCCCGCTGCCTCTGTCCTCCACTCCGGGGTCCCGGCGTCTCCCGGTCAGACGCACTGACCGGGAGCGCGGGTCTCACTGTGGCAGGGACGCGGCTAGCGTGGCGGCTGGTCCCCGCTCACGCGCCATGTCCCCGTTCAACTTACCTTCTCCCCGCGTGGCGCTCTGTTCTCCTGGATCCCGGCGCACGCGGCCCCGCTCTCTAGGGCGCTCGCGCGTCGGCTTCAGTAAAATTAAAGAGCCAGCGCACCGGTAATTGGTGCGCTGGTTCCTCACCTCCCACTGTGTTGCCCCAATAAAAGGCACCTGCCCCTTCCTGCCCTTGCCGGATCTTTGTGCCTTGTGCCTCTGAGAAAGTGTTCCCTACTGTGTTTATTGCCTTGCCAGTTGCCGAACCCATTGCTACCATATACTCGCCTGTGAACCCTTGCTGCCTGCCCTGACCTCTGCTACGTCCGACTATGCTCTTGCCTGCTCCCTGTGTACCACGCCATATCAGCTGCCAGAGAGGTCGAGTTGCTACTGGAGGATACGACCTGGTGGTTACCGCCGCAGCAAGTCCATCCCGCCTTGCGGAGGGCTCTGGTGAAAACCAGTAACCACTTAGAACCGGTCCTCTGGTACAACCCGCGTCATCGCCTCTCTGGTCCAGAGGATCCACTACCAGTCCTGCCGGTACGTGACAGGGGCTAAATGGCTATGTTGTGAGATTACCATAATACTGTGGCTAGCTTTTTGTGAACTGGTATTTCCTGTTTGAGTTTTCTTCTTTTGCCTACAAATCCCATAATTCCATTTTCCTCTCTCCCACACATCAGCCACCCCACCCATTGAAACCTAAATGAGCTGCATCCATTCAAAAGACCTGTCGTTTTCAATCAGGGTGCCTACAGCTGTTGCATTAGTTGCAGATTGATCTCTCTACCACCAAGTGATCTCTCCACCCATTGAAGTAGACAGGCTCCCTGTCATCAGCAGACTAGTGAGTCAGGTCTCGGCCGCATTGCAACCTGGGAAAAATCTGAGACAGCAGTCATTTTATATGCTGTTAACCTCTTAAGGACCCAGCCATTTTACACCTTAGGACCCGGCCATTTTTTGAACATCTGACCACTGTTACTTTAAACATTAATAACTCTGGAATGCTTTTACTTATCATTCTGATTCCGAGATAGTTTTTTTGTGACATATTCTACTTTAACATAGTGGTAAAAAAAAAATTGTAACTTGCATCCTTTCTTGGTGAAAATTTTTAAAATGTTATGAAAAATTAGAAAATTTAGCATTTTTCTAACTTTGAAGCTCTCTATTTGTAAGGAAAATGGATATTCAAAATATTTTAATTTTTTTTTCACATATACAATAGTTTTTACTTTTGGAAGACACCAGAGGGCTTCAAAGTTCAGCAGCAATTTTCCAATTTTTCACAAAATTTCCAAACTCACTATTTTTCAGGGACCAGTTCAGGTTTGAAGTGGATTTGAAGGGTCTTCATCTTAGAAATACCCCACAAATGACCCCATTATAAAAACTGCACCCCCCAAAGTATACAAAATGATATTCGGTCAGCCTTTAGGTGTTTCACATGAATAGCAGGAAAGTGAAGGAGAAAATTCACAATCTTCATTTTTTACACTTGCATGTTCTTGTAGACCCAATTTTTGAATTTTTACGAGGGGTAAAAGGAGAAAATGTATACTTATATTTGTAGCCCAATTTCTCTCGAGTAAGCACATACCTCATATGTCTATGTAAAGTGTTCGGCGGGCGCAGTAGAGGGCTCAGAAGCGAAGGAGCGACAAGGGGATTTTGGAGAGTACGTTTTTCTGAAATGGTTTTTGGGGGGCATGTTGCATTTAGGAAGCCCCTATGGTGCCAGAACAGCAAAAAAAAAACACATGCCATACCATTTTGGAAACAAGACCCCTTGAGGAACGTAACAAGGAATAAAGTGAGCCTTAATACCCCACATGTGTTTCACGACTTTTGCATATGTAAAAAAATAAAATAAAATGTCACAAAAATGTGTGATTCCCCCTAAATTTCACATTTTTGCAAGGGTTAATAGCAGAAAATACCCCCCAAAATTTGTAACCCCATCTCTTCTGAGTATGGAGGTACCCCATAAGTTGACCTGAAGTGCACTACGAGCGAACTACAATGCTCAGAAGAGAAGGAGTCATATTTGGCTTTTTGAGAGCAAATTTTGCTCGGGGGGCACTTCGCATTTAGGAAGCCCCTATGGTGCCAGGACAGCAAAATAACCCCCACATGGCATACCATTTTGGAAACTAGACCCCTTGAGGAACGTAACAAGGCGTACAGTGAGCATTTACCCCCCACTGTTGTCTGTCAGATCTTTGGAACAGTGGTCTGTACAACATTTTTAATTTGCACAGCCCACTGTTCCAAAGATCTGTCAGACACCAGTGGGGGGTAAATTCTCAATGCACCCCTCATTACATTCCGTGAGGGGTGTAGTTTCCGAAATGGGGTCACATGTGGGGTTTAGTTTTTTTTGCGTTTGTCAAAACCGCTGTAACAATCAGCCACCCCTGTGCAAATCACCTCAAATGTACATGGTGCACTCTCCCTTCTGGGCCTTGTTGTGCGCCCCCAGAGCACTTTGCGCCCACTTATGGGGTATCTCCGTAGTCGGGAGAAATTGCATTACAAATTTTGGGGGGCTTTTTTCCCTTTTACCTCTTGTCAAAATGAAAAGTATAGGGCAACACCAGCATGTTAGTGTAAAAAAAATATTTTTTTACACTAACATGCTGGTGTAGACCCCAACTTCACATTTTCATAAGGGGTGAAAGGAGAAAAAGCCCCCCAAAAGTTTTTTAGGCAATTTCTCCCGAGTACGGCGATACCCCATATGTGACCCTAAACTGTTGCCTTGAAATACGACAGGGCTCCAAAGTGAGAGCGCCATGCGCATTTGAGGCCTAAATTAGGGATTTGCATAGGGGTGGACATAGGGGTATTCTACGCCAGTGATTCCCAAACAGGGTGCCTCCAGCTGTTGCAAAACTCCCAGCATGCTTGGACAGTCAACGGCTGTGCAGCAATACTGGGAGTTGTTGTTTTGCAACAGCTGGAGGCTCCATTTTGCAAACAGTGGCGTACCAGACGTTTTTCAGGAGGGGAGGGGGCTGTGTAGGGGTATGTATATATAGTGTTTTTTACTTTTTATTTTATTTTGTGGTAGTGTAGTGTAGTGTTTTTAGGGTACAGTCACATGGGCGGGGGGTTACAGCGAGTTTGAGCTGCCGCGCAAAATTTGCTGCATCGCAAACTTGCAGCCTGATACTCACTGTAAGCCCCCTGCCCATGTGAATGTACCCTGTACATTCACAGGGGGGGGACCTCCAGCTGTTGCAAAACTACAACTCCCAGCATGCACAGTCTATCAGTGCATGCTGGTAGTTATTGTTTTGCAACAGCTGGAGGCACACGGGTTGGGAAACACTGAGTTAGGAAACAGACAATGTTTCCCAACCAGTGTGCCTCCAGTTGTTGCAAAACCACAACTCCCAAACATTCTCAGGCATGCTGGAAGTAGTAGTTCGGCAACATCTTTAGAGCCAGATGTTGCCGAACTACAACTCCCAACATGCTTGGAGTTGTAGTTTTGCAACATCTGGAGGACTACAGTTTGCAGACCACTAATACAGTGGTTCCCAATATGTGCCCTTCCAGATGTTGCAAAACTACAACTCCCAGCATGCCAAAACTGCCCAGGCATGCTGGGAGTTGTAGTTTTGCAACATCTGAAGGGCCAGATGTTACAGAACTACAACTCCCAGCATGCCTGAGCAGTAAGGGCATGCTGAGGATGTGTAGTTTTGCAACATCTGGAAGGGCACAGTGGTCTCCAAACTGTGGACCTCCAGATGTTGCAAAACTGCAACTCCCAGCATGCCCAGACGCCAAGGGCTGTCTGGGCATGCTGGGAGTTGTAGTTTACAGGGTCCCAATACAGCAATGCATGTCGCTTTACGGCGACGTGCATTGCTGTAAAGGGCCCGACCGCGGCTGAAGATCAACTCACCTGTCGCCGCCGTCTTCATCGCAGGGATCCGGGTCTTCAGGGACGAGGTAAGTACCGGGGCCGGGCCCCAACACTCCCCCGTCCCCCGCCGCGTCCTCCGGTCTTCCTCCCGTCCTAACCGACAGATCGCAGGGGATCGGAGGAGGTGGCAGGCTTGCCACCTCGCTCCTAGTCTTCAGCATGGTCCTGGCTGTCTGTGACAGCCGGGATCATGCAAAATTACCGGGCGGTCGGGTCCCAGAGACCCGATCAGCCCGGTATCGCCGCAGATCGCAAGGGCATGGCCCCCCTCGGCGTTTGCCCTGGATGCCTGCTGAAGGATTTCAGCAGGCATCCAGTTCCGATCTCTGCCCGGCGCGCGGCAGAGACCGGAAAACGCCAGGGCGTATGGATACGCCCTGGGTCCTTAAGGCCCAGGGTGTGAGGGCGTATCCATACGCCCTGGGTCCTTAAGAGGTTAAAAATAAATATTGGGGTGAAAATCACAGAAGAATTGTGAGAAAACCGTCACACACAGGTACAGACACTATATTATGACCAACACTAACTTTACAGCCCCTGTAGCATAGTCAAATAAAAAAAAATCCTGGAATACCCCTTTAAGGTCAAAGTAGTACACAGGTCACGTGACCAGGAAGATAAGACACGGCATATCACAGTGTATTGGATAGAAGATCCGAACGCTGGGCCTTGACTGGATTTCTCACATGTGATGGAAGGTAATTTCCGCTAGGCGAGTGATCTCTATATTACATTATTGATACAAGGCAATGGCACTGAACCAAGATCCTGGAAGAAAAATAATAGACTCAGAAGGAATGTCAGCAAGTCGCAGATGTAGGAGACATTTTAATTTGATTGGGGAATGGCTGGCTGATCCGATGTTATAATATCAATGTAAATTGTATTCAGTGCTGCGCCTGAGGGCGTTAATCCTTACACATCACATATGGTGATAGCCAGATTCAAATAGAGGTTGTTCTTCTATCATATAGAGGTCAACAAATACAATTATTCCATCATCGATTATTAACTTTGGGGGGTATATTATTATTACAGGCACAGTCAATATGTTTGTTACTTTAAACATCCAGTGTAACTTGTATTGTTGGACTGTTACATGCTGGACTGTTGCATTCCTGGATGATAATTGTGGATGTCTCCAATAAATACATCCAATATATACTGAGAAATCTGATATGCATTCATGGTGTAATAAAGGAGATCTCCTGCGATAATAAACTTATCTCCTATCCACAGGATAGGGGAGAATATGCAATGAGAAGAAAAAGGCGTATAGATCAGATAATAATTACTTTATTGAAACATAAGTACTCAAAAAGACATACATTTAAAAACGTATAAAATTACATATAAAAATAGAGAGTACAGCTGGTGAAAAACTGAACTGAAATGGAGGCTAGCAATGGGATGTAACCACAATGTAAATAGCTATATCAAGGGTCTATTGTTTTTCCAACAATCATCATCATTATCATGAAACTAAATAGCAGCAGTATGTGCAAAGTGCATGATACAGGTAATAACAAAGGGAACAGAAATTACCCAATAATAGCAACAAAAGTAAGAACAATCATTACCAAGTGGACTACAGGGGTAGACCAGCCTTCACCACCCGACGTTTCGCTCCAAGGCTTCATCCGGGGCATGGTCGTAACGTGGCAAACCCTTCCTATATATGTGTCCTAACTACAGTGGGGATCAAAAGTTTGGGCACCCCAGGTAAACATTTGTATTAATGTGCACAAAGAAGCCAAGGAAAGATGGAAAAATATCCCAAAGGCATCAAATTACAGATTAGACATTCTTATAATATGTCAACAAAAGTTAGATTTTATTTCCATCATTTACACTTTCAAAATAACAGAAAACTAAAAAATGGCGTCTGCAAAAGTTTGGGTACCCTACAGAGTTAATATCTTATACTGCCCCCTTTGGCAAGTATCACAGCTTGTAAACGCTTTTTGTAGCCAGCCAAGAGTCTTTCAATTCTTGTTTGAGGTATCTTTGCCCATTCTTCCTTACAAAAGTCTTCCAGTTCTTTGAGATTTCTGGTCTGTCTGTCACGCACTGCTCTTTTAAGGTCTATCCATAGATTTTCAATTATGTTGGGGTCAGGAGATTGAAGAACATGCAAAACCTTCAGTTTACGCCTCTTGATGTAATTCCTCGTGGATTTCGAGGTGTGTTTAGGATCATTATCCACTTGTAGAAGCCATCCTTTATTTAACTTCAGCTTTTTCACAGATGGCATCAAGTTAGCATCCAAAATTTGCTGAAATTTGATTGAATCCATTTTTCCTTCTACTCGTGTGATGTTCCCTGTGCCACTGGCTGCAATACAACCCCAAAGCCTGATTGATCCACCCCGATGCCTAACAGTTGGACAGAGGTTCTTTTCATTAAATTCTGTTCCCCTTCTTCTCCAAACGTACCTTTGCTCATTCCGGCCAAAAAGTTCAATTTTAACCTCATCGGTCCACAGAACTTGTTTCCAAAATGCATCAGGCTTGTCTATATGTTCATTTGCAAAGTTCAAACTCTGATTTTTGTGGTGAGGATGTAGAAGAGGTTTTATTCTGATAACTCTTCCATGAAGACCATATTTGTGCAAGTATCTCTTTATAGTGGAATAGTGTACCACAACTCCAGTGTCTACCAGATCTTTCTGGAGGGATTGTGCAGTCAAACGTGGGTTTTGAATAGTTTTTCTCACAATCCTGCGAGTTGTTCCGTCTGATATTTTTCTTGGTCTTCCAGATCTTGCTTTAACTTCCACTGTTGCTGATGACTGCCATTTCTTAATTCCATTCCGAACAGATGATATTGACATCTGAAAACGTTTTGCTATCTTCTTATAGCCTTCTCCAGCTTTGTGAGCGTCAACTATTTTCAGTTTCAGATTTCTAGACAACTGCTTAGAACAACCCATGATGCTGATTGTTGGGGCAAGGTCAGATGAGTCTGGGCATTTAAAACCTTTGAGATTGACATCACCTGGTCTCCCCAGATGATGACTGAGAACAATCCATGACACTGGCAGGTCTAAGCTTTGCAAAGGTGTCAGTGCATGCTATAAATTCTGCAGGGTTCCCAAACTTTTGCAGACGCCATTTTTTTGTTTTCTGTTATTTTTAAAGTGTTAATGATGGAAATAAAATCTAACTTTTGTTGACATATTATAAGAATGTCTAATCTGTAATTTGATGCCTTTTGGAGATGTTTCCATCTTTCCTTGGCTTCTTTATGCACATTAATACAAATTTTTACCTGGGGTGCCCAAACTTTTGATCCCCACTGTACCAATAATAGGATGTACAGGCGATCAGATGATATATAGACCACTCCTTCAGGTTTAGTCATGTGACCAAATGCTACAACGTCATGGGAAGTGTGTATTACAGTAATAACTTTCAAAATAATACATAGGCCGGCCCTCATGTCCGCTGTATACACAGAATATGTGTTGCGAATAAAGAGAAGGGAAACATACCGCAGGACATCACAGGGGAGGAGGAGCGCATCGCGTGGTGTCGGCACGTCTCCGTGGCAATGCGTCACACCGGGCCGGAGCATCTCCGAGGCAACTCGTAACCTCGGGATAGCGCCAACCCGACATCAATAGATAGAAAACATATACTGCAAAGAAACTCAGTTTGCATGGGACTCGGTGTACTGGTCACTGTATCAGAATATGGAATATTAAATTGCCATCTATGTCTTCCATATTCTGATGCAGTGACCAGGACACTGAGTTCTGTGCAAACTGAGTTTCTTTGCAGTATATGTTTTCTATCTATTGATGTCAGGTTGGCGCTATCCCGAGGTGACGAGTTGCCTCAGAGATGCGACGGCTCGGTGTGACGCGTTGCCACAGAGACGCACCGTACCGCCCCTCCTATGATGCGATTCATGCGTCACTCAGGAGCGGTGCCTGCGATGCGCTAACACCATGTGATGCGCTCCTCCTCCCCTTTGACATCATGCGGGTAGGAGGACTTGGATTGCCAAAAAATACCGGTATTTTTCCCTTCTCTTTATTCAAATCGCATATTTTGTGTATATAGCAGACGTGAGGTCCAGCTTATGTATTAATCTGATAGTTTTTACTGTAATAGACACTTCCTATGATGCTGTAGCATTCGGTCATATGACTAGACCTGAAGGAGTGGTCTATATGTCATCTGATCGCCTGTACATCCTATTATTGATAGTTGGGACACATATATAGGAGGGGTTTGCCACGTTATGACCACGCCCCAGAAGAAGCCTCGGAGCGAAATGTCAGGTGGTGGAGGCTGGTCTACACCTGTAGTCCACGCATGGGGAAGTTTGGTATATTTTGCTAATTTGTCTTCCTGTGTTTACAGTTTTTCTCCCATACAATTATGGATTTCAGGAGCTGTGAAGCCTCCTGGACGACACAAGCCAAAAATGCATTTGCTAGAGAGTCCTCTGGTGGAACTGATGGTGGTCAAAAATCCGAATTGAAAAGATTGCTGAAGGGTCTCCTCTTAAAAAGATCCCGTACCTGGTGGAACAAAACCTACCTTGAGAAGTATCTAGTTAAAAAACTGATCCCACATTAGTGTGGCACCTGCATCTGCAAAATGGAAATACCTCCTAACAGCAATATTGTTGTCAGTCTGTCAAGTTTAGGAGGACCTCCGATACTGAAATACTGACAACAACCCCCATCATTACCACTACAGACCATATAAGTGATTACATACAGTTATATCAGGTGACTGACATCAAACCCCATCATTACCACTACAGACCATAGAAGAGATCACATACAGTTATATCAGGTGACATCTTCTCTGACTGTTCACTTTTCCGCCTTGATGATGTCTTCCGGCTATGACTCATTTCTGAGAACACGTGGGAAAAACATTTTAGGCTCCACACTTTTCCAATAACTATAATGCCCCAAATCTTCCCCACATTAGGTAGGCAAATGTCCCCCACCTAAGGTTGGCAGCAGAATCCTCTTTATAGTAGGTGGCAGATTTCCCCCATAGTAGGCAGCAGATTCAACCCATAGTAGGCTGCACATTCCCCCCCATAGTAGGCGGCAGATTCTCCCCCATAGTAGGTGTCAGTACCCCCATCGTAGGAGGCAGATCCCCCCATAGTAGGCAGCAGTTCCCTCATAATAGGCAGCTGCAATTCCCCCATAGTAGGCAGCGGCAGTGTGTCCCCCCCCCCATATTAGGCAGCGGCAGTGTCCCCCCAAATTAGGCAGCAGGAGTCCCCCATAGTAGGCAGCGACAATTCCCCCCATAGTAGGCAGCAGCGGTGTCCCCCCATATTAGGCAGAAGGAGTCCCTACATATTAGGCAGCTGCTGTTTCCCACCATATTAGGCAGAAGCAGTGTCCCCCCATTTTGGGCAGCAGCAGTGTCCTCCCATATTAGGCAGGGGTCCCCCATATTAGGCAGCGGCAGTGTCCACCCATATTAGGCAGCAGGAGTCCCCCATATCAGCCAGTGGCAGTGACCCCCCCATATTAGGCAGCGGCAGGAGTCCCCCATATTAGGCAGAAGGAGTCCCCCATATTAGGCAGCAGCAGTGTCCCCCACTCCCCCTCCCCAGCGCCCCTGCATGCTTACCTCCTGCGGCTCTTCTGTCTTCTTCCTGACGGTTCTGGTGGCTCCCCCTGCACTGCCTCTTCTTTCCTCTTCCTCTGCGATCCAGCGTCTGATAACATCACACATGCACCAGAGCACAGAGGAAGAACAAGTCTCTTGTGTCCACTGGCTAACGTTATCAGCGGGCCCAAGAGGGATTGACAGGGTGAGCTAATGGCTCTTCACCCTGTCAAACTTCCCACTGAGCGCCACATTTAACTGTAGATGTCTCATTAGGAGGCATTTACAGTTAAATGTGGGACATGTGGGGGCTGTTCTGGGACGGCGGGACATCACCCCAAAAGTGGGAATGTCCTCTCGGATGCAGGACAGTTGGGAAGAAAGTCAGACAGCCAATGGCTGTCCGGGTATACTGGGAGTTGAAGTTTTGCAACATCTGGAGGGCCACAGTTTGAGACCACTGCTATAGGGGTTGTAACTGAGACCTGGACCGTGGGCCCTTCTAAAGCACTTGGGCTGTAATCCTAGCTACTAAATCACTATTTTCCTAGGGAAAGTATTTCCATTGACAGAAGAAATCCAGTGATGCACTGGATGCCTGGTGGTGCTGCTGTGATGTCCTGCGGTCCCATGTTGGTGCCAATGTTACAAAAACATCCCATCTTGGCACTGTAAAGTGGTTTATCCTGCCAAAGCTGTTCCTGCCCTCAGGGCTAAGCTGGGGTGTTTATTACATATAATCATCACCAGATAGGGCACAATGAGGGGTGATGGTGCAGTATGGGCCCCTGGAGCTGAGGGAAGGAGGAGATGGAGGACTCTGCAGCCCTTCCTCCTGACCTTCCCCTTTATGGCTCGGCTTTGCTCCTGTTCCATGCAGGGCTTTTTTCTTGCCCTGGTGGAGTGTGATGGCATTTGGGGAGACTACAGCACCTGCCTAAAAGATCCAGCCTAGAAGGTAAGTGTCTGTGTGTGTGTGAGTGAGTGTGCTGATACTGTGAGTTTATACAATAGTGTGTGTACATACAAAGACTGTACATATACTGCGTGTGTGCGTATAGTGTGTGTAAATAACATGAGTGTGCATATAATATGTGTGTGTAAGTGTACAGTTAATTTATGTGCATATAGTGTTTGTGAATACAGTATATGAGCATATAGCACCTGGTGCTCTAGGATGGGAACTGGGCTTAGTTAGGTAGAGTTTGGTGCTGTGCGGCATCCATTGCTGCTACGGCGCTGTGTCTGTGGGGAGGCGTGGCCCTGGGACTGGTTTGAGTGGCTTTGGGGCTGCTCTACCAGTAAGTCGTTCCCCCTGTGGGCACTGGTGTTGCAGGGGTGGTGGTCACCGCTCAGTGCTACGCCATTTTATGCTAGGGACGTCAGGGACCCACTACTTACTGGTGTCCGTGATGTGGTTAGCGGGCTTCCACTTCATGATCATAAAGTACACTAACAAACTGTCAGTTTTATTAATGTTGCTGAAAAGCATTAGATCATTGTACATGTTGTGGATGTGCGACCATGTCTGTTTTCTCTATTTAAATTAGTTAGGTACAATGGCTTGACAAAAAAAAATTGCATTGTGTTTCCATCTTTTTTCTCTGCAAAAGTTGGGCGTGGGCGGTATGGATGTACACCCTGTTCCAAATTATTATGCAAATTATATTTTTCATTTATATATTACATTTACCTAAATAATTAACAGTCAGCATAATTCTCATGTTATCAACTATTAAGAGTACTATTAAAATGTAATTGAACAAACCTCCTAATGATAACAGTATTTTTTTTAAACATAAACGTACAATACACTGTTCCAAATTATTACGCACATTTGGTTTCAAAACACTTTATAAGTTGTAAAGAAGTGAATATTGTCATTAGAGATGAGCGAACTTACAGTAAATTCGATTAGTCACGAACTTCTCGTCTCAGCAGTTGATGACTTATCCTGCATAAATTAGTTCAGCTTTCAGGTGCTCTGGAGGGCTGGAAAAGGTGGATACATTCCTAGGAAAGAGTCTCCTAGGACTGTATCCACCTTTTCCAGCCCATCGGAGCACCTGAAAGCTGAACTAATTTATGCAGGAAAAGTCATCAACTGCCGAGCCGAGAAGTTTGTGACGAATCGAATTTACTGTAAATTCGCTCATCTCTAATTGTCATTTGTTGTGTTTGCAGCATATTTACTGAAATCAAAAGCTATTTCAATCAAACTTTTAACAAAATTTAAACTTTTTAAACAGTTTAACAGGTTATGCTACATTTTAACATAGGACTCCTTATTGGAAAGTTTCTGCTTTAATTTGTTTGCAAGATGTCAGAATAGCCTCCCACAGCTGCTGTTTGGATATAAACTGCCTCCCACCCTCATAGATCTTTTGTTTGAGGATGCTCCAAAGGTTCTCAATAGGATTGAGGTCAGGGGAGGATGAAGACCACACCATGATTTTCTCTCCTTTTATCCCTATAGCAGTCATTGATGCAGAGGGATTCTTTGCAGCATGAGATGGTGCATTGTCATGCATAAAGATGATTTTATTATGGAAAGCATAGTTCTTCCTATTGTACTAGGGAAGAAAGTGGTCAGTCAGAAACTCCACATATTTTGCAGAGGTCATCTTTTCACCTTCAGGGACCTTAAAGGTGCCGACGGGCTCTCTTCCCATGATTCCGGCCCAAAACATGACCGTCCACTACTCCATCCATCTGGACCATCCAGGGTTGCACGGTACTCATCAGTGAACAGGACTGTTTGAAAATTAGTTTTCATGTATTTTTCTGCCCAATGCAGTTGTTTCTGCTTGTGGGCATTGGTTAGTGGTGGCCGAATAGAAGGTTTATGCGCAGTTGCAAGATTCTGGAGGACTCTACACCTTGATGTCCGTGGGACTCCAGAGGCACCAGCAGCTTCAAATATCTGTTTGCTGCTATGTAATGGTATTTTAGCAGCTGCTCTCTTAATCCGATGCATGGATCTGGCAGAAATTTTCCTCAATGTGCCTTTTTCTGCACGAACCCAAATGTGCTCTGAATCAGCCACAAATCTCTTAATAGTGTGATGATCACGCTTAAGTTTTTGGGAAATATCTAATGTTTTCATACCTTGTCCAAGGCATTGAACTATTTCACTCTTTTTGGCAGTAGAGAGATCCTGCTATCTTCCCATATTGCTTGAAAATGGTGCTCTGCTTAATAATGGGGAACACCCTTTTTTCCTTAAAGTGTACCTGTCATCAACAAAAACTTTTTATATAATTCAGATAATACCATTATATGTATATTTTTTATATACATTGGTTAAAAAATGTGTATATTTTTGTCCAGCTATTGTTTGTGTGTCTATATGAGGAGTCTAAATACAGGAAGTGTGGGTGGACAAGCAGGGGCTCTGTACACTGAGGACAAGCAGGGCTCTGCATACTGAGGCTCTGTGATATGCTCCCGGCTCACACGGCAGGATGATTGAAAAACCAGGAGTCTGCACAGACCCTTGCTTCTCCTGTCCTCACTTCCTGTATTTGGTCTCCTCATAGACACATATAGGCAATGGCTGCAGGGACAGCATTTTTTAACCCAAGAATATACAAATTTTTTAATCAGTGTATATTACACATATACATTTAATGGTATTATCTACATTATATCAAAAGTTTTTGTTGGCGACAGGTACACTTTAGTTTGGGCTCACCTGGCAATCTAATTATCACAAGTCTCGAGATTGTTTTCAGTGATCAAAAGAGCCCTGAGACACAATGCCATCCATGAGTTAAACTGAAAAACTAAATATTTCATCTTTGTGACACTTAAATAGAATTTGCATAATAATTTGGAACAGGGTGTATGTGTGTTAGGGGGGGCTGAGTAACCAATTAAAATTTTGCACCAGGGCCCATTACCTAAATTTCTGATTACCGACCTTCTTACCCTCAGGGGCCTCATGTAAGGGTGCATGCATACCACATTTTCAGGCTACTGCTGCGGATCCGGCCTGAGGAGGGGAAAACCGCGTGCTCCCGTACCCCAGCCGGACCTGCGCTGAAATCCATTGACTTTATTGAGCTGACTGGATTCACCGTTTGACTCCCGGTTGGCTCATTTCTGCTGTATACTACGGTTTTAGGTCCGGTTAGAAAACCGGATACGGTCAAATGGTGACTCCGGTCGGCTCATTAAAGTCAATGGATTTCAGCGCCGGTCCGGCTGGGGTACGGGAGCGCGCAGTTTCCCCCTCCCCCAGCCACCACTAGGTGTATCTCCTGGACCCCACCATTATCTTGTAATACAAATGCACAAGATCTGACACCTGGACAGGGGTAAAATGCTATGCTTCTGGTTGCATAGAGTAAATCTCCTTCCCATTTATCATCAGTATACGGGAAATAAGAGAAATGATGCAATTAATGTAACAACCATCATGTCATTCTAATAATAAAATTACTCAAATATCCTCATCCGCCTAGTAGGATACAATGAGTGCACTATTTATTCTTTTCCATTGTCATCAGGTTAATGCAATATATCAGCATGTCCTAGGACTAACACAATAATGATACATGTCTAATATAATCTCATCACACTCATATAATATAGTTACAACTTACAACATTATATTACCATTGCCAGTAAAATGCAATTACCACATTCATGTCTATCCTTAAATATATGCAGCAGTGTAGAGAGTCTATCATGCCCACTATAGGAAATAATACACCTACTATAATACTGCCTCCTATGTACAAAAAATAACTACTACAATACTGCTGCCACCTATATACAAGAATATAATTACTATAACACTGCTCCTATGTACAAGAATATTACTATAGTAGTTATATTCTTGTACATAGGAGGTAGTATTATAATAGTTATATTCTTGTACATACGAGGTAGTATTATAGTAGTTATATTCTTGGACATAGACAATAATATAACTACTATAATACTACCTCCTATGTACAAGAATATAACTACTATGAAACTACCTCCTATGAACAAGAATATAGCTACTATAATACTGCCCAAATGCACATAAATATAACTGCTATAAGGGTGCCTTCACATGGAGTAATTCAAGAGGAATTTACTCGAGTAATTCCTCTTGAATTCTCCACCCCAATTAATTCACATCTCCTCTGCCCATTGACTTTAATGTTTTTTCTGCTGTTCTGTTCACACTGCAGAAATTCTGCTAGCAGAATTCCGACGCTGAATTTCGTTCCGCTTGAAGAAAGAGCATGTTCATTCTTCAAGCGGAATCCGCTAGCATAAATCAATAGAAGTCAATGGTAAAGAAAAATTCTGCCCGACATAGTTTTTGAGCGGAATTTGCACGGAATTTGAGCGGAATTCGCGCGGAAATGGCTGAAAAACCCTTCACTTCTTTCTCCCCCATTTCTGCATGCAATTCCGTGCAAATTTCGCGCAAAAAAGAAAAATTCTGCCTGTAAATTTTTCGGCGTGAATTCCTCTTGATTTACTCCATGTGAACGCACCCTAATGCTGCCTACTATGTACAAGAATATAACTACTACTTCTGCCTCCAATGAACAATTATATAACTGCTATAATACTGCTCCTATGTACAAGACTATAACTACTATAATACTGCCTCCTATGTACAAGAATATAACTACCGTGTTTCTCCGAAAATAGGACCGAGTCTTATATAAATTTTAGCCCCAAAAAACACACTAGGGCTAATTTTCAGGGTAGGGCTTATTTATCTATGGTATGCACATTGAACAACATGGCGGTTCCACGGTATTTACCCCCCCCCCCCCCCATTATCATCATGTGATATGCATGAGCTGCGCATATCACATGATGATAATGGGGGGGGGGGTGTAAAAGCCCCCCAACACCCCTTACCCCCCCCGCCGGTTTATCAGCCCAGCGCTGCACCCCACAATCCCCACATCGGGGTACTGATCATTTGTCACCCGCGAGCGCAGCTTCTCTCCCCCCCTGCCAAATAATTATCAGCCGCTGCGCTGTATCTATTCCTGTGCCCGGGCTGCAAATATTAAAAAGCAATCTTTAACTTACCTTCGTCCTCCGTTCCCCCGTTGCTAAGGCACCGGCCTCATGGTCCCTCCGCTGCTCTTGCTGCTTCCTGGTGTTGTGACGTCTCAGAGCCTTCAGCCTATCACCGGCCGCAGCGATGTCCCACCTCGGCCGATGATAGCCGGTTCCTTAGCAACGGGGGAACGGAGGACGAAGGTAAGTTAAAGATTGCTTTTTAATATTTGCAGTAGGGGCATTGTCTAGGTCAGTGGTCTTCAACCTGCGGACCTCCAGATGTTGCAAACATTTGCAACATCTGGAGGTCCGCAGGTTGGAGACCACTAGTCTAGGTCTTATTATCGGGGTAGGGCTTATATTGCAGCCCACCCCGATAATCCGGCTAGGGCCTATTTTCGGGGTAGGTACTATTTTTGGGGAAACACGGTACTATAATACTGCTCCTATATACAAGAATATAACTACTATAATATTGTTCTCTATATACAAGAATATAACTACTATAAAACTGCTCCTATATACAAGAATATAACTACTATAAAACTGCCCCCTGTGTACTAGAATATAACTACTATAATACTGCCCCTATGTATTAGAATATAACTACTATAATACTGCTCCTATATACAAGAATATAACTACTATAATCCTGCCCCTATGTACAAGAATATACTATAATACTGTTCTTATGTGCAAGAATATAAGTTTTTATGAATTCTTGTCCCTTTTGGAATATTTGCTGGCCGTTGTATGAATGACAGGAGACAGACGGGTGTGTGGTACAGTTTATTGGCTCCTATTTATCATTATAACAGCTTTACTCAGAACCACCACATAATCAGTTAAGAGAACCGTAGAAACACATCCAAGAGGCTTCCGTGCCAAGCAACAATCAGTGCCAGCCCACCACGGCCCGGGCCATCGACAGAACAAAAGACTAAGCGCTCATGGGTGTTCTGCATGAAGGTACATACTGTGCCCTGGCTGGTTGCTGTTCCCTTCACTTTCATTCAGAAGCAGCAGCATGTTTTGGCAGGGTGACTGGCAGAAGGGATGGCAGACAGACGAGCGCAGTGAGCAAGCTCCTTCCGTATTCTGCTTCATCCTGTTTGCCACCTTTACACAAGGCACCTGCTGCTCACAGAGGAAATTAAACTTTCATTCAATCTTTATTGAGGGCAAGCAATGAGTTTTGTAATAAAATCCTGACATCCAGTCTTACAGGTTATTTTCCACTAGAGATAACTTAAAGTGACACAACCAGAAACATAGCAAGCAGGGGAGGCAGATGGAGCAGTGGCCCTGGGCCCACTTACATGATGGGGCCCATTCACTGTGTACATGGTAGGGGGGATACATGGTATAAACTGTCCCTCTTACACTGATTTCTATTTAATCTTTGTCTTCAGGAAGCAAATGTAGTCGACTAAGGCCATGTTCACACGTCTGGAATTTCCGTTAAACCTGTCCATTCTTTTTGCAGAATCTGCACGCAATCCATAGCCGTCTATGAGACGGTGCATTCCCGTGCACTCCTGGTGTAGGCATATTATGCGAGCGGCCACAATCTGCGGAGTGTCCGCACAGAGGCCACCAGCTTCTTGCCCTGCCATGCACTTTTGTAGGCTGCAGGCAATGCACTACAACATGGGGGTCAAACATGCGACCCGCGGGCCGCATGCGGCCCACAATGAATGTCTTTGCGGTTCGCCGCCATCTTTTCAGGACACAAGGATGCCACAGTTACCTCTCTGCGGCCCCGCGTTAACTTTAAAAATGCAGGGGCCGTCTGGAGGTAGCGCATGCAGGGACGTCATTAACGTCCCGTGTGTGCACCCATAGAAGAACACAACAACAAAATTCCCCAGGGATTCCAGGGCAAATTATATGTGACAACAACCTTTAGGTGTCGCCCCCCAAGGGGTTAACCCTAAACTAGAAACCCCCCTTAAAACTAAATTTTATTGAGTCATTTAAAATATATGAGCTCCGGTATAGTGATCTAAAAACACAGCTAATAGTTGCTTGAATCGTGTGTAGGCACCCTGTAACTTCTTAGATGGTGGTATTGTGCTTGTATAGCACTAATCTACGGATGCTGCTAAATAAGTAGAGAAGCACTGTAAGCTGCTAGTTAAAATATGAATAGCCCTCCGCTGCCCGACGTTTCGTTGGATGAACCAACTTTATCAAGGTACAGAGGCTAATGGCCGTTCGTTTGGTCCGCTCTCCCTTTTATACCCTCTGTTGGTGATGTCAAAATCGTTGCATCATTATGCGCCGATTATTCGGCCTATCTGAGCACAAGTGACGTGACTGACCAATCCGGTCTTGTCACGTCATTATGTTTTGATCTCTTCCCAACCAATCAATACTCTTCATGCCCTGTCACTCACATTGCGTATATATGATGCGCGGCGCATGTCTCCGCACTTAGTAATGCTCCATCACAGTTAAGGATAACTGCGCATGTCCGTTCTGCGATGTTCTGCCGTTCGCGCATGTCTCCGCACTTTGAGATGATCAATCGCAGTTGTAAGTAACTGCGCATGTCCATTCCACGGCGATCCGGCGTTCGCGCATGTCAGTGGACTTAGATTCATTGTGAGGTGTTATTAGTGACTGCGCCTGCGTCCAACTCAAGATGTTCCTATGGTGGATTATGTACATGTCTGTAGACTCAATTATAACACAACCATGATGGTGGTTGTGAACTACATATTAGTTGTACTCTTAATTCTACTAATAACTTGCATATACTGAATATATATAGTCCCATTATATCACCGCAAATAGTGAATTCAGTAAATACGACATATATTTGTAGAATTCATCATTTTAATGTTTGTGAACTTTTATTGTTCTGATGAATATTTTTCTATATGTGTGAACTTGGTAGTGATAGGGGCCATCGTAGTGAAGGGTATTGGTGATAAATTCTGGATTGAAGTGTATAGATGTAGATGGTAAGTATTGGTGTTGCTGGATATAACCTAATGCTTCATGTCCAGTAGATATTTATAATGTTAGAGGACGCCATATGTAACTGAACTGGATCATATATCCAATGTCCATAATAGTACATGGTGCCCATGGGGTCTCTGTCTGTGCATAATATTCCCATTGGTGAGTGTATGTAGGATGTGTTAACATCGTTGTTAGGCTTTTTTAATCCCTAAATCCAGAATGTGATTGGGGGAAGAGAGTCAAATTATGATACAGGTTAAAGTCGTATAATCATTCTGTTTGACAACACAGAGTATAAGGGAGAGGGTTAATTGTCCAGTGCTCAAATTTCTGATGCTATTTTATTTTTGAAGAGTGATAAGTCATAATTAATTCTCCAAGAACGCTGTAAAAGAGAAGCCTTCATTTAATCCATCTGGGCTTCTTGTACTCAACCTGTATATCCACTTGGTCTCTTCTCTGAGTAATACCTTATTTACATCTCCTTTTCTTGTCCCCATCTTGATTTGTCGTAATCCCCAAAACTTAATATGGTCAGTCCTATTATTATGCAAGGCCCTAATGTGTTTGGCCAGTGGAGTATCAGCATTAGTTCTAATAGTGCTGAGATGTTTACCAATCCTACGTCTGACTTCTTGGGTTGTTTTGCCCACATATATTTTGGGACATGTGCAGCAAGCTATGTATAATACATTTTTACTGCTGCAATTTATGAAGTCAAAGATCTTGTAAGATCTATTATCATGTGGGTTGATAAATTCCTTAGTTTTAGGGAAGGAACTGCAAATTGTGCAGTGGCCGCAGAGATACGAACCTGCTGGCGGGTTGGGTAACCATGTCTGTGGGGTGTCTATTTTCTCGTCAAAGTGACTGTGAACCAAAAGTTCACGTAAGTTAGCCCCCCTTCTGTATGTGATATTAGGTCTGGGTCCAATTTTCTCCTTCAAGTCAGGGTCCGATAGTAGGATATGCCAGTGTCTTTGTAATATTTGGTTGATTTGAGGAGTATAGGCATCATAAGTTCCTATCATTCTAGTGACTGATTCCTTAGATGTGGAGTTACTGTTGTTCGGTCCTAGTAACCTATTCCGGTCACTACGTTGTGCTCTGTTGAAGGCCTTTCTCATATGTTTGATTGGGTAGCCCCTATTCAAGAATCTGGATGTTAAGTTTTGGCTTTCTTTCAGAAATCGATCATCTTCCGAGCAGTTGCGGCGCGCTCTAAGAAACTGGCCTGTCGGAATACTTCTCCGCAAGGTGAACGGATGCCAGCTGGTCCAATGAAGGAGACTGTTTGTCGAGGTGGGTTTCCTAAAGATATCGGTTTGAATCTTGTTTCCAGAATCTATGTAAATATTGAGATCAAGGAAATTAATAGATCTTCCTCCTTCTTCTGGTGTAAATTTCATGCCGATCACATTTTGATTAAGAACTGAAACAAATTCCCTAAAAAGTGTTGGACCCCCTTCCCAGAAAATTAAAATATCGTCAATGTACCTACCCCAAAATGAAATGTGCTGAGTGTACAAAACCAAATCCTCACCAAAAACAAAAGTGCTCTCCCACCACCCCAAAAATAAATTAGCATACGTGGGTGCACAGGTAGTCCCCATGGCGGTGCCCTTCATCTGTCGGTAGAGGGCACCGCCAAAGAGAAAATAATTGTGAGTTAGAATAAAGTGCAATAGTTCAATAATGAACTTATTGTGATTGTGAAATAATGTGCTCTTAGTCTCCAAAAATGTGTTGATGGCTCTTATGCCTAAATCATGTTGGATATTACTATAAAGTGATTCCACATCCAAACTCATAAGAAGTGTAGTGTCCGTGACTACAAGATCACTAATTTTTAGAACTGTGTCCTTAGTGTCCTTTAAATGTGAGGGAAGGGAAGGTACAAAGGGTGATAAAACTTTATCCAAATAAACGCTAGCATTCTCTGTTAGATTGTTATTGCCAGATACAATAGGTCGGCCTTTAATAGGATCCATGCTTTTGTGTGTTTTTGGTAACACATAAAATGTAGAGATGGTAGGGTGTTCGTTTAGAATGAATTTGTGTTCCTTCTCTGATAATACATTTTCTAACCTAGCTCTTGACAAAATTTCCTTCATTTGTTCCAGATATTCACCCGTTGGATCTCGTGCTATCCTCTGATAGGTATCCTCATCGTTGAGTAGATTCATAGCCATTTCCACATAGTCATCCTTATTTAGGAGGACTATGTTCCCGCCTTTGTCTGACGGTTTAATGATCAGGCTTTCGTCATCTTGTAATGTTTTTAGGGCCCGTTTTTCCCCTTCATTCAAATTAGAGTGTATCAAGCGGCTTCTCGGATGGATTTGTTGAATGTCTTTAGTGACCAACTTCACGAAGGTGTCGATCTCTGAATATTGACTGAATGCCGGGGTCATTGTTGATCTAGGCTTCAATGGTGTGAACGGTGCTTGTATTGCGCTCGCCATGCCTTCATTTTCTTCTTGTAAGGATTCAAGGACTTCCAGGGCACGTGAGTCCAAGAGGGATTGAGTTCTTTCATTATTCTTGTGTAGACCATGCCATTTGTGAAGAGCCAGTTTTCGGGCAAATAGATTTACATCCTTGACCCAGGTGAATTCCTCAAACCTTGGCGTCGGTGTAAAGGACAATCCTTTCAGGAGCAGTGACTTCTCATCTTTGTTTAGTCTATGTGAGGATAGATTGAATATTTGCATAGTGTCTTGTCTAAGATTAGTATGATCTTCTAATGGTACCACTGACTCTCTTTTATCAGGCACTACATCTACATGATATCCTATTTGAGAATATACACTGGAAGGGCTAACTATGGGTATACCATAATCCTTGTGTTGTTGTTCTATTATAGTATCCCATTCCCCACCTTGGGGTTGAACCTCCCCAGTGTATTCACTGATGGAATGGTATTCATATTTATCCAATCCAGAAAATATCGTCTCCACATACATTGGTGTTGAGAAGAGCAGAGCGGAGCAGCGAGGAGGACGCGCGCGCATGTTAAGTCACCAGCGGTACGTCATCTTCAGTGTTCCGACCACCACTCCTCTCCGGTCCCAGGACCTACTGCTATGGCCCATAGGCCATAGCAGTAGATCGTGACCCCGGACCGGAGGAGTGGTGGTTGGAACACTGAAGTGGGGCAGTAAACAGGAGTACAGCCTCCAGCCATACACTGTATATGGCTGAAGGCTGTATGTCTGTGGTGGAACTATACTGCACCTAATGTGGGGAACTATACTGCACCTAATGTGGGGAACTATACTGCATCTAATGTGGGGAACTATACTGATCCTAATGTGGGGGAACTATACTGCACCTAATGTGGGGAACTATACTGCACCTAATGTGGGGAAACTATACTGCACCTAATGTGGGGGAACTATACTGCACCTAATGTGGGGAACTATACTGCACCTAATGTGGGGAACTATACTGCATCTAATGTGGGGAACTATACTGATCCTAATGTGGGGGAACTATACTGCACCTAATGTGGGGAACTATACTGCACCTAATGTGGGGAAACTATACTGCACCTAATGTGGGGGAACTATACTGCACCTAATGTGGGGAACTATACGGCACCTAATGTGTGGGAACTATACTTCACCTAATGTGTGGGAACTATACATTAACCTAATGTGGGGGAACTGTACTGCACCTAATGTGAGGAAACTGTACTGCACCTAATGTGGGGAACTGTACTGCGCCTAATGTGGGGGAACTGTACTGCACCTAATGTTGGGGGAGCTATACTGCACCTAATGTGAGGAAACTATACTGCACCTAATGTGGGGGAACTGTACTGAACCTAATGTGGGGGAGCTATACTGCACCAAATGTGGGGGAACTATACTGCACCTAATGTGGGGGAACTGTACGGCACAGTCTTGTGCAGGGGGAATGGGGTCTTGTGCAAAGGGGGCATGAAGTGTTGTACAAAAGGGGCATGGGGTCTTGTGAAGGGGGGTCATGGGGTCTAGTGAAGGGCGTCATGAGGTGTTGTGCAGGGGGGCATGGGGTCTTGTGCAGGGGGGACATTGGGTCTTGTACAGGGGGGCAGGGGGGCATAAGATGTTGTGCAGGGGGGCATGGGTTGTTGTGCAAAGGGGACATGGGGTGTTTTGCAGGGAGGGCATGTTTTTTTTTTTTTTATGCGGCCCACATAAACTTAAATCTTGTTTTTTTGGCCCATGTTAGCCTTTGAGTTTGACATGCTTGCACTACAAGATTCAACACAGGCTGGCATAATGCAGGCACTTTTTCTGTTTGAGGCACTAAGTGCACAAAGAAGGCACTATTGCTGTGAAAAGTAAAAGGGCACTTAAAGTGCTGCAGTATTTGTTGGCACCCAAGCACACAATAGATATTCTGTATACAGCCACAATCACTGCTTATATCAACTGGTGCTGTAACCCCACAGACTTGCTAGGTCCCCATTAATGGCAATGCAGTCCATACAGGACTCCGGCAAAAGAATGAACATGTGAAACATAAGTGTGAAAATTCTGCCGTGTGCACAGAGCAGCAGAAACCCATTGAAAAACAATGGAGTCTACTTAAAAAGAAATTTCCATTGTGTGCATGGAGCCTTAGGAAGCACTATTAAAACCCCTTCCTGACCCATGACAGACATATACGTCATGGGTTGGGTGGGCGGTCATGACGGGGGCCCACGGGTTGGGTCCGCGTCATGAACGGGAGATGTATGCTCCTATCAGCAGCTGACATCTGCTGGTAATGACAGACTTTGGCGATCGCGCCAAGGTCCGTCATTTAACTGGTTAAATACCATGATCTATACAGATCATGGCATTTAAACACTAAATGCCGCTATTCCCTGGTGTCTAGTGGTCCGATAGCCCCCTCCCCCCACGATTACTAGGGTTGCCAGGGAAGCCCGAGGTCTTACCTGCTCCTAGGTGTCCTCCCTGGCTCTGAGATTGCTTAGGGCTCACTTAGGCAGCCCTTAGCAATCGAGCACAGATTTCATAGATCAATGTAATGTAATAGCATTACATTGATCTATGTAAGCAATCTGATGATGGCTTATGATAGGTCCATGGGGGCCAAAAAATGTGTATAACAAAAGAAAAAATATGTTTTTAAAAATATAAAAAAATCCATCTCCTAATAAAAATTCAAATCATCCCCCTTTTCCTATTTTTTTTTTAAATAAAACACTGTACAAACAAAAAGAAAATACACATATTTGGTATCGCCACGTGTGTAATTGTCCGAACTATTAAATTATTATGTCTATGATCCTGCATGGTGAATGGTGTAAAAACGCCAAAATTGCTGATTTTTGGTTACATGATCAAAAAGCCAGAATTACACCATTTTTTGCACCATGGTCTGTAGTTTTTATTGGTACCATTTTTGTTTTGATGGGACTTTTTTTTATCGACCGTGCGGTTTAGCTAACCTTATATTTTAATAGTTCGGACATTTACACACACAGTGTTACCACATATGATTTTTTTATTATTACTGCATTATTTTATTTAAAGAAAAATAGGAAAAGGGGGGTGAATCAAAGTTTTATTGGGTCCCCCCCCCCACTTATTCACATTTATTCTCTTATTTTTTTTTAAACACTTTTTACTCTTTTTTTAGCCCCCCCAGGGGATTATGCCATGCAATCTTTTGATTGCATACACTGATCAATGCTATGCCATAGCATAGCATTGATCAGTGTTCTCGTCGCTCTGCTGCTCTTGCCAGCTGGGAGCAGTAGATCACCGATGACAACGAGGCAGGTGAGGACCCTCCCGTCTTCCAGTAAGATGACTGGGACATCGCGATTTTGTCGCGGTAGACCCGATCAGCTCCGCTGAGCTGTCGGGTTAGGGTTAATGCCAGGCATTGGCCCGATCAGCTGTGGTCGGCATTAAAGGGGTATTCCGGCCCTAAGACATCTTATCCCCTATACAAAAGGATAGGGGTTAAGATGTCTGATCACTGGGGTTCCGCTGCTGGGGACCCCCACAATCTCTCATGCAGCACACACCTGTGTGAGCTGCACGCCAGTGCTAGAGGCTCCAAGTCTGAAGCCTCACGACTACGGGGCCGGAGTATCGTGACATGACTCCGCCCCTCAATGCAAGTCTATGGGGGGACTTTAGACTCCAAGCCTCCAGTGCTGGCATGCAGCTCACATAGGTGGGTGCTGCATGAGAGATTTCGGGGTTCCCCAACGGTGGAACCCCTGTGATCAGACATCTTATCCTCTATCCTTTTGCATAGGGGATAAGATGTCTTAGGGCCGGAGTACCCCTTTATCCCTGGGTCCTGGCTGCTGGGGGCAGTCGGAACCCACAGGGTTTGAAGCGTTCTACGTACAGGTACGCCCTGAGTCCTTAACTGGTTAATGAAACAGCATGGTCATTGGCATAAACGTAAAAAAAAAAAAAGGCCAGGATTGCAGATTTTTGGTCACTTCATATACCAGAAAAAAATGAATAAAAAGTAATCAAAAGTCCCATCAAAACAAAAATGGTACCAATAAAAACTACAGATCACGGCGCAAAAAAATAAATAAATTGGGTATCGCTGTAATTGTATGGACCTACAGTATAAAGATAACGTGCCATTTTCACTATAAAGTGCACTGCATAGAATAAACCCCAGCCCCCAAAAGCTGCTAAAAGTCCTTTCTCCCCCAATTTCTCCCCAAAAATAAATATATTTTTTTGTTTCAGGGTAAAATGAGTGATGTCATTATAAAGTACAATACTCATATCAAAATTGAAAGCGTTATGGCTATTAGAAGGCGAGGAGGAAAAAATGAACCCCCCCCCTTCCCGGCCCTTAAAGCGTACCCGTCAGATCCAACAAATTTTTTTTTGAATATATCACTCATTACCTAATCCTGAACATGTACATCTAATTTTTATGTGTCTAGCACCTTTTAACCCCTTAAGGACCCAGGGTTTTTCCATTTTTGCATTTTCGTTTTTTTACCTTACCATTAAAAAATCATACCTCTTTCAATTTTGCACCTAAAAATCCATATAATGTCTTATTTTTTGCACCACCAATTCTTTGCAATGACATCAGTCATTTTACCCAAAAATCTACGGCGATGCCAAAAAAACCATTGTGAGGCAAAATAGAAAAAAAAAAAAAAAACGACATTTTGTAACTTTTGGGGGCTTCCGTTTCTACACAGTAAATTTTTTGGTAAAAATGACACCTTATCTTTATTCTGTAGGTCCATATGATTAAAATGATGCTCTACTTATGTAGGTTTGATTTTGTCGTACTTCTGGACAAAATCATAACTACATACGACTAAAATCATAACTACATACTACTATACGTTTAAAACTGTCATTTTCTGACCCCTATAACTTTTTTTATTTGATCTGAAGTTTTTAGCGGTACCATTTTTGTATTGATCGGACTTATTGAATTTTTTTCATGATATAAAAAGTGACCAAAAATACAGTATTTTGGACTTTGGAATTTTTTTGCGCATACGCTATTGACCGTGCGGTGTGATAAATTATATATTTTTATAATTCGGACATTTCCACATGCGCCAATACCACATATGTTTATTTTTATTTACAATGTTTTTTTTCTTGGGAAATGGGAAAAGGAGGGTGATTCAAACTTTTATTAGGGAAGGGGTTAAATGATCTTTATTCACTTTTTTTTTGCAATGTTATAGCTCCCATAGGGGGCTATAACACTGCCCACACTAATCTTTTACATTGATCAATGGTTTCTCATAGGAAACCAATGATCAATGATTCTGCCACTTGACTGCTAATGCCTGGATCTCAGGCACTGAGCAGTCATTCGGCAATCGGAAACCAGGAGGCAAGGTAAGGGACCCTCCTGCTGTGTCTCAGCTGTTGATGCCGCGATTTTGCCGCGGACAATGATTTACTTTCACTTTAGACTTTCAACGTTTTCTTGAATACTTTCCTGACGAAGCTGGGGAGCCAGTGAAACGTTGGAAGGGAGGGCTAAAATTTGGTGATTTCAATTAGCAGTAGCCACCGTCTCCCAATAGATAGGAGATTGAGCTATCCACGCTCACTCTGTAGCATTCAGGAGCTTACAAAAGACAAGTACAGGAGTCAAGGAGTACGGTGGCAACTGTGGTTTTAAAAGTTAGTGGTGGTGTCATTACATCCACTTTCAGAATCACATTATTATGTGCATCACAATCTATATTTTAAATGGAATAATAAAAGGTACATTTTAATTGGGGGGTACTTAGTTTAGGGTTCCCCTAGGGGGTTCCCCTAAAATTGTTGTCAACATTTTCAACTTAAGGACACAAAACAATCTTCGTTTTTGCACTTTTGTTTTTTCCTCCTCATCTTCTAAAAATCATAATGCATTCAATTTTGCACCTACAGAGCCATATAAGGGCTTGGCATTACTTATTTTATAACATTATCTGCGGCAAAATTTTTTTTTATTTGTGGCGTGAAATGAAAAGGAAAAACGCCATTTTGCTAATTTTTAGGGCTTCCGTTTCTAAGCAGTGAACTTTTTGGTAAAAATGACACATTATCTTTATTCTGTAGGTCCATACGGTTACAGTGATACCCAATTTATGTAAGTTTTATTTATTTTACTACTTAAAAAAAAAATATAATTACATGCACCAAAATTAGTATGTTTAAAATTGTCATCTTCTGACCCCCTATAACCTTTTTATTTTTCCACGTATGGGGCGCTTATTTTTTGTGCCGTGGTCTGTAGTTTTTATCGGTATTATTTTTGTTTTGATGGGACTTTTTGATCGCTTTTTATTAATATTTTTCTGCTATATGAGGGGACCAAATGGGCACAATTTTGGACTTTGGTATTTTTTTTTACGTGTACGCCATTGACCTTGCAGTTTAGCTAACCTTATATTTTAATAGTTCGGACATTTACGCATGCAGTGTTACCACATATGATAATTTTTTTTTATATTACATTATTTAATTAAAAAAAATAGGAAAAGAGGGGTGATTTATATTTTTATTAAGGGAGACTTATTCACATTTATTCTCTTATTTTATACCACTTTTAACTTTTTGTTTTGCCCCCTTATGGGGCTATACCATGCAATCTTTTGATTGCATACATTGTCCAATGGTATGTAATAACATAGCATTGATCAGTGTTATCGGCGCTCTGCTGCTCTAGCCTGCTTTGCAGGCATGGAGCAGTAGATCACCGATCAGACGACGAGGAGGCAGGTGAGGACCCTCCTGTCGTCCAGTAAGCTGATCGGGACATTGTGATTCTGTCGTGATTGTCCTGATCAGCTCCACTGAGCTGCCGGGATAGTTTCACTTTCAGTTTAGATTGCTGCGTCTAAAGGGTTTATGCCGGGCATCGGCCCGATCGGTAGTGCCTTGCATTAGCCGTGGGTCCTGGCTGCCCGGGACTCACGGGGTTTAACCCGTTCTCTGCTCGTGAGAATGGTTTAAACCCTGTTAGCGGGATCAGGGCGTACAGGTACGCCCTCAGTCCTTAAGGACTTGGGAAAGGGCTTGTACCGGTACACCCTGCGTCCTTAAGGGGTTAAGATAGGAACATCCACTTGACAATCCGCAATTTCCCTTAAGGCCCCATGCATATTAAACATGTTCTGGTCAACTCGATTATTTTGGAATAACGAGCTGATCGGTGGGGGTTTGGCCACAGGAACCCCCACTTCTGGGACCCTCATTAATCATGACCACAGAGGTTAAGTGTCCCCCAAGTCAATGGAGCAATAGCACGCAGGTCTGGCCACTTCTCGATTCACTGCCTATTGGACTTCTGTAAATTGCCAAATTCCGCACTCTAAATGTTCAGAAGTGAATGGAGCAGCAAAAATGTTTGGCCACTGCTCCATTCACTTGACTTCTAAACATTGTAGAGAGCAAAGCTCTGCAATGTTTAGAAGTCCCATAGACAGTGAATGGAGAGGTGGCCAGACCTTCACATTGTTGCCCCATTGACTTGAGGGGCACTTAACCTGATTAATGAGGGTCCCAGCAGGTGGACCCCATAATCAGCTAGTTATTTTTTGACATATCCCCTTTTGATATATCATTTAAAGGTCTTTGCAGATTATTTACAACTGTGTATCAGGAGAATTTAGATCCAGGTCTTAGACTAACAATTTCTATAAAACATATACAATTTCAATAGTGTCACGGCTCAATAAGAAACCTTGAATATAACTGTACTAAAGGGGTTTTACACTTTTGCCAGATTGACAAACCTTTCTAGAAATCCAGCCTTTGACTATTCCAGATTGGTCTGCAGAACATTAGAGAGCCGCTGTTATTCCTAGAAGTGTTTATATCATTTGTCATGGAAATTGCCCATTCTTGGGAGAACTTTGTTCCTGCTAAAAAGTGCTTCCAGGAACACAATATTAATCAAATCTGTCAGTGACCGAAGACTGCATTAAAGACATCTATCACTGAAAATGGCATATATACTGGGAAATTCTCCCATTATACTGCACTATAGCTGATACTACTATCAGAGAGTAGGGCAAATGAGGCTAAAACAGTACAAAAATATCATATTTTCCCCATTCCTACTCCCTCCCCCTGGTATGACTCCAACTGACAGCAGAATAGGACACCTGTGGGCAGGCTGGGTGATGTGGTACACATCCTTGTCACAGATCACCCCACAGATAATCCCTGTTTTAAAAATTCTGTAGCAGGTCTGCTGCAATACACAACATTAGGGTAGAGTGGTGCAGGTTCAGAAGCAGTCAGATGAGTTCACTTACAGAACAGACTCTCTTAATTTTTTTCCTAAATAAGAGGTAATAAAGGATAACCCATGCAGTTGATCCAAAGTCAGTAAAAAAAAATCCACAACTTTATAAGCTAGAGCAAGAAAACACCCTGCTTTTTTTTTTTTCTTTTTTAAAGCATGGGGATCCCATGGGTTTCTGGATTAAAAGAGTTCCTTAGTCAGATACATGTTTCTGATGAAGCGGTACTCTAGTCAAGAAATGTGTTATAGATTATAAATTAAGCAATGGATTTCACTTCCAAACTGATGTGGATTTGAAAGTTCCCTTTTATCAGTAGGATTGGGCTGATGTTTCCAGTGAGTTTCTGCTTTCTTTAAAAATGTCAGGGCATAGTACAGATCATTGTAAACGCATAAGCAACATTTTTACAACCAGACCCAGCTTCAAGCCCGCACAGGTCCTGAAATGAAACAAGGAGGACCATGTGCAAACTTAAAGGGGTCTGGTTTAAAAGATTATTTTAAATTAACTGGTGCCAGAAAATTAAACAGATTTGTAAATTACTTCTATTTAAAAATCTTTAATTCTTCCAGTACTTATCAGCTGCTGTATATTACAGAGGAAGTTCTGTTCTTTTTGAATTTATTTTCTGTCTAACCACAGTTATTTCTGCTGACACCTCTGTCCATGTCAGGAACTGTCCAGAGCAGGAGAGGCTTCCTATGGAGATTTGCTCCTACTCTGGACAGTTTTTGACATGGACAGAGCTGTCAGCAGAGAGCACTGTGGTCAGACAGTCAAGAACAACTCAACTTCCTGTGGAACATACAGCAGCTGATTAGTACTGGAAGGATTAAGATTTTTAAATAGAAGTAATTTACAAATCAGTTTAACCCCTTAACCCCTTAAGGACATAGGGCGTATCCATACGCCCCCGTTTCCAAGTCCTTAAGGACCGAGGGCGTATGGATACGCCCTGAGCATTTCCGGCCCCCACCGCTAGCCGGAGGGGATCCGGAGCCGGATGCCTGCTGAAATCGTTCAGCAGGCATCCCGGCATATCGCCCAGGGGGGTCATTATGTCCCCCCATGTCGGCGATTGCCGCAGATCGCTGGACAATTCAGTCCAGCGATCTGCGGCAGATTCCGGGTCAATCGGGTCTCCAGTGACCCGATGACCCGGAATTACTGGCTGATCGGGGCCGTCTGACGGCCCCGAACAGCCATTGCCAGCAGGGGTGAGGTGGCACTGGTGCCACCTCACGATCGCCCTGATTCGTCGGCCGGATTACCGGCCGACCAATCAGGGCGCTTGCTGCGGGTGTCACTCCCGCAACCCGCTCCGCCCCTCTTCCGGAGGACGTGAGCGGGTGCGGGAAGACGACCCCCGGTGCTGGGGACCCCGATCCCCGGCGTCCCTGTTGGGATCGGGGCCCCAGGAGCAGCGGCGGCGGCGGCGGAGACGACGAGGGACTGACCTGTGCGGCGAGGATCGTTGGAGGTGAGTGACAGCCTCCTGCTGTTGCTTAGCAACAGCTCCCAGCATGCAACAAGGGCATGCTGGGAGCTGTAGTTATGCAACAGCAGGAGGCAGACCACCACAACTCCCAGCATGCCCTTATGGGCATGCTGGGACTTGTAGTTTTGCAACAGCTGAAGGCACATTCTTTCTATGTAAAAGTGTACCTTCAGCTGTTATGTAACTACAACTCCCAGCTTGCACAATCAGCTAAAGTGCATGCTGGGAGTTGTAGTGGTGCATCTGGTGGTTGCATAACTACAACTCCCAGCATGCCCGTTGGCTGTCGGTGACTGCTGAGAGTTGTAGTTTTGCAACAGCTGAAGGCACACTGAGTTAAGTAGTAAACCAGTGTGTCTCCAGCTGTTGCATAACTACAATCCCCAGCATCCCCAGCCAATGTAGTATGCCTCCGGCTGTTGCATAACTACAAGACCCAGCATGCCCTTCTGCTGTCCGTACATGCTGGAGGTTGTAGCTTTTGCAACAGCTGAAGGCACACTGGTTGCAAAACACTGAGTTTGTTACCAAACTCGGTGTTTCACAACCTGTGTGTCTCCAGCTGTTGCAAAACTACAACTCCCAGCATGCACTGATAGACCGTACATGCTTGGAGTTGTAGTTTTGCAACAGCTGGATGTTTGTCCCCCCCCCCAATGTGAACGTGCAGGGTACACTCACATGGGCGGAGGATTACAGTAAGTATCCGGCTGCAAGTTTGAGCTGCGGCAAATTTTCTGCCGCAGCTCAAACTGCCAGCGAGAAACTACTGTGAACCCCCGCTCGTGTGACTGTACCCTAAAAACACTACACTACACTACCACAAAATAAAATAAAAAGTAAAAAACACTACATATACACATACCCCTACACAGCCCCCCTCCCCTCCCCAATAAAAATGAAAAACGTCTGGTACGCCACTGTTTCCAGAACGGAGACTCCAGCTGTTGCAAAACAACTACTCCCGGTATTGCCAGATAGCCACTGACTGTCCAGGCATGCTGGGAGTTTTACAACAGCTAGAGGCCCCCTGTTTGGGAATCACTGGCGTAGAATACCCCTATGTCCACCCCTATGCAATCCCTAATTTAGGCCTCAAATGCGCATGGCACTCTCACTTTGGAGCCCTGTCGTATTTCAAGGCAACAGTTTAGGGCCACATATGGGGTATCGCCGTACTCGGGAGAAATTGGGCTTCAAATTTTGTGGGGTATTTTTTGCTATTACCCTTTTTAAAAATGTAAAGTTTTTGGGAAAACAAGCATTTTAGGTAAAAAAAAAAAATTTTTTTTTTACATATACAAAAGTCATAAAACACCTGTGGGGTATAAAGGTTCACTTAACCCCTTGTTACGTTCCCCGAGGGGTCTAGTTTCCAAAATGGTATGCCATGTGTTTTTTTTTTTTTTGCTGTCCTGGCACCATAGGGGCTTCCTAAATGCGGCATGCCCCCAGAGCAAAATTTGCTTTCAAAAAGCCAAATGTGACTCCTTCTCTTCTGAGACCTGTAGTGCGCCAGCAGAGCACTTTTCACCCCCATATGGGGTGTTTTCTGAATCGGGAGAAATTGGGCTTCAAATTTTGGGGGGTGTTTTCTGCTATTACCCTTTTTAAAAATGTAAAACTTTTGGGAAACCAAGCATTTTAGGTAAAAAAAAAATAAAAAATGTTCACATATGCAAAAGTCGTGAAACACCTGTAGGGTATTAAGGTTCACATTACCCCTTGTTACGTTCCCCGAGGGGGTCTAGTTTCCAAAATGGTATGCCATGTGTTTTTTTTTGCTGTTCTGGCACCATAGGGGCTTCCTAAATGCGACATGCCCCCAGAGCAAAATTTGCTTTCAAAAAGCCAAATGTGACTCCTTCTCTTCTGAGACCTGTAGTGCGCCAGCAGAGCAATTTTCACCCCCATATGGGGTGTTTTCTGAATCGGGAGAAATTGGGTTTAAAATTTTGGGGGGTATTTTCTGCTATTACACTTTTAAAAAATGTAAAATTTTTGGGAAACCAAGCATTTTAGGTAAAAAAAAAATTCTTTTTTTTACATATGCTAAAGTCGTGAAACACCTGTGGGGTATTAAGGTTCACTTTACCCCTTGTTACGTTCCCTGAGGAGTCTAGTTTCCAAAATGGTATGCCATGTGTGTTTTTTTTGCTGTTCTGGCACCAAAGGGGCTTCCTAAAGGTGACATGCCCCCCAAAAACCATTTGACGCTCCTTCCCTTCTGAGCCCTCTACTGCGCCCGCTGAACAATTAACATAGACATATGAGGTATGTGCTTACTCGAGAGAAATTGGGTTTCAAATACAAGTAAAAATTTTCTCCTTTTTACCCCTTTCAAAAATTCAAAAATTGGGTCTACAAGAAAATGCGAGTGAAAAAAATGAAGATTTAGAATTTTCTCCTTTACTTTGCTGCTATTCCTGTGAAACACCTAAAGGGTTAATACACTTACTGAATGTCATTTTGAATACTTTGGGGGGTGTAGTTTTTATAATGGGGTCTTTTATGGGGCATTTCTAATATGAAGGCCCTTCAAATCCACTTCAAACGTGAACTGGTCCATGAAAAATAGCGAGTTTGAAAATTTTGTGAAAAATTTCAAAATTGCTGCTGAACTTTGAAGCCCTCTGGTGTCTTCCAAAAGTAAAAACTCATAAATTTTATGATGCAAACATAAAGTAGACATATTGTATATGTGAACCCAAAAAAAATATATTTTGAATATCCATTTTCCTTACAAGCAGAGAGCTTCAAAGTTAGAAAAATGCAAAATTTTCATTTTTTTCATCAAATTTGGTGATTTTTCACCAAGAAAGGATGCAAGTTACCATAAAATTTTACCACTAAGTTAAAGTAGAATATGTCACGAAAAAACAATCTCGGAATCAGAATGATAACTAAAAGCATTCGAGAGTTAGGCTGGGTCCACACTACGTTTTGTCCCATACGGGAGCGCATACGGCAGGAGGGAGCTAAAACCTCGCGCTCCCGTATGTGACCGTATGCGCTCCCGTATGCCATTCACTTCAATGAGCCGACCGGAGTGAAACGTTCGGTCCGGTCGGCTCATTTTTGCGCCGTATGCGCTTTTACAACCGAACCTAAAACCGTGGTCAACCACGGTTTTAGGTCCGGTTGTAAAAGCGCATACAGCGCAAAAATGAGCCGACCGGACCGAACGTTTCACTCCGGTCGGCTCATTGAAGTGAATGGCATACGGGAGCGCATACGGTCACATACGGGAGCGCGAGGTTTTAGCTCCCTCCTGCCGTATGCGCTCCCGTATGGGACAAAACGTAGTGTGGACCCAGCCTTATTAATGTTTAAAGTGACAGTGGTCAGAATTGCAAAAAACGCTCCGGTCCTTAAGGTGAAAAAGGGCTCGGTCCTTAAGGGGTTAAGGACCACAGGTTTTTTCATTTTTGAACTTTTGTTTTTTCCTCCTTATCTTCTAAAAATCGCATCTTCTAAAAACGCTTTAAGTTTTCCTCCTAAAGACCCATATGAGGGCTTGTTTTTTGCATCACCAATTTTAATTTGTAATGACATCAATAATTTCAATACAAAACCTACAGCCAAACCAGAAAAAAAATATTTGTGGGGTTAAATTAAAAAAAAAGACAACAACGAAGAAATAGCATTTTGTAAGTTTTGGAGGCTTCCGATTCTACACAGAGCATTCTTTGTAAAAAGGACACGTTATCTTTATTCTGTAGGTCCATACGATTCAATTAATAACCAACTTATATAGGTTTGATTTTGTTTTACTTATGTGATTTGTTTTACTTCTGTGAATTATAACTTTATGCACAAAAATTATTAATTATTTTTGACTTTTTTTGGTATTTTTTTTTACGTATATTTCATTGACCGTGCGGTTTAATTAATATTATATTTTTATAGTCCGGACATTTACACACATGGCAATACCACATATGTTTATTTTTATTATGTTTATATATTTTTATATGAAATTTGGAAAAAGGGGGGTGATTTAAACTTATAATATGACAGGGGTTAATGGGTGCTTTTTTTTTCTTTTAATCAACTTTTTTTTACTCTATTTTAGTCCTCTTAGGTGACTTTTCGAGGAATCATTAGATTCCTCATGCAGATCATTGTAGTTCCATAGAACTACATTGATCTGTGCTCTGCGCCCGATTGATAAAGCCTGGTTGATAAAGCCTGGCTTTGACAGCGGCGATCTAAAGGGTTAATAGCTGGTCGCATGTCGACTATTAATGGAGGCCCCCAGCTAAAGGAATCAGCTGGGGGTCAGCCGGTATGGCGCGGGCTCGAGTTAATGGCACAAGGACGTATCTACACATCCTTGGTCGTTAACCAGTTCATTTTCTGACAGCAGATGATTTTAAAAAAAAATTCCACTGGTGTACCCCTTTAAGGAGTTTTTCAGCAAAAAAAAATATTTTTCCTATATGCCCAGGCTGCCGGAATAAAAATAACAAACTTTAACTTACCTTCCGTCGCTCCCCTGGTGCCGCTGTAACTGGCCTACCATCCTCTGGCCCCAGTCGCCTGCTGGTTCTTGGGCCCAACATGTCAAACTGCACTCATGTCTTGCCAATGCCCTGCTTCGGCCGGTGGTAGGATTATCAGCACTGTTTCATAGCAGGCTCAGGCACCAGTATGAAGGCCAGGCCAAGGCCCATTTTATGACACTGTCACTTAGCCTATCACCGACAGAGGCCGGGCATTGCTGCAGCCAGAGATTAGCTGAACGGGGCATGTCAGGCCCCCAAAGCAGGAAGAAAACCAGGGTTGGAGGACAAAATTCAGATTACAGCGGCACGTGGAAGGTGAGTTAAAGTTTATTATTTCTATTCCAGCAGCCCAGGCATATAAGAAAATTAAAATTTTTGCTGGATAACCCCTTTAACGTGGCTAACTGGGATGTCCTCTCAACAGATCAGGACTGGGAGTAAGCCTTTACTCTCTCCATCTCTAGACACGCACAGATTCTACACACTGACTTCTCTCTATGCAGGAACTCTCAGCCAGAAAGTGGATTGGTTGACTCAGCAGGGACCTTCCACCTTCTAGAACCTACTAACTATCTATAGGTGTCTAGTGCCATACACTAAAGTCACTTGCTCTTGCCATGTCACAGAACCCGCATTAGGTGTAGGACACAAATTAGACACAATAAACAGCCACATCAAAGCCTATCGGCCACCAAAATCTAAGACTGCAACCAACAGATGATCAAAGACATTTGAGGACCACAAGGGGTGCTGGTTATTGCTGGCTTCACGTCCGTTCCGGCTGCTGATACTGGTCCAGATCCCTGAACCAATGTTTACCCCTAAATTATTGAAGTAAAGGGTAGGTCAGTGATAACATGCACATAGATCACCACCACAGGTTTCTAGAATCAAAGGCTTATTGAGTGGTTTTACCCCTTTGGCACTGTTTTTTTTTCTTTTACTAAGTCATGGCAGAAACCTCTGAGAAGTGCAGAAAGGAGTCCGGTCACTTTACTGCAACCTTTTGTTCAGATTGTGGTCCCAGATGAATTTATCCCCCCCTCCCTTTTATTGATAACCTACAATAGGTCCTGAAAAATATGGAATAACACGTGATTGCAGGATCAGACTACACTGCATTTGTTTGTAGGCTGTTTCTATGGAGACAATGGAGCAAAAACTAAAATTATAATAATTAGCAAGAAAAAGTAATGAGAATGTAAGGTAAGGATGTATTTATTGTAGGAAACTTAGGTCAGCGCATAATATATTGCATTGCACATCTGCGCACTTAGGCTTCATGTCGTATTTCCTGGAGAGAAATCGAAGAGCTGCAGACTTCTGGCCCTGCTGGGACACGTTCTACAGGAACGCTGCTGTTATTAAGGAGATGAGACGTAGCTGGCAGCGCCATCCTGATTTTGTTACACCTCACCTTGGGGATACGTGTGGCTGGACTCTGTCTGGCTGGGCAGAGATAATTGAAGTGTAATGTAGAATTAAACGCTGTCTAGTCCTGTAAATCTTACAACCGTCAGTACAACAGAACAAGCAGGAATACAAATTGAGGGCCCCGGCACAGTCAAGTAACTTCCAGGGCCAGTGACTGCGGAATGATATATCTAAGCCTGTCACGTGTGATACCTACTAGCATATAAAATACTATAATTAATTAACACATGTATCTAAACCAATCATGAGTGATTCTAACATATCTAATAGAGATGAGCGAACTTACAGTAAATTCGATTCGTCACGAACTTCTCGGCTCGGCAGTTGATGACTTTTCCTGCATAAATTAGTTCAGCTTTCCGGTGCTCCGGTGGGCTGGAAAAGGTGGATACAGTCCAAGGAGACTCTTTCCTAGGAATGTATCCACCTTTTCCAGCCCACCAGAGCACCTGAAAGCTGAACTAATTTATGCAGGATAAGTCATCAACTGCCGAGCCGAGAAGTTCGTGACAAATTGAATTTACTGTAAGTTCGCTCATCTCTAATATCTAATATTAACTCATGTTTATAAGTCTATTGTGTGATAGTCACTAATATTTATAAACCATGTGTACTATGAAAGTACCAAAGCCTGTCATGTATAATACTGCGGTGTCCCGGTACAGGACCTATTCCTGTACCATCCTTAAGTCCCCTCAGCAAGAGTCCCTTGAGTCCATAGGGCTCTCCTGCAGGGTTTCCCCCCTTGCTCACCTTCTTATTGTTCTATTTAAATGCATTGTTTATATTGTGTATGCATTGTCAATATGTATAAAGTTTGTACAAATGTATAAAAGTGTTAGTCATGTGAACCACTGTCATGTGACATACCCAGAGTTCCTTGGGTGCAGAACCTACAGGCTTAGCAACCAATGTGCTTTAGTCCAGCCCCCTAGTATATAAGGGGCTGTAGTCGCTCAGTTAGCTCTCTTGTTCCTGCACTCTCTTATCTCCTGGACCTAAAGCAAGTATAAAGTCCTGTATACTGCAAATTCATCTCATCTAGGCCAAAGCCTAAAGAAATGCAGCCACTTCTAAAACGTGAGTTACAATTCTCTCTACAAATCCAGTGACTACTACTCAGCTAAGGAATATATTAGTAGCACAGTGGCCTGCCTAAATATCTCAATAACTACAAGTCCAAGCAAGCCTGCGAGGTATCCTGTGTCCCGGTTGCCTCTGAAGGAACTGCATAATTGTAAAGACTGTTCCCTAAGCATTTCAAGTAAATTCAGAATCCAGTTTATTCAGAATCCTTGCTGTGGACATTCCTTTACTACAAAACAGTTTTTGGGTTGGTTTACGGCGGTTACCATACTGGAATAACCACATCCTGACGTCATGAACACTAAGGGGTTAACAACATCTTGCCCGCAGGGTTAATACCACCAGACCCTGCTACATACTGCAACACTCCAGTCACCACAATACTAACCTGTGTAAGGCTGGGTCCACACTACGTTTTGTCCCATACGGGAGCGCATACGGCAGGAGGGAGCTAAAACCTCGCGCTCCCGTATGTGACCGTATGCGCTCCCGTATGCCATTCACTTCAATGAGCCGACCGGAGTGAAACGTTCGGTCCGGTCGGCTCATTTTTGCGCCGTATGCGCTTTTACAACCGGACCTAAAACCGTGGTTGACCACAGTTTTAGGTCCGGTTGTAAAAGCGCATACGGCGCAAAAATGAGCCGACCGGACCGAACGTTTCACTCCGGTCGGCTCATTGAAATGAATGACATACGGGAGCGCATACGGTCACATACGGGAGCGAGAGCTTTTAGCTCCCCCCTGCCGTATGCGCTCCCGTATGGGACAAAACGTAGTGTGGACCCAGCCTAAGTCATAAGTGATACTATCATCTAAACATATGTTTGATATTAACCAGTGTATCAAAGCCCATCTGGATCATGGGAACCAGTGTGGTTAAGCCTTCCATACCCACCTGCCATCTATTCTCTGTTTATTTTGACATGTAAAACAGGTTTCAAAGCCCGTCCGGTTTTGAACTGCATTGTACATGGCAAACAAACCATACTTTAATTAGTATTTTGCATGCACTCTTGGATTTTACTTAATGCGGCAGTGCCCAGTAATTCCCCAGGAGGATATGTTGGAGAGAATGGATATTCGCTACGCCCTGCAGCAGTTTTGGGTAGGAGCAGCACCCTGGTTAGATTTGCCTTTTACTTTAAGTGATATGCGAGTTGTGCCGACATTTGCACAACTCAATGTGTTTCTATACCTAACATACTAGACAGGGTAGCCAGATATAAAAAAGTATACCTAAGCAAGTCATATGTAAAATTAAAATAATAGTAACCAGTGTATCTAACCTTATTCTGTGTAATAGTAACCAGTGTATCTAACCCTATTCTGTGTAATAATAACCAGTGTATCTAACCCTATTCTGTGTACTAGTAACCAGTGTATCTAACCCTATTCTGTGTACTAGTAACCAGTGTATCTAGCCCTATTGTTACGCCGAGCGCTCTGGGTCCCTGCTCCTCCCCGGAGCGCTCGCGGCGTTCTTCTCTGTGCAGCGCCCCGGTCAGACCCGCTGACCGGGAGCGGTGCACTGGTATCACCGGCGGGGATGCGATCCGCGTAGCGGGATGCTCCCGCCCGCGGGTCGCATCCCAATCTCCTCACCTGCCCCGTCCTCTTGCTGTTCTGTCCCGGCGCACGCGGCCCCGCTCTCTATGGCGCGCGCCGGCTCTCTGAAATTTAAAGGGCCAGTGCACCATTAATTGGTGCCTGGCCTAATCAGTACCTACACCTGCGCTATGTGTATAAAAACCCACTTCCCCTTCCTGTCCTTGCCGGATCTTGTTGCCTTGTGCCCTGTGAAAGCGTTTAGTGTGTTCCCAAGCCTGTGTACCCAGACCTCCTGCTGTTGCCCCTGACTACGACTCTTGCTGCCTGCCCTGACCTTCTGCTACGTCCGACCTTGCTCTTGCCTTGTCCCTGTGTACCGCACCTGTCTCAGCTGTCAGCTGGGGTTGAGTCGCTATCGGGTGGAACGACCTGGGGGTTACCTGCCGCTGCAAGTCCATCCCGCTTTGCGGCGGGCTCTGGTGAAAACCAGTAACCCCTTAGACTCCGTTCCCCTGGTACGGCCCACGCCATCACCTCACTGACACAGAGGATCCACCTCCAGTGTCCTCGCTGCATACCAGTCCGGATCCTGACACCTATCATGTGTGCTACTAACAGGTGTATCTAAGAGGTATATCTCAGCTTATAATTTTTGATTCTGTCTGTTGAACATTGCTCTGTCTGTTTCGGGAGGTCACATGATACTAGTCCAATCCTATTGATTCTGGAATTCCTTTAGGAACTCTGCTGCAACTCTTAGAAATAATCTTCATTTCCTTTTCTACGTATGGTGTGAAAAGCTTGGTTGGCAATGAAGACATAGACATGTGGGAATCTGTCAATTTGACATTTCCCAGATTCACAGATTTGCTAATATTTAAATTTTTTACATGCTTGCCAGATCGGCTTCCCAGATAAGAGTACAGGTTGTTTCCATCTATTGCTGGCTCTCTACAGCACCCACTGTTATCGATGAATGTTATGTTGGGGCTAATTCAGACGATGTTATTCAGATGACTACATTATTGTGTCTATATTCTGGCCTATCAGTAGGTATAATGATCTGAACCTGTGGTCAGACTTACATCCGCAATATAGATTCTTAAATGCAGCCACATTATGATGTCTGAATTATCTCTAAGCCAAACTCCACAAGGCTGTAATAAAGGCCTATATTAATATTGTGTGCAGCCAACTTCTATGTCAGCAAGACTTGATCAGCACTGACAGCAAGCATAGATATTAGTGGGAAGTAAAAGCCCTGTTGCCCAGGCTGTGGCTCTCCAGCTGTTGAAAAACTACAACTCCCATCATGCCCCAACAGCCAAATGCTGAGTAGGTTGTGTAATGTCCCTTAGGCCCTGTCAGGTTGAGACGCTCAGTGACCTGGGGGCTCCCCTGCAAGGTCTCCCCCTGTTGTTCCATAATGTTGTGTATATCACTTTAATGCCTAGACAGCATCCTTATGTATAGGTAGTACAAAGGACGTGTGGGAGGTCTCAAGGACCTGTGTAAGTCTGTCACATGTTATGTTATGCAGTCACATGATTTGTTGTCACATGTTCTCCCAGAGGGCACCAGCTTAACCAATTACCCGCAGCTTGACCAATGGGCTTTAGTCCAGCCCCCCACTATATAAAGGGGCAGCCATTACAATTTCAGGGAGAACAGATTGCATCTGGTACTGAGCACAGCAACCACCAAAGATCTCAGTGCAAGTGATCTGCATCTGGAAGACCCCAAAAGCTACAGTCATTCCAGTAATTCTCAAGTCTATGTCTGCTGTCACTGAAACTAGTCAAGTCCTGCACACAGTCAAGTCAAGTCTAATTTCAAGTCAAGTTACCTACAAGTATATTGGTCCAGCAAGCTGCGAGGTCCTCTTGGTCCGGCCACCTCTCTGGGAATTCTGGCCCTAGCTGTGAAGATAATTCCATCTGTCTTCTACTCAGTAAAGCCTCCATTTTACCATAACTGGTTGTGGTGTTCCAGAACCCGAAAACCACATTGGAGTCATGAACACAAGGGGTTAATACCATCCAGCCCCCGGGGTTTATATCATCTGATCCCACCACTCACACAGCAAAACCTGTGGTCCCGCCATTTCACCCGGTGGTCCATCACGGTTGTCACCATTCAATAAGACAAAATAAGCTAACTGCAGTGCACAAAGTGTTGACACAGGTAGATCTCAAGACCCTCTGAAGTTACAAGAGTAGTTCTTCACCTCTCAAAAGTTGTCTTCCCGCGATCTAGACTAAATCCTACAAAAAAAAAAAGTGTTACTCAGTACCTAATCCCGACCATGTACATCTCCTTTTTATCATTAGCTCACAGTGTTAGAAATCTTCTCAGGGGAAGGGGGCGTGTCCCTCCCTTGTGGTGGTGGGAGGTGATTGGTGTGTCTGATCATGCAGCCTTGTCCATGAGTCATTTCTTGTCCATGACTCATGGACAAGCCTGATGCAGGACTGGTGAGTGTCCCAGTAGGTATGGGGACCCCTAGTGGTGGGATTTTCAGGGGCCATTTTCATTATTAAATATATAAAATAATTTAAGCAACCATATTACAAAAGGTCTTTATTTTTCCTCAGTAACAACATATTAAAAGTTTTTGGATCTGACATTTAAGAACTGCACACCCATCAGAGTAGGATTTTCCTGGTAAGATCAGTAATATATTGCAGTGAAACCTCATTAGGGTTATGTTTACACTGTGGAACACCCACACTAAAAAATTCTGTGCAGAAATTCCACAGACAGCAGCTAAGACAGCTAAGACCACTAGGAAATGCGCTGTCTTATTGTTACCCCGAGCGCTCCGGGTCCCTGCTCCTCCCTGGAGCGCTCGCGGCGTTCCTCTATCTGCAGCGCCCCAGTCAGACCCGCTGACCGGGAGCGCTGCACTGACACTGCCCGCTCGCGAATCGCATCCCAAGTCACTCACCTGTCCCGGTCCCCGGCTGTCTCGTCCTGGCGCGCGCGGCTCCGCTCCTTAGGGTGCGCGCGAGTCAGCTCTCTAAGATTTAAAGGGCCAGTGCACCAATGATTGGTGCCTGGCCCAATCAGTCTAATTAGCCTCCACCTGCTCCCTGTCTATTTAACCTCACTTCCCCTTCCCTTCCTTGCTGGATCTTGTTGCCATTGTGCCAGTGAAAGTGTTCTTTTTATGTCCCAAGCCAGTGTTCCAGACCTCTTGCCGTTGCACCTGACTACGATCCTTGCTGTCTGCCCTGACCTTCTGCTACGTCCAACCTTGCTCTTGCCTAATCCCTTGTACCGTGCCTATCTCAGCAGTCAGAGAGGTTGAGCCGTTGCCGGTGGATACGACCTGGTTGCTACCGCCGCTGCAAGACCATCCTGCTTTGCGGCGGGCTCTGGTGAATACCAGTAGCAACTTAGAACCGGTCCGCCAGCACGGTCCACGCCAATCCCTCTCTGACACAGAGGATCCACCTCCAGCTTGCCGAATCCTGACACTTATAGACAGCAATTCATTTCTGAGTGGATTCCGCAAAACATTGAACAGGGTCAATGTATTTTGTGGATGCTGGAAGCAGATGTTGCTGCCACGGAAATTGTGCCGTATGAACAAAGCAGCAGTATCCCATAGAAAGCAATAGAGAGAGGGAAGAAGGCGCCTCATGTGCGGGATCAGCAGATCTTGTGAGTGGGAGGAAGGGAGGTAATCCCAGGCCGCTTACCAAAGTTGGTTTTGCGCCCACACACAACAAGGTCTAGCGTGAAGTATATAAGTCGGTCCACTGCAGCCCTCCTTAGTAGAGTAGAAACAAGGATAAGATGACCATAAAAACAGGAGTTTTCTCCGGCGCAGAAAGGAACCGTCAGAAGGCAGGATAAAATCAAGGAATTTATTGAATGCAACGCGTTTCGCTGCGCATACGCAGCTTCTTCAGGCATCTAAATCAATTGTCCATGCGGAATATTCATGCAGAATTTCACATGGACATTTTGCCGTATGAACATAGCCTAAGATAACTACTCAGAATTGCACACAAAGTCTTCTAGGAGGTGGTGCACTTCTCAAAGAATACATACTAAACAAGGAACTGATAATCAGAAGATCCAGATGGTCTTCTTACTGTCGTTTATTCAGTCATGCAAAAATGTTACTTTTCTAAAGAATGCTCCGATACCATCTGATACAATGCAGCACATCTGTCTATGAATTGAATCTCTTTGATATGAATGGCCCCGGGAGGGGCATTCGCTTGGCCCTTGTAATCAGTAGACTCTGCCCGGCTGGTATTTTCAGATGCTGCCAGCAAAAAGCTCTCCCTGTGCAACTATTTACTTGACTAGAACATGATAGCTGCCCATCAGGGAGCACTAATGCTTCTAAATGTGCAACCTGGCAAGACCTGATGGCAGAACAGAAACATTTATTAAAAGAGTCGCATTTACGGTGTCTTTTAGCATCTGAGAGTGGAAAGATAGGAGCAGTAGTTTCACGCTGAGCTCTTGGTGGACTACAAGTACATTAGCTTTATATTGACTAGCCCTGCTGGGTGATGGAGAGAGACTGGCACATGGCGTTCTTATTGAATATACAGGGGTCCCTCAAGTTACAATATTAATTGGTTCTGGGACGACCATTGTAAGTTGAAACCATTGTATGTTGAGACCAGAACTCTATGGAAACCTGGTAATTTGTTCTAAAGGCAACAAAATCTCATCCAAAAATAGGAAAAAGTGACAATTAAAGAAAGATAAGTAGATAACTAATATAGATAAAGCAAGTTCTTACATATAAAAGAAGGAAAGATGTGCTGGGAGCTGTAAATCACTGTCTATGTCAGTGTTTCCGAAGCAGGGAGCCTCCAGCTGTTGCAAAACTATAACTCCCAGCATGCCCGGACAGCCAAAGGCTGTCCGGGCATGCTGGGAGTTGTAGATTTGCAAAAGCTGGGGCCACCCTGCTTGGGTAACACTGGTTTATGTAGAGGACAGGAGCGTTTTCAGGGTCCTGTACAGTACATGTCCCAAACAAGTAATGGAGTCGCCCTCACCTGGTGTCCAAAAGAGCAGCTAACCCTGATACAGGTAAAGTGTACAGAACATGTAATACCAGACATCAGTCAGTGCATACACTTCAGTAATACAGGGGTTTTACCAGTGAATGCCCATTTTGATTGGTTGGTTCTTCCAGCCATTGACACGCTTCACAGATCTGGACTGTCTGTAACATTGTATGTTGAGTCTGGTTTCAACTTACGATGGTCCAGAAAAGACCATTGTATGTTGAAACTATTGTATGTTGAGGCCATTGTAAGTTGAGGGATCACTGTAGATACTTAAATGCCACAATTGTTATTAAAGCTTAAATGTCAGGTGAATACATAAATGCCTAGAAAGTAGTGATTTATTGTTCTATGTTATCAGTGTAATAGACCCATACCATAGGGCTTTATGGATCACACCAAACACAAAGGAGTAAAGACCTGAAAGGGGTGGTTCAGGTAGTCCTACATGGACTCAGCCAAGCTGTTAAAGGGGTACTCCACTGGCCAGCGTTCGGAAGTAAATGTTCACGCCCCTCCCATAGACTTGCATTGAGGAGGCGTGGCCTAGATGTCACGAGGGGAATGACCGACCCCCACAGCGCTAAAAAAGCGTTCGGAACATTTCCGAATGCTGGCCAGTTGTGTAGGTTACTAGGTTAAACCAGATAGACTCCTTAACTTGTCTTTGCTTCGTGGATTAAAGGGGTACTCCAGTGGAAAACTTTTTTTTTTTTTAATCAAAACTGGTGCCAGAAAGTTTAACAGATTTGTAAATTACTTCTATTAAAAAATCTAAATCCTTCCTGTACTTAGCTGCTGAATGCAACAGAAGAAATTCTTTTCATTTTGGAACAGAGAGCTCTCTGCTGACATCATGAGCACAGTGCTCTCTGCTGACATCTCTGTCCATATTAATAACTGTCCAGAGTAGGAGAAAATCCCCATAGCAAACATATGCTCCTCTGGTCAGTTCCTAAAATGGATAGAGATATCAGCAGAGAGCACTGTGCTTGTGATTCAGCAGAGAGCTCTGTGTTGCAAAAAGAAAATAATTTCTTCTGTAGTATTCAGCAGCTAATAAGTACTGGAAGGATTTAGATTTTTTTAATATAAGTAATTTACAAATCTGTTTAACTTTCTGGCACCAGTTGATTTAAAAAAAAAAAAGTTTTCCACGCAACCGTACCGCCTGCCCTGACCTTCTGCTATCCAGACTATGAGCTGCCTTATCCCTCCTGTGCCTTGCATCTCCTCAGCCGCCTGTGTGGCAGAGCTGTGCCAGGGGTAGCGACCTGGGTGCCGCTTGCCACAGCAAGTCCATCCCGCTTTGCGGCGGCACCTTAGACTCCGCTCCCTGGTACGGTCTGAGTCATCTGCCACACAGGTCCAGCAGATCCACATCCACCATGGTTCCTGCCTTCTGAGACGTGATTGTTAGAATCTTGTTCAATAGAGTCACCTGTTTACAATGCAACTCCTAGAGTTCTGGTGTCTTGGCTTCATCCACACCTCACCAACATTAAGGTCACCCTAAATCGCCATCAGTCAGGGTGTGCACCAGAGGAACCTTTCTACCAACACGGCACCAGCCTAAGGAAGTGTGGTATCTTTCCTGCAAAACCCTCAAGCCACCACTCCCCGGTTGTGATCCATCATAAGGCCCAGTCTACCACATAAACGTGTACCCAGGTATTTCACCAGCTTATACTTTCTTTTGGGTCGCTGCAACTTTCTTATTCCTTTTGATGATTTGTCTTACAGGTATCCTACATGCACTTGGTGTAAGCAAAAAATGCCTTTTTTACTTGGCTTGGTCACTTAGGTCCAGGAGAAGATTAATGATGGTGTAGTAAAGAGTCCACTTTATTCTGGGTAAAACAAAAAATTAAGCCGCCTTCGTTCTTTTGGTTACTTGGCCTATGGATTTAGGAAGACCTGTATGGACTATGTCAAATAAAACAAAAGGGAAAACCTAAAGGGTGGTGGTTAAAGAAGGGCAATGTGTTTTAGGTAAACCACAAAGAAGACCCCCTTCCTTTAAGTTATAGAGTTCAGAAGGTCCTATATCGACTTGGCCATACCAAACACAAGGGAGGACCTGGAACACCATTGAGTTCTCTATCCGTGTTGTATCCATTGTTCTGCATATTTTGTGTCAAGAATTGCTAGATGGATGTGACTTTTCTACTTATTTATTATTGTTAATGGGTGTTGGGAGCCAGGATGAAAGGTGAGTAGTGTAAAATGGCTACTGCCCGTGTTCTTAGATTGGCATCCACTTTCCTGTTAATGTAAAATGGTGGAATAAAGTGCTTTTATGGATCTTTTCTTTCAAATTCTGGATTACATTAACATCACTCCTGCCACAGTATGGTCATTTATATAGGAAATAATGCACATTAAACATCATCCTCTAGACACTTCTGCGTCTAACATAGTTTATAAAGAAATCCTTAGTATTAAAGGCATGACTGTCAGGGTCTGCTGCATGCATTGGTGCACTGTGCTGTTAAACAATGGGTACATCCATCATGATTATAGGTTTGCTGAATTCAGATGTTTTCTCCGGCTTTCACCGCCGACAGTGTTTCTACGCTTTCCTTTGAAGCCGTCCTGAATAAAATGAGGGACATTTATAAAATCACCGGCAGATGGCTCAATCACTGCTGTAGTAAATAAATGGATCTAAAATACACAAAAATAGCACCTGGTTCTGGTACTGAATCAGTGGTTGTTTTACTGTCACGGTGATACATTACCTGTGATTGTCTTAAACAGTTAGGTGACAGGGGGGACCCAACAATGGTTTATCTAATTCCTCTGGTGTATTATTGAAATTTAAGAACTGAAGAGTGAAGAGTAAAGATTTTATGAACTGTTCTCTGAGACCATAATACTAGGGCTGCAGCTAATGGGGGTGCAGAGGTAGCAGTTACAAGAATACCCTAGTGCTTAAAGGGGAACTCCAGTGGAAACAAATCAACTGGCGCCTGAAAGTAAATCTTAATCCTTCCAGTACGTATTAGCTGCTGTATAAAACAGAGGAAATTAGTGAATTTATTTTTTTGTCTGACAACAGTGCTCTCTGCTGACACCTCTGTCCGTGTCAGGAACTGTGCCAAATTAGAATTATATCGCCTTAGAAAACCTCTCCTGCTCTGGACAGTTCCTGACACGGACTAAGGTGTCAGCAGAGAGCACTGTTGTCAGGCTGGAAAGAACTTCACAAATTTCTCTGTAGTATATCTGTAGTATACAGCAGCTGATAAGTACTAGAAGGGTTAAGATTTTTAAATAGAAGTAATTTACATATCTGTTTAACTTACTGGCACCAGTTGATTTGAAAACATTTTTTCCCCCACCGGAGTTCCTCTTTAAGTGGGTCATAAGACCTCTTCTGAAAAGAAAAGACACTAGTGTTATAAATGGCACAGCTTAGGTGGGAACCCTGTTACAAATTTTAAATTGGGGCCCCAGAATTTCAAGTTAAACTTCTGCACAAGATGAAAGACTTGGTTACCACATTGCTTGGTCAATCTTATGAAATCTCATTACAAACTCATCGTGTATAACCCAACTGTATGAGGATACACGGCTGCCGTTAAGTGCTATATACATCACATGGATGACTCATCTGTGCTGGCAATATTGTATACATCTGACTAGTGCTTGCTGTCAATAGAGACTTGTACAAGAGCTGCACAAATGGAAGAAAAAGCAGAACGAGGAGAGAGAGGGAAATGAACATAGAGTTGTTCTGGGTGATGGGAACGAGGAGGCAAACAAAAGATTGGCAGGTGTGGGGGAAAGGAGCTTAAAGGGGTACTCCACTGCCCCAGTGTCCAAAACATTTTGTTCCGAACGCTTGGTGCAGGCTATGTGGGTCGTGATGTCATGGCCACGCCCCCCTAGTGATGCCATGCCATGTCCCATCAATGCAAGTCTATGGGAGGGGGCGTGGCAGCTGCCACGCCCCCTCCCATAGACTTGCATTGAGGGTGTGAGGCATGATGTAGCTAGGGAGCGTGTGCATGACATCACAACCCCCATAGCTCGCACCCAGTGTTCGGAACAAAATGGAGTACCCCTTTAAGGCAATAAAAAAACTTATCCTGGAAGTACCAAAGCAAAAACAATCTACAATTATGACCCCATACAAATGGTATGGTAGTTGGAATAACAGGTGCAATAACAAAAGGAAGCCAAAAACAAGTGAGAAGCTGTTTCTGACAGCGAAGCTGAACCTTTTTCTAAATTCCAAGAAAACACTTTGAGGTTAGGGCTCACTTGGGGTTGAAAAATGTGACCATGACAGTACTGGTCACAGAACAATGGAACTTGTTTCATTTGGTAATGGAGAATGGTACCCTGACTCTTCAAGTAAAATACCAAACTGACACTTTCAGATCAAGAACAATGGATATGCAACACACATTGTCCAAGATCAATGGAAATTCACTGGCTAGCGTTCAAGAACATTGGATATGTAATTCTTTGGTTCCAAGAACAATAGTCATGTACCACTAAGGGTGCATGAATAATAGGAATGTACCATCTGAGATCTAAGAACAATGGATCTGTATTAGTGTTGGGTGCGAATATTTGCATTTCAAATTTTTATCGCGAATATCAAAAATTTGCGAATTCACGAATATTGCGAATATATTCGCTATATATTGGAAATTACGAATATACACTTTTTTCCACATATTCGCATATGTGAATATTTGCATATTCCTTCTTTTCACTTGTGGGCCAATTAGAATGATGCAAATACACTTGTCAGAGGTTATCAACAACATCCCTAGCAACCAATAGTAAAGTTGCCCCCCCCCCTTTTCTTCCTCGAATACGCGAATATATAAATATTCCCATATGTGAATATTCGCATATGCGAATATAACAAATATGCAAAATTCGTGAATATAGGATGAATATTCGTCTATATATTCGCGAAATATCGCAAATTCGAATATGGACAATACCGCTCATCACTAATCTGTATCACCTAGAGTCCAAAAAACATAAATAAAAAAACACCTTGGGTCAAAGAACAATGGATTTGCATCATTTAGGGTCCAAAATGAACGGGCATACATTTCTTTTGTTCTTGGACCCTAGGTGGTGCGGATTCATTGTTCTTGGACCCTAGGTGGTGCGGATTCATTTTTCTTGGACCCTAGGTGGTGCGGATTCATTGTTCTTGGACCCTAGGTGGTGCGGATTCATTGTTCTTGGACCCTAGGTGGTGTGGATTCATTGTTCTTGAACCCTAGGTGGTGCAGATTCATTGTTCTTGGACCCTAGGTGGCGTGGATTTTTTTGTTCTTGGACCCTAGGTGTTGCATATGCAAGGTTTTTTGGACCTTAGATGGTGCACCACGTTGGGTCTAAGAACAATAAATATGCACCAAAAACAATAGACATGCACCACATCGGGTTCAAAAACATTGTATATGCAGCACCTAGGGTCCAAAAACAATGCAAAAGAAACACCTAATGTCCAAAAACAATAGATCTGTAAAACATAAAGCTCCAGAAAAATGGATCTGCAACACCTAAAACTCTTAAACAGAGCAGCCTAAAACTTGTGATCTAAAACCAGTACCCCACACTTCCACTTCTAATAAAGTGACACTTTAACCATTTGCATTCTGAAGCAGTGTCACAGCAACACTAGACCTCCCATCAGACTATCATTTGATGACCCAAACTGGGAAAGGTTTGGACATCTCTTTCCTCCTCTGGATCTCCTCCATTCCTTCTGTACTACATCATCATAGTCATACATAGGAATAATAGATTTTCTTAAAATACAATAAAATTATCAGCGGAGACTGAACACAGATAATTTGTTTTGGCAGCACTGCCATGTTTCAATTTGCAATGAATCCTGTTTAACAACACTTGTTTTATTGGAGTTAGAATGAGGTCCCATTTGCAGTAATAATGATAGAAAACGCTTCCAGGAATGCTCGGAAACTTGACAAAATTCAGGGGGATGGGGCGGCGGCTGCGTGCTGTATGTAATCACTGGATTTACATGTGTTGGCGATTAATGGAAGGCTTTAAGATGTTAAATCCATCTCCGCAAATGTCTCATTAATCTGCTAATCTTCACTTTCATTCCAGCCGTCTGAGTGTAAATATTTGTAATTATCTCAAACATGGAGGAATTGCCCCTCAAAGGAACATTTTGTACTCATGTAGCCTGTGTTATGCTAATATGCCCAGATTTGTCTCTTTTATTGCAACATTTTCATACCTTGTAAAGCGGAATCTGTTAAGACCATGAACCATGCCAAGAGCTCCTCTGTTAATAGAACAGAATGAATGGAAAAGGAGAAGACACAGGGGGTTCATTTAAAGGGTTCATTTAAAGAGGACTGTATTCTCTCCGGACTATTTTGGCAAATACAGACATTTGCCAAGAAGTAAAAAATCTGTACCATCTTTTTCCAGAACTTTGTTTTAGACCTATCGGCTCTATGGTGACCCAGGGGTGTATGGCGGGACCATGGGTGTAGTGGTGTGAGTGGTGGGATTAGATTGTATTAACCCCAGGGGCAAGATGTTGTTAACCCCTAGTGTTCGTGACGCCAGTGTGGTTTCAGGGTTCCGAAACAGCTCAACACACCCGGTTTCTCCACAATCCCAGTTGCTAGTAGTGAAATGAGAGTCCACAACCAGTTATGGTAAAACTGAGGCTTTACTGAGTATAAGACAGATGGAATTATCTTCACAGGTAAGGCCAGATTTCCCAGAGAGGTGGCCAGGACCCAGAAGGTCCTCGCAGCTTGCTGGACCAATATGCTTGTAATTAACTTGACTTGAGATTGGACTATATGCAGGACTTGACTAGTTTCAGTAACAGCAGACATAGACTTCAGACTTACTGGAATGACTGTAGCTTTTGGGATCTTCCAGATGCTGATCACTTGCACTGAGATCTCTGGTGTTAACTGTTCTTCAGCAAAGATCATAAGAGAGTGAATTGTAATCGCCGCCCCTTTATATAGTGGGGGGCTGGTCTAAAACCCCTTGGTCCAGCTGCGGGTCATAGGTTAAGCTGGTGCTCTCTGGGAGAACATGTGACAACAAATCGTGATGGCATAACATAACATGTGACAGACGTACACAGGTCCTTGAGACATCCCACAGGTCCTTTGTACTACCTATACATAAGGATACTGTCTAGGCATTAAAGTGATATACACAACATTATGGAAACAACAGGGGGAGACCTTGCAGGGCAGCCCCCAGGTCACTAAGGGACTCAACCTGACAGGGCCTAAGGGTAGTATAGGACCATGTCCTGTACTGGGATATCACAGCTCTATTGTATTCCTCCCTGTCAACTGGATGTAACATTCCACTTGTCAATGGGGGGGGGGGGGGGTCTCTGCCCAGCACTGACTGAATAGTGTTAGACTGTGTATGCGCACACCCAATTGACAAAGGGAGTTGTAATATCCGGTATCAATTTATTCTTACATTCCCAGGAGAAAGAACAGACTCTTTCTCCTGGGAAATATGAATATTTTTACCAAACCAGACAAGTTCTTAGCTCTTAGTCAGCTATGGCTGCTAGGAGGTCTTTGGTCTCAAGAGGTCATGGTGCTAGCCAATGTTTATTTAATTGGATCTGGTAGATGACAACCAGAATCACTTATAGCTGTGTTTGTACCACATCACCCACAGGTGAAGAAGAAGTAGGGCAATGTCCAGACTATGGTTGGCATAAGGACCCGAGAGCAATGAGAAGTAAGTAAACTATGGGGTCTGGTATTGGGTCACAATTAAGTTTAGAGTCTGGTCCAATGGTCTTAACCTCATAAGGACGGACCTATTTTTTACCTTAATGACCAGGCTCTTTTTTTAAAATTTGATATGTGTCTCTTTAATCCCTTAAGGACTCAGCGTTTTTCAGTTTTTGCATTTTCATTTTTTCCTCCTTACCTTTTAAAAATCATAACCCTTTCAATTTTCCACCTACAAATCCATATGATGGCCTATTTTTTGTGCCACCAATTCTACTTTGTAATGACATCAGTTATTTTACCCAAAAATATATTGCAAAACCCAAAAATATAAATCATTGTGTGACAAAATTGAAGAAATAACGCCATTTTGTAACTATTGGGGGCTTCTGTTTCTACGCAGTACAAAATGACATCTTCTATTTATTCTGTAGGTCCATAAAAATCATAACTACATGCGCGAAAATTTATACGTTTAAAAATGTCCTCTTCTGACCCCTATACTTTTTTATTTTTCCATATACAGGGATGTATGAGGGCTCATTTTTTGCGCTGTGATCTGAAGTTTTTATCGGTATCATTTTTGTTTTAATCAGACTTTTTGATCGCTTTTTAAACATTTTTTAAAGGTATAAAAAGTGATCAAAAATACGCTATTTTGTATTTTGAATTTTTTTATGTGTACGCCATTGACCGTGCGGTTTAATTAATTATATCTTTTTATATTTCGGACATTTACGCACGTGGCAATACCTCATATGTTTATATATACTTTTTTACACTTTCTTTTTGCAATGTTATAGCCCCATAGGGGACTATAACATGCAGTACAATGATTGCCAGCACTGATCAATGCTATGCTAAAGCATAGATCAGTGTTATCGGCGGTCACTATCAGGCTTGGAGCAATCAATCGCCGATTGGACGTGCAGGAGGCAGGTAAGGGACCCTCCTGGTGCGTCCTAGCTGATTGGAACACTGCAGTTTCACATCAGTGGTCCCGATCAGTACTACTGAGCAGCCGGGAGTGATTATTTTTTTTTTACTTTAGACGTGGTGATTAACTTTGATCACCGCGTCTAAAGGGTTAATAGCACACGTCACAACGATTGGTGACGTCAGCTATTAGCCACAGGTCCCGGCTACCGTTAGCCGCTGGGACTGGCCTGATGTGACGTGCGGTTGCCGCATGACCCGGCGTTATATCGCGGGAGCGGGCGCAGGACATACAGGTACGTCCTTAAGGAGTTAAATGGTAATAACTTTAGAATGCTTTTTCTGAGCGGAGCGATTATGAGATTGTTTTTTCTTGACATATTGAAAATTTATGAATTATTTTTTTTTAATGATGTTCACTGTGCAGTAAAAGTGATGTTATATTTATTCTGTGGGTTGGTACAATTATGGCGATACCCATTTTATTTAGCTTTTTATGTTCTTTTTCTGAGCTAAATTCTTATTTTTTTCCTTTTTTGTGTTATCATGTTCAGACAGCCATAACATTTTTATTTTTTGTCCAACGTCATTGAGTGAGGGCTTATATTTTTGCAGTACAAGCTGTACTTTTTATTGTTTTCAATTTTGCGATACGTGCTAACTTTTGATCTTTTTTATTCTGCTATTTTTTTTTTACGGCGTTCACCGTGCAGGATAATTTACATGATAGCTTTCTCGTACACATCATTACGGACGTGGCAATACCTGGCAAAGGGGCAGACACTGAAACAACTTATTTTGAACTGCCTGCACTATGGTTGCTTGCAGTCTTTGAATGGGAAGTGCTTCCTGTGATGATCTCAATTGGCAGGCTATGAAACCACTTCTAAACTCTCCCTGCATGCCTGCCTGCAGTGATGCGGACTTGAGGTCAATGGATTTCCCCTGTGCTTATCTGTATTATCAGTAACACTGATGAGTGACCACACAGTGTCTGCTCTCTCTCTAACCAGAACGAAAGCTGGCTTGAGGTGAATGGATTTGCTTCTGTAAAGATCTGTATTGTCAGTAACGGTGATTACTGCGCACACACATTCTCTGCTCTCTGGAAATGCCCGACTTCTGCAATGGTTACCAAATATATAGGGCTGTGACATTACAGGGCTGGCTGGCTGCTGATAGGCTGCATGCCGCCATGTGATTAAGGGTGATCCCGGCTTTCCAGACTTCCTTGCCACATGTCCTCACACATGTAGCCACCATTTTATCCCCTCAGCCCACACAAAATTTAGTGAATGAAGTGATTCATTACTAGTGTTGCGGGTGAATATTCACAATGCAAATTTTTATCACAAATATCGCAACTTCACGATTTCGCAAATATAGCTCTATATATTCGCAATTATGAATATTCCTTTTTTTTTCTTCATCACAGTACACATCACAGTGATCATCATCCCTCCCTGCTTGCAGCTTGTGATCTAAAGAAGGCTCCAATACTACACTGCTCAAAAAAATTAAGGATAACACGTCCTAGATCTGAATGAATGAACTAATCGTATGAAATACTTTCGATTTTACATAGTTGAATGTGCTGACAACAAAATCACACAAAAATTATCAATGGATATAAAATTTATGAACCCATGGAGGTCTGTATATGGAGTCACACTCAAAATCAAAGTGGAAAACCACACAACAGGCTGATCCAACTTTGATGTAATGTCCTTAAAACAAGTCAAAGTGAGGCTAAGTACTGTTTGTGGCCTCCACGTGCCTGTATGACCTCCCTACAACTCCTGGTCATGCTCCTCATGAGGTGGCAGTCTCTTGAGGGATGTCCTCCCAGACCTGGACTAAAGCATCCGCCAACTCCTGGACAGTCTGTGGTGCAACGTGGCATTGGTGGATGGAGCGAGACATGATGTCCCAGATGTGCTCAATCGGATTCAGGTCTGGGGAATGGGCGTGCCAGTCCATAGCATCAATGCCTTCCTTTTGCAGGAACTGCTGACAAACTCCAGCCACATGAGGTCTAGCATTGTTTTGCATTAGGAGGAACCCAGGGTCAACCACACCAGCATATGGTCTCACAAGGGGTCTGAGGATCTCATCTCGGTACCTAATGGCAGTCAGGCTACCTCTTGCAAGCACATGGAGGGCTGTGCGGCCCCCAAAAGAAATGCCACCCCACACCATTACTGACCCACCACCAAACCGGTCATGCTGGAGGATGTTGAAAGCAGAAGAACATTCTCCACGGCATCTCCAGACTCTGTCACATGTGCTCAGTGTAAACCTGCTTTCATCTGTGAAGAGCACTGAGTGCCAGTGGTGAATTTGCCAATATTGGTGTTCTCTGGCAAATGCCAAACATCCTGCACGGTGTTCTGCTGTAAGCACAACCTCCACCTGTGGACGTCGGGCCCTCATACCCCCCTCATGGAGTCTGTTTCTGACTGTTTGAGTGGACACATGCACATTTGTGGCCTGCTGGAGGTCATTTTGCAGGGCTCTGGCAGTGCTCCTCCTCCTTGCACAAAGATGGAGGTAGCTGTCCTGCTTCTGGGTTTTTGCCCTCCTATGGCCTCCTCCACATCTCCTTATGTACTGGCCTGTCTACTGGTAGTTCCTCCATGCTCTGGACACTATGCTGATAAACACAGCAAACCTTCTTGCCACAGCTGGCATTGATGTGCAACCTGGATGAGCTGCACTACCTGAGCCACTTGTGTGGGTTGTAGACTCCGTCTCATAGAGTGAAAGCACTGCCAGCATTCAAAAGGAACCAAAACATCAGCCCGGAAGCATAGGAACTGAAAAGTGGTCTGTGGTCACCATCTGAAGAGCCACTCCTTTATTGGGGTGTCTTGCTAATTGCCTATAATTTCCACCTGTTGTCTGATCCATTTGCACAACAGCATGATAAATTGATTGTCAATCAGTGTTGCTTCCTTTACATTGTGTTGTTTAAATGTTCCCTTAATTTTTTTTTGAGCAGTGTATTTACTGTGTGAGATGGTGCGTCAATATTTTGCATATGCAAATATTCACATATTCACAAATATTGTCACTTCAAGGACACTGATCCCTCCCTTCTTTTAGCTTGTGGGCCAATGAGAATGATGCAAATGCAGTTGTCAGAGGTTAGGAACATCCCTAGCAACCAATAGGAAAGTTGCCCTCCCCTTCAATATATAGGATTCCTCCCAGCAGCTCCCTGCAGTTTCTTGTGGTGGATATTTTGATAGGAGCTAGAATACTGTCTGTGTGCTTTCAAGTGCTTTTCTAAAAGCAAATTATCCAGCGAATTAGATGGTGCTAGAGTAGTTAAGCTTAGCACACTGTAGGAATTTTCACGAAGGGGATAAGAGTGGAGCTTGCGTCGATAATACAATGGTAGTATCGACGCAAGCTCCACTCTGATGCCCTTCGTGAGAGGAAGGTTGTTCAGCTAAAGCTAGCCCCGGCATGGGCTGAAAATTCCTACAGCGTCAAGAGTGTCTAGCGTGTCCGCAACAGGTGCACCTGGGTGAATTGTTTTGATTTCTTTGCATTTTTCTTCCTGCACGAAATGTTTTTGGAACTTTGTTTATATGCAAGAAATTTCTACTAAAGCTACTAAGGAAAATTGAAAAAATTTGTGTGGCGTTTCATTTATTGTACATGGATCTACTAGTGAGTTTGTGAGCCCTCACTGCTTAACGCACTACACCCACCCAGGTGTGAACAGGGGACCATTTCTATTTTTATATGAGGAGAGGGAGGTCTTTTGCTTGGCTAGGTACCACTGCCTTTACCCAGCACCTGAGAGTTAACCACTGGCGCGAATGGGAACAGATGCGGGGTGGTGGTAGCAGCACCACCAACAGTGTGTAGGGGACAGCAGCTCCTGCCCCTGTACTGCAGACACCCCAACCACTTCCAGCTATACATTCCCACTCCCCCGCTCCCTCTCGTAGAGGTACTGGTACCAGCAGCCAGACCTCTGCCTCCACTGCACCCTCCTTTACATCTTCCACTGCCGTCCGGTGCCAGCAATCGGTTGCCGATGCGTTTGAACACAATGCACCCTACCCACCCGGGAATCGGCTCGTCTGTTAACTCAATGGGCTCCTGGCAAGGGTTATCGCCCATCATCTTCTGCCCTTCAATCTTGTGGACAGCAATCCATTCAGGCAGATGTTGGAGTAGGCCCAAGCCAGATGGCGTGTCCCAAGCCACCATTTCTTTGCCAGGATCGGCATCCCTGCCCATCACATGTATCCCTGTCGCTGGATCACGCTGTCAGCGAGAGGGTGTATCTGACACTGGATGGTTGGATCAGCAGACATGGGCAGGGACGATATCTTAGTTTTACTGCCTATTGGGTTTCCTTCCAAGGCACTGGGGAGGGATCGGCAGCATCTGAGTTTGCGGTGCCGCCCCAGGGTGCTCTCCCACAAGCCACGGTCTCCACGGCTGCTGAGCCCCCCAGCAAGGGCCCCCGTAGCTACGCAAGTGTGGGTACGTGCGCTGCCAGGCTGTGCTCCAGCTTGTGAGTCTAGGGGAACGGAGATACACTGGTCCAGAAGTGTCTGACACCACACAGGCTAGAAGCAGGTATGATTGTCTGTGTCAATGGCAGCAACCTACTCGCCGCCCTCCATGCTGGCAGTCTCACTTACGTGCCCTGCCTAGCAAATTTCCTCAACCATGTGGTACAGAAGTTCCTGCTCAAATATCGAGCGTATGGAGGATTGCAAGCCACTTCTGTCGCTCCCCAACAGCCGCCGCTTCCCTGTCCAAACTGCAGTGGAACAACAACCTGCCTCCTCACAGGCCGATTATGGACAGCGTGACGTGGTGGAACTCAACCCTCCACATGCTGGAGAGGTTGTGAGAGCAGCAACGGGTGGTGAGGGAGTACCTGCTTGAACAAGGCACTCCAGGGCCATCACACCAACTCCCCTACATCACTAATGCAGAGTGGGGGCAGATCCAGCAGGTCTGCCACGTGTTGGCCTCATTCGATCAGGCGACCAAGATGGTCAGAGGGGAGCATGTCGGCCTCAATGACGTGCTCACCACAGTGTTCTTGCTGGACAGGGCACTAGCTCGCCTGCTCGGGGCTGGGGAGAGAGAGCCTTGGTGGAGCAAGAGGAGGCAACACTTCTCCAACAAGACTAGGTCCAGGAGGAGGAAGAGTCTGTTGACGTCCAGGAGTCTGGGCCTGGTCAGGAGGGAGAGCCGGTGTTAAGGCACCGTTAGTCCGGGGGTGGGGCAGTTCCCACCGGGAGCAGCAGCAACAGCAGCAGGAGGACCAAGAGGTCATGGTCATGAAGAGTCACCCCATGGCTGTCCACATGCTGCGATGCCTCAGGAGGGACCCCTGGATCAGTGCCCCCGGATCAGTGACATTAAGGAGAGGGATGAGTATTGGTTGGCCACCTTTTTAGACCCCCACTGTAAGGGGAAACTGGAGCAGTGCATACCACCCAGCCAGAGGCAGGACCAGATGGATGAACTGTAGTCTGGTCCACAGACTCCGTGGATAGACTCATGTTCATTAAAATGAATGAGTCCTGGATCGGTGCTAACTTCTTGGCCCCCGCCATCGGTTCTGGGTGCTGAAGGGTCCCTTGTCAATCCCTCTCCTTGGATCTCCCTTCAATAAAACCATTGTTTTTTTAACTATTTTATTTATTTATTTATTTATATTTATTTATGTCTATATATATATATATATATGTATATATATATATATATGTAATATATATATATATATATATATATATATATATATATATATGAATTTATTATTATTTTTGTAATCATGGATGAATGTCTTTATTTTTTCATTTGTTGATGAATTTATTTCTGTTTTTAATAATTGATGTATTTTTGTATTAGTTTATTGATCAATTTATTTATTTATTTATTTATTACTGTATATATGATTTTATTTACTTATTTGTGTATCTTTCAACGAATTTATTTATCTTTTTATCAATCAATGAGTTTATCATTTTTTCCAATAATTTAACATCTTATTTAATTTTTTGGTCAATACGCCGCCCACACCGACACTTTCATACAACATAAGAGAGTTTGTAGTCTGTTCAGAAGGCACTATGTGTTCACCAAGACAACCAGACCAGATTGCTTTACATTTTTAATAAACTTATTAAATGATTATTAAAAATGATCTTATTTTTGACAGAGACGAATCAGAGCTGCATTCGTTTTCTGGATTGCGTTTACCTGCAGCTCTGTATTGGTGAAAAACATAACAATATAAAAAAAAAAGAAAGCACACGTGTTAACCAAATTACATTTTTATAACAAATTTATATAAACCAAAAGATAACAAAAACGCCTCTAAGGCAACTTCTTTAACTTTTCTTGGAGGTCCAGCAGCTTCTGCACCTTTTTATTTTTGTTTCTCCTCCAGCTTCCATATGTTCTCATCCAGAAGCTGGTGCTGCTGCTGGATCCTCCTTTGCAGCTGCTGGATCCTTCTTTGCTGGCTTTAATTACATCAAATGCAGCATTTTGGTCCCGCTGCAATTGGATAATCTCCTTTTCTAATTCTGAGATAACTGTTAGGATTTAAAAAAAAAATTAAAATTACTTTCAATGAAGATTAAGATGTAATTAGTGCATTGTGTAGAGTATTTGTTAAAGAACTGACAATTTACATAACATTAAACTATACTGAACTAACACTAACCAACTATATAATCTTCATAAATACCATTAACAAATTAATTGTTATTTATGGAGATGAGTATATCGAATCGGACAAATCAGAATTTGTTTGGAATTTCCAGAGAAAGATCTTTACAGTGGTGAATCAATTCTCCTGAAGCCCACATCACTGAGGCAGGCAGATAGACAGGGGCAGTATAGAGAGAGAGTACACTTTATGTTGCTACTGTACTGGGTTGTATTACTCTGAAGCTAGTTGGGGCCAGTTAGTGTGAGCACTAAAAGACATATTCACCTGCTTTTAATGCCTAATTCAGGTGTAAATGTCATGGGGCGTATTTTCCTATCCTAAGTGTAATATACGTTAAAAAGTAAAAAAAAAACTGTGTGCAGCTCACAGCTACAAAGCTCAGAGGCTAGATCGTATGTTCAACTATACCCCTAGGTGCGATTAAAAAGATTAGATGAATAAAACCGAAATCCAAAACCTCCAGGAACTCACCAGAGATACTGATGCATGATTGTGGTGTGATAATAAAATATATAACATATATATAAATATGAGGAAGGGGTCATGTATTAGTACCCTGAAATGCATTTAGATTGTGGACTTTTGAACATGCACTACTACTGCAAGAAATTTGCCATTTTTAGAAAAGCTATTCATCAGCTGCCACAAAATAGCAGCATCCCGTTCATGTACTTTCAATCAAACAGCCGGCTTTGCTCTTAACATCTCACCCCACGTGGACCTTTTCCTGACATCAGATGCCACTCAGCTGAACCTCTGGTCTTGCCGATCGGAGTAACAAGTGTCTATTCTGTGCTAACCAAAATGGAGTGCGGCAGCGGTGCAGTGCAGACGGTGTGTTATAATCCATCATAGGGCCCGTCGCAGAATGGTGCCAGCCGTCCTCCCGCTGTCAGAGTTGACCCTATACAGGACGTCCACAACCTATACTTCTATATACCATTATTTAGATACGATGAACACCAAAGTCTTAGTATAATGCAACAAAAACTTCCCTGTGTCCCAGTGACACCCATAGAGGAGTGCAAAATGATCTTGTCAAGGACAGGGGAACTCCACAGATATATGTACACAGAAAAAATGGAGTTATAACACCACTTTCAATATAAACATATAAATCTTTATTAAGAATGTTTTACATAAAAAACATATAGATGCAAAGATGAAGTAATGCAATGGAAATCCAACGCAAAAATAACTGGTGCAGAGCAGGAAAATTACATACAGATAAGTAAACAAAATGTCCACACATTATATATCGCAGGTATGGAATATATAGTTTGCCACTGTGGGCTATCCATACAGATGCTACATGTTTACAAAGTATTAGTGTACATCTGATATCGCCTAAGGCTGATATACAGCCAGGCCAGAGAATGCACAGTGAAACTAAGTGATAACATGGACAACGTGTTCAGATTTCTCACTAAGAATCAATATATAACCTTACTAGTGTTGCTCGCGAATATTCGCAATGCAAATTTTATATTCGTAATTACTAATATTTTTTTTTTCCACAGTACACATCACAGTGATCATCCTTCTCTGCTTCCAGCTTGTGTGGTCTAAAGAAGGCTCTAATAGTACTGTGTGAGACTGGCGTACGAATTTTCGCATATGGGAAAATTAGCATATGCTAATTTTCGCTTATGCGAATTTTCGCACATGCAAATTTTCGTTTATGCAAATTTTAGCATATGCAAATTGTCGCATATGCGAAAAATATAACGTGAATATTACGAATATGCGAATTTAGCGAATATATGACAAATATTCATCCATATATTCATGAAATATCGCAAATTCGAATATGGCCTATGTTGCTCAACACTAAACCTTACTCATGTGGGATAACAAGCTCTGCGACCGACCCCTACTACCGTTTCGGTTTCAAGAGGTACTAACTATGTGAGAGGTGTGACAGTTTATATGTGGTACAAAAATGATACAAATTACCTGCAGCGGTGTTGAGATTCCATTGGCGCCTGCGCCATGCTCCACCGGAACAAAGGCTGGCCCCACTTCCGGCATCTACGTCCATCTGCGCAGGACCGAGAAACAGTGTTCCCGGGCATGCGCACTGAACTCCAGTCGCGTCTTAGGGCTGCGTCACTAGCAAAGAACACGGCGCAGGCACACTGGATATCTCACCGCTGCTAGAGATGTCCTAAGTGATCACTATACTCACTGTGCATTCGATTACATGCCTGAGAAATAATAGAAATGTGCAGATATAAAGGTGAACATAAAAACTATATAATGAAATATTAGTGTATAGAATATATAATGTTCTAGGGCATAGTGCAATAATAATACAAAGAAGATGTTAGAAGAACGTGATCAGATGATCACATCTATACCTCAACTACCTAAATAAATGTAGCTGACTAGTGAAGAAATTATATCACAAAAGTGACCTGTACCGTGAATACACCAGGCTGCAAATGAAAAAAGAGGAATATAAAGAGTATGGCTAATTCCATGTCCACTAGCAATTCTTTAGGGACCAAATAGATAACATAATATTACCAACATGTAAACCGATCAAACCACTGTAAAGACCATGTGAAATGGATCCTAAAAGATAAACTTAAAATGTTGTTAGTTACAGACACAAACTGTTAAAAATTACCGCACATGGTAAATGTATTAAACAACTAGGAGACAGACGGAAATGATATTCCTATATAGTTCAATGACGGAAGCTGCACAAAAAGACACCCTTAACTATTATACACATCCCCAGAATGCTTACTGGTGTGTATAGAGTAAAGTTAGGTCCAAAATATTGAACCAACTATATGGGGGCCCACCACGTTATAGTTGGTTCAATATTTTGGACCTAACTTTACTCTATACACACCCCAGTAAGCATTCTGTAACTAACAACATTTTAAGTTTTTATCTTTTAGGATCCATTTTACATGGTCTCTAAAGAATTACTAGTGGACATGGAATATGCCATACTTTTTATATTCCTCTTTTTTCGTTTGCAGCCTGGTGTATTCACGGTATAGGTCACTTTTGTGATATCATTTCTTCACTAGTCAGCTACATTTATTTAGGTAGTTGAGGTATAGATGTGATCATCTGATCACGTTCTTCTCACATCTTCTTTGTATTATTATTGCACTATTCCCTAGAACATTATATATTCTATACACTAATATTTCCTTATAGGTACCATTTAAACACGATTGGTGTAACTTGCTTGTTTTTTCACTATGTTTGACTATGTATTTTTGTGTGGTTTTTATGTTCACCTTATCTGCATATTTCTATTATTTCTCAGGCATGTAATCGAATGCACAGTGAATATAGTGATCACTTAGGACATCTCTCGCAGCGGTGCGATATCCAGTGCGCCTGCGCCGTGTTCTTTGCTAGTGACGCACCCCTCCGACGAACTGGAGTTCAGTGCGCATGCCCGGGAACACTTTCTCGGTTCTGCGCAGATGGACGAAGACGTCGGAAGTGGGGCCAGCTTTTGTTCCGGTGGAGCATGGCGCAGGCGCCGACTGAATCTCAAAACCGCTGCAGGTAATTTGTATCATTATTGTACAACATATAAACCGCCACACCATTCACATAGTTAGTACCTCTTGAAAAAGGGAAACCAAAACGGTAGTAGGGGTCGGTCACAGAGCTTGTTATCCCACATGGGTAAGGTTCTATATTGATTCTTACTGAGAAATCTGAACACATTGTCCATGTTATCACTTAGTTTCACTGTGCATTCTCTGGCCTGGCTGTATATCAGCCTTAGGCGATATCAGATGTACACTAATACTTTGTAAACATGTAGCATCTGTATGGATAGCCCACAGTGGCAAACTATATATTCCATACCTGCGATATAGTATGTGGACATTTTGTTTACTTATCTGTATGTAATTTTCCTGCTCTGCGCCAGTTAGTTTTGTGTTGGATTTCCATTGCATTACTTCATATTTACATCTATATGTTTTTTATGTAAAACATTCTTAATAAAGATTTATATGTTTATATTTAAGGTGGTGTTATATCTCCATTTTTTCTGTGTACATTATTTAGACACGTATCTTGTGTCAGTGACTGTGAGGCATTTAGGCCAATAGCCACAGACTTTTAACCATCTCCTGTTACCAGCGCCGGAGTAGTAGATGGCGGATTAACTGATATTCAACGGGAACTTTAATCTACCACCTTGATCCAGCATATATATTTTATGCCTATAATATACATTATAATTGCAGTAATAGTGTGTATCTACAGTTTTTACTTTGTTATTATAAATAAATGTTATTCAAAATTTAAAACACAGTCTCCTCATATTTTTAAATATTTTATATAGTTTATTATCCTACCATAATCATCACGGCTCCACACGTGACCGGCAAGACGTACCTACGCCAGTAGATAATACTTCTTCGGTGGTTCCTGTAAAGAAACTAATAACACATATGCATAACACTATAGTAAAGCGGTTGAACTGTGCCCAAAAACCGCGACCGAGGGTTAGCCTTTAGAGGGCAAAACACATAACTGTGCAGGAATAAAATAATGTATATAAGAACCATACCAAGTATCTGAAGTCATCAGCCATTTTGTTGTGAAGATTTGGAACATAATTGAATAGTAGCATGACTCCCATCTGCCTAACTTCGAAATAACATGCAGAGGAAAACCTTGTGTTGTGACGCTGCAGATGCTGCCCCAATGCAAAAAGAGTGACCTGAAAATAGCCGATGATTACCTCCTAAAGTGGTGATCAATGACCTTGTGTGAGAAACGAACTGTGACGTGGTCAGAGCAACTTCCTCTCGTATTCACGTCTAAAACATTCTATGTATCTACCTGAAAGTTAAAACTAACAAAAGTGGCTGAACTGTTCCCAAAGCCTCTAATGGGCAAAACATCTGACCCAGTAGGATAAGTAGTAGGATGCCTAAATCTCATAACGTGGCCACCCCCTAACTTCCCTCACCCTGAAAACTCTAATACAGACCCTATAACAGTAGAACCAACCAACCAGCTAATTATGAACGAATGCTCTATCTAGTGATGGATAGCTGTATCCACTGTACCAACTCAGAAGAATACGCCAGCACTGACTCTAGACCACGTTAGCATATAAGCTAAACATACTGACGTCTGTCATTAATCGAGAAAAACTGATAATTGCCTGTCAGGCCTAACTACGCTATCCGGTCCCTATTTTAGAATCCCAACACAAAGTGTTAGCCAATTTACACAGTAACCTGCCCCCATGACAGACCATGACCATGATATGCATTTTCACCTGTACCCAGAACTAAACTCGAGAAACTTGCCTGAAGACTACCCGAACTGTCTCGACATACCATGAACTACCCACCAACTGTACACTGAAGTGTTGGCCTGGTGCTGGTAGTCAAACCAAATTGTCATTGTACCTGTAGACGACCAGGACTATGCGTAGACAATGTGCCTAACCACCTGAGAGGTCTTACGTGCCATTGAATACACTCAAAGAACCCTGACCCAACCTTGAACCGCCGAACTTCTGCCTCAAAACTGCACGCCGGGGTAACGTCCTGCGGCGATTGACAGATAGCATCATATGGATCGCACCTGTGACCCTGACAGTGCCTTGCACAACCCCCGAACCTGTATTTCTATTCGTGAACCACCATGCCTGCACCTCTACCGTGCCTTTAGACGTGAAAGGTCCCTTTACGATCAACGTACCTGCTGACGTGACAGTTCACTATGCAAGCAACATGCCCATACACATGACAGGTCTGGCCTAACCATCGCTTTTTTTTTTTTACCTGAAACTATGACTTAGAAAGTGGGTTAGTGACAATAACTACACCATGTATCCCACTTCAGGTGTGGCAGATATGAAGGGATTACCACCCGTATGCGCCATGCTGTTGATGCTCTGAAAACGATTCATTAACAACAACTCCGAAGTGCATCCTCCTCCAGCCATGCTATGTGTAACGAATATCCTACCACCTGTATATTGTGATGTTGGTGCCCTGAAAGCGTGTCAGTGACAACAACTGCGCAGTGTATTGCTCTGCCCATGTGGCAGGTATGATGTGTATGCCATCTATATCTATCGTCTACGAGTTGTAATGTCAACACACTGAAAACGTATTGATAACAACAAACTATGCGGTACATGCCCTGCAGACGTGGCAGGGAAAATGGGAATCCCACCTATGTGGTGTAATGTTATTGTACTAAGACGTGACCGTAAAAACAATTCCTCAGTGAATTCCCCTGCAGCCGAGTCACATATGATTGGTGTACAATGCCTATGTGCCATGATGTTGTTGCTCTGAAAACCTGTCAGTAACAACTATGCAATCGATCCCCCTGCAGACGTGGCAGGTATAATGGGTATACCACCGCCTATGTGTCATGATTTATAATGTTCTGGAGAAGTGACCATAACAATATTTCTCTGAATTCCCCTGCAGCTGTGTCGCGTATGATCGGTATATAACCACCTACGTGAGGTGACGTTGTCACTCTGAAGACGTGTCAGTAACAACAACTATGCAATGGATCCCCCAGCAGATGTGGCAGGTATAATGGGTATACCACCGTCTATGTGTCGTGAAGTTGTCGCTCTGAAGACGTGTCAGTAACAAGAACTGAACATTGCATCCTCCTGCAGACGTGGCAGGTACAAAGGATACACCACCACCTATGTGTCGATATGTTGATGCTCTGAATATGTGTCAGTAACAACAACTGTACAATGGAACCCCCTGCAGATGTGGCAGGTATAATGTGTATAGCACCGCCTATGTATCGTGAAGTTGTTGCTCTGAAGATGTGTCAGTAAAAACAACTAGTGCATCCCCCTGCAGAAGTGGCAGGTATAATGGGTATACAACCGCCTATGTGCCGTGATGTCGTCACTCTGAAAACGTGTCAATAGCAACAACTATGCAATGTATCCCTCTGCAGCCATAGCAGGTATGAGGGGTATACACCACCTATGTGTGGTGATGCTGTTGCACTGCATAAATGTCAGAAACAACAACCATGTCGTACGACCCCCTGCAGAAGTAGCCGGTGTGATAGAAATCAACCGTAATACCATGGGCGTATAAAACTGTATAATGTCATGCACAATGTAAATGCCCTAAGTGCCTGAATCCGACGCACAAGCGCATGTGCAGCATAAGTAACACGAGTATACGTACCGCATGAATGCTATGAGTGTATAAACAACGAGTCTATGAACAGTGTGAATACCATGCTCGCAAGACTGTATGACCGCCACAAATGTGAACCGCACAAATGCCATGAGTATCTGACCAATAACTGCTGAGAATGTATGAACAGTATAGATGCTACGAGCGTGTGAACACTATCGTGTGACAGAATGGCACTCATTCTGTCACACGATAGTGAGCGTATGATCTTGTATAATTACCAAAAGCATGAGGGCATTATAAACGCCACGAGCGTGTGGACAGTGAAACGGCATAAATGTTTAAAACAGTATCCAATACTACGAGCATATGAAACGTATATCATGAGCATATGAATCGTATAAATACCAAAATTGCGTGAACAATATGAAAGCCCTGAGCGTATGAACAGTATTGTTACGCCGAGCGCTCCGGGTCCCCGCTCCTCCCCGAAGCGCTCGCAGCGTTCTTTAATTCGCAGCGCTCCGGTCAGACCTGCTGACCGGGTGCGCTGCGATATTGCTCCCAGCCGGGATGCGATTCGTGATGCGGGACGCGCCCGCTCGCGATGCGCATCTCGGTCCCCGTACCTGACCCGTTCCCTGTCTGTGTTGTCCCTGTGCGCGCGGCCCCGCTCCTTAGGGCGCGCGCGCGCCGGGTCTCTGCAATTTAAAGGGCCAGTGCACCAATGATGGTGCCTGGCCCAATCTCCCTGATTAGTTTCCACCTGTGCACTCCCTACTTATACCTCACTTCCCCTGCACTCCCTTGCCGGATCTTGTTGCCCTTGTGCCAGAGAAAGCCTTTCCTTGAGTGTTCCTAGCCTGTGTTCCAGACCTCCTGCCGTTGCCCCTGACTACGATCCTTGCTGCCTGCCCTGACCTTCTGCTACGTCCGACCTTGCTCTTGCCTTATCCCTTGTACTATGCCTATCTCAGCAGTCAGAGAGGTTGAGCCGTTGCCGGTGGATACGACCTGGTTGCTACCGCCGCTGCAAGACCATCCCGCTTTGCGGCGGGCTCTGGTGAAAACCAGTAGCTACTTAGAACCGGTCCACCGACACGGTCCACACCAATCCCTCTCTGACACAGAGGATCCACCTCCAGCCTGCCGAATCGTGACAGTAGATCCGGCCATGGATTCCGCTGAGGTGCCGCTGTCAAGTCTTGCCGACATTTCCACGGTGATTGCCCAGCAATCCCTAATGATCACCCAACGAAATCACCAGCTGTCATACTTGACCACCGTGACACAGCAACTTCAGTCACAGATACAGCAGCTGCTGCCGCAGATACAGCAACTTCAGTCACAGACAAAGCAGCTGCAACAGCAACAACCATCTCCTCCGCCGGCTCCTGCAACTCCTCCGCAGCGACCGGCCGCTCCTAACCCCCGCTTGTCCCTGCCGGACAAATTTGATGGGGACTCTAGACTCTGCCGTGGTCTCCTGCCTGGGAAGGCCCTGCCATGTGCCACACCGCTCGGAGCACCTCTCTCACAATATCCTTTGCAATCCACCCCTGTGCCTCCCGCCGAGGAGGCTATGCAAGTGGATCGGTCTCGCCTGACCCCTGAAGAGAGGACTCGCCGCAGAAAGAAAGAATTACTTCTATACTGCACTGTGCGTTACCGCACAGAACCCCTGCTCTTGAGCATGGAACTTTTTGTTTTGCCCAAATGCTCCTCTGAAGTCCTCCTCGGTCTGCCATGGCTCCAACGCCACTCCTCTACCCTTGTCTGGACCACCGGGGAGATCAAGAGCTGGGGTGCTTCTTGCCACAGAAAATGCCTCACGTCTGCTCCCAGTCCCGTCAGTCAAACCTCTGTGTCTCCCCCTTTACCTGGTCTCCCCAAGGCCTATCTGGACTATGCTGTGTCTCCTCCTCACAGCCCCCGTCCTGTTAACACTCTGCCCTGTGCCAAGCTTGACCCTCTTCCCTCCCTCCCCACTCTCACGCCTTCTTGTGTGCCCGCTGTTGATGAGGTTTCCCGGGGCTTCGCCACCATCTGGAAAAAGACTCTAAAATCCCTCATACTAGCCTCATCCCGGGTGAAGAAGCTTGCCGAAGAAAAAAGAAGAACTCCTCCTGTTTTTGTGTGGCTCTCCACCAAGTATATCCGCTTCCGTGTCCCCAGTTTTAATCTGGGACCACGTTATCTTGGACCCTTTGTAGTTAAGTGCTCAGAGGAGAGATCTTGGGAACCTGAGGACAACATCCTGGACAAAAGTCTTATCCTCAGGTTCTCAGGCTCCAAGAAGAGGGGGAGACCCAAGGGGGGGGGGGTACTGTTACGCCAAGCGCTCCGGGTCCCCGCTCCTCCCCGAAGCGCTCGCAGCGTTCTTTAATTCGCAGCGCTCCGGTCAGACCTGCTGACCGGGTGCACTGCGATATTGCTCCCAGCCGGGATGCGATTCGCGATGCGGGACGCGCCCCCTCACGATGCGCATCTCGGTCCCTGTACCTGACCCGTTCCCCGTCTGTGTTGTCCCTGTGCGCGCGGCCCCGCTCCTTAGGGCGCGTGCGCGCCGGGTCTCTGCAATTTAAAGGGCCAGTGCACCAATGATGGTGCCTGGCCCAATCTCCCTGATTAGTTTCCACCTGTGCACTCCCTACTTATACCTCACTTCCCCTGCACTCCCTTGCCGGATCTTGTTGCCCTTGTGCCAGAGAAAGCCTTTCCTTGACTGTTCCTAGCCTGTGTTCCAGACCTCCTGCCGTTGCCCCTGACTACGATCCTTGCTGCCTGCCCTGACCTTCTGCTACGTCCGACCTTGCTCTTGCCTTATCCCTTGTACCATGCCTATCTCAGCAGTCAGAGAGGTTGAGCCGTTGCCGGTGGATACGACCTGGTTGCTACCGCCGCTGCAAGACCATCCCGCTTTGCGGCGGGCTCTGGTGAAAACCAGTAGCTACTTAGAACCGGTCCACCGACACGGTCCACGCCAATCCCTCTCTGACACAGAGGATCCACCTCCAGCCTGCCGAATCGTGACAAGTATCCATGCCACGAGCATGTGATAACCACTTCCATGAGCTGGTGAACAATATAAATCATGTGGGCTAATGAACAGTATAAATGCCATAAACGTGTAATGCCATGTGCGTATTAAAAGTATAACGGTAATGAGCCTAAACAGAATGCCCACCACAAGCGTATGAACAGTATAGCGGCACCGAGCGAATGAATGGTATAAATTCCATGAGCGTATAAAAAGTATACATGTCATAAACGTATGAACAGTATAAATATTAAGAGCGTATGGACAGTACGACTGCTGAGCATGTGAACATTATGAACAGGCGTGTAAACAGTACGAACGCCAAAAGCGTATGAACAGTATAACACTATGAGCGTTTAAACAGTAGGAATGTCATGAATGTATGCGCACTGAAGCCCCTAGCGTATCAAAATATAGATGCCATGAGAATATAAACCGCATAATGTCACAAGCGTTCATGAACAGTATAATGCCATAGGCGTATGCACGACATTAATGCCATGGGCATATCAACAGCATAGCTGCCACAAGCATGTATGCAGAGTATGGAATGCCATTACGGCATATATATATAACGGCTATGACATAATACCGTAAAGATGCTAAAAAGAAGAACTGTTATCACCTATATAATTGAAAGCTCTATTGAAGACTCAATACATATAGCCACAGAAATGCTAACAAGATTACACGCTACCAATGCAATGCACTAACATGTACGCAACGACCACAACAGACGTGTAATCACTAACGCTACGAACGTGTGTGCACTGCAATACAATAATAACTATGAATGTAAATGCACTGTAACAGTATAACGTATGAATGAAACTTACGCACTGTAAATGCTACCATGAAAAACACCTTATGACTGCTATAATAGTTCTGCCACATAGATAAACACCTATAAATAACCAAATGAACTACAATTAACAAATACAGTACCGTATTTGCCACATAATATTATGACCGTATGGACCGTGTGTATTGCTATGAACGTGTGTACTGAATACATACCTATAACCGTACACTCTGCATATAACACTGTGCGCATGTACTGTATACAACCCTAGACCAGCAAACACAGTGATAGTATTGATTGTATACAAACGCTGCAACCATAGCCGTTGCACATGCCATCACCAGTATATATATCATACACAATTATGACTGTACGTACTGCACATAATACGGAATGACTGTACTGTGAAAAAACACTGACTATGCCCTGTACGATATCACGAGTGAATGTACCGTATAAAACCTACTAGCATGACTAAATACATGTACATACCCATTTGCGCCAACGGAAATGCACCCCTTTTATGTGATTATTATGTTACGTATACAAATGTATACATACATATACATACATGCCTACATATATACCCACATACTTTATTAACCTATAAAATTCCTGTACCCGAATGCACAGAACCTCCATTACTTTATTGAATATCTATATACATTTACACATTATTTTTTTAATCTTTATTTGCAACCAGACTGACTGCCAGTATACGTGCACACGTCGCGCCACCTGGCGTCAGCGTCTGCTCACTGCAGTCAGCCAGCCGCAACTACACCCCGCCGGGACCCGCAGCCTGTAACCCCCGGGACAACGTGACATCGCTGCAATTGGTAAGTAGCCGGTGCATTGCCGTGGAATGAGATTTGCCATAGAATGAGATGGTCCGCCTCCATCACATCCTATTGGCTCTCTCTTGTCACGTGACATATTTAAACGTCACGCATCGATGCGCACAGCAGTGTCAGTTTGGCTATCACAGGGAGAGGATCTCCTCACCCTGTGATAGCTGAAGCTGCACGGAGCTCTCATGGCCTCTGTGGCCCGACAGAAGTTCACACATGTACGCAGCTCATACGGCTGCCTCATATACATTTACTGTTGATCCACAGCGCTATCGGTATCCCTATGCCCGATGGCGCTGTCATCAGGATCCCCACGCCTGCAGCTCTACACCCCGTCCCCCGCAGCTGTACTCCCCGTCCCCCGCATCTCTACTCCCCGTCCTACGCAGCTCTACTCCCCGTCCCCTGTGAACGCTCAGGGAGCGATCCACAGCGCTATGGGGATTCCTACGCCCGATGGCGCTGTCATCAGTGTGCGTCCCCGCGAGCGCCCCATGCCCGCAGCTCTACTCCCCGTCCTCCGCCCCCCGCAGCTCTACTCCCCGTCCCGTTAACGCTCAGGGAGCGGGGAACAGAAAGTAGAGCATCGGGCGCAGGTAAAGTAGTACTGCGCATGCGCAGCACTACGCGAATAACTTAACCTGCGCCCGATGCTCTACTTTCTGTTCCCCGCTCCCTGAGCGTTAACGGGACGGAGAGTAGAGCTGCGGGGGGCGGAGGACGGGGAGTAGAGCTGCGGGCGTGGGGCGCTCGCGGGGACGCACACTGATGACAGCGCCATCGGGCATAGGGATCCCGATAGCGCTGTGGATCAACAGTAAATGTATATGAGGCAGCCGTATGAGCTGCGTACATGTGTGAACTTCTGTCGGGCCACAGAGGCCATGAGAGCTCCGTGCAGCTTCAGCTATCACAGGGTGAGGAGATCCTCTCCCTGTGATAGCCAAATTGGCACTGCTGTGCGCGTCGATGCGTGACGTTTAAATATGTCACGTGACAAGAGAGAGCCAATAGGATGTGATGGAGGCGGACCATCTCATTCTATGGCAAATCTCATTCCACGGCAATGCATCGGCAGGAAACATTGCATGACAAAACCCATGTGCCAACTAGAATCCCGGGAACTGTCGCGCCCCCCAGGGAACCCCGCAGCAGCGCTCGGCAGTGCTGTAGCCTCCTGACCCTGGCCCACCGTGACCTGTGAACGTAATTGCATGTAAGCACAAATGAACCGCACTTACCTCACCATAGACCAGATTTTTCCCGAAACCTTACCACTGAACTCCACCGAACTCCCAGCATGGCTGGACTGTCTGGGCATGCTGAGAGTTGTAGTTTTGCAACATCAGGGGGACCACAGTGTGGAGACCATTGCACAGTGGTCTCCAATCTGTGGCCCTCCATATGTTGCAAAACTACAACTTCCAGTATGCACAGAGAGCCAAAGGCTGTCTAGCATGCTGGGAGTTGTAGTTTTGCAACTTCTTGAGGGTCACAGTTGAAGATCACTTACCAGCGATCTTCATACTGTGGCCTGCCCATGCCAATCGTCCCCCCTGCTGGTCACGCGATTGTCGCTCCAACATCCTGCCGCCGGCAGTTAGTGATGCCGCATCCTCCTTTACCCCCGCTCTGCCCGGACTTTTATTGGTGGGCAGAGAGGGGATCTTAACTTTTGACCCCCCGCCCCTCCTGTCATTGGTAGGTTGGTCAGTACCTGTATGCCCTCCGTCCCCAACAGGTTAACACTCTATCGGCATATAAAGAGATTGATCTAACATGCATGTGAAGTGTAATCAAATACACTGGTGTAATGTGAAAATACTTACACTGATCAAGAGTTTTTCCTCCTTCTTGCTAAATTTGCTCCCCACAATGTTTTCTCAGTCACAGGAAACTTTGCAGTAAACTTTACAGGAAACTTCCAATCAAGTAGAGTAATAAGTTGCGGAAGTAGATCTCGCCGATATAGCGCATGCGAATGCACATGCGAACTTTTGACGATTTTTTGCATTAAAAAAAAGGGAGCGAATATTGAAAATATGCGATTTTTGCGAATATAGGACGAATATATGCCCATATATTCGCTAAATATTGTGAATTCGAATATGGCCTATGCCGCTCAACACTATTTATTACCACGAAGCGTGAGGAAATTCAGATTCATTCAGAATCAAATATTTCAAGAAATTCAGAACGAATTTGACTTCGTCAGCTTCGATTCACCCATCTCTAATCCAGACCTCAACTGATCAAAACATCAGACATGCCTGTGTGACATGTGAACATTTTCTCTTAAAGTGACAATACTGTTTCAACTTCGGTGTCTGGCCTGAGGTTCAAATTTATTTCAATTGATTTTAGGTCTGGTCTTCAAAGTATGTCAGTCACATATGTCACATAGTAAACATAGCATCTCTCTAAAGGAACATATGGCGGCACAGTATATCTCTGGTGAAAAGCATTGGAGGATCTTTAGAACACAGTGATCTAATGCTGATCAATTGTCAGAACCAGCTGGGAGTTGTAGTTCGTTTTTTTATGTGTGCATTTTCATATTGAGCTGCCAAATGCTCTTTTAGCAATTTCTATAACTGCCCCTGATCCACAGTACCTGCCAATGCTTTGTATATCTGAAGTCAATACAAGAAATACACGTTAAGAGGAACATCACAATGAATATGTTTAATGTGGGTGTATTTAAGGGGATATAGTTGATATTTTGAGGCTTATTGAAGATCCTTCAAGATCATAGCTGTTATGCATCCATTATTAAATCAGTAAGATGTCCTTGATATAGACACAGCAACATCGGGACAAAACATTGGGATGACAATAGAGCTTTGAATGCAACATCTACTATTTGTATTTTATCGTGGTTAGCTTTGCCTTTTAACATACTGTTAGCCAATTAAAATGCATTGAGTATGGATGAACCATGGCATGATGTTCTAATAGACTGTATGAAAACAAGAAGAGCCATTTTCCAACCTGTAATAAATGCATTTTGAACACAGTTAGTGCACACCTATGGGTAAGAAGGCATAAAAGAGGCAAATATGTCAGAACTAATAATATGCACTGAGAGGCAGAAATATACCCAGAACTTCCAAAAACAGATACAAACCCATCCAGGTAGTTGACTTTTTAAATTGTGCCCAATGATTTCTCCCAGTCTATCTTGGTGATGCATCAGTCATAACCATGGGATGTCTTGGATGTGTATCTGCATAGGGAACTCAGATAACAGATTTGTCCAGAATTCTTCTTTATATGTGAAAGGAGTAGAAAAGATCATTTAATACGAAATCAGTACACACATTAGGGCAAGCAGGGCTCTGTACACTGAGGACAAGCAAGGCTCTGTACACTGAGGACAAGCATGACTCTGTACACTGAGGACAAGCAAGGCTCTGTAAACTGAGGACAAGCAGGGCTCAGTACACTGAGGACAAGCAGGGCTCTGTGCACTGAGGACAAGCAGGGCTCTGTACAGTGAGGACAAGCAGGGCTCTGTACACTGAGAACAAGCATGGCTCTGTACACTGAGGACAAACAGGGCTCTGTACAGTGAGGACAAGCAGGGCTCTGTGCAGAGAGGACAAGCAGGGCTCTGTACACTGAGGGCAAGCAGGGCTCTGTACACTGAGGACAAGCAGGGCTCTGTACACTGAGGACAAGCAGGGCCCCGTACACTGAGGACAAGCAGGGCTCCGTGCAGTGAGGACAAGCAGGGCTCCATGCAGTGAGGACAGGCAGGGCTCTGTGCAGTGAGGACACGCAGGGCTCTGTATAGTGAGGACAAGCAGGGCTCTGTGCTGTGAGGACAAGCAGGGCTCTATACAGTGAGGACAAGCAGGGCTCTGTGCAGTGAGAACAAGCGGGACTCTGTACAGTGATGATAAGCAGGGGTCTGTGCACTGAGGACAAGCAGGGCTCTGTGCAGTGAGGACTAGCAGGGCTCTGTACACTGAGGGCAAGCAGGGCTCTGTACAGTGAGGACAAGCAGGGCTCTGTACACTAAGGACAAGCAGGGCTCCGTACACTGAGGACAAGCAGGGCTCCGTACACTGAGGACAAGCAGGGCTTTGTACAGTGAGGACAAGCAGGGCTCTGTAAAGTGAGGACAAGCAGGGCTCTGTACAGTGAGGACAAGCAGTGCTCTGTACACTGAGGACAAGCAGGGCTCTGTACGCTGAGGACAAGCAGGGCTCCGTACAGTGAGGATAATCAGGGCTCTGTGCAGTGAGGACAAGCAGGGCTCTGTACAGTGAGGACAAGCAGGGCTCTGTACAGTGAGGACAAGCAGAGCTCTGGGCACTGAGGAAAAGCAGGGCTCTGGGCACTGAGGACAAGCAGGGCTCTGGGCACTGAGGACAAGCAGGGCTCTGTACACTGAGGACAATCAGGGCTCTGTGCAGTGAGGACTAGCAGGGCTCTGTACACTGATGACAAGCAGGGCTCTGTGCACTGAGGACAAGCAGGGCTCTGTACACTGAGGACAAGCAAGGCTCTGTATACTGAGGACAAGCAGGGCACTTTACACTGAGGACAAGCAGGGCTCTGTACACTGAGGACAAGCAGGGCTCTGTACACTGAGGACAAGCAGGGCTCTGTACACTGAGGACAAGCAGGGCACTTTACACTGAGGACAAGCAGGGCTCTGTACACTGAGGACAAGCAGGGCTCCGTACACTGAGGACAAGCAGGGCTCCGTACACTGAGGACAAGCAGGGCTCTGTACACTGATGACAAGCAGGGCTCTGTACACTGATGACAAGCAGGGCTCTGTGCACTGAGGAAAAGCAGGGCTCTGTACACTGAGGACAAGCAGGGCTCTGTACACTGAGGACAAGCAGGGCACTTTACACTGAGGACAAGCAGGGCTCTGTGCACTGAGGACAAGCAGGGCTCTGTCCACTGAGGACAAGCAGGGCTCTGTGCACTGAGGAAAAGCAGGGCTCTGGGCACTGAGGACAAGCAGGGCTCTGGGCACTGAGGACAAGCAGGGCTCTGTACACTGAGGACAATCAGGGCTCTGTGCAGTGAGGACTAGCAGGGCTCTGTACACTGATGACAAGCAGGGCTCTGTGCACTGAGGACAAGCAGGGCTCTGTACACTGAGGACAAGCAAGGCTCTGTACACTGAGGACAAGCAGGGCACTTTACACTGAGGACAAGCAGGGCTCTGTACACTGAGGACAAGCAGGGCTCTGTACACTGAGGACAAGCAGGGCTCTGTACACTGAGGACAAGCAGGGCACTTTACACTGAGGACAAGCAGGGCTCCGTACACTGAGGACAAGCAGGGCTCCGTACACTGAGGACAAGCAGGGCTCTGTACACTGATGACAAGCAGGGCTCTGTACACTGATGACAAGCAGGGCTCTGTGCACTGAGGAAAAGCAGGGCTCTGTACACTGAGGACAAGCAGGGCTCTGTACACTGAGGACAAGCAGGGCACTTTACACTGAGGACAAGCAGGGCTCTGTGCACTGAGGACAAGCAGGGCTCTGTCCACTGAGGACAAGCAGGGCTCTGTGCAGTGAGGCAAGCAGGGCTCTGTACACTGATGACAAGCAGTGCTCTGTGCACTGAGGACAAGCAGGGCTCTGTACACTGAGGACAAGCAGGGCTCTGTACACTGATGACAAGCAGGGCTCTGTGCACTGAGGACAAGCAGGGCTCTGTACACTGAGGAAAAGCAAGGCTCTGTACACTGAGGACAAGCAGGGCTCTGTACACTGAGGACAATCAGGGCTCCGTGCAGTGAGGACTAGCAGGGCTCCGTACACTGAGGGCAAGCAGGGCTCTGTACAGTGAGGACAAGCAGGGCTCTGTACACTAAGGACAAGCAGGGCTCTGTACAGTGAGGACAAGCAGTGCTCTGTACACTGAGGACAAGCAGGGCTCTGTACGCTGAGGACAAGCAGGGCTCCGTACACTGAGGACAAGCAGGGCTCCGTGCAGTGAGGATAATCAGGGCTCTGTGCAGTGAGGACAAGCAGGGCTCTGTACAGTGAGGACAAGCAGGGCTCTGTACAGTGAGGACAAGCAGAGCTCTGGGCACTGAGGAAAAGCAGGGCTCTGGGCACTGAGGACAAGCAGGGCTCTGGGCACTGAGGACAAGCAGGGCTCTGTACACTGAGGACTAGCAGGGCTCTGTACACTGATGACAAGCAGGGCTCTGTGCACTGAGGACAAGCAGGGCTCTGTACACTGAGGACAAGCAAGGCTCTGTACACTGAGGACAAGCAGGGCACTTTACACTGAGGACAAGCAGGGCTCTGTACACTGAGGACAAGCAGGGCTCTGTACACTGAGGACAAGCAGGGCTCTGTACACTGAGGACAAGCAGGGCACTTTACACTGAGGACAAGCAGGGCTCTGTACACTGAGGACAAGCAGGGCTCAGTACACTGAGGACAAGCAGGGCTCCGTACACTGAGGACAAGCAGGGCTCCGTACACTGATGACAAGCAGGGCTCTCTACACTGATGACAAGCAGGGCTCTGTGCACTGAGGAAAAGCAGGGCTCTGTACACTGAGGACAAGCAGGGCTCTGTACACTGAGGACAAGCAGGGCACTTTACACTGAGGACAAGCAGGGCTCTGTGCACTGAGGACAAGCAGGGCTCTGTCCACTGAGGACAAGCAGGGCTCTGTGCAGTGAGGCAAGCAGGGCTCTGTACACTGATGACAAGCAGTGCTCTGTGCACTGAGGACAAGCAGGGATCTGTACACTGAGGACAAGCAGGGCTCTGTACACTGAGGACAAGCAGGGCACTTTACACTGAGGACAAGCAGGGCTCTTTACACTGAGGACAAGCAGGGCTCTGTACACTGAGGACAAGGAGGGCTCTGTACACTGAGGACAAGCAGGGCTCTGTACACTGAGGACAAGCAGGGCTCTGTACACTGAGGACAAGCAGGGCTCTGTGCACTGAGGTCAAGCAGGGCTCTGTACACTGAGGACAAGCAGGGCTCTGTACACTGAGGACAAGCAGGGCTACATTATAAAAAAAAAAGTTTTTGCTAACGACAGGTACACTTTAAAGAGTGTCTCTAACTTTAGAGAACCTATCCTGTGCGGTTTTACACACACATCCCATTTATTTAAATGGGCACTGTGTATTGCTTCTTTTCACCTGTGGTGGCGCTGTAGGGAAACGTAACAGTTACTTCCAGGTGTCCACACAACTGATCACTAGGGGTCCCAGCAGAAGGACATGTGATCAGCTAATATTATCAACTTTTCCTCTGCACAGATTTATCAAAACCTGTGTAGAGGAAAAGTTGCTGAGTTGCCCATAGCAACCAATCAGATTGCTTCTTTCATTTTTTTAAATGCCTTTGAAAAATGAAAGAAATGCTCTGACTGGTTCCTATGGGCAACTGGTCAATGTGTCCTCTGCACAGGTTTTGATAAATCTCCCCCAATATTCTTCTTATCAAGTAGGGAGGGTGGAGAAAAGAGATGAGCGAAGTTACAGTGATTCGATTCGTCACGAACTTCTCAGCTCGGCAGTTGCTGAATTTATCCTGCATAAATTAGTTCAGCTTTCAGGTGCTCCAGTGGGCTGGAAAAGGTGGATACAGTCCTAGGAGAGAGTCTCCTTTTCCAGCCCACCGGAGCACCTGAAAGCCAAACCAATTTATGCAGGATAAACCCTGCAACTGCCGAGCTGAGAAGTTCGTGACGAATCGAATCACTGTAACTTCGCTCATCTCTAGTGGAGAACACCACTGACCATGGTGAAAAGTCAAAATGCTGTTTTCGTTTTGAAAGCTACATAAAGCGATTTTTCTGTCAGTCTAGAATGGGACAACTACGCCCCCTGTTCTAGACCTGAAATAATCCTTTATTCTAGATTTGTTCCCTTTAAATGAGCCCCCTATTCAGTATAAGCCATACTAAAGCTTTTCAAGGTAGTCGCCTTGGTCTATAAATATCGCTCATAAAATCCAGCCGCAGGGAGGGGGATGCGGTGGCAGCACAACGCTCCACACTTAAATAGAGAAGTAGGCGGCTGACCATTTCACCATTCCGCAGCCATACTGACTTAATATAGCAGCAGAATTGTCGAGAAATACCAACCCTCGCTGTTTGTTTAGCTCTGGGTGAAGGAAGCGGAAACGACGAATGGGAACCGGGTCTGTGAGAGCGATGTCAGGCATGCTTCTCACTCCTTTTGACTCCGAGCCCAATATGAAAAGAGGCGAAGTAGAGGTCACAGTGATACCTGCTGTCCCCTTTATATGTCATGTAGCAGAGCCGAATAAGTCATTTAAAGGGGTTGCATGAGGTTAGAAAAATAAAAAGTTCAGATTTTTTTTTCAAAGTTCTGAAATTAAAATGTTACCAAAAGGTGTGATTAAAAAAAATAAAAATAAAAATGTTATTCAGAAATGATAATGAAGAAGTTTCTGTAAAATTATAGCAATGCGTGGAATCACAACGTCAAGTCAAAAACGCCTCTCTACGGCATGACATATTCCACTCTAATGTAGCATGGTGATAGCTCACATGCACTTACGCAGCTTACTGTATTTCTGCAGCTTTACAGCAGTGTTTCCCAACAAGTGTGCCTCCAGCTGCTGCAAAACTACATCTCCCAGCATGCCCGGACAGCCAAAGGCTGTCCGGGCATGCAGGGAGGTGTAGTTTTGCAACAGCTGGAGGTACACTAGTTGGAAAACAATGTTATACATTTATGCGATCCACATTTTCCAGTTACCAAACCCACAAGATTGACTTTAATTTGTCAGGAACTAGAACCTAGTAACGTTTTAGGATAACTTTCTGAAAGTCTTCTCTCCTTTTAAAGGGGTACTCTACTCCCCAGCGTTCGGAACATTTAGTTCCGAATGCTGGTGCGGGCTTTGGGGGTCGCCACGCCCCCTCAATGCAAGTCTATGGGAGGGGGTGTGACAGCTAAACTAAATGTTCCGAATGCTGGGGAATGGAGTACCCCTTTAAGTGCGTTAATGACATCTAATAATCCAGAATATATAATAATCCAGCGGTGGTAGTGTTATATACAGTATACAGCAGTGATAGCTTTATATACAGTATCTCACAGACCACCCCTCACATTTTTGTAAATATTTCTTTAAATCTTTTTAAGTGACAACACTGAAGACATGACCTTCTGCAACAATGTAGTGTGTGCACAGCCTGTATAACAGGGTTTAAAGGGGTACTCTGGTGCTAAGACATCTTATCCCCTATCCAAAGAATAGGGGATAAAATGCCTGATCGCGGGGGTCCCGCCGCTGGGGACCCCCCGTGATCTTCCACGCCGCACCCCGTTAGAATCAGCCCCCGGAGCGTGCTCGCTCCGGGTCTGATTACTGGCGATCACAGGGATGGGACATAGTAATGTCACGGCTCCGCCCCATGTGATGTCACGCTCCGCCCCCTCAACTTGACACACAGCCATTATTAAACCTTGCCATGTCTAAACCTTGGCAACAAAAGTGAGTACACTCCTAAGTGGAAATGTCCTAATTGGGCCGGTGTCATGTGACTCGTTAGTGTTACAAGGTCTCAGGTGTGAATGGGGAGCAGGTGTCTTACATTTGGTGTTACCGCTCTCACACTCTATTAGTTCAACATGGAACCTAATGGCAAAGAACTCTTGGAGGATCTGAAAAATAGAATTGCTGCTCTACATAAAGATGGCATAGACCAAAGATTGCCAAGACCCCAAACTTGACCTGTAGCAAGGTGGGCAAGACCATACAGCGGTTTCACAGGCATGGTCGACCAAAGAAGTTGAGTACATGTGCTCAGCATCATATCCAGAGAATGTCTTTGGGAAATAGACATATGAGTGCTGCCAGCATTGCTGCAGAGGTTGAAGGGGTGGGGAGTGTCATCCTGTCAGTGCGCCGACCATACGCCTCACACTGCATCAAATTGGTCTGCATGGCTGTCATCCCAAAACCCTCTTCTAAAGATGAACACAAGAAAGCCTGCAAACAGTTTGCTGAAGATAAGTAGACTAAGGACATGACTACTGAAACCATGTCCTGTTATCTGACCAAGATAAACGTATTTGGTTTAGATAGTGTCAAGCGTATGTGGTGGCAACCAGGTGAGGAGTACAAAGACAAGTGTGTCTTGCCTACAGTCAAGCATGGTGATGGGAGTGTTAAGGTCTGGGGCTGTATGAGTGCTGCTGGCACTGGGGAACTACAGTTCATTGAGGGAACCATGAATGCCAACATGTACTGTGGCAGAGCATGATCCCCTCCCTTCAGAGACTGGGCTGCAGGGCAAAATTCCAACATGATAATGACTTCAAACACCCTTCCAAGATGACCACTGCCTTGCCAATGAAGCTGAGGGTTAAGGTGATGATCTTACCAAGCATGTTGAGCACCAACCCTATTGAGCATCTGTGGGGCTTCCTTAAACAGAAGGTAGGGGAGCACATGGTCTCTAACATCCACCTGCTCCGTAATGATATTATGGCGGAGTGGAAGATGACTCCAGTGGCAACCTGTGAATCTCTGGTGAACTCCATGTCCAAGAGGCTTAAGGTAGTGGAAAATAATGGTGGCCTCACAAAATATTGACACTTTGGGCCCAAGATAGACATTTCCATTGCTCACTTTTGTTGCCAAGGTTTATACGCCATTGTCCATGTGTTGTGTTATTTTGAGGAGACACAACTGTAAAGGGGTATTCTGGTGAAAAACATTATTTTTTTTAAATCAACTGGTGCCAGAACACTAAACAGATTTGTAAAAATCTTAACCCTTCCAGTACTTATCAGCTGCTGTATGCTCCACAGGAAGTTCTTTTCTTTTTACATTTATTTTCTGTCTGACCACAGTGCTCTCTGCTGACACCTCTGTCTTTCTCAGGAACTGTCAAGAGCAGGAGCAAATCCCCATAGCAAACCTATCCTGCTCTGGACAGTTCCTGACATGACAGAGGTGTCAGCAGAGAGCACTGTGGTCAGACACAAAGGAAATTCAAAAAGAAAAGAACTTCATGTGAAGCATACAGCAGCTGATAAGTACTGGAAGGATTAAGATTTTTAAATAGAAAAAATGTACAAATCTGTTTAACTTTCTAGCACCAGTTGATAAAAAAAATTCATTGGAATACCTCTTTAACCCCTTAAGGAATGAGGACGTACCCATACATTCCCTTTTTAGAGTCCTTAAGGACTGAGGGTGTATGGGTACGCCCGTGGGAATTCTGGTTCCCGCCGCTAGCAGGTCGAGGACCGGACCGTGAAGTCTGCTGAAATAATTCAGCAGGCATCCCAGCACATCGCCGTAGTTTTGCAACATCTGGAGGGCCACAGTTTGGAGATCACTGTGCGGTGGTTTCTAAACTGTAGCCCTCCAGATGTTGCAAAACTACAACTCCCAGCATGCACGAACAGCAAACGGCTGTCACACCATGCTGGGAGTTGTAGTTGCGTACCTCCAGCTGTTGCATAACTACATCTCCCAGCATACCCTTCGGTGATCAGTACATGCTGGGGGGAGTTGTAGTTTTGCAACTGCTGGAGGCACACTGGTTGAAACAGAACCTAACTGAAGGTTTTTCAACCAGTGTGCCTCCAGCTGTTGCAAAAGTACAACTCCCAGCATGCATGGTCTGTCAGTGCATGCTGGGAGTTGTACTTTTGCAACAGCTGGAGGTTCCCCCCCCCCCCCCCCATGTGAATGTACAGGGTCCACTCACACAGTCAGGTTTATAGTGAGGTTCATTCACACAGTCAGGTTAAAATTTTCTGCCGCAGCTCAAACTCCTAGCTGGAAACTCACCGTAAACCCTTCGCTGTGTAAATGTACCCTAAAAACACTATGCTACACTAACACATAATAAAGGGTAAAACGCTACATATACACCCCCTTACACTGTCATTCCCCCCCGTCCCCCGTCCCCCCAATAAAAAGGAAAAATTTATTGTATGGCAGTGTTTCCAAAACGTAGCATCCAGCCTCTGATTGTCTAGGCATGCTGGGAGTTTAGCTGGAGGCACCCTGTTTGGGAATCACTGTTGTAGAATACCCCTATGTCCACCCCTATGCAATCCCTAATTTAGTCCTCAAATGCGCATGGCGCTCTCTCACTTCGGAGCCCTGTCGTATTTCAAGGAAACAGTTTAGGGCCACATATGGGGTATTTCCATACTCGGGAGCAATTGAGTTACAAATTTTGGGGGGCTTTTTCTCCTTTTACCCCTTATGAAAAGGAAAAGTTGGGGGCTACACCAGCCTGTTAGTGTAAATTTTTTTTAAATGTTACACTAACATGCTGGTGTTGCCCCATACTTTTTATTTTCACAAGAGGTAAAAGGAAAAAAAGACCCCCAAAATTTGTAACGCAATTTCTCCTGAGTACGGAAATACCCCATATGTGGGCGTAAAATTCTCTGCGGACGCACAACAAGGCTCAGGAGTGAGAGCGCACTGTGTACATTTGAGGCCTAAATTGGTGATTTGCACAGGGGTGGCTGATTTTAGAGCGGTTCTGACATAAACGCAAAAAAATGAATACCAACGTGTGACCCATTTTGGAAACTACACCCCTCATGGAATGTAACAAGGGGTATAGTGAGACTTAAAACCCTACAGGTGTTTCACGAATTTTCGTTAAAGTTGGATGGGGGAAAAAAAATGTTTTCCCAAAATGCTGGTGTTACCCTAAATTTTTCATTTTCACAAGGGAAAATAGGAAAAAAAGCCCCCTAAAATTTGTAAGAACATACCCCAAATGTGGATGTAAAGTGTTTCTCCCCATAACCCCTTGTAAAAATTAGAAATTTTGGGGAAAAACAGCATTTTAGTGAAAAAAAATTTTTCATTTACACATCCGACTTTAGCGAAAAGTCGTCAAACACCTGTGGGGTGTTAAGGCTCACTGTACCCCTTTTTACATTCCTTGAATGGTGCAGTTTCCAAAATCCCATTGTCGCTCCTTCCCTTCTGAGCCCTCAAGTGAACACATGGAGCACTTTACATCCACATATGAGGTATTTCCTTACTCGAGAGAAATGGGGTTACAAATTTTGGAGGGATTTCTCTCCTTTTTCCCCTAAAAAAAATGGCTCTACAAGAACAAGCGAGTGAAGATTTTGAATTTTCTCCTTCACTTTGCTGATATTCCTGTGAAACACCTAAAGGGTTAACAAACTTTCTGAATGTCATTTTGAATATTTTGAGGGGTGCAGTTTTTATAATGGGGTAATTTATTGGGTATTTCTAACATGAAAGCCCCTCAAATCAACTTCAAACTGAACTGGTCCCTGAAAAATTCCGATTTTAAAATTTTAGTGAAAAGCCCTATAATGTCTTCCAAAAGTAAAAACATGTAAACTTTATGATGCCAACATAAAGTAGACATATTGTGTGGTAGCACTTGGGGGGTGTATGGTAGGGAGGGTATGATGCTGGTATATGAGGGGTTAATATTAACCCAGTCACTCATGACGCCATGGTGAGGGCTGGTATGCTGAATCTATGTTCCGGCCTATCGCCGCCCTTCCCAGAAGCGATAGGTGCAATGAAATGACTGAAGGTCCACAAGCAGATTTAACTTGAACTTGAATAACTTTACTGCAGTGCTTGCAATATCCAATGCTTAGTAACTGTCTCATATAACAGTTCTTAGGTTGCTTAGCGACTGGCAGAAGTTGCGGACCTTGCGTTAAACTTATAGTCTCTGAATTTAGGGAGTGATGTGCAGATCCGTCCTGATTTAGGGGAAATATTGGGTCCGGTGATACTGCAGAGTGCTTAGGGGATGACACACTCTATAATTTAGATCATTCAGCCGTTGCCGCAAGGCTCAGGCCTAACTCACTGCTATTACTGCTATACAGGTCTTGCTTGCTTGCTGGCTATCCCAGGAACAAGAGCGAGATAAGATGGCCGCCGCTCCCTTATATGGGCAGGGGGCGTTGCGATTTTGATTGGTCCGAACGTCTGCCACTCACTTTACATGGTATCATGGGATTGCTTACATCACAGGATCTATATACATTGCAAAACCCAAAATGAGGCTAGAGATACCAAAGTAAGTCCTGGAACGCATCCAGAATGAGGCTTGGAACGCATCACATGACCCGAAGGCCCTGCGACACCATGAAAACAAGTAATTAACCATTTATATGCAGAAATAATACTATATACATTATTCTATGGATACATTAGGAATCTATACGCTATAATAGAGGCGACTAGGGGCGGACTGACTAACAGATATTACTAAGTCCTAGGGACTCTGGCTACGGGACCCATAGATAAATAAGTACCGTATGAAATGCGGTACTGGGACACGACAATTGCATATGTGAATCAATATATAATTTATTTGGAATATCCATTTTCCTTACAAGCAGAGAGCTTCAAAGTTAGAAAAATGCAAAATTTTCAAAATTTTCTTGAAATTTCAGGATTTTTCACCAAGAAATGATACAAGTAACAACAAAAATTTACCACTGTGTTAAAGTAGAATGTGTCACAGAATCAGAATAAACTGTAAAAGCATCCCAGATTTATTAATGCATAAAGTGACAGTGGTCAGAAAAAAGGGTCAGAAAAAGGTGCAAAAAAGGGCTCAGTTCTTAAGGTGAAAAAGGGTGTAGTCCTTACGGGGTTAAACACTGTTATACAGGCTGAGCACTTACTACTTTACATTGTAGCAGAGTCTCATTTCTTCAGTGACGTCACATGAAAAGATATAAAAGATTTACAAAATATGTGTGGGGTGGACTCACTTATGGGAGATACTGTACACATATGTTTATTAAACCTATTGTACTGCAAATAATGTTCTTCTTACACACTGAGAACACAAGGAAATGCACACTTAATGCCAGGAAGCGGCCTGCACGTAGATGGAGGAGGAGGTTAGTAATAATAACCTGCACATATGTGATGTCCGGCTGAACTATGACAAATTCAGAGAATAAATTAAAGGGGGTCATAACTTCATCAACACTGTTTTGTTGGAAGTGTGAGAAGCTGATCACAATTTGTCCTTTCTAGGACCCCAGCAATCAGCTGTAACCTGTAAAAGAACATTGCTGCAAGTGTTCAGTTTTTCTGTAGCACCACCACAGGTCAAATGAAGAATGACACCATTCCTATTCAATCAATAGGATGGTTTATGATGTACAGACATGTTGGATCCTCACAGAGAGACACACACACTCTGTAGCTGTTCTCCAAACTGGCTAATAGATCAGGGTCCAGTATGGGAGACCCCTTTTTATTTGTCTCTAGCACAAATTGGTTTCTGCCTTGCAAACATGGTATGTGAACACAGTTAGCAAACATGCCAAAAAAGGGGGAGGGTTGATTTCAGCTGGGATTGAGTTTAGATTACTTACTATTCTAGTTTAGTTACTAGTTGTTTTGAGGTTGTTTCTGCCATGTTCGGTGTGGGAATCAGTGAAAACAATTTCTATCTCCCCAACCACTGACCCTACCTGGTTCGACAATCTGCCCTTAACAGTGGCCTCAAACTGAGCCAAGGTCCCTACATTGGACTAAGCACAAGGGCGTAGAACAAGCAATGGTTCAAACTTAGAGGATGGTGTAGTACAAAATCAGCAAACAAAAGGCAATGTGAGAGAACAGGCAAAAGTTCAGATCACAGGACATCAGATCAGGATAACAGGAACAGGGAGAATATGAATATTGTAGTGTAGGGAAGGGAAAAACCTTTCTCACACACACAATACACAGCAGCTGGGAGTTTTATATCCCTTGTCATCGGGAGTTGTGAGCGCTGCCACCGAAGCTGATTCGCAAGGTGCTCCCACCTCCTGATAGGCCAGTTGGTCGGCCACTCATTGACGAATGGTCCTGCGTCGTGCAGGGCTGTTGTAAGGGCAACACAGAACACTGCCTAGAGTGCCAAGCAGAGGATGGAGGTGCTGCTGGAGCCAGGTAAGGTATGTATGTTTCAGCTTTTGTGTGTTTTGCTCTTTTAAAGGGTGGAGCTTAAATGGGCACTGTCACCAACCTTTTTTTTAACATATCTCCAATATAGATAGTTTATTTTTCATTTGAAAACCGGCCTCTAGGGGTCTCCCTCCTAATGGCCGGCTGCAGCCTGTCGTGACGTCACAACTAAATTAGGACCGATGCCAGCCAGGCAATCGGTCCTAATTCAGTCAGCCTGTGCTCGCTCTCTGCCTGTCAATCAGACAGGCAGGAGCGAGCGCAGTGAACGCTGGGGCTGTGCGCATTGGCTGCCTGGATTCGCGCGCAGCCCGTCCCCACCCCCGGCATGTACAGTGGAGTGGAGACAGCGCACGCATACTATATCAGTGCCGTGCTGATGTTCCCTCCATTAGTACTATACATGTCTTTTATGGGGTAAGTCTGATCTGAGGTCTTATGTTACATTTGGAAACTATAAAATAATAAAAACATATTTTAGCAAGGAGGGAAGGTGAGGGCGGAAGTCGGCGACCAGCAGGCAGAGGTATACAGACGAGCACAAGATGAACCATTTGTAAGGTAGAAAAAAATGTAAAAGGCAGGGAGGGGGTTAGGGATAGATTAGCAATAGGTAGGGACAGAAAAAAATAATCATGAGAGCTACTCTTTAAATGTCCCAGGATTTTGTTGGCAACTATGGAAGAAGACATTAATTAGTTAAACCAGTATGTATATAAATAAATAAATAAATATATATATATATATACTTTTAATTTGAGTTATACTGTAACCTCCTGAAGAGGCTGTTATGCAGGTGGCCAGTAATTCCAAAACCTAAACAAAATACCAATTTCTACCATTTCAATTTTTTTCTATAGAAATACTATATAGTTCTGTAAGTTCATGCCTTTAAGGGAAGAAACAAAATTAACCCGACAGATAAGGATTAATAAAAATGTAGAATACCTGACAGCTATTGATGGAAATTGTCAGATCACTTAGAGCCATGTAATTATTGTGTTCCTCCAGTCCCCCTGGGCTTTCTAAGCCATTGTTCCTATAAAGATGCCACTTTCTCCTTTTGTACAACCTTCCGGACGTTAGTTAACACAATAATGTCATTCCCTTAAGAGAGCTAATGTATCAAGACATTTTGAATGCAAAAACATGTTTACAGTTGTTTGTGGGTACTTACAATTAAAGAATTATGTGACAGTATAAAGCACGGGGGTGATAGAAGGCTACTCTTAACTTTAATATACATTAAAGAGGCACTGTCATTATGAAAAACTTTTAGTATTTTGTGGTACTACTGATAAGAGGACTTTTTGAATATACATTTATTATAAAAAAAAATTTAAATTTTACTAAAAAAATACATGCATCATCTATCTTTAGGGTACGTTCACACTGCGGAATTTCAGCGGCAGACATTTCCGCCGCTGAAAGTGTTCCGCGCAAAGAAAGAACATGTTCATTCTTTATGCGGAATCCGCGAGCGGACCATAGCTGTCAATGGTGACGGCTCAGTGCCCCGCGGCCCTAGCACCGAAGCACCTTCGGCGGCGGGATTCAGCCGCGAGAATTCCGTAGTGTGACCGCACCCTTATGCAGACAGACTACTCTGTATTTTGCAGCATACTGGATACCGTCCGTAAAGTGTGTTGGTATCCAGTATAGGAGATCACCATTGCCAAAGCTTTCTCTGACTCCTGAATGACAAAGAAGCTAATCAGACATTCAGGAGTCTGTGAAAGCTGAATGACACTCATAGTGACAGCTTAGTTGATTAGCATCCAGCTTTACTAGGAACAAATAGAAAATGTGTGCATAAAAACTACTGTGCAGTGATTTGCAGACTGCCAGGCTGCTCCCAGACTAAGAGCTGATGAGTCATCCACAGTGAGGGAGAGAGATGGACATGCCCCCTCTAGAAGGCAAGAAGACAAATCAAGTGAGCAACATATAAATGCTATTTTTAGGGATATATGGATCCTAGACACAGAAAAACGATATGTACACATATAACACATCACTTTTCTTTTTGCACTATGACAGGTACTCTTTAACCCCTTAAGGACTCAGGGTTTTTCCGTGTTTGCACTTTCGTTTTTTCCTCCTTACCTTTTAAAAATCATAACCCTTTCAATTTTCCACCTAAAAATCCATATTATGGCTTATTTTTTGCGTCGCCAATTCTACTTTGCAGTGACATTAGTCATTTTACCCCAAAAATGCACGGCGAAACGGAAAAGAAAATCATTGTGCGACAAAATCGAAAAAAATACGCCATTTTGTAAATTTTGGGGGCTTTCGTTTCTACGCAGTGCATATTTCGGTAAAAATTACACCCTATCATTATTCTGTAGGTCCATACGGTTAAAATGATACCCTACTTATATAGGTTTGATTTTGTCGCACTTCTGGAAAAAATCATAACTACATGCAGGAAAATTTATACATTTAAAAATGTCATCTTCTGACCCCTATAACTTTTTTATTTTTCCATGTACAGGGCGGTATGAGGACTCATTTTTTGCGCCGTGATCTGAAGTTTTTATCGGTATGATTTTTGTTTTGATCGAACTTTTTGATCACTTTTTATTCATTTTTTTAATAGTATAAAAAGTGACCAAAATACGCTTTTTTGGACTTTGGAATTTTTTTCCGCGTACGCCATTGACCGTGTGGTTTAATTAATGACATATTTTTATAGTTCGGACATTTACGCATGTGGCGATACCACATATGTTTATATATTTTGTTTTTTACACTGTTTTATTTTTTTTATGGGAAAAGGGGGGTGATTCAAACTTTTATTAGGGAAGGGGTTAAATGACCTTTATTAACACTTTTTTTTACATTTTTTTTGCAGTGTTATAGGTCCCATAGGGACCTATAACACTGCACACACTGATCTTTTACACAGATCACAGGCGTGTATTAACACGCCTGTGATCAGCATTATCGGCGCTTGACTGCTCCTGCCTGGATCTCAGGCACGGAGCAGTCATTCGTCGATCGGACACCGAGGAGGCAGGTAAGGGCCTTCCCGGTGTCCGATCAGCTGTTCGGGACACCGCAATTTCACCGCGGCGGTCCCGAACAGCCCAACTGAGCAGCTGGGATACTTTCAGTTTCACTTTAGAAGCGGCGGTCAGCTTTGACCGCCGCTTCTAAAGGGTTAATACCGCACATCGCCGCGATCGGCGATGTGTGGTATTAGCCGCGGGTCCCGGCCGTTGATGAGCGCCGGGACCGAAGCGATATGATGCAGGATCGCGGCGCGATCCCGCTTCATATCGCGGGAGCCGGTGCAGGACGTAAATATACGTCCTGCGTCGTTAAGGGGTTAAAAAAAATGTATACAGTATAAATTACTTTTATTTGAAGATCTTAACCCTTACAATACTTATCAGCTGCTGTATGCTCCAGAGGAAGTTGTGTATTTATTTCCAGTCTAACCACAGTGCTCTCTGCTGACACCTCTGTCCATGTCAGTAACGGTCCAGAGCAGGAGCAAATCCCCATAGCAAACATATCCTGCTCTGGACAGTTCCTGACATGGACAGAGGTGTCAGCAGAGAGCAATGATGTCAGACTGGAAAGAACAACTTCCTGTGGAGCTTACAGCAGCTGATAAGTACTGGAAGGATTAAGATTTTTAAATAAAAATCATTTACAAACCTGTGTAACTTTATGACACCAGTTGATTAGAATTTTTGTTTCTTCCAGAGTACCCCTTTAATGAGATATGGCACTTAAAGGGGTACTCCATTGCCCCAGCATTTGGAAAATTTTGTTCCACGCCCCCTCTCATAGACGTACATTGAGGGTGTGTGGCTGGGACATCACGACCCCCGCAGCCCGCACCCAGCATTCGGAACAAAATGTTCTGAACGTTGGGGCAGTGGATTACCCCTTTAACCACCATCCCCTAAGAAACAGCACCACCCCTATTCATGGCCATATCTGGTACTGCAGTTGAGCCCCTTTTTTAAGTGCAGCTGCATTGCAACACCAGACACAGCCAACAAGGAAGAATGGTACAGTTTTAGGAGGAGAAAACGATACGTATCTGGTATTGCAGTTCAGCCCCACTAAAAGGATTGTGGGGGAATTAAAGCTGACAATATTTGGATAATGCCAGGTAACCTCTGTAGGAAAAGAGAGTCAGACGTAATAACCCCCAATTATTTGATATTCAGGGATTCTATATAGAAAAATATGTCATGGTACATTCTTCCATCACAAGCAGGGGATGGTCTTTGTGCAAAATCCTCCCTGTGCACGTGGTAATACTGAAATCATTACACATTAAAGGGGTTGTCCAGTATTTTTAAAAAAAAATGCCGCTTCTTTTTTTTTTTTGGGCAAAGACAGCACCACTTCTGCCACAGGTTGTGTGTAGTACTGCAACTCAATCTCACTTCAGTGGAGCTGACCTGCAGGAACCTCTACACCATAGGCCCATAAAAATTGTGTTTAAACTTCTACCACTATTTTGTGCTTTAGAACAAACGCTCTTTCGGGAAGATTTATCAAAACATGTATAGAGTAAAAGTTCACCAGCTGCCCATAGCAACCAATCAGATTGCTTGTTTTATCCTTCAGAGGTCTTTTCAAAAATGAAAGAAGTGATCTTATTAGTTGCTATGGGCAACTGGTCAACTTTTCCTTTACACCGATTTTGATAAATCTCCCCCTCCCCCCCCCCCCCCCCCCCATCCAGCCCCATGTGCAGGAGCACCCCCAAAAAAAATATAATGGTTGTGGTCGGTGATGTCACAGCATCTCGGATCACTTCATTCTTCTCTTTCTGTCATCTTTTAACTTTTTGGATGAAATGATTCACTGTTACATCTCTTTATTGTCATGTTCCGGTGTATTGTATCTAAACTAATCCATTTCCAAGAAGCCTTTGATCACAATACAAGCAGAACCGCCATTCTGTACATCAACTAAGGCGAAGACATTTTATCTGCAATGGCGGCAATAATCACCAGATTATTACCCATAAGAGCCGAGGCAGGATTTGCGCAACTTTTCGTCTTTGAGGATGAAGTGTGCAGTATGCTGGAAGACAGGTGTTTCTTAAGATCCAGCATATTGCGAGGCTCCGCGACAAATTTCTACGAGCGGATAATGAAGGAGATTAGGAAAACTGCTTCAGAGGGAGATTTTCTATGTTTTTAAATGATACTTAGCAGAAGCAGATTGAACGGAGAAGTTTAAGTATCATTGATTAAGTCTTAACACCTGTAGAGGCTCATAGGGACCAGTACTGGCGAAAAGACAATCAAAAACATAGCAACAAAGTTTGATGTGTTCATACGTTGCAGTTGTGTTGTGGTCTTCAAATATTGCTGTAAAACCCACTGACGGAGAACTATCATGACTGTGGTACGTATCCCTCACAGTCATTTTGTTCCTACTGGTTATGTGCAGTCGTGCGCTAAATTTATCAAAAGTCACCAGGGCCGGCTCTGCCTATAGGCAGAATAGGCAGCCGCCTAGAGCGCCCTCTTGATGGAGGGCGCCACTCTGCCCGTCACAGGAAAGTTAGACAACCAGCATCCGAACCATTTGCTCAGCTAGCAGCACCACCACCCCACATCAACTCCGACCCAGTAGTTATGAGGTTACATGAAGAGGAGGTTTGTTACAGTGTGTCACCCCAGTAGTAAGGAGATTACATGAAGAGTAGGTTTTTTACAGTGTGCACTCCAGTAGTAAGGTGATCACATTAGGAGGAGGTTTGTTACAGTGTGTCGCCCCAGTAGTAAGGTGATTACATCTGTGACTCAACTTACAATGGACTCAACATACAATAGTTTCAACATACAATGGTCTTTTCTGGACCATTGTAACTTGAAACCAGACACAACATACAATGTCCAGATCTGTAAAAGGTGTCAATGGCTGGAAGAACTGACCAATCAGAATGGACTTTTTACTGGTAAAACACCTGTATTACAGAAGCGTATGCACTGAATTCCTGTCTGATAGCGCCTCCATACAGTACAGCGAAGTATTAGAGTATGTTCACACTGCGGAATTCCGCGCAGTGAACATTCCCATCAGTTTGAACGTGTCTTCCGCGAGACCCGTTCACACTGCGGAATTCTACCGCTGAAATTGTTCAGCGCAAAGAAAGAACATGTTCATTCTTTGCGTGGAATTCCGCGAGTACTGCATAGCCATCAATGGTGATGGCGGAATGCCCCACCGTCCTACCGCCGAAGTACCTTCGGCGGCGGCCGACTGAAGAACGGAGCTGAGATTCCGCAGTGTGACCATACCCTTACATGTTCAGTACTACTCTTAATCTATGCCACAGTTAGCTGCTCCTTTAGACACCAGTGTTGCTCGCGAATATTCGCAATGCAAATTTTATTCGCGAATATCGCATATTCGCGAATTCGCAAATATTTGCGAATATAGCACTATATATTCGTAATTACGAAAATTCGTTTTTATTTATTTTTTAATCACAGTACACATCACAGTGATCATCCCTCTCTGCTTCCAGCTTGTGTGGTGTAATGAAGGCTCTAATACTACTGTGTGAGACTGGCGTGTGAATTTTCGCATATGCAAATTTTTGTTTATGTTAATTTTTATAAATGCTAATTTTCGCATATGCGAATTTTCACTTATGCAAATTTTTGTAAATGCTAGTTTTCACATATGCGAAAATAAAACGCGAATATTACGAATATGGGAATTTAGCGAATATATTCGTCCAGATATTCGCAAATATTCGCGAATTCGAATATGGCCTATGCCGCTCAACACTATTAGACACCTGGTGAGGGCAGCTCCATTTTACTTTTTTAGGACACGGTACTGTACAGGACCCTGAAGAAGCTCCTGTCCTTTACATTGACAGTGATTTACAGCTCCCAGCAGCTTTCTTTTTCTTTTATATGTAAGGATTTGCTTTATCTATATTAGTTATCTACTTATTTTTGTTTAATACCCACTTTTTCCTATTTTTAGATGACATTTTGGTGGCTTCAGAACCAATTTCCAGGTCTCCATACAGTTGTGGTCTCAACATACAATGGTTTCAACATACAATTATCGTCCTCGAACCAATTAATATTGTAACTGGAGGGACCACTGTAGTAAGTTGTTACATGAGGAGGAGGTTTTTTACATTGTCTACGAAAGAGGAAAACCAGCCCACCACCATATAAGTTCTAGGAGGAGGAGGAGGACTTCAGGTGTAGAAAGGAAGCACGGACAACATCCAACCGCATGCTTGGAGTGAAGACTTGGAATGAAGAAAATGGGGCAGGGACAGGTCCCGGGAAAAACGAATAAAATCCAAAATTTTTATTCAAGCCGACGCGTTTCGAACTATATAGTCCTTAATCATGGCATGATTAAGGACTATATAGTCCGAAACGCGTCGGCGTTTCTGCTATGATTTTATTCCCCCCTTTTTTTGTTCACTTACTTTTTAATGGCTTGAATTAAAATTTTGGATTTTATTCGTTTTTCCTGGGAGCTGGACCCTGCCCCTTTTTCTTCATTCCAAGTTTTTTACATTGTGTCACCCCAGTAGTAAAGAGATTACATGAGGAGGAGGTTTGTTACAATGTGTCGCCCTAGTAGTAAGATGGGGCGTGTCAAAGGGCAGACAAGTGGGCGGAGTCAAGGGGCAGAAAAATTAGCTTTTGCCTAAGGTGGCAAAAATCCTTGCACCAGCCCTAAAAGTCGCACAGCATTGGATACATTTTGGGTAGCCATACACGTCTTGCGCAAATAGCGTACCACAGAAATTTCCTAAACGTGGTCTCCTGGTAGTGGTGATTTGTGGCATACTTTGGGTCTCTTCTCAAAATTTTGCGATTTTCACACCGGAAATCGCAATGACAAATTCAGGACCACTGCATCAGCAGATGCAAAATTCCCAGTGATTCAAAATTTATGCGTTTTCACTGACACCGGTGGCGCCGTGCTTTGGCATAAAAAAAAAATCGATAAATACAGCGCTGTGCGACTTTTAAGCTCCAGAGCACCGCAAAAAAAAAAGTCAAAACTCTTCAATAAATCTCTCCCACTGTGTTTTAGTGATTTTAGAAACTGCTGTAAAAAACTGAGAAATTGCTGTGACACAGCTTCAATGTGCGAACACAACCGAAGGTTTGTTTCTCACAAGCTTATGGGTATAATATGGATCTGAAATACAGAATTATTATAGAAGAGATGATATCAGGATTGCATCCATATTTCTGTAGATTACAGGTAGATACTAATGGGCTGTCATCTGGACAGAATATTGAATTTCATGTTGAAAAATGTATGCAAAATAGCTGAAAATACTGATGAAATGCAGATGCATTACAGATCAAATACAGAGCATGAATGCATCATAGTTAGTATTTTAGGTTAAAAAAAGACATATGTCCATCAAGTTCAACCAAGGAATTGAAGGGAAGGGGTATGGTTGGATGAAGGGGAAGGGGTGTGATTTTATATTTCTGCTTAAGCATTAATGTTATATTGTTCTAGGAATGTATCTAACCCTGTTTTGAAACTTTTAACTGTTCCTGCTGTGATGAGTTCCTGAGGTAGACTGTTCCATAAATTCACAGTTCATAGTAAAGAAGGCGAGTCGTCCCTTTAGACCAAACTTTTTCTTCTCCAGACTTTCACTTTGAGGGGATTTAACTTGGAACAGTTTTTCCCCATATTTTTTGTATGGGCCATTTATATACTTATATACATTGGTAAATAATACAAAGGGTTGTGGGTGAATCATACTATAAATTAAAATGTATACCGAGGTCCCTGTGTTGCACGATTCCCCTTATGCCAAAAAACAAACAGAGAATTTACACGACTGGATACAGCGCTCTAAGTATGCATATACTACTAAATGTACTACTAAAATAAAAATAAATAAATAACTGATATGGCTAGTTTTACTTAAAATATTTATTAAACTATTAATTGAAAGTCCCGTCTATAGCGGGGCCCTTGCCACAGACAAGATACATACTGTTCATATAAATTAGCAATAAGTGTTGAGGGTAAAAGGATGATAAAAATCAGTATTAAAGGGGTTCTCCGGTGCTTACACATCTTATCCCCTATCCAAAGGATAGGGGATAAGATGCCTGATCGCTGGAGTCCCGCAGCTGGGGATGCCCGTGATCATGCACACGGCACCCCGTTTGTAATCACGCCCCCTCCCGTAGGCTTGCATTGAGGGGCGGAGCGTGACGTCACACGGGAGCGGAGGCGCGACGTCACACGGCGCCGGCCCTGTAGTCGCTCGTAATCAGACCCAGAGCGAACACGCTCCAGGGACTGATTACAAACGGGGTGCCGCGTGCATGATCACGGGCGTCCCCAGCTGCGGGACTCCCGCGATCAGGCATCTTATCCCCTATCCTTTGGATAGGGGTTAAGATGTTTAAGCACCGGAGAACCCCTTTAAGTCCAATGAAAGACCGCCTGCATAAAAATGTATATATATAGTCACTCGTTGGATACAGTCAAATAGGTAAGTTAAGCATATTTATGCCCAGGCCCACAGGTTTTTTCATTTTTGCACTTTGTTTTTTTCCTCATCATCATAATGCTTTCAATTTTCCACCTACAGACCCATATGAGGGCTTTTTTTTTTTCCACCAATTTTACTTTGTAATGACACTTCACCACAAGATCTACGGCAAAAGCAGAAAAAAAATATTTGTGGGGCATATTTGGAAAAAAAAGAAATTTTTTGTAAATTTTGGGGGCTTCCGATTCTATGCAGTGCACTTTTTGGTAAAAATGAAACCTTATCTTTATTCTGTAGGTCGCTTTTTATAAATTTTTTAGGGGTATACAAAATGACAAAAAAATACGCAATTTTGGACTTTAGAATTTTTTTTCGTATACGCCATTGACTGTGCGGTTTAATTAATGTTATATTTTTATAGTTTGGACATTTACACACGCGGCGATATCACATGTTTATTTTTATTATGTTTTTATATTTTTTTATATGGAATTTGGGAGAAGGGGGTGTTATAAACTTTTAATAAGAAAGGAAGTGTGTGCTTTTTTACTTTTATTAAACTTTTTTTTTTTTTACACTTTTAGTCCCCTTAGGGGACTTTTAGGAATCATTAGATTCCTCATACAGATCAATGTGGTTCCATAAAACCACATTGACCTGTGTGCTCTGCGCTCGATTGATAAAGCCTTGTCCTACCAAGCTTTATCATTCTCAGCACAGCAGCCATGGAAGGAGAGATAAGCACTCCGGCCTCCTCAGCAGTGGATCGCCCCCCTGCCCACGATCGCGCTGCGGCGGGGGGGGCTATCCACCCAACTGGACCACCAGGGAGTGTTTACAGGGTTCTTTAGATGCCGCTGTCAACTTTGACAGTGGCGATCTAAAGGTTAATAGCCAGCCACGGCGATCACCGCATGTCGGCTATTAACCCCAGCCCTCAGCTACAAGAATCATCTGGGAGCCAGCCGGTATGATGTGGGCTCGAGTCGGGAGCCTGTGCCATACCCAGTTAATGGCACAAGGATGTGTATGCATCTTCTTGGTCGTTAAAGGGGTTCTCCGGTGCTTACACATCTTATCCCCTATCCAAAGGATAGGGGATAAGATGCCTGATTGCGAGAGTCCCGCTGCTGGGGACGCCCGTGATCATGCACGCGGCACCCCGTTTGTAATCAGTACCCGGAGCGTGTTTGCTCCGGGTCTGATTACGGGCGACCACCGGGCCGGCGGCGTGTGACATCACGCCTCCGCCCCCCGTGTGATGTCACGCTCCGCCCCTCAATTCAAGCCTACGGGAGGGGGTGTGGTAGCTGTCATGCCCCCTCCCATAGGCTTGCATTGAGGGGCGGAGTGTGACATCACTAGGGGGCGGAGGTGTGACGTCACACGCCGCCGGCCCGGTGGTTGCCCGTAATCAGACCCGGAGTGAACACGCTCCGGGGACTGATTACAAACGGGGTGCCGCGTGCATGATCACGGGCGTCCCCAGCGGCGGGACTCCCGTGATCAGGCATCTTATCCCCTATCCTTTGGATATGGGATAAGATGTGTAAGCACCGGAGAACCCGTTTAACCAGATAAACATATTGGTGAGCTGCACCACTCACCACCCGACAGCCGGCAAATAGAGCGAGATCCCCGCAGCTTTCAGAGGAGATATGCGATCTGGGTAGCAGTACAGTGATGTAAAGAGCCTTTCTTTCTAATGCTTGCAGACTGCCACGGACAAGCGCCAGGCCCAAAATGTTAGTCTGTGGCTCCGGAGAGTACTGCTTGTCGCGATCTGATCTTGCTGCAGGATGGCACAGATGTGTCCGACTGTGATGGAAGTGGCTATAGTTGGTAGCTGGTAGCAGTGGTGGGTGGTGGGGTCCTCGTGCTGAGGATTGCGCACGTGGTACAGAGGTACCTAAGTAGTGAGGTTCCAGCAGTTGCGATTTTTTGTTGTTGTTGGTGAATATATCTGAAAGTTCATATGCAGGTGCAATGCCAAACGCGTTTCAGGGGGGGGGGTCCCTTCCTCAGTTGCGGTGTATAGTAGTCCCCATATTGAATATGAGTGTTTATATAGTGTTTATATAGTCTTTGGCTTCTGATTGACAGGTGTTCTTGTCATAGTGAAAATATGGATTATAAAACATGGACTGGACTTATAAACTGCATCTGGCACATGGAAGAATCTTAGTTGGCAGCATGCATAGAGAGCATGATTAAAAACTTTTTTAATTACATTAATTAATAAGTGCTTGCATAAAGTACTTGGATTGGAGCACTCACCTTGGACACAATTTATGCAGTAGAAAACGTCTTTATTCAAGATGCAGGTAATACAACCAGCAGGGAGGTGGTAAGATGACACGAGGACGGGTGGATTCAGCCCATGAGCGACGGTTCGTACTGCGCTCTCTGCGCTTTGTCAGGCCCTGGGGCCTGACGAAGCGCAGAGTGCACGATACGGACCGTCGCCCACCGGCTGAACCCACCCATCCTCGTGTCATCTTACCACCTCCAAACCAAGTGCTCCAATCCAAGGTCTTTATGCAAGCACATGTTCATGCTGTGATTCACTTGTGAGCACCATAGCAAGATACCAAGGTAATACAGGCTGTGCCGATCCTGCATACTACAGGAGGACCCTTGGCAGTATTATATCCGTGACAGTGCCCGGTCATGCTTATCTGTGTTGGGAATTACATTAATTAATAACATTAATAGCATTATCTAGAACTAGCCATATCAATGTTGAAGAGTATGTTACATGGAATATTAATATAATAAAATGTTAATATAATAAAATGTTGATATAATTGCATGTTGTAATGTATATACAATATACATACATTATAATACTATAAAATACGATGGGACGCAATATAAAATAAAATACATGAAATGTTAAAATAAAAAACATGAATATAGCCATATGCCTGTTACATTTATGTCTAAATATAGACCGCATAATAATAGTTGATGTAGATAATTGGGGCAGACAGATAGGCTGGAAGTAAGAATACTCAGTATGGAATTATGCGTTGAAGGCCTGTGTGATAGTGTGGTACATAAGATAGGTAACAAAATGGAACATCAGAATGAGAGATTGGCAGGATAAGAATAATAAGAAAAATAAGAGCGATAATAGTATTCATTCAGATATATAGATATAAATAGATGCAATTTAATAGAATAAAACAGAAAAAAATAAAATAAGATAAAATAAGAAATCAAGAATGGGAAATAGAAATGAAATAAAATTAAAAAAAATTTAAGAAAATAAATAAATAAATTAAATAAATTAAAACACAGGATGAAAATGTTTTTATCATCCTTTTACCCTCATCATTTATTGCTAATTCATATGCATGTATCTCGCCTGTGGCAAGGGCCCTGCTATAGACGTGACTTTAAATTAATAGTTTAAGAAATATTTTAAGTAAAACTAGCCATATCAGTTATTTATTTAGTTCTATTTTAGCAGTACATTTAGTAGTATATGCATACTTAAAGGGCGGTATCCAGTGGTGTAAACTTATAAACATTGATCATATCCCCCCTTAAAAGTCTCAAGACTAAACAAATGTAATTATTTTAATCTTTCCTCATAGCTATGATGTTCCATGCCCCATATTAGTTTAGTCGCACGTCTCTGCACCCTTTCCAGCCCCACAACGTCCCTTTTATGAACTGCTGCCCAAAACTGAACAGCATATTCCAAGTGAGGCCGAACCAATGCTTTATAAAGGGGGAATATTATGTTCCTGTCCCTCGAGTCCATGCCTCTTTTGATACATGACAATATCCTGCCGGCCTTGGAAGCAGCAGCCTGACATTGCATGCTATTCTGTAGTCTGTGATCTACAAGTACACCCAGATCCTTCTCTATCAGTGACTCTCCCAGTTTAACCCCCTTAAGACATATGATACATGCAAGTTTTTAGTACCCAGATGCATAACTTTACATTGAACCTCATTGGCCAAGTGGATGCCCAGACACTTAGTCTATCCAAGTCATCTTGTAACCTATACACATCCTCTATAGACTGTACCGTGCTACAAAGTTTGGTGTCATCTGCAAAGATAGAAACAGAGCTGTTAATACCATCCTCTATATCATTGATAAATAAATTAAACAACAGCGGGCCCAGTACTGAACCTTGGGGTACACCACTAATAACCGGGGACCGATCATAGTTACATAGTTACATAGTTAGTACGGTCGAAAAAAGACATATGTCCATCAAGTTCAACCAGGGAATTAAGGGGTAGGGGTGTGTACGAGTATGAATCATTGAGGAATCATTTCAATCCAGTTACAAACTAAAATTTCCGAACTCAAAGACCCTAATTTACCTATCAGACGTCTATGAGGGGCAGTATCAAACACTTTTGTCAAATCCAAAAACACTATGGGGGAGATTTATCAAAACCAGTGCAGAAGAAAAGTTGCCCAGTTGCCCATAGCAACCAATCAGATTGCGTCTTTCATTTTTGAAAAGGCCTCTGAAAAATTAAAGAAGCGATCTGATTGGTTGCTATGGGCTACTCATCAACTTTTCCTCTGGACAGGTTTTGATAAATCTCCCCCATTGTCCACAGCATGCTTTCATCCAGCATGCAAGAGAGCAACCTGGATAATCCATAGGTCCGGTGCCAGGCTCAATTTCAGACTATGGGGCAGTAGATGGGACACAGAATGCAACAGGGTGGCTCCAAATCTGTTCAAGGCTTCTACTCACATCTTCATAGAAGCAAATTAGGTTGGATTGACTTCTTCTATCCTAAGTAAACCCATGCTGGCTATTACTTATAATACTATTATCCCCTATGTATTCCTGTATGTAGTCCCTCATGAATCTACAATTTACCAACAATGAACGTGAAAAGAAAACGGTCATCCCGTTCACCCACACTAAACCCAATACACCAGGTTACAGTGCGGGTGAACAGGAGACCAATGCGGGGTCTCTGACTAATATACATACCTGCAGTTTGGCGCCTGGTGCTTCTGAAGATCGGCTTCTATCTGCACTGAATTGCGCGCAAATTGCACGTGCCAAAGGTATCCCTTTTTTGGGAGTAGTAACAAGTTTTTAGTCTAGCAAGTGAAGAAGACGGCATGGATTTTTCCCAGCATGCCAAAAATGTTCCTTTTTTTAGAAGTAGCAACAGGTTCTTAGTCCAGCAAGTGAAAAAGCAGGCATGGATTATTCCTAGCGTTCAAAAACATATCCCTTTTTTTGGGAGTAGTAACAGGTTCTTAGTCTAGCAAGTGATGAAGCTGGCATGGATTTTTACAAGCATTCAAAAAATGTTCCCTTTTTTGGGAGTAGTAACAGAATTGGCATTCTAAAATAGTGAAGTCTGAAGAAGATATAGCTCTGTCTTGTATCAAAAGCCAAAAAGATTATCCCTTTTCTGGGGATGATGGGTTGTGAATGTGTAGGCCTGGCTGTGGGTGATGGTGCATTGGTGTCCTAGTTGTAGCCTGCATACAGCACGTGGTGACTGACTGATGTTAATAGTGTACCCAGAGGGCACAGCTTGTTCCACCTTCGTCCCAAACTGCTAGGGTTGGTCATGCTCCTCCTTGTCCTCATCAGAGTCGCCTTGATCGTCCTCATCCCCTCTCTCTTCCAAAGAGTCCATTTCCAAATCCTCCCCCTCAGGTCCTACTACCTCCTCATCCAACTCCTCCACTAGGAGAACATCCGTACTGCTGCAATCAATATGTGAAGTTTCCTCCGTCCCTCCTTTTTCCATCATCGACGTCAGCGTCTGCTCCAAAAGGAATATCAGAGGCATCACGTTGCCAATGCCACAGTTTTCCTTGCTGACAAATCTTGTAACCTTCAAGGCAGGAGCTTGCGACAAGTGTCCCCAATTAGCTGTCAATCCCCGAGCTGTAAATCACATTGGCTCCAAAAATTGTCTGGCTGCTGCATAAGAAAGTCGGTCACCACTTTGTGCTGCTATTAGTGGTGGTCCAACATGTGTAAGGTGGAGTTTCACTGTGTTGGAATGTCGCAAATAAGGAGGTGTTGGGGAAGACCATTTTGGCGATGTAGGTAAAGCAAGTCATGTTTACAAGTATACTAATGGCTAAACCGAACACAAATGTTCCTGCACGTAGACACCACTGGCTTCAGACCTGGACAGGTTGTCAAGAAACATCTGTGTGCCAAACAGAGAGAGTGTGTCATGCCACCTACACTCAGCGCTTTGATGACGTTTGTGCCTTTATTGGTGATGACGTGTCCCAATGTCAGCTCACGGCCTGTAAACCAGTGTGAAACTGTATGTTGCAGTAAGACCAGCAGCTCCTCTGTTGTGCGGCTTTTCTCACCCAGGCTCAGCAGGTGTAACACAGCATGGCATCGCTTAATTTGGCAGCGATGAAAGATAGGGGGTGTAGCAGAAGAATAGGCTAAGCTCTTCCTGTGAGGTGCAAGATGTCTGTGGAAGAGGAGGATAGGCGGGGGGAGGGTGTCAGCAGTTGAACGTGATCGGCGCAACCGTAGAGGTGTGACAATTTCCTGGCCTTGTTGGGGTGGAGCCTCATTCTGCAGGATGTTGACCCAGTGGGCCGTATCTATTGTATTAAGATATGTATTGCCACTGGCCATAGCTACCACTCCACGTATCAACCATGGCATGCACTGTTCTGCACACAGACAAGTTCATAGAGTGGCCACCCTCTATACCACATGATTGTGCAAAGTGGGGACGGCTTTCTTTGCAAAATAATGGCGACAAGGTACACGCTACCTGGGCTTGGCACACCCCATTAGTTATCTGATGGCCATGGAGTCCACAAGATGGTATGGGAGAGCCTGCACAACCAACATATTGGCCAGGTAGGAATTGAGGCACATTACAACAGGGTGATTGGGAGAATACTGTTGTCTGGAGGACATGGATTCCCTAATGGAAAACTGACCGGATCGCAGAGAAGGAGGGCATGACACAGATAAGGCAAATCCGCAAAATGTACTGCCTGTGGAAGAGGGCTGGCTGTTAGACAGTTAGGAAGGATCATCAGTAGCATCAGCACTGTTTTCCTCACATTGTGGGGGGCTTGACTGTCCAACGCGGCCTTGTGGTGACGCTCCATATGCCTGTGTAAAGATATAGTACCTACACGGACCCTTGCCACGGCTTACTTTCTGTTTGCAGAGACGACAAATTGCCACGTTCTCTGCATCAGGTAAGGTATAAAAAAGTTCCACACATCAGATTAACGGACAGAGACTGGACCACCTGACTGGGCCCCTCCTTGGGATCGTTGGTTTTTAATTACAGCCTGAACATGTAGCAGTCTTGCCATCACACGAGCTAATCAGACGAGCAGCCCTAGGCCTGTTGTGTTTCACAGGTTTTCTTCCCCTACCTTGGCTACCCTCTTCTTCGCTGACACTGCCCCTAACCCCCCCCCCCCCCCCCCCGCTATGAACACATCAGCTCATGCCCAGGTGGTTCCCACATCCGGTCCAACACTCACATCATCGGCATTAAACTCCTCCTCTTCCACGCCACTCCTCTCTGTATGAACTTCTTGGGCTCCTTGCTCCCCCTCAGCATAGCCACCTTGACACCTTACAGTATCCCCACCATGCCTACCACCACCAGTCCCTCTTGTGCTTGGTTCGACCACTGATTTGACCTCCACTACCTCGCCAACACACTCCGAAGCTTGACTTTCCCAACACAACTACAACTCGTTGCTAGTGCTATCCTTCTGCGTAGCAGTAGGGGGGGAGGCAAAGCCAGAGATGAAGAAGCACAGCATCTAGGATGGACCTTTTCACTTCCCCGTGTGAGTGTAGACACAAAGGAAACCACTGACCGGGGCTCATGAATATATTGCCAGAGTCTCCCTCCTCAGAAGTCATATGACAGAAATATTCCAGTAATGCCGCATCTTTCTGTAAAGCCAAATAACCTCACTCAGGCAGTGAGAACTTGGGATGGCTAACTCGGCTGACACTATTACCAAACGACACCTGGCTGCTGTTGCCACTACTTGTTCTAAAACTGCCACAAACATTCTTACTAGAGAACATGGCAGGGGGGGGGGGGGGGTCTTCTGCCCTCTACCCTGTCCACCAGCTCCTTTTCCAGACATGTTTTTTTTGGGTTACTTCTATCCTTTTTGGGTTATTTTTAACCAACCTCAAATCTAAGTTTCAACGCTTTAAACGCTTTATGCGTGAGTACTGATGGTGTTTGCGGAACAACATGAAATGCCACAGACTTGTATTAACACTACAGGCTACATACGTGAACCTTCAACATTCTTTTTCACTGGCAGAGATAACAGCACAATGGGTACTGACAGTGTTTGTAGGACAAATTGAAATGCAATAGACCTGTATTAACAATAAAGGCTACATACATGTAAATTCAACATGCTTTTTCACTGGCAAAAATGACAGCACAATTAGTACTGACATTTTTTGCAGAAAAATATTCAATGCAACAGACCTGTACTAACACTACAGGCTAGATATGTGCAACTTTAACATGCTTTTTGCATGGCAGAGGAGACAGCACAATGAGTACTGAAGGAGTTTGCGTAACAATATTAGATGCACCAGAAACGTATAAAACTACAGGCTAGATACATGTAACTTCAACACGCTTTTTGGGTGGCAGAGGAGACAACACAATGAGTACTAGAGGTGTTTGTGGAAATCTATTATATCTACTACTGTGTTAACAGGCGCTTTAGGTGCCACTTGAATACGCTTTGTGGGTGGGTGGCACAGATCAATGCACCTGACTAGAGCTGGTTCAGGAACACTATTCAGTTCAGGTATTTGCAGATATAAGCCTTGAAAAAGATGAGCAAAAGATGAGCCCTTCAGAGGCTAAGATTAGGAATTCCCCTCCTTATCTGCTGTTTGGTGTAAAGGAGCCTCTATAGGAGTTTTGTATGGGGATGAAATCCTGTTCACACACCCACATGGTCTTGTGACGTCCCTGCCCTTTTGTCTGTGTCCCTGGCTGTGTCCTATTGGCCTTTGTACTTGATTGACACAGTAAGCAGCAAATCACATGATAGACCTGGGTTCTCATGTGTTCTGCTGCTTTCCCTATGTCATCACACCGCCCCCTGCCCTTCTTCTTCTGTCCATAAAAAAAACATGCTTTCTGGTTTTTCACACTATTTACCGGCTTACGCAAGCGGAATCAGTAAAAGCTTGAGTGTTCGCCTCGTCGGAAATCCTAAAGTTCAGGGCGAATCCGGGTTCGCTCGCGTTCGGCTCGCTCACCTTTACACTTACCCGATGGCAAATAAAAACTGTCTGACTTTATTGATTCATTTAAATTGTGTCCAGGAGGTAGTAAAGAGAGTCCAGGATCAGCCTAAGCTGACAGAATGATGCAGAGGCTGACGTCCGTTTCACGGTAGCCCACTTTCTCTAAGTCCAGTGGGCTACCGCCAAATGGACGTCAGCCTCTCCACTACTCAGCTAAGCACTGGGTCCAAGCACTGGGACCCCCCCCCCCCCAGGTTTTCATTGGGACAGGACCCAGCTCTCTGTGAGGAGTGCCTGCTGCAGGCAAAATGTGCTCCATTTACTTTTTTGGGAGTGCTGAAAAAACCTACAGCTCATTGGCACTCTCATAGAAATTAATGGAGGGCGTGCCGTCCACCAATAGACAACACGTGTTCCTCACTGTTGGAGATCGCGGGGGTTACAGTGGTCGGACCCACCCCTATCATCTACTTATCTCCTATCCAGTGTATACTTTCACCAAAGTCCTCCTTTAACACAGTTCAAATTCTGTTCTGCATGGCTTGTTGAGGAATTTTCGCAGTTTTGCAGAATTTGAGCAGAATTTTGGCAGAATTTCTGTGTACTCAAAACACAGAATTCTGCCGAAATTCAAAGCCCTTCTGAATTCAATGGGATTCTGCCTGAAATTCTGAAAAATTTAAAGACATATTCAATGTGTTTGCAGAATTTTATCAGCAGAATTTCCACCGCAGAAATTCTGTCGTATGAATGGGACAATGGAATCCTCATTCAATTCAATGTGCAGTACATTTTTGGGAATTTACAAGCTGAGTTTTCTGGCAGAAAGAAACTCCCCCGTGTGAACATAGCCAACTGCTGCAAAACGACAACTCCCACCATGCAATGACAACCATAGGGTGTCAGATCAAGCTGGGAGTTATACTCTTGGAACAGCTGGAGAGCCACAGGTTTAGGAACACTACAGTTGATGCATCAGTTGCAGCAGAAGTTCTCTAAAGGTATAATGAAAGTAGTTGTAGTTTTGCAATAGCTGTAGAGTCACAGGTTGGCAAACGCTGCAACGGAAGGTGCATGTAGTTACTCTTACAGTATTGCATACTACATATATTACATAGTACTTCGATACTGTATGTTGTCTTGGTAGAACCATAGCCACACTGATATAATGTTGCACCTACGCAGTGAAGCAATCATACTATACATATCTTCCTATACCAGTGTTTCCCAACCAGGGTGCTCCAGCTGTTTCAAAACTCAAATTCCCAGTATGCCTGGACAGAGGCAGGCAACAGCTGGATGCCCTCCGGTTGGGATACACTGCCCTATACATATGAATCAGTGAGCCTATTACATACTATAGTATAATTATATATGGCCTAATGTGAAGTCTTCTCATGATTACTATAGTGGCGGAGCTCCAAATGCAATAAATATATATTAACCTTGGATAGAAAACGGATGATGGGGATACAAGTCGGTCATTCACTGAAGACAATCCTTCCGTAATTTAACGAAAAATCCTGAGCAGGGTCACATGACACGGACGCCTGTGGTCTGGTATCAGTCACTAGATGTGAAGTGTTTGGTGGGTGAACAGAGCATTAAGGAGATTATTTGGGTTCTGCCTTTCTTCTGTTGCGCTGATGAGTTGTCTGTATGCTGCGTTACTGTCTATAAACAGCCCCCTGGGCTTTGGGATAATGTAATTGCGAAGCACCAAGTGTGGACAGATTTGCAGAGATGATTCAGACCATTTCTCGTGGGTGAAAATCTTCACTTGGAACGGAAAACAGGAAAGAAAAAAATAAATACTGAAGAAGACAGTCAGAGCATTGAATCAGACACAGGATATCACACAGACTAAGACCCCATGGCTACCTGAAATTCTATTTACAATAGCTGAAAACTGAGTACTGACAGTCAATCACTGCTGCTTTATAGTAGTTATATTCTTGTACACAGGAGACAGTATTATAGTAGTTATATTCTTGTACCTAGGAGGCAGCATTATAGTAGTTATATTCTTGTACATAGGAGGCAGTATTATAGTAATTATATTCTTGTACATAGGGGACAGTATTATAGTAGTTATATTCTTGTACACATGAAACAGTATTATAGTAGTTATATTCTTGTACATAGGAGCAGTATTATAGTAGTTATATTCTTGTACCTAGGAGGCAGTATTATAGTAGTTATATTCTTGTACATAGGAGACAGTATGATAGTAGTTATATTCTTGTACCTAGGAGGCAGTATTATAATTGTTTTATTCTTGTACATAGGAGACAGCATTAAAGTAGTTATATTCTTGTACCTAGGAGGCAGTAGGCAGTACTATAGTAGTTATATTCTTGGACCTAGGAGGCAGTATTATAGTACCGTATAAACTCGAGTATAAGCCGTCCCGAATATAAGCCCCCCCGTCACCATCCCCCCCACCCCCGTCATCATCACCGCCTGTCAATCCCTTCAGTGGTCTTCAACCTGCGGACCTCCAGATGTTGCAAAACTACAACTCCCAGCATGCCCTGCGTGTCGTCGTCAAGGCAATTTCACTGGTCCGGAGATGGCCCAGAGCGGAGAAGAGGGCCTCCCGGGGAAGATGGACAGCCCAGAACAACTAACCCTCCCCACCGCACGGTCCCTGCAGCATAGGTGGTCGAATATGGACGGCCCAGACGAGCTCACCCTTCCTTCCCACCGAGAAACTGGGGAGGTGAGTAGAGAACAAAAGGGGGGTCTGGATGATGATGAAGGCCCGGCAGTGGTCTTCAACCTGCGGACCTCCATATGTTTCAAAACTACAACTCGCAGCATGCCCGGACAGCCGATGGCTGTCCGGGCATGCTGGGAGTTGTAGTTTTGCAACATCTGGAGATCCGCAGGTTGAAGACCACTGAGAAGAGATTGACAGGCGGAGATGGACGACCAGGACCATCCCCTCACAGCTAAAGCCAGAAACGTTGTTTTTGTTCACTCGAGTATAAGCCGAGGGGGGCGTTTTCAGCACAAAAAATCGTGCTGAAAAACTCGGCTTTTACTCGAGTATATACAGTAGTTATATTCTTGTACCTAGGAGGGAGTATTATAGTAGTTATATTCTTCTACATATGAGACAGTATTACAGTAGTTGTATTCTTGTACACGTGAGACAGTATTATAGTAGTTAAATTCTTGTACATATTAGAAAGTATTATAGTAGTTATATTCTTGTACACAGGGGCAGTATTATAGTCGTTATATTCTTGTACATAGGAGACAGTATTATAGTAGATATATTCTTGTACACGCGAGACAGTAATATTGTAGTCATATTCTTGTACATAGGGGGAAGTATTATAGTAGTTATATTCTTGTACATAGGAGGCAGTATAATAGTAGTTAAATTCTTGTACATAGGGGGCAGTATTATAGTAGTTATATTTTTGTACATAGGAGGCAGTATTATTTTAGTTATATTCTTGTACATATTTTCAGAGACCTTGTTAAAAATGAAAGAGGCAATCTGATTGGTTGCTATGGTCAACTGGTCAACTTTTCCTCTGCACTGGTTTTGATAAATCTCCCGCACTGTTCTGCTGGTGCAGTCATTGTGTACATACATTGCATTACATATCCTGTACTGATCCTAAGTTATTTCCTGTATTATACTTCAGAGCTGTACTCACTATTCTGCTGGTGGAGTCACTGTGTACATACATTGCATTACATATCCTGTACTGATCCTAAGTTATTTCCTGTATTATACTCCAGAGCTGTACTCACTATTCTGCTGGTGAGGTCACTGTGTACACACATTACATTACTTATCCTGTACTGATCCTGAGTTATATCCTGTATTATACTCCAGAGCTGCACTCACTATTCTGCTGGTGAGGTCACTGTGTACATACATTACATTACTTATCCTGTACTGATCCTAAGTTATTTCCTGTATTATACTCCAGAGCTGTACTCACTATTCTGCTGGTGAGGTCACTGTGTACACACATTACATTACTTATCCTGTACTGATCCTGAGTTATATCCTGTATTATACTCCAGAGCTGCACTCACTATTCTGCTGGTGAGGTCACTGTGTACATACATTACATTACTTATCCTGTACTGATCCTAAGTTATTTCCCGTATTATACTCCAGAGCTGCACTCACTACTCTGCTGGTGGAGTCACCGGTGGAGTCAGTAATACATTCTATTACATATCCTGTACTGATACTTTCTTAGTTACATCCTGTATTAGGCTGGGTTCCCACTACGATTTAACTATCCGGGAACCGGATATGGCAGGGGGGAGTGAAAACTGGGTGCTCCCGTATCCCAGCCGGACGCGGCCCGTATCTAATTAATTTCAACCGTTTGACTCCAGTCGGCTCATTGAAATGAATAACATACGGGCCTGGTCCGGCTGGGATATGGGAGCGCCTGGTTTTCGCTCTATACTCGAGAGCTGTTCTCACTATTCTGCTAGTGGAGAAGAATCACTTTATTCATACATTATATTAATTATCCTGTTGTATTCAGTATCATATGCAGTAAAATATGATGTTTTTACCTACCACGCTATTTTTTGCTTATGCTGTTGCTACAAATAGCTAAATGACAAACTCACCTCTGCTACATCTGTATACAATTTTGCTAATTAGTCTCCTTCTATGCCCGTCATTCATTCTTTTGACCCTCTCTGCAGCCTCAACAGTAGTACTCAGACTACTAATATGTCTTCCGGGAAGTGAGTGAACAGAGGATGAGAATTCCTGTGTATAAATTTCCTTATTTATTCCTGACTTTTTGATCTTAATCATTTTAATATTCCATATGAATGGAGGGAGCAGAGCAGTCTGATGAGTTATCTAGCACACTTCACTCTGCTTGATTTGACATCGCCTGCCTTTCTGAGTTATGAACTTCCTTCTTCATTACTTTGATAAATTTATGGCTAAGTTTCCACTTAATTTTTGGACATAAATGCCCAAAGAAATGCAATCTGCTGTTTTCGTGGAAAACATATGCTGCAGTCAGTTTATGGCAGGGAGTCAATAGGGAATTATAAAATGCCAAACCCATTTGACTTTTTGGGGGTTCGCCAGTTTTTTCTCTTATTTTCCAAAAACTGCCCCTCTGCTGGACATATTGTACAGTATACAGCACTGTATACTGTCCTTGATACTAGGGGGGCTGAGCTGTGCAGCTATACATAGCTCATGCACGGCAGGAGATATACATTGTATGTTTCATGCTCAGCAAGAATATACCGTAAAACAGGTATCTGTAAAGGACACTGCTTTACTGTAACCCGCTAATGGGCTGAGTGCTATACGCCGGCCAAGCAAAAAAAATTGTTAAAGGAGTATTCCAGGAAAAACCTTTTTTTATATATCAACTGGCTCCAGAAAGTTAAACAGATTTGTAAAGCATGGTAAGTGAGAGCATGGTAGGTGAGCCATTACACCTTGTTCACACTGGTGTGGTGCTAGGCGGCGTCCGTTGCTGCCGTGATGCTGTGTCTGCGGGCGGGTGCGGCCCATAGACTGGTTTGAGTGGCATTGGGGCCGCTCTGCCGGTGGGTCGTTCCCCTCCGTGGACGCTGGTGTCGTGGTGGTGGTGGTCGCCGCCCAGCGCTACGCCATTTTATGCTAGGGACGTTAGGGACCCACTCTGAATAGGTGGCCTTGACGTGGCGAGTGGGCTTGTACTTTTTGATCAAAAATGTATACTAACAACCTGTTAGTTTTTGAAATTATGGTGAGAAGCAATCAGATCATTATACAAGATTGTAGATGTGCGCCATGTCTGTTTTCTACCTGAATTCAGATTTGTAAATTACTTCTATTAAAAAATCTTAATCCTTCCAATAATTATCAGCTGCTGAAGTTGAGTTGTTCTTTTCTGTCTAAGTGCTCTCTGATGACACCTGTCTTGGGAGCTGTCCAGCGTAGAAGCAAATTCCCATAGCAAACCATTCTGCTCTGTGTAGTTCCTATGGGAATGTGCTTCTACTCTGGACAGCTCCCGAGACACGTGTCATCAGAGAGCACTTAGACAGAAAAGAACAATTCAACTTCAGCAGCTCATAAGTACTGAAAGGATTAAGATTTTTTAATAGAAGTAATTTACATATGTTTAACTTTCTGGAGCCAGTTGATATATAAAAAAAATTTTTTTCTGGATAACCCCTTTATGCCACTGGCTTGTTAGCTCATATGCTGTGGGGACTATATGCATCTTCCCCAATAAAAAACATAGGATGCTTGATAGCGGTATATATATATGTTATGGCAGACAATGTTGCAAATTGCACATTTATATACAATATATTGAACACATTTCATTTTGCCCACATTTGAAACATTTGTCTTCTATGAAGACTCAATATAATTGTATCAAAGTTCAGATCTGATGCCTGTGGGAAAGAAATTCCTGGTACTTATTGTACCCTGAGATAAAATGCCTGTCAACGGATTAAAGTCACGTGGTGCTTTGCGCCATCCTGGAGGTCCTGTGTAATGAATACTACGTTAACGCCTTCTGTGGAGGCTGATGCGATGCCATATCGGCGCTATGCGCCGTTCTTTGTTGCTGTAAGAAGACAGTATGATATACAGTTTGTATAGGTGTGCGCTGCATGTGCTACTCACCTGGAGATGGATCCCACGTAGCTCTCTCACTTACTCGTCATAGGCCGGTCCGCTCCTCTCTGTCCGGCTGGTGGGAGTACGATCACGGTGGGCCTGGGGAGATAGAGGTCAGATGATGCAGGCCAGATGGTGCACATCCATCGCTCAGGCTGGAAGTTGGTGATGATGTAATGGATGGCGGTCTTTACTGGCTTGCGGAGCGCATTGAATGTGATAATCGTGTATGCGGCTAAGATCCTTGATGTGGTAGTGTACTCTCAATGCTGGCTAGACACATCTCGAGACCCTCTTGGACTCTTTTTCAGTCGCTGATATCATGGCATAGAAGTCCATTTGGCTCTTTTTATATGGTCTGGGTGAACATGATTGGTTGTTCAAATTGGTGCTGTATAGAAAATGTGGACTGGAACAGAAAACTAGAACTGGACCAGAAAGGTTCAGGATCAGAATTCTTTCTCAATATGTAACATTTATATGACATGAAAATAAAATTGAGGATAAATATGAATAAAAATAAGAATAAGAATAGGAATAAAGATAAAAGTAATGATGGACAAACTGGAATAGGAAGGTGGTAACAAATATTATATGTGTGTGTAATGACTGAGATATAAAAGGATGTGCTAATGACTGTTGTGGTATGTAGTGCGATCAATAATGTGAAAAAGACGTTTGGAACTGAATTTTGAAGTGTATGTGTGAAAAAAGTACATTTCTCGAGAATCCTTTTTTGAAAACAAGTCACCAGCACCCATAGACAATACAGTACAACAAACAGACAAAATTGTACTTCCATTCAATACAGTACACCATCAAATTAAGAAAATCATCAGTAAACACTGGCACCTACTACAAACTGATAAGACAATAGGATCATCTTTACCCCCAAAACCACCAATCGTCTTAACCAAAGCACCCAAAACAAAGTACACCACAACCACACAACACGATAAAAGACAGACCACGATATCACACTGTAAAGGTTTCCATAGATGCACCCAATGCAATAATTGTAAAGCCACTTCTTTCCCCAAAAAACGGAACTAATAATATCCACTGCCAATCACACGAACATACAATAAAAAAGGGGAAGAGGGGGGGAAGAAGTGAAAGGAAGGTTGAGGGAGAGGGAGGGGGAGAAAAGAGGAAGGAGGAGGGAGGGGAAAGAAGAAAAAGAAGAAGAAAGATGATGAATAGAAGGGAAATAAAAGGGGAAAAGAAGGGGGGAATAGGATGAGACAAAAATCACATATACAGTTTTAAATTAAAATCAACGTTTAGTCCATTAGGGGACAAAGTGTTTAGCGTGTGGATCCATTACTGTTGCAGTGGCTGCATACAGGGAATGGGAAATGACCCTTCCTCTAACCCAGCCACTCACCAGCATTTCCTGTTTTCTTCATACCACTCACATCTGATTTCACCAGCACATCCTTCAAATTTTGTCCCCTTGTACGTACTCTGAACAAGATGTAACGCGGATCCTGAATACAGTACACAGGGAGGCTACATTCTTAAGTGTTCCATCAGTAGATCTACTGCAAAGAAAATGGGATATGGAATCAAGGAGATTGATTACGCTAGAATTACACTTGGTTATGCTCAGCGAATATTATCGCGAACAACGAATACCAAGAGGGATTAGATCCCATATGAGTCCAAATCTCTTCCCAAATAATTACAAGTTTCATCAGATGTTCAGACAGATATCGAACAATTATGCTTTCGATGTCATGTTGTTAAATATGGAGTTCCTGCAAATGGATATTGACAAGCTAGACTCAAGCTAAATGTCTAGAGGTGGAGGACCAGCTAAAATCTTTGCTCACTCCCCAAGAATACCAGGATTCTAAAGAAAAGTTGGTCTCCAGGCTACTGAAGCATCAACATGAACTAGAGGAAGCCAAGAGGGTAAAATGGCACAGAGACATTGAAGATTGCAACAATGGCAAGATTTATACATGGCAAACACAACAGCAGAGAGAAGGCAAGAGACATAGAAGAAGACCTCGACAAGCTCATCCAAATTCAGCAATACCAAGAACAGATGGGTTTTTATCTACAGCTTTGGACAGTGATTCATCCGATATGTCCTTACGACAATCTTTTTTGTCCAAGGGCCCCCACCCAGAAGGAGACGTGGGGGCAGAAAGCACAGAAAGGGGTGTTTGTACCCGACAGAAGACGAACTACAAGCCACCGAGGGGATGAGCCAGCAACAGGAGAGGACATTAGTGGCAAATATCAGCTCTGTTTCTTTGTCTGAAATTGAGATGAGTGCTCTTGAAAAAGGGCTGTCATATTGTCCCACCACTGGTTTTCGGTTCAGATCGATTTAGAGACTTTTTGTCGTAGATTAAGATTGAACTGTAATTTTGAGAAGCTATGGATATAGATGTAATGTCATCCATAGTGTTGCTCGCGAATATTCGCAATTCGAATAGTATTCGCGAATATCGCATATTCGCGAATTCGCGAAGTTCGCGAATATAGCGCTATATATTCGTAATTACGAATATTGTTTTTTTTTTTTTTTTTTTTTTTTACAGTACACATCACAGTGATCACCCCTCTCTGCTTCCAGCTTGTGTGGTGTAAAGAAGGCTCTAATACTACTGTGTGAGACTGGCGTGCGAATGTTCGCATATGCGAACATTTGCATATGCTAATTTTCGCATATGCGAATTTCCGTTTATGTTAATTTTTGTATATGCTAATTTTCGCATACGCAAATTTTTCGCATTTGCGAAAATAAAACGAGAATATTACGAATATGCGAATATTCGCGAATATATGACGAATTTTCGTCCATATATTCGCGAATATTCGCGAATTCGAATATGGCCTATGCCGCTCAACACTAGTCATCCACACATAAACAAACCGAGCTCACATTGAGAGAGGTGGGACTATTCAACAAGAGCAATTACCAACCCCCGAGGTCCCATAGTGGCATTGAGGCATATATAAAAACTGTATGTGAACAGATTGAGCAGTTAAGATCTACATACAACAATAGGGATAGGTGGTATAATGCCTCTAGGTCTGAAATGGAGGCGAATAAAAAGTTGGCAAAAAATCCTAATATCACTATCAAGTCTGCGGATAAGGGGGGTGCCATCGTGGTGATGGACACCCCCTATATCTAGCAGAGGTATATAGGCAACTGGATAACCATACTGTATACTCTAAATTGGGATCTGATCCCCTGATGAGGATTCAGGACATTTTAACAAGAGCTGTTGAAAATTGTATCAAAGATGAAGAATTGTGCATTTTTTTGGTACAGGAACATCCACGTACATGGGTACTATATATGCTACCTAAGATCCCCAAGAACTTACGGAATCCCCTCGGCAGACGAATATATTTAAAATGGTTAACAAGGGCTTGGGGGGGGTATGTGCTGTTGTGTTTTTTTATTTAATTTAATTTTCAAGCTTAATAGTGGAAGCTGAGAAAGTCTATTACTAAGCCGAGGTTTAGCATTCACCCAATAAGCAGCTAGCACTAACCCCCAATTATTACCTTGGTACCAATCGCCACAAGTGTACCATTAAGAGTCAAAACAAGCAGGCCCAGAGCGTCAAAAATGGCCCAAAAATGGCAATATGAAATTATTTAAGCTGGGGAGGGCCAATTACATTGGTCCCCGCCCACCTTGGTACTGTCAGGCTGTTGGTGCTTGGCTGGTTTGTGGCAGGGAATGAAAAAAGGAGGAAACCACACGTTTTGTTTTTTTTCAAAAGCATTTATTTATTTTTGAATGCTGATCATCGACATAGTCCACCAAATCCGACATAGTCCATAGCACACATGTATTTGAAACAAGAAGAAATTAAATACACAAAAACTAACTCAGAAAGCTTATAAAGTGCATAAAGCTGTGTTTTCCAAACAGGGAGCTTCCAGTTGTTGCTAGTCTACAACCAATAGCTTTGTTTTAGTTTTGCAACAGCTGGAGGCTCTCTGTTTGGTTAACTCTGCCAGTCTGTTCACATTGCATGTTTATAACATGCCTTTTATTAAACAAAAAGTCATGCTAAAAATGCACAATGGGAGCAGAGCCTCACTTACCACCCTCGTTCCTGCCTGCAGCTCCACCTCTAGTGATGTCATCACTAGAGAGGGGCTACCCCTGACCAGGCTGGATTTATAAACTACTTATTCTGTATTGATCCTGAGAAACATCCGGTATTATACTCCAGAGCTGCACTCACTATTCTGCTGGTGAGGTCACTGTGTACATACATTATACTACTTATCCTGAACTGATCCTGAGTTATATCCTGCATTATACTCCAGAGCTGTACTCACTATTCTGCTGGTGGGGTCACTGTGTACATACATTACATTACTTATCCTGTACTGATCCTGAGTTATATCCTGTATTATACTCCAGAGTTGTACTCACTAATCTGCTGGTGGGGTCACTGTATACATACATTACATTACTTATCCTGTACTGATCCTGAGTTATATCCTGTATTATACTCCAGAGCTGCACTCACTATTCTGCTGGTGGGGTCACTGTATACATACATTACATCACTTATACTGTACTGATCCTGAGTTATATCCTGTATTATACTCCAGAGTTGTACTCACTATTCTGCTGGTGGGGTCACTGTATACATACATTACAGCACTTATACTGTACTGATCCTGAGTTATATCCTGTATTATTCTCCAGAGCTGCACTCACTATTCTGCTGGTGCGGTCACTGTGTAGGTTGCTATCTTTCTGTGACAAAAATGAGCCTCGTTTTTTGTCACAGACAGGTTGATAAATCTGGGCCAATCTTCTGGTGTCCTCCTTCCTTGCTTTAACCATGTCTTTCCACATCAATATTGGGAGCTACAACTGACATCTCAATAACAGAATAACACAAGGCACAGCTCAGCAGCAAATGGGAAAAACATCTTAACCTTAACCCAGTGCAGTCTTATAATCCCAGTGTGATAAGACTCTAATATTGTACGAATCAGAAGATGACATATGATGTTCTCTATTCGCCCACAAGCCGGCACACACCACAGCAGTATACAGAGAGTTTCTTGGCAGGCACATGCCATGGGATATGTTTTTGCCCCATTAATTACACAAGTCAAAAAGTGAAGTTCCATCCCATGATCCATATGAGTCCCCTCTACAGAGATCAGGAGGGGACACGTGGGCACCTCAGGCTTATTCCACCTAACTGGGAGCCCATCATTCTGCAAGAGTCTCTCTTCTCTACACTCCATAAAACATGTCATTATAATGGATCACAGAATATCCAATAAACATATGTAACTCATAACTATTGGTCTCCTATCTATCTATCATTTCTATCTAGTATCTACCTTTTCCCACCATGGTGCCCAAAAATGGTTAACAAATGTTCCATTGTATACAAAAAGTGTTGAAGAAATCCTATTCACGTGCAGATTGTTGAAATCAGCAGCAAAATCCGTGTCAACTCCATCATGTGCGAATGGGGCCCTATTCTGTTTCACAGTCTGTTTCATTGAACTTGACATTTAATACATCATATGCTTGTGAAAATGTCAAGTTTTGCTATATTTGTATGCAATATGGGGCCATCTCTGATGTGAGCTGAATCTGATAATAGCATGTGCCAAAAGATGGAAGACTGAATGCTTAGAAATTTGATTTGATGTTTTTATGGAAAATATAAAAATTTGAGTGTAGGTTGATGTTTTGTTTATTATTTTGCACTGTTGTGTAGTATAAAACATACGTAAAACACAGTGTCACTGGGCATTTATATACTGACACATAACTGTATTAGAAGTGACTCCGGATTAGACTGCAAGAGAGTACATGGCAATATCTTCTCCATACATCAACATAATATCTATCTATCTATCTAAAAAATAAGGAATACCGTGTATCTGCAGCACTCAAGTTCACGAAAAAATTTAAAAATGTATTCCATCCAAAAAAGTGAATGTCACATAGCAATGTTTCAACCAGCTTTCCTGGTCTTTCTCAAGCTCAGTACAAATGGCGCATTCCACACATTATATAGGGATACTAATCGGATATCTAATTAACAAATCAAGTGTACAAAAACATCTTTATCACACAATCATCACGTGTACAAGTGTATACAGTGATCCCTCAACTTACAATGGCCTCAACATACAATAGTTTCAACATACCATGGTCTTTTCTGGACCATTGTAAGTTGAAACCAGACTCATCATACAATGTACAGACAGTCCAGATCTGTGAAACGTGTCAATGAACTGACCAATCAGAATGGGCATTCACTGGTAAAACTCCTGTATTACTGAAGCGTATGCACTGACTGATGTCTGGTAGCGCCCCCTACAGTACAGGGAGGTATTACATGTTCTGTACTCTTTACCTGTACCAGGGTTAGCTGCTCCTTTGGACACCAGGTGGGAGCGGCTCCAGGTTACTTTTTTTTTTAGGACATTGCGTGTACTGTACAGGACCCCGAAGAAGCTCCTGTCCTCTACATAGACCAGTGCTTCCCAAGCAGGGTGCCCCCAGCTGTTGCAAAACTAAAACTCCCAGGATGCCCGGACAGCCTTTGGCTGTCCGGGCATGCTAGGAGTTGTAGTTTTGCAACAGTTGGGGGCTCCCTGCTTGGGAAACACTGACATAGACAGTGATTACAGCTCCCAGCAGATCTTACTTACTTTTATATGTAAGGATTTGCTTTATCTATATTAGTTATCTACTTATTTTTCTTTAATTCTCCCTTTTTCCTATTTTTGGATGACATTTTGTTGCCTTTAGAAACAATTACCAGGTTTCCATAGAGGTCTGGTCTCAACATACAATGGTTTCAACATACAATGGTTGTCCCAGAACCAATTAATATTGTAACTTGAGGGACCACTGTATATTCAATTCAACATGCCTAAGCAATATATGTGCATTATAATAAATCACGTCTATAGCAATAGATATAAATCATGGACTCGAGGGACAGGGACATAATACTCCCCCTTTATAAAGCATTGGTACGGCCTCACCTGGAATATGCTGTTCAGTTTTGGTCACCTGTCCATAAAAGGGACACTGTGGAGGTGGAAAGGGTGCAGAGACGCGCGACTAAACTAATATGGGGCATGGAACATCTTAGCTATGAGGAGTGATTAAAGGAGTTACAATTGTTTAGTCTTGAGAAGAGACGTTTAAGGGGGGATATGATAAACGTATATAAGTATATTAATGGCCCATACAAAAAATATGGAGAAAAACTGTTTCAGGTTAAACCCCCCCAAAGGACGAGGGGGCACTCCCTCCGTCTGGAGAAGAAAAGGTTTAGTCTCAAGGGGCGACACGCCTTCTTTACCATGAGAACTGTGAACTTATGGAACAGTCTACCTCAGGAACTGGTCACAGCAGGAACAATTAACAGCTTTAAAACAGGATTAGATACATTCCTGGAACAAAATAACATTAATGCTTATGAAGAAATATAAAATCCCATCCCTTCCCCAATATCGCGCCACACCCCTACCCTTCAATTCCCTGGTTGAACTTGATGGACATATGTCTTTTTTCGACCGTACTAACTATGTAACTATGTAACTATGTAACTATGTAACCCTTAATAGGGTCCTGATTATAACTCAGGACATGTGTTCATGTGATTACAATTATTTAAAATTAATATGTTACAGTTAAAGAAGGGTAATCACTCATGCAGAGCCAGCATGAAAAAACTTGGCTTGGGTATATTCCACAGCGCATGTGCACCAGAAGTGCGTCATCCTGAGTGAGATACTCAGAACTACACGCACTCTCAGCAGGGAGCGTCTATGTAATTAAGGTAACATGCTCCACTGTGTAAGCGCATGCGTTATGGGAACTTTAAAGCGTACGGTACCATCTTTCAATAGGGCAAACAGGTGTCAGTATATTTAATAAACCAAAAGAATAAACATAAAAAATATGAAAAATCTAATCTACAAAAACAGGTCAGGTAAGTGGTAAGTACATCCATTTACATATACAGTGATCCCTCAACATACGATGGTAATCCATTCCAAATGGACCATCGTTTGTTGAAACCATCGTATGTTGAGGGATCCGTGCAATGTAAAGTATAGGACAGTGGTCTACAACCTGCGGACCTCCAGATGTTGCAAAACTACAACACCCAGCATGCCCGGACAGCCGTTGGCTGTCCGGGCATGCTGGAAGTTGTAGTTTTGCAACATCTGGAGGTCTGCTGGTTGAAGACCACTGGTATTAAAGGTTGTACTGACGTGTCCCCACCGCTCCAGACCGTCACCGCTCATCACCGCTGCCCTGGATGTCACCGTCCATCCCTGTCGCCTCTTCTCAGGGTGTCCCCGATGCTCCGGCAAGGCCTCTGCTTCCCCGGCATCCTCGCTCTCCGTCGCTGCCATCACGTCGCTACGCACACCGCTCCTATTGGATGACGGGACGGCGTGCGCAGCGACGTGATGACAACGATGGAGAGCGCCGACGATGCAGGGGATCCTGAAGAGGACGCGCCGGAGCCCCGAAGACAGGTAAGTGATCATCAGCGGACCACACGGGGCACCGTAAACGGCTATACGGTGGCAGCTGAAGCAGTCTGCGCTGCCGGATAGCCGTTTATACGATTGCCCCGACATACAAAAGCATCATATGTTGATGCTGCCTTCAACATGCGATGGCCTCTGAGAGCCCATCGTATCTTGAAATGATCGTATGTTGGGGGGGGGGGGGGGGGTCACTGTACACATTCAGCCCCATTACTAAGCCAGTGTAGCGGTGTTTATCAGGACCCAGAATCCGGCAAATAGATGGAATCCCCAAGAACCAGCTCACTAATGCACCGTCTGAACAGACCCTCACGGTCAAGAAAACTCAGGGGCATGTTGAACCACACAGGTATGCAGAACACCCACTCCCTTCCTAGACCTGTATAAATCCAACTGAAAATAATAGAAATAAAGTAAAATAATGAAGAAAATAGAAAAATGAAGAAAAAAAAATTAAAGCATGAAAAAATAAATGAATAAAATAATATTAGGGGTGCATTAAAGTAAATAGTGTGTTCCCATGTATCCACTCAGTAATGCGCAAGACCAAAATTGTAATGAATTCACATAACATTTATTAAGAAAAACATATTAGAGTTATGAAATGATAAAATTTTATTGTACAGGGATATTATCGCAAACATTACATTTGTATTGATTATACTGACACAGATGTATAACCCAATCCTGGCTGTCTCAGAGAATTACCGCTTCCCTACATCCCTGTGTGGAGTTTTAAACTCTTCATTCAAACCGGAAGGTTTTAACGTATTTAAATTGAATATCGATTTTAGTTCACATCTCTTGAGAATACCCTGTCTGTCACCTCCACGTCTCATTGGGGGAATATGATCTACCACCATAAATCTTAGTTGTTTCATTGTGGCCCATGTCCGTGAAGTATTTAGATACTGGGAGATCAGTTCTCTTTTTACGAATTGTGCATCGGTGCTGGTTCAGTCTGGTTTTTAACCCCTTAAGGACCAAGGACGTACTGACGTTACACAGTAACCCCGCGTCATATCACGGCGGGCCCGGCGTCATAGTGAAGCCGGGACCCGCCTCTAATAGCGCGCAGCGCCGATCGCGGCGCCGCGCGCTATTAACCCTTTAGCCGCGCGCTCAGAGCTGAGCCGCGCGGCTAAAAGTGAAAGTGAAAGTTCCCGGCTAGCTCAGTCGAGCTGTTCGGGATAGCCGCGGCTAATCGCGGCATCCCGAACAGCTGACAGGACAGCGGGAGGGCCCCTTCCTGCCTCCTCGCTGTCCGATCGCCGAATGACTGCTCAGTGCCTGAGATCCAGGCATGAGCAGTCATGCGGCAGAATCGTTGATCACTGGTTTCTTATGAGAAACCAGTGATCAACATAGAAGATCAGTGTGTGCAGTGTTATAGGTCCCTATGGGACCTATAACACTGCAAAAAAAAAGTGAATAAAGATCATTTAACTCCTCCCCTATTAAAAGTTTGAATCACCCCCCTAAGCATATATGGTATCACCGCGTGCGGAAATGTCCGAATTATAAAAATATATCATTAATTAAACCGCTCGGTCAATGGCGTGCGCGCAAAAAAATTCCAAAGTCCAAAATAGTGCATTTTTGGTCACTTTTTATATCATTTAAAAATGAATAAAAAGCGATCAATAAGTCTTATCAATGCAAAAATGGCACCGTTAAAAACCTCAGATCACGGCGCAAAAAATGAGCCCTCATACTGCCCCATACACAGAAAAATAAAAAGTTATAGGGGTCAGAAGATGACAATTTTAAACGTATTAATTTTCCTGCATGTAGTTATGATTTTTTCCAGAAGTCCGACAAAATCAAACCTATATAAGTAGGGTATCATTTTAATCGTATGGACCTACAGAATAAATATCAGGTGTCATTTTTACCGAAAAATGTACTACGTAGAAACGGAAGCCCCCAAAAGTTACAAAACAGCATTTTTATTTCAATTTTGTCGCACAATGATTTTTTTTCCCGTTACACCGTAGATTTTTGGGCACAATGACTGATGTCATTACAAAGTAGAATTGGTGACGCAAAAAATAAGCCATCATATGGATTTTTAGGTGCAAAATTTATGATTTATGATTTTTTAAAGGCAAGGAGCAAAAAACCAAAATGCAAAAACGGAAAAAACCCCGGTCCTTAAGGGGTTAAGTCCCATGTGGTCTTTCCAACATAAGATGAACTGCACGTCAAAAAATGTTTGATAGGATACACTACTCCTGCAGAAGGGTGTACAAACTCTCTCCCTTTACACATAAGTCCACAATTAATGCATGATCTGCACGGGTAGCTACCTTTCTTAGGCATAGTCATACATCATCATCTATCATCTCCTATCTATATATCATCTATCTATCATCTTCTGTCTATCTATCTACACCAAAACGAAGAAATCCAGCAGCACTCTTATATGCGTGAAACTTTAGTGCAGTTTATTCACCCAATGTCATAGCAACGTTTCGGCTGTCCACTTGCAGCCTTTCTCATGCTTGAGAAAGGCTGCAAGTGGGCAGCCGAAACGTCTTTATGACATCGGGTGAATAAACTGCACTAAAGTTTCATGTATATCGGAGTGCTGCTGGATTTCTTCGTTTTGGTGTAGATAACATTTCTGGGACATTTATCTGCTTGCACCTGTTACTGTTTGCCATATGTGTGGTTGTGCTGCTTCTTCCTGATGTGTCATCTATCTATCTCATATCTATATCATATCTATCTCATATCTATCTATCTCATATCTATCTATCTCATATCTATCTATCTCATATCTATCTATCTATCTCCTATCTATCTATCTCCTATCTATCTCCTATCTATCTCCTATCTATCTATCTCCTATCTATCTCCTATCTATCTATCTATCTCATATCTATCTATCTCATATCTATCTATCTCATATCTATCTATCTCATATCTATCTATCTCATATCTATCTCATATCTATCTATCTCTCTATCTATCTCCTATCTATCTCCTATCTATCTATCTATCTCATATCTATCTATCTCATATCTATCTATCTCATATCTATCTATCTCATATCTATCTATCTCATATCTATCTCATATCTATCTCCTATCTATCTATCTCATATCTATCTATCTATCTCATATCTATCTATCTATCTCATATCTATCTATCTATCTATCTATCTCCTATCTATCTATCTCATATCTATTATCTCTCTATCTATCAATCATCTGCTTAATATCTATCCTATATTTCTTTATTTATCTATTACCTATCTTATTTGTTAATCTGTTTATGAATCTATCTCATACCTCTCTACAGTATCTATAGATCTATCCATCTATTTATTTATCATCTACCCATATATCTCATTTATATCTATTCAATGTCTTTTTAGTAAGTAGCTTCTATTATCTGTCTATCCATATATATTGTTTCCTCATGTCTAATATCGATATCTATTCCATATCAATATAATTGCATGGATCTTTCTACATATACATGTGTGTATAGTTCTAGTCACAGTTCCCTTGCGCAGTAACAGGCTTTACATTCCAGTCCTTGAGCTGCTGTACAGATAGAGATTAGGAAACTGAGGAGACGGAGGTAAAGAATGAGAGAAGGAGAGTGAAGAGAGAACAGACAGAAAATCACTGAGGAAGGAGGGAGACGGCAGAGGAGCAGATAGACTGCAGAGGGAAGCAGAGAGAACTCGCTCCACCGGAGAAGAGACAGCTCAGAGAGGGGAGGGGAGCGGAGACTGCTGAGGGGCTGAGAGGGGCAGGTTCTGGGAATGAAAGGATTAACAAGACGGTTATGGCTGTAGGGAGGGACAGAGGGGAGAAGGAGAAGATTTAGGGTCTGTTCACACCAAGTCCTCTCTGATGTTCTTCACTTATCTGGAGGTAGCTGAGACCAGTATCCCCTGCCTGCTGACGGTCAGTCCTTGTGAAGGCTTCCCTGCATTCTGGTTGTCAAATGTGTAGGTTTCCTGAATCCTGAGAGTCATCCCTTATGAAGGTTCCCCTGCCTGCTGGTGGTCATCCCAAGTTAAGGTTCTCCTGTCTGCTGGTGGTCATCCCAAGTGAATGTTCCCCTGCCTGCTGGTGGTCATCCCAAGTGAAGGTTCTCCTGCTTGCTGGTGGTCATCCCAAGTGAAGGTTCTCCTGCTTGCTGGTGGTCATCCCAAGTGAAGGTTCCCCTGCCTGCTGGTGGTCATCCCAAGTAAAGGTTCTCCTGCCTGCTGGTGGTCATCCCAAGTAAAGGTTCTCCTGCCTGCTGGTGGTCATCCCAAGTAAAGGTTCTCCTGCCTGCTGGTGGTCATCCCAAGTAAAGGTTCTCCTGCCTGCTGGTGGTCATCCCAAGTAAAGGTTCTCCTGCCTGCTGGTGGTCATCCCAAGTGAAGGTTCTCCTGCCTGCTGGAGGTCATCCCAAGTGAAGGTTCCCCTGCCTTCTGGTGGTCATCCCAAGTGAAGGTTCCCCTGCCTGCTGGTGGTCATCCCAAGTGAAGGTTCCCCTGCCTGCTGGTGGTCATCCCAAATGAAGGTTCCCCTGCCTGCTGGTGGTCATCCCAAGTGAAGGTTCCCCTGCCTGCTGGTGGTCATCCCAAGTAAAGGTTCTCCTGCCTGCTGGTGGTCATCCCAAGTAAAGGTTCTCCTGCCTACTGGTGGTCATCCCAAGTAAAGGTTCTCCTGCCTGCTGGAGGTCATCCCAAGTGAAGGTTCCCCTGCCTGCTGATGGTCATCCCAAGTAAAAGTACTGGTCCAGACTCTGGATCTCCTCTCCACACTTAAGCAAGCTAGGTGCAGTTAAGTTGGACCTGTTACATCCAGGCATCATGCACTTGAACGCAACTCTCCAGGTTCCTCTGGCGGATGGGGTGCAGTCTCTTCAGGCTCAGGACTATGTGGTGCCCACCACGATGGACATGAACATCACCAATGTCAGCACCCAGCATATCATGGCTGAGAGTGACCTGGATGTCAACACAGACATTTTCTCCAAGATCGTTGTGACCATTATATACCTGTTCCTCTTTGTGGTCGGCTGCACTGGCAACACAATCACAGCCTACACTCTGGTGAGGAAGAAGTCCTTGCAGAACTTGCAGAGCACTGTCCACTACCACCTGGCCAGCCTGGCACTCTCCGACCTCCTCATACTACTCCTCAGCATGCCCATTGAACTGTACAACTTCATCTGGGTCCACCATCCCTGGGCTTTTGGCAACACAGTGTGTAAGGGCTACTACTTCCTCAGAGACGCCTGCACCTATGCCACTGCCCTGAACATTGCCAGCCTCAGTGTGGAAAGGTACATGGCTATCTGCCACCCCTTCAAAGCCAAAAGTATCATGTCCAGGAGCCGGACTAAGAAGCTCATTTCTTTCATTTGGCTGGCCTCGCTTCTACTGGCCACCCCCATGATATTCACCATGGGGGAAATCTATGGCTTAGGGGTCGTGGACCCAGACGACCTCATCTGTACCAGGATTGTGGAAATGTCTTCATTCAAGACTGTCATTCAGGTGAGTGCAGAGGATTATCTCCTACACTTGATGTGAGCCTTAGACCGCTGCCTGTAGGGACTGCTCATAGTTATAGTAACTGTTTTTGCACGATGTCTCACTACATGTATTATAGCAACTGTTTAACTAAAGTAAGTATTATAATTATTATCATTACAACTTACATATTATATATGTGTCATATCTATCTGTCTGTCTATCTAAACATTGATCGAGTTTATCTATCTATCCATGTAAAATATTCCTAGCCCTCAAATCTACCTGTCTGCCTACCTACCAATGTCAATTTTATCAATCTATCTATTTATCTATCTATACATCTCAGGTCTATCGTTTTACCTATTTATTTATCCATCCAGCCATGTAAAGTATATCTATATAGCTACCCAAGTTAATCTATCCATCAATCCACATTGCAATCCATATAGCTAAAATCAATCAATCTAATATCTATCTATCTGTCAAATATCTATATATCCATCCATCCATTTATCCATGTGATGTCTATCTACATATTTATCTAATGTTTCCTAATTCCTACATTCTATATTAATATCCACCTATCTATCTATGTCATATCTATCTGTCTATCCATCCCATATCTATCTATCTATCTATCTCATATCTATCTATCTATCTATCTATCTTCTGTCTGTCTATCTCTCATATCTATCTAATATCTATCTATCTATCTCATATCTATCTATCTATCTATCTCCTATCTATCTATATATCTATCTCATACCTATCTATCTATCTCATATCTATCTATCTACAGTATTTATCTATCTATCTCATATCTATCTCTTATCTATCTCAAAATTGTCACTCTATCCAAGTGAAGTTTATCTACTCCATTAGAAATTTGAGACCCTTGTCCATTATTCTATGTCATATCTATCTATGACAAGTTTATCTACAGATCTTTGTAATTTTCATCCAACCTTGTATTGTAAAATTTTAGATGGAATTATTTTCACACTATTCAAACATATTTGTAATTAAGTTATTAATCTTTGCCATAAACCAGTATAATAAATACACGTTACATCATGTTTGTGTTCTGGATAGGAATTATCTATGAGAGAGGTCCTTAACACTTTTTATCTCTGTCAGCTCTTGGCCGGTCTAGAGAAGCGTTATGGAGTCTTCCTAATTTTGTGGTGTCAATGAGTATTTGTAATTTCTAGTGGTGAAGTTATGGACCTGATCCAATGATTCCAGATTAAGAATCTTTGATATATGGCAGTGGTCTGCAACCTGTGGCTCTTCAGCTGTTGTAAAACCACAACTCTCAGCAGGCCCTTGCAGCCGAAGGCATGTTGAGAGTTGTAGTTTTACTGAAGAGCCACAAGTTGCAGATTGTTAAAATGTCCTTGATACAACTTCACTCAATTCCCTAAACACTCCTAAATGGCTAATAAGAGATTCTATTGAACCATGTTGGTGCTTGCGCTTTCATTTACATCAGATTAATGGCATTCCTCTTGCAGCAGAGGCGTCTCTGACGGGATATAAAAGATTGCTGCTCTGTGCATTGTGACTTATTGATCGCCTCTGTTGTGGGGATAGATTTTATTATTATCGGACATGACATAAATTTATAGTATTTCTATCCCGTGGTTGGGAATTATGTTGCAACAAATTCTCCTTTTCCTGCCTAAATGTATCTAGGATGTAGAAAAAGAGACTCCAGCAGGATTTTCCTCTGCAGATACATTAAATCTATTATGCAAGAACTAATCTTTGAGCTCACGTATTAATATTTTTCAGTAGGAATTATACAATACGTGACACTTTTTACTTAATTTTCCATATTAAGAGAGAGACCCAAGATTGTCCCATTCCGTGCACTAGCAAAATGGCATACACAGTGGTCAGTGAAAGCTCATAGGAAAAAATGTATAAAGGTACCCAAAGACAATTTGGGGGCTCCATATTTCTGATGTGGCCAACAAGACCTGATATGTATGGGCCAATCTTATTGTCCACTGTTAGAGAAAACAAGATTCAGAATATTGAATTTCATCTTGCCTGATTCTGTAGCTAAGTGGTGCCCAACTCCTAGCATGAAAGGCTGTCTGGGCGCTGGGAGTTGTACTATTGAAAAAGCTAAAGAAACACTGGTTGAGATACACTGGTCTATAGCAATAAAAAGTATGGGGGACTATCAGGTTAGTTAAGGACAGATGCCGCATTGTTCATAGAAATGCAAATGCAGTCAGCTCACGGTAGTCCTCCGCAAGGCGTAGAGCCTCCAATAGTAGAAATTTAGGAACGAAAGCCAGCGGTAAAATCACTTCTCCCTTATTGAAAAATAAAGCATGCTAGATCTTTTGCATCCGATGCCCCATTCATTGCCACATAGGTCTAAATGGTACATGGCACAGGACCTCTGGTATAGTTAACCCCCAGAAAATTTTACCATGATGCTACCCCTTTAGTTATCAATGTCTATAGGTGACCATTAAGCAGAATGTAATATATTTAAACTTCAGAACAAATGCATCCCTCCTCCCCTCCATTTATCTCTACATATTGGGATCACCAAATTGCACAACAATTTTTATATAGCTTAGATTGAGACCTATGAATGTTTTGCCCAGATAAGTATAGATAGATAGATATATATATATAGATATAAAGATATGTAATAGATAGATAGTTATTAGATAGATAGATATAAGATACATATGAGATAGATATAAGATAGATATGAGATAGATATATGAAAGATAGATAGATATGAGAGATAGATGGATATGATAGTTCATATAGTTCAGAATAGTTCCACCATTCTGTCTCCCACGGACACCTTCTTTGTTTCTTCCATGTCTCTTTCAGATCATGTCTTGACACTTCATATTTCTGATTATATGACTAGTTATTCTTTTCCCATGGCAACACATCACAGTGTCAGTGTGTCATTAGCTTACCATGTCAGCTATCAATACATATGATAAAGATCTAGTCTCCAGTTTCCCATGTATATTCCTTCCTCCTAGGAGTTAATAGGACTGCATATCTATAGGCCGGAAGAACAAGTATGACTAATGTAACGGTAATATAAAAGTGACTATTAGTTTATTTACCACATTTATTGTACATGGGGAAGAAGGACCCATGAGGTGTGTATATCTCTGTACATGGAGGAGATTCATGAGGTGTATATATATATCTATACATGGAGGAGACCCATGAGGGGTGTATATCTCTATACACGGAGGAGACTCATGAGGTGTGTATATCTCTGTACATGGAGGAGACCCATGAGGTGTATATATCTCTATACATGGAGGAGACTCATGAGGTGTATATATCTCTGTACATGGAGGAGACCCATGAGGTGTGTATATCTCTGTACATGGAGGAGACCCATGAGGTGTATATATCTCTATACATGGAGGAGACTCATGAGGTGTATATATCTCTGTACATGGAGGAGACCCATGAGGTGTGTATATCTCTGTACATGGAGGAGACCCATGAGGTGTATATATCGCTATACATGGAGGAGACCCATGAGGTGTATATATCTCTAAACATGGAGGAGATCCATGAGGTGTGTATATCTCTGTACATGGAGGAGACCCATGAGGTGTGTATATCTCTGTACATGGAGGAGACCCATGAGGTGTGTATATCTCTGTACATGGAGGAGACCCATGAGGTGTGTATATATCTATACATGGAGGAGATCCATGAGGTGTGTATATCCCTATACATGTAGGAGACCCATGAGGTGTGTATATATCTGTACATGGAGGAGACCCATGAGGTGTGTATATATCTATACATGGAGGAGATCCATGAGGTGTATATATCTCTATACATGGAGAAGACCCATGAGGTGTGTATATCTCTGTACATGGAGGAGACCCATGAGGTGTATATAAATCTGTACATGGAAGAGACCCATGAGGTGTATATATCTCGGTACATGGAGGAGACCAATGAGATCTGTTTATCTCTGTACATGGAGGAGATCCATGAGGTCTGTTTATCTCTGTACATGGAAGAGACCCATTAGGTGTGTATATCTCTATACATGGAGGAGACCCATGAGGTGTATATCTCTGTACATGGAGAGGACCCATGAAGTGTATATATCTCTGTACATGGAGGAGACCCATGAGGTGTGTATATATCTCTGTACATGGAGGACACCCCTGAGGTGTATATCTGTGTACATGGAGGAGACCCATGAGGTGTATATATCTATACACGGAGAAGACCCATAAGATGTGTATATCTCTATACATGGAGGAGACTCATGAGGTTTATATATCTCTGTACATGGAGGAGACCCATGAGGTGTGTATATCTCTGTACACAGAGGAGACCAATGAGATCTGTTTATCTCTGTACATGGAGGAGACCCATGAGGTGTGTATATCTCTATGCATGGAGGACACCCCTGAGGTGTATATCTCTGTACATGAAGGACACACATGAGGTGTATATCTCTGTACGTGGAGGAGATCCATGAGGTCTGTTTATCTCTGTACATGGAAGAGACCCATGAGGTGTATATATCTCTGTACATGGAGGAGACCCATGAGGTGTGTGTATATATCTGTACATCAAGGAGACCCATGAGGTGTGTGTATATATCTGTACATGGAGGAGACCCATGAGGTGCATATATCTCTCTACATGGAGGAGACCCATGAGGTGTATATATCTCTGTACATGGAGGAGATCCATGAGGTCTGTTTATCTCTGTACATGGAAGAGACCCATTAGGTGTGTATATCTCTATATATGGAGGAGACCCATGAGGTGTGAATATCTATATACATGGAGGAGACCCATGAGGTGCATATATCTCTGTACATGGATGGGACCCATGAGGTGTATATCTCTGTACATGGAGGAGACCCATGAGGTGTATATATTTATACACAGAGAAGACCCATATGGTGTGTATCTCTCTATACATGAAGGAGACTCATGAGGTTTATACATCTCTGTACATGGAGGAGACCCATGAGGTGTATATATCTCTGTACATGGAGGAGATCCATGAGGTCTGTTTATCTCTGTACACGGAAGAGACCCATTAGGTGAGTATATCTCTATACATAGAGGAGGCCCATGAGGTGTGAATATCTATATACATGGAGGAGACCCATGAGGTGCATATATCTCTGTACATGGAGGAGACCCATGAGGTGTATATCTCTGTACATGGAGGAGACCCATGAGGTGTATATATCTATACACGGAGAAGAACCATAAGGTGTGTATATCTCTATACATGGAGGAGACTCATGAGGTTTATATATCTCTGTACATGGAGGAGACCCATGAGGTGTGTATATCTCTGTACACAGAGGAGACCAATAAGATCTGTTTATCTCTGTGCATGGAGGAGACCCATGAGGTGTGTATATCTCTATACATGGAGGACACCCCTGAGGTGTATATATCTCTGTACATGAAGGACACACATGAGGTGTATATCTCTGTACATGGAGGAGATCCATAAGGTCTGTTTATCTCTGTACATGGAAGAGACCCATGAGGTGTATATATCTCTGTACATGGAGGAGACCCATGAGGTCTGTTTATCTCTGTACATCAAGGAGACCCATGAGGTGTGTGTATATATCTGTACATGGAGGAGACCCATGAGGTGTATATATCTCTGTACATGGAGGAGATCCATGAGGTCTGTTTATCTCTGTACATGGAAGAGACGCATGAGGTGTGTATATCTCTGTACATGGAGGAGACCCATGAGGTGTGAATATCTATATACATGGAGGAGACCCATAAGGTGTATGTTACGCCGAGCGCTCCGGGTCCCCGCTCCTCCCCGGAGCGCTCGCAACATCCTCGCTACGGCAGCGCCACGGTCAGATCCACTGACCGGGTGCGCTGCGATACCGCCTCCAGCCGGGATGCGATTCGCGATGCGGGTGGCGCCCGCTCGCGATGCGCACCCCGGCTTCCGTACCTGACTCGCTCTCCCTCGGTCCTGTCCCGGCGCGCGCGGCCCCGCTCCCTAGGGCGCGCGCGCGCCGGGTCTCTGCGATTTAAAGGGCCACTGCGCCATTGATTGGCGCAGTGTTTCCAATTAGTGTCTTCACCTGTGCACTCCCTATGTATACCTCACTTCCCCTGCACTCCCTCGCCGGATCTTGTTGCCCTTGTGCCTAGTGAAAGCGTTCCCTTGTGTGTTCCTAGCCTGTGTTCCAGACCTCCTGCCGTTGCCCCTGACTACGATCCTTGCTGCCTGCCCCGACCTTCTGCTACGTCCGACCTTGCTTTTGTCTACTCCCTTGTACCGCGCCTATCTTCAGCAGTCAGAGAGGTTGAGCCGTTGCTAGTGGATACGACCTGGTTACTACCGCCGCAGCAAGACCATCCCGCTTTGCGGCGGGCTCTGGTGAACACCAGTAGTAACTTAGAACCGGTCCACTAGCACGGTCCACGCCAATCCCTCTCTGGCACAGAGGATCCACCTCCTGCCAGCCGGCATCGTGACACTAGATCCGGCCATGGATCCCGCTGAAGTACCTCTGCCAGTTGTCGCCGACCTCACCACAGTGGTCGCCCAGCAGTCACAACAGATAGCGCAACAAGGCCACCAGCTGTCTCAACTGACCGTGATGCTACAGCAGCTACTACCACAGCTTCAGCAATCATCTCCTCCGCCAGCTCCTGCACCTCCTCCGCAGCGAGTGGCCGCTTCAGGCCTACGACTATCCTTGCCGGATAAATTTGATGGGGACTCTAAGTTTTGCCGTGGCTTTCTTTCACAATGTTCCCTGCACTTGGAGATGATGCCGGACCAGTTTCCTACTGAAAGGTCTAAGGTGGCTTTCGTAGTCAGCCTTCTGTCTGGAAAAGCTCTGTCATGGGCCACACCGCTCTGGGACCGCAATGACCCCGTCACTGCCTCAGTACACTCCTTCTTCTCGGAAATTCGTAGTGTCTTTGAGGAACCTGCCCGAGCCTCTTCTGCTGAGACTGCCCTGCTGAACCTGGTCCAGGGTAATTCTTCCGTTGGCGAGTACGCCATACAATTCCGTACTCTTGCTTCTGAACTATTCTGGAATAATGAGGCCCTCTGCGCGACCTTTAAAAAAGGCCTATCCAGCAACATTAAAGATGTTCTGGCCGCACGAGAAATTCCTGCTAATCTACATGAACTCATTCATCTTGCCACTCGCATTGACATGCGTTTTTCCGAAAGGCGTCAGGAGCTCCGCCAGGATATGGACTTTGTTCGCACGAGGCGTTTTTTCTCCCCGGCTCCTCTCTCCTCTGGTCCTCTGCAATCCGTTCCTGTGCCTCCCGCCGTGGAGGCTATGCAAGTTGACCGGTCTCGCCTGACACCTCAAGAGAGGACACGACGCCGCATGGAGAATCTCTGCCTGTACTGTGCCGGTACCGAACACTTCCTGAAGGATTGTCCTATCCGTCCTCCCCGCCTGGAAAGACGCACGCTGACTCCGCACAAAGGTGAGACAGTCCTTGATGTCTACTCTGCTTCTCCACGTCTTACTGTGCCTGTGCGGATATCGGCATCTACCTTCTCCTTCTCTACTATGGCCTTCTTGGATTCCGGATCTGCAGGAGACTTTATTTTGGCCTCTCTCATCAACAGGTTCAACATCCCGGTAACCAGTCTCGCCAGACCCCTCTACATCAATTTTGTTAACAATGAAAGATTGGACTGTACCATACGTTACCGCACGGAGCCCCTCCTAATGTGCATCGGACCTCATCATGAAAAAATTTAGTTTTTGGTCCTCCCCAATTGCACTTCCGAAATTCTCCTTGGACTACCGTGGCTTCAACGCCATTCCCTGGATTGGTCCACAGGGGAGATCAAGAGCTGGGGTACCTCTTGTTTCAAGGACTGCCTTAAACCGGTTCCCAGTACTCCCTGCCGTGACCCTGTGGTTCCCCCTGTAACCGGTCTCCCTAAGGCCTATATGGACTATGCTGACGTATTTTGCAAGAAACAAGCTGAGACTCTACCTCCTCACAGGCCTTATGACTGTCCTATTGACCTCCTCCCGGGCACTACTCCACCCCGGGGCAGAATTTATCCTCTGTCCGCCCCAGAGACTCTTGCTATGTCTGAGTACATCCAGGAAAATTTAAAAAAGGGGTTTATCCGCAAATCCTCCTCTCCTGCCGGAGCTGGATTTTTCTTGGTGTCCAAAAAAGATGGCTCCCTACGTCCTTGCATTGACTACCGCGGACTTAATAAAATCACGGTAAAGAACCGCTACCCTCTACCTCTTATCTCTGAACTCTTTGATCGCCTCCAAGGTGCCCACATCTTTACCAAACTGGACTTAAGAGGTGCTTATAATCTCATCCGCATCAGGGAGGGGGACGAATGGAAAACGGCATTTAACACTAGAGATGGACACTTTGAGTATCTGGTCATGCCCTTTGGCCTGTGCAACGCCCCTGCCGTCTTCCAAGACTTTGTTAATGAAATTTTTCGTGATCTCTTATATTCCTGTGTTGTTGTGTATCTGGACGATATTCAGATTTTTTCTGCCAACCTAGAAGAACACCGCCAGCATGTCCGCATGGTTCTTCAGAGACTTCGAGACAATCAACTTTATGCCAAAATGGAGAAATGTCTGTTTGAATGTCAATCTCTTCCTTTCCTAGGATACTTGGTCTCTGGCCAGGGACTACAAATGGATCCAGACAAACTCTCTGCCGTCTTAGATTGGCCACGCCCCTCCGGACTCCGTGCTATCCAACGTTTTTTGGGGTTCGCCAATTATTACAGACAATTTATTCCACATTTTTCCACCATTGTGGCTCCTATCGTGGCTTTAACCAAGAAGAACGCCAATCCTAAGTCATGGCCTCCTCAAGCGGAAGACGCCTTTAAACAGCTCAAGTCTGCCTTTTCTTCTGCTCCCGTGCTCTCCAGACCTGACCCATCTAAACCCTTCCTATTGGAGGTTGATGCCTCCTCAGTAGGAGCTGGAGCGGTTCTTCTACAAAAAAATTCTTCTGGGCATGCTGTTACTTGTGTTTTTTTTTCTAGGACCTTCTCTCCGGCGGAGAGGAACTACTCCATCGGGGATCGAGAGCTACTGGCCATTAAATTAGCACTTGAGGAATGGAGGCATCTGCTGGAGGGATCAAAATTTCCAGTTATTATTTACACCGATCACAAGAATCTCTCCTATCTCCAGTCTGCCCAACGGCTGAACCCTCGCCAGGCCAGGTGGTCTCTGTTCTTTGCCCGGTTTAATTTTGAAATTCACTTTCGCCCTGCCGATAAGAACATTAGGGCCGATGCTCTCTCTCGTTCCTCGGATGCCTCGGAAGTAGAGCTCTCTCCGCAACACATCATTCCTCCTGACTGCCTGATCTCCACTTCTCCAGCCTCCATCAGGCAAACTCCTCCAGGGAAGACCTTCGTTTCTCCACGCCAACGCCTCGGAATCCTCAAATGGGGTCACTCCTCCCATCTCGCAGGCCATGCGGGCATCAAGAAATCCTTGCAACTCATCTCTCGTTTCTATTGGTGGCCGACTCTGGAAACGGATGTTGTTGATTTTGTGCGGGCCTGCACTGTCTGTGCCCGGGATAAGACTCCTCGCCAGAAGCCTGCTGGTCTTCTTCATCCTCTGCCTGTCCCCGAACAGCCTTGGTCTCTGATTGGTATGGACTTTATTACAGACTTACCCCCATCCCGTGGCAACACTGTTGTTTGGGTGGTCGTTGATCGATTTTCCAAGATGGCACATTTTATTCCTCTTCCTGGTCTTCCTTCAGCGCCTCAGTTGGCAAAACAATTTTTTGTACACATTTTTCGTCTTCACGGGTTGCCCACGCAGATCGTCTCGGATAGAGGCGTCCAATTCGTGTCTAAATTCTGGAGGGCTCTCTGTAAACAACTCAAGATTAAATTAAACTTTTTTTCTGCTTATCATCCTCAATCCAATGGGCAAGTAGAAAGAATTAACCAGGTCCTGGGTGATTATTAACGGCATTTTGTTTCCTCCCGCCAGGATGACTGGGCAGATCTTCTTCCATGGGCCGAATTCTCGTACAACCTCAGAGTCTCTGAATCTTCTTCCAAATCCCCATTTTTCGTGGTGTACGGCCGTCACCCTCTTCCCCCCCTCCCTACTCCCTTGCCCTCTGGTTTGCCCGCTGTGGATGAAATAACTCGTGATCTTTCCACCATATGGAAAGAGACCCAAAATTCTCTCTTACAGGCTTCATCACGCCTTCATTTTTAGTGGACTGGGAGGGCTGTGGTCCTGAAGAGAGATCCTGGGAACCTGAGGACAATATCCTAGATAAAAGTCTGGTCCTCAGGTTCTCAGGCTCTAAGAAGAGGGGGAGACCCAAGGGGGGGGGGTACTGTTACGCCGAGCGCTCCGGGTCCCCGCTCCTCCCCGGAGCGCTCGCAACATCCTCGATACGGCAGCGCCCCGGTCAGATCCACTGACCGGGTGCGCTGCGATACCGCCTCCAGCCGGGATGCGATTCGCGATGCGGGTGGCGCCCGCTCGCGATGCGCACCCCGGCTTCCGTACCTGACTCGCTCTCCCTCGGTCCTGTCCCTGCGCGCGCGGCCTCGCTCCCTAGGGCGCGCGCGCGCCGGGTCTCTGCGATTTAAAGGGCCACTGCGCCACTGATTGGCGCAGTGGTTCCAATTAGTGTCTTCACCTGTGCACTCCCTATGTATACCTCACTTCCCCTGCACTCCCTCGCCGGATCTTGTTGCCCTTGTGCCTAGTGAAAGCGTTCCCTTGTGTGTTCCTAGCCTGTGTTCCAGACCTCCTGCCGTTGCCCCTGACTACGATCCTTGCTGCCTGCCCCGACCTTCTGCTACGTCCGACCTTGCTTTTGTCTACTCCCTTGTACCGCGCCTATCTTCAGCAGTCAGAGAGGTTGAGCCGTTGCTAGTGGATACGACCTGGTTACTACCGCCGCAGCAAGACCATCCCGCTTTGCGGCGGGCTCTGGTGAACACCAGTAGTAACTTAGAACCGGTCCACTAGCACGGTCCACGCCAATCCCTCTCTGGCACAGAGGATCCACCTCCTGCCAGCCAGCATCGTGACAGTGTATATATCTCTGTACATTGAGGAGACCCATGAGGTGTATATATCTCTATACATGGAGGAGACCCATGAGGTGTGGATATCTCTATACATGGAGGAGAACCATGAGGTGTGTATATCTCTGTACATGGAGGAGACCCATGAGGTGTATATATATCTGTACATGGAGGAGACCCATGAGGTGTGTATATCTCTGTACACAGAGGAGACCAATGAGATCTGTATATCTCTGTACATAGAGGACACCCCTGAGGTGTATATATCTGTAGATGAAGGAGACCCATGAGGTGTGTATATCTCTGTACATGGAGGAGATCCATGAGGTCTGTTTATCTCTATACATGCACGAGATCCATGAGGTGTGTATATCTCTGTACATGGAGGAGACCCATTAGGTGTATATATCTCTGTACATGGAGGACACCCCTGAGGTGTATATCTCTGTACATGAAGGAGACCCATAAGGTGTATATCTCTGTACATGGAGGAGATCCATGAGGTGTATATATATCTCTGTACATGGAGCACACCCCTGAGGTGTATATCTCTGTACATGAAGGAGACCCATAAGGTGTATATCTCTGTACATGGAGGAGACCCATGAGGTGTGTATATCTCTGTACATGGAGGAGACCCATGAGGTGTATATATCTCTGTACATGGAGGAGACCCATGAGGTGTATATCTCTATACATGGAGGACACCCCTGAGGTGCATATCTCTGTACATGGAGGAGACCCATGAGGTGTGTATATCTCTGTACATGGAGGAGACCCATGAAGTGTGTATATCTCTGTACATGGAGGAGACCCATGAGGTGTATATATCTCTGTACATGGAGGAGACCCATGAGGTGTATATCTCTATACATGGAGGACACCCCTGAGGTGCATATCTCTGTACATGGAGGAGACCCATGAGGTGTGTATATCTCTGTACATGGAGGAGACCCATGAAGTGTGTATATCTCTGTACATGGAGGAGACCCATGAGGTGTATATCTCTATACATTGAGGACACCCCTGAGGTGCATATCTCTGTACATGGAGGAGACCCATGACGTCTGTTTATCTCTGGACATGGAGGAGACACATGAGATGGCAGTAGACATACTTTGCAATTGAAAAATTCTATTGTGGTGCTACCCCTTTATTCATCATTGTCTATTGGCGAGCATCAAGCAGGAAGTTATATCTTTAAACTTTAAACAATTTATTTCCAGCTATTGGTATCCCGAATTGCCCACCAATTTCTTCCATACTTTAGATTAAGACCTGTGAGTTTTACATATGCTCCATATTACACTCAAGGACCAGACCCATGGAAATTATGTTAGATTGCCCTTTAGTTATTTAGTTAAGATACATAGAAAGATAGTCTTCTTTGTTTCTTCCATGTCTCTTTCAGATTATTTCTTGACACTTCATATTTCTTATTATATGACTAGTTTTTCCTTTTCCATGGCAACACATCACAGTGTCAGCGTGTTATTAGCTTACCATGTCAGCTATGACGAAAAGCCAGTGTCCGAATCCCACATATACTACTCACTACTAGGGGTTAATAGGACTGTATATCTATAGGCCGGAAGAACAAATATGACTATTGTAATGGCAATGTTAAAGTGATTACTCATTTATTTACCACATTTATTGTGTGTGGAGGAGGAAGGACTCCTAATGTGTATATATCTCTGTACATGGAGGAGACCCATGAGGTGTGTATATCTCTGTACATGGAGGAGACCCATGAGGAGTGTCTATCTCTATACATGGAGGAGACCCATGAGGTGTATATATCTCTGTACATGGAGGAGACCCATGAGGTGTATATATCTCTGTACATGGAGAAGACCCATGAGGTGTGTATATCTCTGTACATGGAGGAGACCCATGAGGTGTATATATCTCTGTGCATGGAGGAGACCCCTGAGGTGTGTATATCTCTGTACATGGAGGAGACCCATGAGGTGTATATATCTGTACATGGAGGAGACCCCTGAGGTGTGTATCTATCTATACATGGAGGAGACCCATGAGGTGTATATATCTCTGTACATAGAGGAGACCCATGAGGTGTGTATATCTCTGTATATGGATTAGACCCCTGAAGTGTCTATATATCTATACATGGAGGAGACCCATGAGGTGTTTATATCTCTGTACATGGAGGAGACCCCTGAGTTGTGTATATCTCTGTACATGGAGGAGACCCCTGAGGTGTGTATACATCTATACATGGAGGAGACCCATGAGGTGTGTATATCTCTTTACATGGAGGAGACCCATGAGGTGTATATATCTCTGTACATAGAGAAGACTCATGAGGTGTGTATATCTCTGTACATGGAGAAGACTCATAAGGTGTGTATATCTCTGTACATGGAGGATACCCATGAGGTGTGTATATCTCTATACATGGAGGAGACCCATGAGGTGTGTATATCTCTGTACATGGAGGAGACCCATGAGGTGTGTATATCTCTTTACATGGAGGAGAGCCATGAGGTGTATATATCTCTGTACATGGAGAAGACTCAGGAGGTGTGTATATCTCTGTACATAGAGGAGACCCATGAGGTGTGTATATCTCTGTATATGGAGGAGACCCCTGAAGTGTCTATATATCTATACATGGAGGAGACCCATGAGGTGTGTATATCTCTGTACATGGAGGAGACCCCTGAGGTGTGTATATCTCTGTACATGGAGGAGACCCCTGAGGTGTGTATACATCTATACATGGAGGAGACCCATGAGGTGTGTATATCTCTTTACATGGAGGAGACCCATGAGGTGTATATATCTCTATACATAGAGAAGACTCATGAGGTGTGTATATCTCTGTACATGGAGAAGACTCATAAGGTGTGTATATCTCTGTACATGGAGGATACCCATGAGGTGTGTATATCTCTATACATGGAGGAGACCCATGAGGTGTGTATATCTCTGTACATGGAGGAGACCCATGAGGTGTGTATATCTCTTTACACGGAGGAGACCCATGAGGTGTATATATCTCTGTACATGGAGAAGACTCATGAGGTGTGTATATCTCTGTACATGGAGGATACCCATGAGGTGTGTATATCTCTGTACATGGAGGAGACTCCTGAGGTGTGTATATCCCTGTACATGGAGGAGACCCCTGAGGTGTGTATATCTCTTTACATGGAGGAGACCCATGAGGTGTATATATCTCTGTACATGGAGAAGACTCATGAGGTGTGTATATCTCTGTACATGGAGGAGACCCATGAGGTGTGTATATCTCTGTACATGGAGGAGACTCCTGAGGTGTGTATATCCCTGTACATGGAGGAGACCCCTGAGGTGTGTATACATCTATACATGGAGGAGACCCATGAGGCGTATATATCTCTGTACATGGAGGAGACCCATGAGGTGTATATTTCTATACATGGAGGAGACCCATGAGGTGTGTATATCTGTATACATGGAGGAGACCCATGAGGTGTATATATCTCTGTACATGGAAGAGACCCATGAGGTGTATATATCTCTGTACATGGAGGAGACCCATGAGGTGTATATATATATGTACATGGAGCAAACCATTGAGGTGTTTATATCTCTGTACATGGAGGAGACCCATGAGGTGTGTATATCTCTGTACGTGGAGGAGACCCATGAGGTGTATATATCTCTTTAGATGGAGGATACCCATGAGGTGTGTATATCTCTGTACATGGAGGAGACTCATGAGGTGTGTATATCTCTGTACATGGAGGAGACCCATGAGGTGTATATATCTCTCTACATGGAGGAGACTCATGAGGTGTGTATTTCTCTGTACATGGAGGAGACCCACGAGGTGTGTATATCTCTGTACATGGAGAAGACTCATGAGGTGTGTATATCTCTGTACATGGAGGAGAACTGTAAGGTGTGTATATCTCTGTACATGGAGGAGACCCATGAGGTGTGTATATCTCTGTACATGGAGGAGAATCATGAGGTGTGTATATCTATACATGGAGGAGACCCATGAGGTGTGTATATCTCTGTACATGGAGGAGACCCATGAGGTGTGTATATCTCTATACATGGAGGATACCCATGAGGTGTGTATTTATCTGTACATGGAGGATACCCATGAGGTGTATATATCTCTATACATGGAGGATACCCATGAGGTGTGTATATCTCTGTACATGGAGGAGACCCATGAGGTGTGTATATCTATACATGGAGGAGACCCATGAGGTGTGTATATCTCTATACATGGAGGATACCCATGAGGTGTGTATATCTCTGTACATGGAGGAGAATCATGAGGTGTGTATCTATACATGGAGGAGACCCATGAGGTGTGTATATCTCTATACATGGAGCAGACCCATGAGGTGTATATATCTCTATACATGGAGCAGACCCATGAGGTGTGTATATCTCTGTACATTAAGGGTCTATTCACACGTACAGTATTCTGCGCAGATTTGATGAGCAGGATTTCAAGCTGTGTTCAGTTTACATTAAAATCTGCAGCGGAAAATCCTGCGCATCAAATCGGCGCAGAATACTGTACGTGTAAATTGACCCTAAAGAGACCCATGAGGTGTAGATATCATTCCATTGATGCTGGTGGGCTCTTGGATAATCCATTATGTTTCTCAATTCCTTGCCTGTCTGTAGAAAAATCTATGCACAAACTTTTGTGCTACATTAACTATTCTTCCCAGTCTCCAGTCCTCTTCTTAGTTCTGTATGAATCATATAGGCAAACATGACGCCATCCTATGTACCAAATGTCTGTTTTGTGGGCCATGGGAAGAACTGGCAGCCTACCAGTGTTGGACTTTTTCACGGATCACTGTGGGGCCATGAATCTTTTCTGGGGTCCTTGGAAAAAAGGGGCCAACCCTGGTTGGTCCATTCAAATTGTTATAGGGTTTTGAGTATTTATGACTCCCTTCTACAGAGGATCTCCATTGTGAGTACGTGAAGGAATGGCCCAGGAATCATGGAAAAGGTGTAAAGGGAGAAACAAAAGCCAGTCTCTTCTGTCTTAAGTGGCATATAAGAGGGTCATTTTTATCTTTACTATGGGGGTCCTCACTTAAGGGATGAAAAATAATGGGTGTCATCTGATAGCTGCTCCTAATCCATGATATACAAAGGAAGGCTACTCTATGACAGCTGCTTTGGATATGTATTTAGAAGAGAGATGACACTTTAAGCAGATCTTATCATTTCCAGTTTGATACTATATACTGTGGATTTAATTTGCATGGAGTATGTAGAGTTCTTGGATGTGCTTCTGAATTTGACAATTCCTCAGCCTTCACGTCCCTGATGAGAGTTGTATTCCTTGTGCACATGGATAACTGCAGCAGAGTATGGGCAGCTTCAGTCTGTAAGTGGGCATGGTTTGTATTTGGCATTAGGAGCCTCGATATCTGCAGATACCAAGAGTTCTAATGGCAAAGCATTCATATGGAAATAGTGTTGGGGATTGTCAGCAACCATTCTATAAATAGCGGCATGCATACATAAATATATATATTCAAAGGTTCTATCTTTATGCATAAGTTTGCAGTAATCTGCTCTTCATCTCTGTGATGGCTATGCAGAGCATAGGGGAGATTTATCATAACCTGTCCAGAGGAAAAGTTGCTGAGTTGTCCATAGCAACCAATCAGATCACTTATTTCATTATTGAAGAGGCCTCTGAAAAATGAAAGAAGGGATCTGATTGGTTGCTATGGGCAACTCAGCAACTTTTCCTCTGGGCAGGTTTTGATTGAGCTCCCCCAATATTGTGTTTTTGTTTCTGACATGTAGCAGAGATCTAAGTTATAATCCACTAGTTGTTGCAGAAATTGCTGTAGAAGAAGAGATAGCAGAAGCAGTCAAGTAGGTTTAGCCCATAGCGTTCTACAGGACAGAGGACACAGTAGGCAACCGATAATGGGATTATCAAGGATTAGAAAAACACAGGGCTGTAGCTCCCATGAGGCGAGTGAGGCGATCGCGCTGTTGCAAGGGGGCGCAGTGGCCAGGGCTGCATTGGCCCTGGCCACTGCACCTGCTTGCACATGGAGTCCAGCACACATTACCCTGAGGCATTGATTCCCAACCGGGGTGCCAGGACACTCTGGTGGGAAATATGGTGCTAAATTTTTTTTATTTTCCTGCCCAGGCCTGCGCACCTGTAGGTCACAGGTGCGCAGGCCAGGCGCGAGGGAAGTCAATGTGCAGTGATGGGACGAGTGATGCTGCAGCTCCAATCCTCGTATATCCTCCCTCTCCTGTGGAGCAGCTCTGGACTCTGGATTCTCCCTGGTCCCTCAACAGAATGATGTGGATGGAGGGAAGGAGCAGGGGCGATGCTGACAGAGGCCTACTCAACTTCAGGTAATGCACCCCCACCCTTATATCCCTCCTCTACACTTCCCTTTCACCCCTCATAACCTCTCTGTAACCCCTGGTTACCTATACAACTGAAAGACTCATTAGGACAAAAGTCGAGTCATGGGGGATCTGTTGGACTGCCTTCTGGTGAAAAAGGTACCAACCCATCTACACCGGGCCCAGTGTGACTACGAGCAGAAATGTCTGTGGCGACAGAGGAAGCGACTGTTTGTGCACAAAGGACTGTTGTACTGAAATTCTTTGGATCAGGGTTCTGGTGATCGACTTCACCAGATTCTGGTTCCCCAAAGAGATGCGGCGATGGTCCTTGACGCAGACCATGATCAGTCGGGACACTTTGGAGTCTACAAGATCGAAGCCACAGTCAGGCGAAGATTCTACTGGATCGGAATGTGGAGCAACATTGAAAAATGGTGCAGTGAATGTGCATTCTGTAACGTCACCAAGAACGTGTGCAAGGACGCAAGAGCACCCCTCCATTCCATTTAGAGTGAAAGGCCTAACCATTTGGTCGCGCTAGACCATGTCAAATTGTCTCCTACCCGGTCCAGGTACACTTATGCTCTCACCATGGTGAATCATTACTCTAAATGGGTTGTCGTTGTACCCGTTAAAGACCTTACCGCCAAGACAGCCGCCCAGATGTTCTACACCCAACTGGTCTGTCCTAATGGACTGTGGAAAGGCCTTTGAGGCCCAACTCTTCCAAGAGCTGTGTCAATTCCATGCCTGCAAAAAACTCTGGATTACTGCTTACCATCCCCAGGGGAGCGGGCTCTGTGAGCACATCAATCAAGTTTTTATCCACATGTTGCGAGCAGCCTCTGTGTCAAGACAGGAAGAGTGTCCCTGACTGCTGCCCGAACTATTGGAGATCTATAATAACACAGTCCACTGCTCGTAGGGGTACACCCCTTTCCGTTTGATGATGGGGCGATATGGGCAGCTGCCTAAAGGCTGAACATTTGGGCTCCAAGCACCGTTCAACAATTCTCCGCAAGCCTCCCTGGAATGGGTTTCTGACCACCAGAGAAGAATCCGAGAGACCAAAGAAATTGTCAGCAAGAAGATGGGCGAGGCCCAGCAGAGACAGCAGGAAGACTACAACCGTCATGCCTCTGCCAAACCACTTCAGTTGGGTGATAAAGTTTGGCTGCGGAAGTTTCCAAGGGCCCACAAGTTGGACTCTATCTGGGAGACAGAACCGTACACGGTGACAGCTGTACCCTATCCGGAATCTGATGTATACGAAGTACAAAAACCTGGGTACGGGCCGCAAGTTGTTCATCGAGACCAGATCAAGTTATGCCTGAAAGAAGATCTGCCAGCTCTCCCAGCGCCACCACCTACAGCTGTTAGACCGGCAAGGGAGTACATCCCAGGCGAGGGAATACACCCATCTATGGATTTCCCCATGTTTGCTCCAACTCAGCCTGCGTTCTTCTGTGTCTCACAGCACCTGGGCTGGTTAAACCCACACTAGTCTCCACACCAGTCCCAGTCTTGTCACCGCAGTCTCCAGAGTACGAACTTTGTCTCCAGCCCCCCAGCGCAGATGCCAGCAACTTTGGGTCCCGCCAGCCCTCGATCAATACCTGCTCTTGAATTCATCGAGGAAGAGTTAGCCGCAGCTTCAGAGTTTCCAAGAGCTCTAGAAGATGCAAGAGTTCCAGAGTCCCCCGAAGTGGTGTTGCATAGGTCCCGAAGGTCGAAACAAGGACAAATTTACGCACGGTACAAAGATTAGCTCACAATACAGTGTGTAAAGTTATGTACCACACATAGTCCATATAAAATCAAAATAGTGTACACTTACGTAAATATCTAAGTTAGGACTGCAACATTACTTGAGGTCTCAGTCCACGTATATCAAGTATGTATGTGTCTAACATTTTCTCCTGTCCACGTGTACAGGGTGCTCTACTGGCCAGAGGGTTCCCCTGCAAGATAAGATAAACACGTATAAGGGCAGAGTACAAGTTGTAAAGGTAACACTGTTGTATTGCATAACAATGTATATTGAGTTCTGCGGAGAAGTGTTGTAAAACCCAAGTGCCCCAGCAGCCAAGGCATTGGGCAGATTGCCTCAGGCAACCCAATTCGCAACCAGTGAATTAAAGTGTTTAAAGAGTGTTAGCAATGCAGTTACAAGCAAAAACAATCCCACATGTTTACTCTGTTGCTCTAAGTAAAGAGCCTATATGGACATTTACCAGTGCTACATGGACTCATTTCTATTTTGTTCCATAATCAGACCTGAGACGGACATTCTGTGCTAAAATGCCCCAGAAATTGTCATTGGGCCCGGTGGTTTCTTCGGTTATCCGCCATCCAAGACTGGGGGTTGAGGACTACTGTATTTAACAGGGGGAGTTTGTGGTGGCCCAGTATGGGAGGTGTTACCTTGCACCCTTGCTGCCCTGTCCGGCAGCCTCCCTTCAGTGTCCCCTGGGCTCCCTTGTACTTGTTTCCCCCCTGTACATATGTTCTGCACTGCAATGTATTATAAAATGTCTTGTAGCTTTAAAGGGGTACTCCGTCCCTAGACATCTCATCCCCTATCCAAAGGATGGGGGATAAGATATCTAATCACGGGAGTCCCGCCGCTGGGGACCCCTGGGATCTCGGCTGCAGCACCCCTCTGTCATTACTGCACAGAGCAAACTTGCTCTGTGCGTAATGACGGGCAATACAGGGGCCGGAGCATTGTGACATCATGGCTCCACCCCTTCGTGACATCACGGCCCACCCCCTCAATACAAGTCTATGGGAGGGGGCGTGGTGGCTGTCACGCCCCCTCCCATACACTTGCTTTAAGGGGACGGGCCGTGACGTCACGATACTTTGGCCCCTGTATTGTCCGTCATTACGCACGGAGCGAGTTAGCTCTGTGCAGTAATGACAGAGGGGTGCTGCAGCCGAGAACCTGGCGGTCCCCAGTGGTGGGACCCCCGCGATCAGACATCTTATCCCCTATCCTTTGGATAGGGGATAAGATGTCTAGGGGCGGAGAACCCTTTTAAGAGTTGTACCATGTGATATATCATGTGATTGTTACCCAGGAGGTATCAGTGACCAGGTGACCCCAAGGGTGACCTATGGGCTCCCGGCGTTTCTCCCCCATTTAAGCCCTGGGTGGAGCTAGCTCTCTCTTTGGAGATAAGTCTTTGCTGAGGTCAGTATTGCCTAGTGTGTGTGTCCAGAATGTTGGAGGCCTCAAAGTCAAGTCCTGCAGCCACCATCAAATGCAAGTAAGCTACAGTCATAGCTTTGTCAGTTTTCAGTCAAGTCAGTCCCAGTCGTCTGTCAGGTCAGTGTGGCATTAATTACATTGTCCAGTCCTACTACAAGTCCCAGCAAGCCCTTAAGGTCTCTGAGTCACTGGTCACTTCTGTGGGCCCTGGCTGAACTGTGTAGACTTTACCATCTGTCTACCCTCAGTAAAGCTACCGTTGTCTGTAACTTGACGTCAGAGTCATTATTGCCCCCGTGCCTAGCCCAGAATCTTGCGGTATACCTTCGGGTGGTATCAAGGATAAATCACTCCCTGGCGTCACGAATACAAGGGATTAATGCCATCTGCCCCTAGCGTAACAACATCTGCCCTCATCACACCCTGTTACCACAGGGGATTGCACAATGTTGGACTTTTGGAACTGAGATAATCTTTGTAGCTCAGTCACTGGAATCCTCTGCATGTGCAGTGCAGTTCAGGAAGATATGTGATAGATGGGACAACAGTGTATGTGACATGGGTGTCATTTACAAATTTAGCAGATCCCTTTTATTGGATTGGTGAGGTGTTGAAGACTGAAGAAGTACACCACATGCATTATTATTTCTGATGTGCACTCATGTACATATAGCCCCCCTAAGGAATAATTTAATTGTCACCTTCTTGACTAAGAAGCCACTTGGTCTACGTGGGCCGAAGTTTAGTAACAAAGGTGGAGCCCAGTGGGTGCAGCGCTGCTTCTTTGTGCCTAGGCTGCCAATGAAAGCAAGATAGCGTCTGAGACCAATAATTCTGGAGATTGCGGGAGGTCCCAGTGGTCAGAATACACCTTTAAATGAGCGAAACAACAAGTATCCACAATGTCCCTAAAACTTTTTTTTATTTTTTATTTAAAGCTCTATTAGGTAATTATTATTGGTGAGCCAAGGTTTCCTAGGGGGGCATGAGCCGATGTTGTGTTTGGATACCAATGGTATATCTGTGTTATCAATCCCTTTCCACATATGGACATAACTTTATGTCCATTTCTAATCAGATATCACTATCAACCAGTCCATTTTAGAAAGTACTTGTATTCCCCATGAAATTTTAATTCTGGAACATCTTTTCTTGTATTCCCTATGAAATGTCAATGCTGGAACATCTTTTTTTTTTTTTTTTTTTTTTTTAATAAAGCTGTGGGCCTACCCTCATTCTGATATGGTTAACTAGGCAGAAAAAAACGGAAATGTCCAGATCCCTGACAAGGAATGAGTAACAGGTTGCATAAAGTTACATTTTTTTTAGCTTTAAGTTAAAGGGGTACTCCGGTGGAATATGTATATATATATATATATATATATATATATATATATATATATATATATAAATTTTTTTTTTCTTTAAATCAACTGGTGCCAGGAAGTTAAACAGTAAATTACTTCTATTTAAAAATCTTAATCCTTCCAGTACTTATCAGCTGCTGTATACTACAGATGAAGTGGAGTTGTTCTTTTCTGTCTGACCATGGTGCTCTCTGCTGACACCTCTGTCCATGTCAGGAACTGTCCAGAGCAGGAGAGGTTTGCTATGGGGATTTGCTCCGGCTCTGGACAGAATATTCACCAGAAGATTGAACATGCTCAGTGTTCTGGCGGAATCCGTCCCGCAGGCATTACAGTCTATCGGGACGGCAATATCTGCGCGGTCCTAGCGCCGTCTGATTTCTCACTAAATTTCTCACTGAAAATAATCCTCATCAGGACCTTCCATTGACATCAGTAAATACTTTGATCCCGCAAGGATTTCTGGAAGAATTTCCACATGGAAATTCTGCTCGGATCTACCTCAAATGACTTGGGTGCCAAGGTTTTTGCATGGATAAGTAGAGATAATTCAGTGAGAAAATTCTGCCATGTGAACCCAGCCTTACACTGCAGAAAAAAATCCACAAGATAAAACAGGTATTAACAAACACTGTTTTTTTTTCTATCTGATAATGTGCTCTATAGTCTATGCCAGTCTATGAAAAAGCATCTGTCAGTGCATATATTACGGGAGATTTCAATCCACTTTTTGGTCACAAAACCACATGTTTTTGTTGTATTAATTAACCAAAGTATTGTACAGTGACCCCCCGACCTACGATGGCCCAACATATGATCATTTCAACATGCGATGGCCTCTCAGAGGCCATCGCATGTTGAAGGCAAAATCAACATACAATGCATTTTTATGTCGGGCCATTGCATAAATGGCTATCCGGCAGCGCTGACTGCTTCAGCTGCCGCCGAATGGCCGTTTACAGTGCCCCGTGAGCTCCGGTGATGTCTCTTACCTGTCCTCGGAGCTCCGGCGTGTCCTCTTCGGGATCCCCTGCTTCATCGGCGCTTTCCATCGACGTCATCACATCGCTGCGCACGCCGTCCCGTCATCCAATAGGAGCGGCGTGCATAGCGAAGTGATGGCAGCGACGGAGAGCGCGGATGCCGGGGAAGCAGAGGTCTTGCCGGAGCGTCGGGGACACCTCGGGGATGCAGCTACAGCGATGGACGGCGACATCCCGGGCAGTGGTGACGAGCGGTGACGGTCCGGAGCGGCGGGGACAGGTGAGTACAACTTCCTCTAACTGTGGTCTACAACCTGCGGACCTCCAGATGTTGCAAAACTACAACACCCAGCATGCCCGGACAGCCGTTGGCTGTCCGGGCATGCTGGGTGTTGTAGTTTTGCAACATCTGGAGGTCCGCAGGTTGTAGACCACTGTCCTATACTTTACATTGCATGCGATAGTTTCAACAAACAATGGTCCGTTTGGAACGGATTACCATCGTATGTTGAGGGACCACTGTATGTTTTTTTAACCTTGTAAAAAAAGTATTATTTTTAGTTTTTATAGCAATATATATTGGTGTGTAAATATTTTCTACCCATCAGACTACCGGTATTGCTAAGATCCCCACAATTCTAAACAGTAGTTGGAAGAATGGTGTATAACATTAGTGATACTTTATTTAATTTTTTTTTTATTTATTTATATATTTAGTTACTAATCAAAAAAAATTTGCAGTATCTTGTAATACCTTTTTTATTGGATTAACAGAATTTTGTAGAGACTCTACAAAATTCTGTTAGTCCAATAGAAAAGGTATTACAAGATAATGCAAAATTTTTTGATTTGCATCTGCATCACTGGACTAATACGGCTACTCAAATTTACTATATTTAGTTATTAATTTTTTATTATTTTTATGTAATGAAATAAATGTATCAGAATTTGGATGGAGCATGTAAATCATAAATTAATATACTTCAAGTTCAATTAAAAAAAAAAAAAAGAGAAGAATTGCAGATACAAAGTTCACTGGGTATTCATGTTTAAAGGGGTACTCCGGTGAAAACCTTTTTTCTTTTAAATCAACTGGTGGCAGAAAGTTAAACATATTTGTAAATTACTTCTATTAAAAAATCCTAATCCTTCCTGTACTTATTAGCTGCTGAATACTACAGAGGAAATTCTTTTCTTTTTGGAATGTTCTCTGATGACATCACGAGCACAGTTCTCTCTGTTGACATTATTATAATAATAATAAAGCTTTATTTATTGTTGTCCTTAGTGGGATTTGAACCCAAGTCCCCAGCACTGCAAGGCAGCAGTGCTAACCACTGAGCCACCATGCTGCCCTTAGCATACATCTGCTATGCATCTGCTATGCACGGTTACTAAAATGGAGAGAGATGTCAGCAGAGAGCACTGTGCTCGTGATGTCATCAGTGTTCCAAAAAGAAAGGAATTTTCTCTGTAGCATTCAGCAGCTAATAAGTGTCACGATTCGGCTTACGGGTAGTGGATCCGCTGTGTCAGTGAGGGATTGGCGTGGACCGTGCTAGTGGACCGGTTCTAAGAGGCTACTGGTTTTCACCAGAGCCCGCCGCAAAGCGGGATGGTCTTGCTGCGGCAGTAGCAACCAGGTCGTATCCACTAGCAACGGCTCAACCTCACTGACTGCTGAGAAGGCGTGGGACAGAAGGACTAGGCAGAGGCAAGGTCAGACGTAGCAGAAGGTCGGGGGCAGGCGGCAAGGTTCGTAGTCAGGATGGATAGCAGAAGTTCAGGTACACAGGCTTTGGACACACTAAACGCTTTCACTGGCACAAGGCAACAAGATCCGGCAAGGGAGTGCATGGGAGGAGGTCAGATATAGTCTGGAGCAGGTGGAAGCCAATTAAGCTAATTGGGCCAGGCACCAATCAATGGTGCACTGGCCCTTTAAGTCTCAGAGAGCTGGCGCGCGCGCGCCCTAGAGAGCGGAGCCGCGCGCGCCAGCACATGACAGCAGGGGACCGGGACGGGTAAGTGACCTGGGATGCGATTCGCGAGCGGGCGCGTCCCGCTGTGCGAATCGCATCCCCAACGGCCATGACAGTGCAGCACTCCCGGTCAGCGGGACTGACCGAGGCGCTGCAGGGAGAAAGACGCCGTGAGCGCTCCGGGGAGGAGCGGGGACCCGGAGCGCTAGGCGTAACAGTACCCCCCCCCTTAGGTCTCCCCTTTTTTTTGTCCGGTAACTGCCTCCCCTGGGATGAGGACACCGGGAAAGAATGGAGGGCTTCCTCAACGGGAGGCAGTACAGCAGGAGTTGGAATGGGGAGGGAGGGCAGAGGGTGAAGTTTGGCACGGGGCAGGGAGACACAAGGACGGGAGCCATGAGGGGACACAGAGGCTTGCCTGATGGGACTGGGAGGGGGGGAGAGGCACTTCCTGTGGCAGGCAGAGTCCCAGTTCTTGATCTCCCCGGTGGTCCAATCAAGGGTGGGGGAATGAAGCCGGAGCCATGGCAGACCGAGGAGGACCTCAGAGGTACAGCCGGGGAGAACGAAGAGCTCAATTCTCTCGAGGTGGGGTCCAATAGACATCAGGAGGGGTTCTGTGCGGTAACGCACGGTGCAGTCCAATCTGGCTCCGTTGACCGCGGAAATGTAGAGCGGCTTGACGAGACGGGTCACCGGGATGCTGAATTTATTAACAAAGGACTCCAAAATAAAATTCCCGGAGGCACCAGAGTCCAAGCAGGCCACGGCTGAGAGGGAGGAGTTGGCTGTAGGAGAAATCCGCACGGGCACCGTGAGACGTGGAGAAGAAGACTTAGAACCAAGAGATGCCACACCCACGTGAGCTGGGTGCGTGCGTGCGTTTCCCAGGCGTGGAGGACGGATAGGGCAATCCACCAAGAAATGCTCGGTACTGGCACAGTACAGACAGAGATTTTCTTCTCTACGGCGATTCCTCTCTTCCTGGGTCAGGCGAGACCGATCCACTTGCATGGCCTCCTCGGCGGGAGGCCCAGGCGTAGACTGCAAAGGATGCTGTGGGAGAGGTGCCCAGAGATCTAAGTCTTTTTCCTGGCGGAGCTCTTGGTGTCGCTCAGAAAAACGCATGTCAATGCGGGTAGCCAAATGGATGAGTTCTTGGAGGTTGGCAGGAATCTCTCGTGCGGCCAGCACATCCTTGATGCGACTGGATAGGCCTTTTTTAAAGGTCGCGCAGAGAGCCTCGTTATTCCAGGATAGTTCAGAAGCAAGAGTACGGAATTGTATGGCGTACTCGCCAACGGAAGAATTACCCTGGACCAGGTTCAGCAAGGCAGTCTCAGCAGAAGAGGCTCGGGCAGGTTCCTCAAAGACACTTCGGACTTCAGCGAAGAAGGACTGGACTGTGGCTGTGGCAGGATCATTGCGGTCCCAGAGCGGTGTGGCCCAAGACAAGGCCTTTCCTGAAAGAAGGCTTACTACGAACGCCACCTTAGACCGTTCTGTAGGAAACAAGTCCGACAACATCTCCATATGCAGGGAACACTGAGACAAAAATCCACGGCAGAGTTTAGAGTCCCCATCAAATTTGTCCGGCAGGGACAAGCGTAGGTTAGGAGCGGCCACTCGCTGCGGAGGAGGTGCAGGAGCTGGCGGAGGAGATGGTTGCTGCTGTAGCAGAGGCAGAAGTTGCTGTAACATGGCGGTCAACTGCGACAGCAGTTGGGCAATCTGCTGCGATTGCTGAGCGACCACCGTGGGAAGATCAGCGAGACTTGGCAGCGGCACCTCAGCGGGATCCATGGCCGGATCTACTGTCACGATTCGGCTTACGGGTAGTGGATCCGCTGTGTCAGTGAGGGATTGGCGTGGACCGTGCTAGTGGACCGGTTCTAAGAGGCTACTGGTTTTCACCAGAGCCCGCCGCAAAGCGGGATGGTCTTGCTGCGGCAGTAGCAACCAGGTCGTATCCACTAGCAACGGCTCAACCTCACTGACTGCTGAGAAGGCGTGGGACAGAAGGACTAGGCAGAGGCAAGGTCAGACGTAGCAGAAGGTCGGGGGCAGGCGGCAAGGTTCGTAGTCAGGATGGATAGCAGAAGTTCAGGTACACAGGCTTTGGACACACTAAACGCTTTCACTGGCACAAGGCAACAAGATCCGGCAAGGGAGTGCATGGGAGGAGGTCAGATATAGTCTGGAGCAGGTGGAAGCCAATTAAGCTAATTGGGCCAGGCACCAATCAATGGTGCACTGGCCCTTTAAGTCTCAGAGAGCTGGCGCGCGCGCGCCCTAGAGAGCGGAGCCGCGCGCGCCAGCACATGACAGCAGGGGACCGGGACGGGTAAGTGACCTGGGATGCGATTCGCGAGCGGGCGCGTCCCGCTGTGCGAATCGCATCCCCAACGGCCATGACAGTGCAGCGCTCCCGGTCAGCGGGACTGACCGAGGCGCTGCAGGGAGAAAGACGCCGTGAGCGCTCCGGGGAGGAGCGGGGACCCGGAGCGCTAGGCGTAACAATAAGTTCTGGAAGGATTAAGATTTTTTAATAGAAGTAGTTTACAAATATGTTTAACTTTCTGCCACCAGTTGATTTAAAAGAAAAAAGGTTTTCACCAGAGTACCCCTTTAAGGCTAAGTTTCCACTTTTTTTTTTTTTTTTCTGGCAGTTTTTGAGCCAAAGCCAGAAGTGTATTCATAAGGAATAGGACATAGAAAGGAAGGACTTACACTTCTACTCCCTTATGGGTCCACTTCTGATTTTGGCTCAAAAACTGCAGTGGCAGTTTTCCAAAAACTGCCAGAAAAAAAAACAAGTGGAAACTTAGCCTAATACGGATAGTACGGATGCTTCTTTTCCTCAAAATCATAAAACCGCCATGTGGTGTGCACCAAAGGTCCTCTGGGTGGTGTTGCAGTGCTGACTAGTCAAGGTGTGGTTACTGATATCATAATTGACGTCCTCCACTTTGGGTGAAGTGCTGACTTTACTGAGTGGGGCATCAATAGGGACAGTATGGGCGTGACATCAGGAAGGACACTGTGACTTGTCAGCTCCACCCAGATGACTATTTGTGAGCAATATTTGGTGGTTTTATGTTTTCTTTTCCTCTCTTCTAGTAGATATATTTCAGCAAAAGCCAGGTCTGCAAGTTTAAAAAGCCCTAAAGTCGCTGGTTTAATAACCAAAATTCTGCTAGTTCCTTTTAGGATGAAAGATTGATAACAGACTGTGCGCTGAGAGATACTTCCAATGCTATAATAAAACAGACTCCATGAAAGCGGGATCTTAGTGAAGGAATCACAATTTATGATATCATGAATATGTCACAAGAGGAATCGCTTTATGTGTATATAAAGAATTGATGATAGAACTAGTTAAACATACACATTTATATTTCATTGCAATACTGGGAGAAAGGAGTTGATAAGGACGTGGGATTTTCGGATGAGACTTAGCAGAATGTAACTGAATCTCTTACTGTACATCAAAGTCACATAATTCTTTTGACAGGATGTACTTTGCACCATGGATTAACAGTATAAGGCTGTAAAATCAAAACAAAATGGCCAAATAATAGGTATCAAAGGCCTGATGCTGGTCCTGTGGGGGTGGATCAAGACACATGGATTCTTTCATTGGATCATTTTATGTCTGTGTCATGTTTAGGGCAGGGTCTGCGGGGGTGGGACCTGACCACAATGTATCAATCTTGCCCAGTGGTTTTTTTTTTTTATAATCCTCCTTAAGGAGTAGCTAACAGTAAATTAAATTTCCCTATTTTCCCTCCCCACCTGTCCCTGACACTAACTACATCTATCCCTGTCTTTATTTTTCCCCAAATCCCCATAAAAATACCTTTTTTTGAACTGGTGCAGGAGCTCAGAGTTGAGCTCTCTGGTGAGGCCAGGAAGTGGGCGGCCCCGGCAAGGGCAACGTCATCTGAAGCCTGGCCGGGGCTCGCTTCCGCCCGTCTTCCTATATGCTGCGTGTGCCCGTCTCCTCTCTCTCCTGAGACTGCAGCTCACGCACTGCAATGAATGAGGAGAGGGAGATGCAGGGGGGCAGGGATATTAAAATTTTGTGCACTGCGCACAAACGAACGCTGTGCTCACTCTCTGCCTGTTTCCTATACATGCAGAGAGCGCGCTGTGAACGTGCATTCTGGACCACGCTGTGCCACGCTGCCCGGCCATCGTAGGTCCAAACGTGCTGAACATCGGGGGGAAAAGTAATCCTGAGCCATATAGGGTGACACCTAGTGGCCAGGTTTTCAAATGTAAAAAAACTACCTATAACATGATTTTTTTTTTTATAAAATATATTAGAAACATTTTTGTTTTTACATAATCTATTTAATAATTTTTTTTTTTTTTTATGAGAGTACCCATTTAAACATAAACGTAATGGGATCATACACTCAGATTGCCAGACAATTCTCTGGTGACTCCAGGCCCTGACACTGTAATAGCCATGAAAGGTCTAGCAGAAGACATCTTCGGAGGAATGACTTCTATTTCTTATAGGATGTTTCACAAAAAAAAAAACCATTAGATCTTACTGATGTAATGTATCTTGTATATTCAGTGATAAACAGTCTTATTCCACTCATAGTCATACTGGGAGTTTTAGTTCTTCAAGTTCAAACACATGAAAATAGCATAATAAGGGGCGCGTTGTGCATTGGTTGAGCCTTCCATCCTTCACAGACCACAAAGGTAAGGCATTCTAGCTGGTAAGAGAGCTAAAAACAACAGACAAAGAAGCAATTGGGGAATAGTATACCACAGTAGTCTACAAGTGTGTTCTGTGAACTCCATAAACAATATATAAACAAAAAGGGCAATTGGAGTCACTTATATATATATATAATATATAATAAGTTTACACACAGTATAAAAACTGAAATGCGAAAGAGATACAGCATCAAAAAATGCGATATCTCCAGCCCTGCATACAGATTATCAATATAAAAACATATCAAACAGGACACAGCTATAGCAGCAATAGGTCAATAATAGGGTGTAATACCAAGCTGTTTTATATGATAAGGCAACTACTAAAGTGTGAGGCATAAGTATCCACCCTACAAGGACTCAAAGTGAGAGTAAGGTGCCAATAATCAAAAAGTGACAAGTGCAGTTTAACCAAATGAAATTGTGGTAGCTTGGGGGGTGTAGGGTATGGGGTAATAAAGGGTGCTTGTTAACCCTTGCTATCCGTGACGCCAGGGTGGGGGCTACTCAATAAAGCTTTTCCTACCGCCGCCCTTCCCAGGAACGATAGGGAGGTAGATGATACTGAGTTTAAGAAGTGAGTAATAATGGATTGTCCACAACCGGAAAGCTTCTGTAAACAGTGTTAACTTTACTGAAGATTTTCTGTACACTTCATCAACATAACAGTCTCTCATCAATACAGCTTCCTTTTGGAGATCGACAATGGTTGGGACTTTAGCTTTAAGAGTCTCTAGACTATTGCGCTGCTCCACTGGATTTGGAGAATTAGTTGCGGTCCAGTAGTCAGGCTAGTATTAGAAGGAATTAGTATTAGACTCATGTTTTTTTTGGTTCTGCTGAGGCCATAGGTTTTGAGGCCTATCGTGTCATTGAAAGTTGCGTAGCACACCGTCCTGTTAGTCCGGCATCCACGAGAGCAGCAACCCAAGAGAGCGATAATTGGACGCAGCTCCCTTATATGGGCAGAGGCTGGACTAATGCTAATTGATCCATATGGATGTCAATCACCATTACAGAGAATGCTGGGTAACACATGACCCAAGGACCTCCTAAGGTCCTGCAACATACCATAGAGGTTACTAGCATGGTCACATGACCGAAGGTCCTGCGACGCTGAACAAGGTAAGTACTATACAGTCCTATATAATATAGATAGAATTACTAATATATACATTTATTAATACACAAGTTAAACTTAAGGAGAGACGACTAGGGGCTGTCCCACCTGAGGAACCCTACCTGAACATAGTTACTCTGACTTTGGGGACCTCTACACTAGGTACTGGATGCAATACGGTACCGGGATACCACAAAATGGGCGGAACATGCTGATACAGACCTAATATTGAAGTAGCAAAGGCAAATGGTAGCAGGAGCCGGGATGGCGCCACTCCAACGCATGTTTTGGTACATTACCTTTGTACAGTCGAAGGTGATATACTGAAACGTTTGTTGGAGTAGTTGCCTTATCATGTAGAACAGTGGTCTTCAACCTGCGGACCTCCAGATGTTTTAAAAACTACAACTCCCAGCATGCCCGGACAGCCGATGCCTGTCCGGGCATGCTGGGAGTTGTAGTTTTTAAAACATCTGGAGGTCCGCAGGTTGAAGACCACTGATATAGAACATATGTTTTGATGCTGTATTTCTCGTGCATTTCACCTTTTATACTGTGTATAAAATTATATATGTTTAATAAACTTTTTGTCGCTAAGACATATGATTCATTCATAAGTGACTCCGATTGCCCTTTTTGTTTTGTTCAGGTAAGAGAACTGCATACTGGTTTTGCATATTAAAGGGGTATTCCAGGAAAAAAAAATTTTTAGATATCAACTGGCTCAAGAAAGTTAAACTGATTTGTAAATTACTTCTATTAAAAAATCTTAATCCTTTCAGTATTTATGAGCTTCTGAAGTTAAGGTTGTTCTTTTCTGTCTAAGTGCTCTCTGATGACATGTGTCTCGGGAAACACCCAGTTTAGAAGAGGTTTGCTATGGGGATTTGCTTCTAAACTGGGCGTTTCCCAAAACACGTGTCATCAGAGAGCACTTAGACAGAAAAGAACAACCTTAACTTCAGAAGCTCATAAGTACTGAAAGGATTAAGATTTTTTAATAGAAGTAATTTACAAATCTGTTTAACTTTCTGGAGCCAGTTGATATATAAAAAAAAAGTTTTTTCCTGCATAACCCCTTTAACATTTGGACACTAGCAGGCCCGCTATTTTGTAATGTGTCCTTACTAATACAAAATGCCCATATATGCCATTCCTATGTAGCAAAATTCCAGATGTGACTTTAACATAAGACCCAACACCAGTTCAGAAAATGTAGCCACCATAACTGTTAATCCCCCAATCAGGCAATAAGATGGTGGGAGTTGGAGTCACTGAGCTGTAATTCATGCAGCGCTTATCTCTAAGCTTCTACACGTTGCGATCTGTAATCGGGCTCAGTGCAGGGATCCCATATCTAATAGACATATCTGTGTTAATTGCTTTCTGTTTTCTAAATCCGCGATCAAAGAGACAGATTTACATCATGATTAAGCGTAGACAGAACTGATTAACTCAGCAGAGGTTCCGAACCAGACAAGACATAGAGCAGCCGCAATGGGCAGGGTTGTGTTGGGCACATTGGCATCTTGCGAGGGTCTTGGAGAGGACATTTGACTATTGAGAATACAGTGTGATAGAGGAGCAGTGAGATGCCAATATCGGCTGTATTCAAGGGGGATAGATCAGGATGCCAGCTGTCACTTGGGTGAACTACATATTTGCCCATGTGATGCCTGCTTGAGCCCTGTGGCATTACACTATTCTAGGTCACAGCAATGCAGGAATATAAAGTCACCTTATAAATGTGCATAAGAGATCATGGATTCATGGGTTGTACTGAATTTAGAGGGGTTAGATGGGCTTCTGTGGGAAAAAGACACTCTGGAGGGCACAGCTGTAGTAAAAGGCACTCCACTTGGGGGAACATTAATAACTAAAGGCACTCTAGTGGGCACATCTGTAGGTAAAGAAACTTTAGGACTATTGTGTGGCTAAGGCACATTAGGGGGTACACATGTGGCTGAGGCACTCTAGGGGGCACTGTTGTAACTATAGACACTCTAGTGGGTTCATCAGTTACTAAAGGCACTCCAAGAGACACACCTATAGGTAAAGGCCCTTTAGGGGACTCAAGTGTAGCTAAGGCACTTTAGGGGTTACATATGTGACTGAGGCACTATAGGTGGCACATTTGCTGCTGAGACATTATAGGAGACACATCTGTAGCTAAAGGCACTCTAGGGGGCAGCCCTGTAACTAAAGGTACCCCAATGACTAGCAGGTAAAGGCACTTTATGGGACTCACGTCTAGCTAAGGCACTTAAGGGGTTAAATATGTGGCTAAGGACTATAACGGACATACCTGCGACTGAGGTTTATGCCCCATGCAGTGCCCAACAGTACTTTGTGCTGACATTGCAGCCATAGTACCCTGACATGAAAGAAATTCAAAATGCAATTATAAGAGACAGCCTTTTACCTATTGTGCACATCCCACTGCCCCATAATTGTAAGCTAAAGAGTTCCCACACATTTTCAAGAAAAGATAATATTTTTGGGGTAAGGGTAAAGATAAGAGTAAGCCAACAATGGGGGAAAAAAAAAAAAACTTGTTGAAAACCCATGTCTTGTCTATAGGGTAGCATTCCCCATCCTGTGTCTCTCCAACTGTTAAACCACAACTCTTAACATGATCTGACAGCAAAAAGCCTGAGCCATATTTACAGCTCATGCTGCCCTAGGCATTCAGACTTAATACACCCCTATTCCACATGCATCAGAATTTTTTTTAAATTTGTGTCATGTATGCATTAAAAAACACATGCAATAAATATTTTGTTGTAGACTGATCATGGATCTCCCCCTACACACAGAAAGCGGTGAAATCAATTACAAATTCATCACATATTGAGCTGCTGCTGTCACAAATCTGCAGCAGTTCTGACCCATGTCGATTCAACCATAGGAACATTTTATTCTTTAGACTATAGCATGGTGGCAGGAGCTACATTAAAAGTATTTATCATTTTGTTTAATGCGCTTTAAGAGTAGGGTCACACATAAAGAATGCGTATGGTAATTCAGCCTGCGAGAAATCCCCCGGGCAGCGGGAAATATGCTGTGCATTTTGCTATGAGTAGACACACAGGGCATTCCTTCCACAGCCATGTGTGTGCAGTAAGGTTTGGAGGCGGACCTGCACTTCACAGTCCCACCTGTGTGCCTAGCCCGCTTCAAAACCTCACTGCACACACAGGGCCTGCTTACTGCACACACAGGGCCTGCTCACTGCACACACAGGGCCTGCTTACTGCACACACAGGGCCTGCTCACTGCACACACAGGGCCTGCTCACTGCACACACAGGGCCTGCTCACTGCACACACAGGGCCTGCTCACTGCACACACAGGGCCTGCTTACTGCACACACAGGGCCTGCTCACTGCACACACAGGGCCTGCTCACTGCACACACAGGGCCTGCTCACTGCACACACAGGGCCTGCTCACTGCACACACAGGGCCTGCTCACTGCACACACAGGGCCTACTCACTGCACACACAGGGCCTGCACACACAGGGCCTGCTCATAGTAAAATACGCAGCGTATTTCCTGCTGCCCGGTGGATTTTTCGCAGAATCAGCATCTGCTGCCCTAGGCACAGGCCATAGGTGCCTAGTAGCAAATCCAAAGATAAAAAACTCACTCCAACAAAGTGCTGAGCTGAAAACTAAAAGACCATATAACCAACCACATGTGTATAACGCACACAGTAAATTATTTAATAATAACAATAAAATCCTATAAAAAGAAAACAAGGGGCCCCATTTAAATTTCCATATAGTAGCAAATACGACCCTGCCTTTATTCCTTGAGGGGCCCAAAACCCCTCTAAGGCTGCATTCACATCTCGGTTTTACACTATGGGTGCCGGATCCGGCTGGGGGAGGGGCAAACCGTGCGCTCCCATACCCCAGCCGGACCAGCTCTAAACTCCATTCACTTTAATGAGCCGACCGGACTCAAACGGTGACTCCGGTCGGCTCATTTTTGACCCGTATCCAGTTTTGTGACCGGACCTAAAACCATAGTATACAACCATTTTAGGTCCGGTCACAAAACTGGATACGGGTCAAAAATGAGCCGACCGGAGTCACCGTTTGACTCCGGTCGGCTCATTAAAGTGAATGGAGTTTAGCGCTGGTCCGGCTGGGGTACGGGAGAGCCCGGTTTGCCTCTCCCCCAGCCAGATCCGGCACCCGTAGTGTAAAACCGAGATGTGAATGCAGCCTAAGAGCACAGCAGTACATTGGGGCCCCCAGAGCTTCCATAGCCTCTGCGTGAAAGTATTGTTTCAAATATTAGCTTGCTCATAAAGGATTCTTGAGATGAGCGCAGTCTTGTAATGTCTTTGTTGGTGTCTTATGTCTTCAAAGAGAGAGACTCCCCAATGATTCAGAGCTGAAGACCCTGTGAGGTCCCCAGATTATCGACTAAAGATGAAGTTTAAATGAACCACATGCCTAGAAGAAGATGCTAGCTGGATCTTTGAAGGCTCTTATCTCTGGCCGCACGCCGGATCGCTGTGTTCTCATAGTCTAATCTAAGCAGATACATCTGTCCCGGCATATCTCAGCCATGTAGGACTCTATTGCGCTCTACAAGGATATTAAGAAATCCCTCAGGATTCTTTCATTTTTTTTTTTTAATACTCTTTCTTTTTATCCATCTTTAAGGAGAATTTCACACTAAAATCTAGAAATACCAATATATATAGCCAGCTGGGTCTATGCTCTTATTAGTAAAGCTGTGTCTTTACTCAACTTTTTTAGACTTCTGTAATACAAATCTGTATAGATACATAGTAGCATCTCCCCCACAACAAGTTCAGAAAATCCGTCTACTGCTGCAGACATTGGAACAGAAGTATCTCGGTACAGTCCTGCCAGGACCTTCATTCTTGGTAACATTACACTGCACTTTCTTGCACCCCCTGCTGAAGGGTTGTTGTTATTTCTGCACAGTGTACTTGTGCCATTGTATATGTCTTACTTCTATCAATAGGAAGTAGGATGGGCATGGCAATGTGAGGGCAACGTACTTGAAAGGACTAGGTTATGTAGTCAGTTTTGTTGGATGTGCTTCAAAGTGGGCGGGGCTTATGCAGTTGTGCCCACAGTGTGTGTTTCTAGGATCTGTGCGGGGGCATCATGGTGGGCTACATATGTCCCGTGGATTAGGACCAATGGCACCAATTAATGGGATAGATTGTAAATATTGGTAAAATCACAGGTGAATTTGGAAAGTTCGGCCAAGTGAATGATCCTTATTTAGGGCAGTGGGCTGTGCCAGGTTCGGGTTTTATAAAAGTTGTCATCCTACCCGGCCTGTAGTGAGGGTGAAGAAGCAGCCTTCTTCGCGAACAAAGCCGCCCATGTTGACACTTACATTTTATTCTGTCGCTCTACTTGGCATTATGGTTTTCTAGGGCATTGCCAATACTTTCATATTTTCTCATTGGCATCTGTCCAGCATTTGCGGAGATTACTACATGCAGCCCTGGGCGGGAGTGCTCAGAAGGCATTCAATACGAAGGAGTCTCATTTCTCTGTAACAAGAGATCGAATATATATTAACTATAAATCTGTTTCCTCTGTCCTGTAATCCTTTTTCGGCATTAAGCTCAGGGCTAGTCACTTCATGTGGGCACAGTAATGGGCGGTAAAAATTAGGGAGGCTATGTCACCTTGGAAACGGACATGTGCCATTGTCAGAGACAGTATCGCACATGATATGCTTGATTACTGATGCAATATATAGTACCAAACCTGATAGGCTTAGATACACTGATGCAGTTGACAGTATCATACACGATAGGCTTAGATACACTGATATGGTTGACAGAATTGGCTTAGACACATGGCTCAGAAGACAGTATCACACATGACAGTGTAGAAACACGGACTCAACAGGCAATATAACACATGGCAGGCAGAGATACATGGGTAAGCAGGCTGTATCACAAATGATAGGCTTAGATACACAGCTCTGCAGAAAGCTTTACACAAGAGCGGCTTACATACAGAGCTCAGCAGACAGTATCACAGGGGAGGCTTAAATATAGGGGCTTCAGCAGCAGAATGTCCATAATAATAACAACATCGTAGGAGTTGTAGTTCCATCTAATTCTCCAAAAATGGCAACAAAAACACAGAGAATCCAGAGCTCAGCTGGAATGTTATTACATCAGTAACATCAGTGCCATTCATAATACTGGGGTCTCATTTAGCAGACGGAACTTTTGCCCACATTAGGCACCAGAGCCAGGTGCTCCTACTACCCTAGCACCCCCTATAGACAGATCTCTGTAGGAATTCCGTTTAAAAGTCTTGGGTGTCAATTGGGTGGGGCTAAGAAAGCCATGGGTTGTTACACATTTCCCACAGAAACAAGATGACACCATAAGGATTTGGGCTCTTTAAGTGAATTAGGCGTTAGTCTGAATGAATGTGCTCCTCAGTTTCCTTGTCCTGTTTGCTTTTTATTAATTGTTGATGTAGTGAGGGTGTGATGTGGGCAAATGGCATTAACCCCTTATGTTCATGATGCCAGGCCGTGGTTTATCCTCTACCCCACCCGATGGTATACCACTGGATCCTGGGCTAGGCACGGGGGCAAATAATGACTCCAATGCCAAGTTACGGAACAATGGCAGCTTTACTGAGTCAGACAGGTGGGACAGTCTATACAGCTTGGCTAGGCCCAAGGAGGTGACCAGTGACTTCAGAGACCACAGGGCTTGCTGGGACTTATAGTGGACAATTTTATGAACGGCCACACTGACTTGAGACAGACTTGACTTGGACTGACTTGACTGAGACTGACTATACCCTGTTTGTAGCTTACCAGGCTTTGACTTGGACCTGGGGGGTAGTGGTTTTGTGGATCCGTGGCTGCGTGGTAGACTTTGGCCTCCTCTCGACTCCAGACACACACCTAAGGCTAAGTTTCCACTTGTTTTTTTTTTTTTTCTGGCAGTTTTTGAGCCAAAGCCAGAAGTGTATTCATAAGGAATAGGACATATAAAGGAAGGACTTACACTTCTCCTCCCTTATGGATCCACTTCTGACTTTGGCACAAAAACTGCAGTGGCAGTATTCCAAAAACTGCCAGAAAAAAAACAATTGGAAACTTAGCCTAAGACTTGACCTTACTGCACTCAGCAGAGAAGGGCATTAGAGAGCGAGCTAGCTCCACCCAGGGCTTATATGGGGGAGACTAGGAGGGGTCCCCATAGGTCACCCTGTAGGTCACATGGTCACTGGTACCTTCCCTGGTCACAATCACATGACACATTTCTTAAAGGCATAATATAATATAGGTACAACACAGTATATAACATAGGCACTGGAGGTGATATATACAAGACATAGGTGGTGGTGGTGGTGGGGGGGGGCAGGGGTCACAAGATGGAGTCTGCCGGACAGGGCAGCTAGGGTACAGGGGTGCAACTCCTGTACTGGGCCACCACATTGATTAAGAACAAGTTACAGCAGCTGTCTCTTCAATTCCCCCCACCTGACGCCCCCCCCACCACCACCACCACTACCACCATCATCATGTGTGAGCAGCCTGCAGTTTTGTATTTCAAATTACTATGTGCATACAAAAATCTGCTTGAAAGCTGAAATCCTCCCCTGGTATCTTTCCTCTTGGTAACTTATATTTACTGTGTTTCTTCTAAAAATCCGGCGGTCTCCATAATGTTTCCTGTCCGGGCACAAAGCTTGGAATGTTACACATTTACATACAAAAAAGAATTGACTTCAGTCTGAAGGCTGCAGAGCGTGAAGGGAAACCTTTGTTTCTATGGACCCTGTAGAACCCAACAAGACTTCTAATATTCTTTCCACTATTCATTGTGTCCCGGTGGGAGAAGGTCCTTGCAGGGCCCTACCTTGGTGCAGGCGTCTAGCTGATATCTTACATCTTGTGCTATGAATGCCGCCTCCAGATATCAGAGCTCATTGTTACTTCTGCATTAGGTTTTCCATTGACATTTTGTGGAAAAGAGATGTCAACGTGCAGCTTGATGTGTTGCTGACAGGCCCATAAACTCAAAACTACTGTGCCTATGTATGGTCCATGTTCTGAATACAGATGCTGTGTGTACATAATTAAAAACATGCTGTGCAGCCACCCACCTTCCCATCTAGACCTATCAATATCTATTAGTTTGTGGTAAACTTGATATTGACAAGAAGCCGTGGTATGGTCTCCATCCTCAGTCTACAAGCCTTTGTAATTACATTAGCTTTCTCTCTAGGCTTCCCTTATGTACATGTCAGTCTGTGTTAGTGTCCTACTTCTGTTAGACTTCCATTGGATTCATTAAATCCAAATATAAAGAAAAAAGGATAACAGGATAAATGGTGCTATCTAGTGCTATCACCCTCAGATAGTTAGGGTAGTTAGAGAATGAGTTGTGGGACAAGCTGCTCACCTTTGAGTATTGTGCTACAGGTACTACATTGTAGTGTTGAGCGGCATAGGCCATATTCGAATTCACGATATTTCGCAAATATGTGGACGAATATTCGTCATATATTCGCTAAATTTGCATATTCGTAATAGTCAAGTTTTATTTTCGCATATGCGAAAATTAGCATATGCGAAAATGAGCATATACAAAAATTAGCATAAGCGAAAATTCGTATATGTGAAAATTAGCATATGCTAATTTTTGCATATACGAAAATTCGCCCGTTAGTCTCACACAGTAGTATTAGAGCCTTCTTTACACCACACAAGCTGGAAGCAGAGAGGGATGATCACTGTGATGTGTACTGTTAAAAAAAAAACTGAAAAAAACGAATATTCGTAATTACGAATATATAGTGCTATATTCACGAATTTGCAAATATGCGATATTCACGAATAAAATTTGCATTGTGAATATTCGCGAGCAACACTACTACATTGTTACACTGTTAGAATTGTGGTGAGAAATCCAAACAAATATGTATGAAAAAACAAAGTTTTAGTAGCCTTACGCTACTTTTTTTTTCTCCATGGGCCTCCCACAGAGGCGCCCCCCGCTTTTCTAACCTATGTATCTGCAAAGAAGTCCAACTATCGATGGTGAGTGCAGCATCGCCTTTCTTTATCTTCTTGCTACAATATTATATCTACCGTATACCCATACGCTGAGCACCACCCTCAGATGCAACCAGGACTGTTTAACTCATGTTAAAGGGGTACTCCAGTGGCAAACATTTTTTAATTTTTTTTACATCAACTGGTGCCAGAAAGTTAAACAGGTTTGTAAATTACTTCTATTTAAAAATCTTAATCCTTCCAGTACTTATCAGCTCCTGTATGCTCCGAAGGAAGTTGTCTTTCTTTCAGTAGTTCTTTTCTGTCTGACACAGTGCTCTCTGCTGACACCTCTGTTCATATCAGGAACTGTCCAGAGCAGGAGATGTTTGCTATGGGGATTTTCTTGTACTCTGGACAGTTCCTGATACAGACAGAGGTGTCAGCAGAGAGCACTGTGGTCAGACAGAAAAGAATCCCAGAAAGAAATGAAACTTCATGTGGAGCATAAAGCAGCTGATAAGTACTGGAAGGATTACGATTTTTTAATAGTAAAGTAATTTACAAATCTGTTTAACTTTCTGGCACCAGTTGATTTGAAATAAATTGTTTTCCACTGGAGTACCCCTTTAAAGGAATACTATACCTAAGTTTAAGAGCCAGACATTACCACTTCTACATTTGGTTCTGTAGTTAATTGTCTTAGCATTATAGGGTAAAATAATTTGGGCTGAAATGATAGGAAACTCAGTTCAAGCGGGGACCCTATTTAAAATTGATCTGTCTTATGACAAGTGCAAGGCAAGGGAGGATGTTTTGCACAGTTGTATGATGCTGCCATATTAGATGCTTTCTGATTTGTGATGCCCCCAGATTTCCTACTAGGCACATTAAAGGGGTACTCCACCCCTAGACATCTTATCCCCTATCCAAAGGATAGGGGATAAGATATCTGATTGCGGGGGTCCTGCCGCTGGGGACCCCTGCAATATAGCATGCGGCACCCACCTGTTTCTGGTCCGGAAGCGCTTGATGGTCTGGGTCCCGACCTCGGGAACGGAAGTCTGTGACGTCACGACTCCGCCCCCGTGTGATGTCAGGCCCCCGTCCCCTCAATGCAAGTCTATGGGAGGGGGCGTGACGGCCGTCACGCCCCCTCCCATAGACTTACATTAAGGGGACGGGGCGTGACGTCACACAGGGGCGGAGTCGTGACGTCACTTTTATACATTTATACAGACAATGGACTGGCATTTATACAGACAAGGTTCTGGCAAAGAAGAATCATGTAATTCAGGATATAATTCTACATTTTAATGCAGGTTTTTCTTCCAATCAGGGTGCATGGAAAGCTGGGTGATGACCCCTATGCGAAGTGAAAGTTCTGCTATTGGTGATATCTTTGTTAGTTTACTTTCAGTCACTTGGCACAGAAAAAGGGAACTAACTGAATGTTACCCACAGATTTACAACCTTAGCTCTGCTACATCTGCTCCCAATAACCAATCATGCCAAGCCAGCTGAATCTGCATTCCCTCCATTCTGCATGTGAAAAGAAGAATAAATCAGCACCAATCTATTACATTCTGTCTCCAGTTCCATCCTATGAATCATATCATCACTGATGGTAAAATAGGGAAATACATTTTTGTCCTTTTTATGGCGACTTAAAAACAAAATGATTATTTCCATATAGATGATGGCTGTGAATTGTGAGTAACCGTGTCCCATTCACAGTGGAGGGAGGAGCAGTTTTGCGCTGCAGCGCTGCAAATATGGAAAATAGCACAATTCTATCATGTGTGATACTGACAGCTGAGCTGGTGTATCTAAGCCCTTCATATGACCATGAATAAATAAAGCCCCTGTATCGTGTTTGCTGGATTCTTCTGTCTGTGCTTCCATCATAGATCTACTGCTGAGCACTAAAGACCTTGGTTTGTGGAATGCTCTTAATGTCTGCATCTCCTTCCAGATACTTTGACAATGGGAGGTTAATATACTGAATATTCTGCCATTAGTAAGTCATCAGGCAGCTACAGCTAAAGCATCATCCAATGACTTTACTGCTCCAGGCCTCCATTCCCTTCACGTAATTCTGTGCTGAAATTATAACACATTTGTGATAGCCTGAGGGGTGTAGGGTATATGGGGTGTAACTGTGCGATAATTAAAGGGTGCTTGTTAACCCTTGCTATTTGTGACAGCAGGTTGAGGGCTCCTCAGTAGCGCTTGTCCTAACGCCACCCTTCCCAAGAGCATTAGGGAGGCAGATAATAGAATTTCCACAACCGGAGAGTTTTCTGAAACAGGTATAACTTTTACTGAAGATTTTCTGCAAGCTTCAAATACGGAACAGTCTCTATGCATACAACTGCTTTCTTTGGAGATTGACAAAGGTTGGGACTTTAGCAAGTTAGAGTCTTTAAGTATTATGCGCTGTTCCACTGGATTTAGGGGATTAGTTGCGGTCCAGTAGTCACGCTAGCTTTAGCGGGGGTAGTTTAGAACTCAAGGTTTTAGTTCAGTTGAGGCCGGTAGGTTTTCTGGCCTAGCGTGTCTTTGAAAGTTGCGCAGATCCGTCCTGCTAGTCCGGCATCCACGAGAGCTGCAACCCAAGAGAGCGATAATTGGCTACAGCTCCCTTATATGGGCAGGGGCTGGACTAGTGCTAATTGGTCCATACTGATGTCAATCACCATTACAGAGATTTGTGGGTAACACGTGACCCAAGGACCTCCTAAGGTCCTCCAACATACCATAGAGGTTATTAACGTGGTCACATGACCGAAGGTCCTGCGACGCTAAACAAGGTAAGTACTAAACATTATACTAGATATATACTATTATTAAATATATACATATATTAACATTAGATAATTAGAATGAAGAAGAGGCAACTAGGGGCTGTGGGACCCTACCTGAACGTAGTTACTCTGACTTTGGGGACCTCTAGTTACGGTATGCAATACGGTACCGGGACACCACACATTTATTTTGACAGAAACCACATTAAGAGGCCACTTATAATGTATAGGAGCATACAGTACATTAGTGCTTTTTTCCCAATGCACAGAATAAGTGATAGGTTTCTGGGGACTCCATTGATCACCAGAATGGAGGTCTTGTGTTTTGTTTTCCAATAAAGCGACAACAAGCATGGCCAACTACCATTGTATTCAAATGGGGAACAATAGACCTTCTATTGACAGGTAGGAGTTTCAGCGGTGGGGCCCCAGTGGATTGTGAAATGAAGTATGTGTTTTTCTACACAAACAATGCTTATCACCTATCCAGAGTGATAATTGCTGGGACCCTCATTGATGACAAGAACAGGCATCCCCTGTGTCCTATTTAAATGGAGCCCATTCAAATGGGCAATGTAAAAAAAACCCTCTTTTTCATGATTGGTGGGGCCCCAGCACTTATTTCCATGACTAGGTGATAAGCATATTTAAAGAGGTACTCCACTGGCCAGCATTCGGAACATTTAGTTCCGAACGCTGTGCGCATGCTGTGGGGGTCGTCCACACCCCTCATGACATCGGGGCGTGACGGCCACCACTCCCTCTCCCATAGACTTGCATTGAGGAAGCGTGGCCTGACAGCACGAGGGGCGTGGCCTGATGTCACGTGGGGCGTGCACACAGCGTTCGGAACTAAATGTTCCGAATGTTGGCTAGTGGAGTACCCCTTTAAAGGTTATTCCCCAAGAACAACACTTAAAGCATTAGGATAGCACTGATGCCCACTGACCTCCCATATTAAAGGGGTACTCTGGAAAACATTTTTTTTTTTAAATCAACTGGTGCCAGAAAGTTAAACAGATTTGTAAATTACTTCTATTTAAAAATCTGAATCCTTCTAGTACTTATCAACTTCTATTTATTCCACAGGAAGTTCTTTTCTTTTTGAATTTCCTTTCTGTCTGACCACAGTGCTCTCTGCTGACATCTTTGTACATTTTAGGAACTGTTCAGAGTAGGAGCAAATCCCCATAGCAAACCTTAAAATGGACAGAGGTGTCAGCAGAGAGCACTGTGGTCAGACTGAAAAAGAAATTCAAAAAGAAAAGAACTTCCTGTGGAGCAAATAGAAGCTGATAAGTACTAGAAGGATTAAGATTTTTAAATAGAAGTAATAAATCTGTTAACAAATCTGTTTAACTTTCTGGCACCAGTTGATTTAAAAAAAATAAAAAAAATAATGAATAAAAAAGAAAAGTTTTCCAGGGGAGTACCCCTTTAAACATAGGGTTTGTTTATTCTTCACAAAGGATTTTGTATCTTAAGCAGAAAGCTTCAGAGTAACTTCATTTAGAGTGTCATGAGTCTCCAGAGACAGGAAAAACCTGCAATATACTGATCACATTAAGTGTCAGGAACTCATATAGTGTCATGTGCTTCAATAATATCCTTAGCCCGCAGAGGATGAGATCTGATGAACAGAACATGTTTTGCCGTGAGCCCCCGATGGCTCTGACTAGTGAATGTCAGTCATCACGTTCCTTAAGGTGAAATGTGCGGAGAGAAAACAGACAAGTCATGCAGCAGAGCTGACTGTGCTGTAGAGCGACCGCAGATGCCAAATCTTCCCGTGACAGTTATTGGGTGTTGAGAGCGCTGGCAGCGATAAAGTGTTCTCTCCACTAACCTCACTTTATTGTAAGACCTGACAAGTGTCTTCTGATGGCATTCCGGGATAGGAGAAGTTGAAAATGAGTCACACCAGACTTATTCAAGCTTCTTACTTCCAAATAATTTAAGATAGTGTGATGTGCATGGAGGAGACATTAAAAATGCAGTTTTACAGAAACTTTCTCCTGTTTAGATCTAGGCATGGGTGGCACAACTGCCTCCCCTTCCTTGAAAGGTTGCTTTGCTGTTATATCTCTTTGTACAACTAGTGATGGGACTTAGCTGCTGGTAAAGCTGTAAGGGTCAGTTGGGTCCTTGCCCGAAATCTGATTGGGGGAGGAAGATAAAGTATTGTTTTTCCAATAGTTATTATTATGCCGAACCTCAGAAGGCGTATTCTAAAAACCTGCTACACAGGCTCTTTTGCCAAGGGCCATGTTACGCCGAGCGCTCCGGGTCCCCGCTCCTCCCCGGAGCGCTCGCTACTATCCTCTCACTGCAGCGCTCCGGTCGGTTCCACGGACCCGGGGCGCTGCGATACCGCCTCTGGCCGGGATGCGATTCGCGATGCGGGTAGCGCCCGCTCGCGATGCGCACCCCGGCTCCCGTACCTGACTCGCTCTCCGTCAGTTCTGTCCCGGCGCGCGCGGCCCCGCTCCCTAGGGCGCGCGCGTGCCGGGTCTTTGCGATTTAAAGGGCCACTGCGCCGCTGATTGGCGCAGTGGTTCCAATTAGTGTTTACACCTGTGCACTTCCCTATATCACCTCACTTCCCCTTCACTCCCTCGCCGGATCTTGTTGCCTTAGTGCCAGTGAAAGCGTTCCTTGTGTGTTCCTTGCCTGTGATTCCAGACCTTCTGCCGTTGCCCCTGACTACGATCCTTGCTGCCTGCCCCGACCTTCTGCTACGTCCGACCTTGCTTTTGCCTACTCCCTTGTACCGCGCCTATCTTCAGCAGCCAGAGAGGTGAGCCGTTGCTAGTGGATACGACCTGGTCACTACCGCCGCAGCAAGACCATCCCGCTTTGCGGCGGGCTCTGGTGAAAACCAGTAGAGGCTTAGAACCGGTCCACTAGCACGGTCCATGCCAATCCCTCTCTGGCACAGAGGATCCACTACCTGCCAGCCGGCATCGTGACAGGCCAAAAGAGCCTATATCCCCTCTGATACCAAGGACTGAGACACTAAACCACTAGACACTAGGAATGGAGGAAGTAAACTACTAGACACAGAAATAAATAATCTCAGGTATAACCTGCAGCTCCTAATTCTGTAACTGAGCTAATTCAAGGGACACGGGGACTGAGGAACTAAATTAGTCAACATAGGGGAGCGGGGCACTGAACCAGTGGCACCATGAAGAGGACCACTAAATGAATATGTGGTGACACCAGGTGGTGATGGTGAAAATATCTGATCACTTTGTGAAGCCAGGGCACCGTAATCCCATACATGTCCGAGGTTGGAGACAGCTTCTCCTGGGCCGGACACTGGGAGTCAATTAACGCACCGAGATCATGTTACAGATAACTGTCTTTACTGAGCTGGTGCAGATGGTATTACACATACAGCTTGCCTTTGATGCGAAAGTGCAGCGTAACCCTTGGGAGCCCTGTTGCCTTGCTGAGACTTGTAGTGCTTACACCAAACAGATTAACACTTACTTGTGAGACTGAAGATTGATTCCTGGTTGCTAGGGTCCTGTCAAGGTACTGAAGACTGTTCCACTGAGGCATGAACTTCCTCCTTGCGAGTAATACTTGCAGGATGACCAGTTGAGAGATTAGATTTCCAGTAGGCCTCTCCTCAGAGCACACAACACACAGCACACCTGAGCTAAGCTGCTGCTCAGGAGCCTTGTTGGAACTAGACTGAACAGTGTCTAGCACTGGACTGACTACCCTGCACCTCACAATACAGGGGAGACTTTTGGGGTTCTCATTGGCAGGCAGAGTAACATGGGGTTCACTGCTCACAATTTAAAGGTACAGTTCACATGTAAAACATATATACATATAACAATAATGAAATTAATTTAAGAAAATTTATTTATTCTGATATTATAGTACATACATATTTAATCCAACAACAGAACTCTAGTGGGCTTAACACCTTGTGCTGCTAAACTGCCCAAGACAGTCCAAAGCAACGGGACCGCTGCTGGTGCTGGGACACCACAAATAGGCACCAGTGGGCCTAAATTACTGGGCATCATGGGGCAAAAACAAAGAATACTAGGAACAGGAGCAGCAGACATTGGACAACAGTGGCACTAAACCAGTCAACATCAAAGGCAATGAACTAATAGGTGCCAGGGAAAGGGGCACACAATCAGTGGATACTAGGGAAAGACAGCACTAAATTATTGGGTACCAGGGAAAGGCGTCAGTAAACTGATAGAGAAGACTAATGCACTAAATCATTTAACAAAGGGGAGTGGAGCATTGAACTAGTAGGAACCAGGGTAAGGGACGCTGAACCAGCGCACACCAAGGTAAGGAGCACAGAACCAGTGAGCACCAAAAAGAGCAGCACTAAACCATTGGCCACCACAGACTAGTGTACTGAACCAGTGAGCACCACACACAGTGGCCCTGAGCCAGTGAGCACCAGGGAAAGGAAGACAGAACCAGTGGGTACAACATACAGCTGAACCAGTGAGCACCACAGACAATGGCCCTGAGCCAGTGAGCACCAGGGAAAGAAAGACAGAACCAGTGGGTACAACATACAGCTGAACCAGTGAGCACCACAGACAATGGCCCTGAGCCAGTGAGCACCAGGGAAAGGAAGACAGAACCAGTGGGTACAACATACAGCTGAACCAGTGAGCACCACAGACAATGGCCCTGAGCCAGTGAGCACCAGGGAAAGGAAGACAGAACCAGTGGGTACAACATACAGCTGAACCAGTGAGCACCACAGACAATGGCACTGAGCCAGTGAGCACCAAGGAGAGGAAGACAGAACCAGTGGGTACAAGATACACCTGAAGCAGTGTGCACTAGGGGCTGTATATCACTGAGCACCACAGGGCAATATACCAATGGCCACTAGGAACAGGGCACTGAATCAGTGGACACCAAGTTAAGAGTTACTGAACTAGTTGGTAACAGGGGCCCTGAATCACTGAGCACCCGGAACATTGACACTAAACCAATAGCAGACAGGGACAATAAGCCAATGGGTGCCCAAGACAGGGTCACTGATCCAGTGGATGCCAGTGAAAGACAGCACAAAACATATGGACATAAGGGGTGGCAGTAAACATTGGAACCAGTGGAGGAAGGTGGAGAATTAAATGAGTGGGCCACCGAGAGAGAGGAACACAGTTCCATTTAGCACCAGAGAAAGGGGTACTGAAGTAGTAGATACCAGGATAAGGAGCACAAACCAGTAGGCCCCATGGAGAGGGGTACTGAACCAATGGGTAAGACAGACTAGGGTACAGAAGCAGTGAGCACCACAGACAAGGGCACTGAATCAGTAGGCACCACAGATAGGAGCACCAAACCAGCAGGCACTATGGATAGAGGCAGTAAACCAGTAATCACCAGAGACTGCGGACACCAATACTAAACCACTGGGCCCAAGGGTAGGGGTCTTAAAGGAAAACTGTCAGTAAACTCCCCCCTCCCCCCCCCCCCCCCCCCCCCCCCCCGCGCTAACCAGAGGTACTGGCTGGTAATGTAGGGGACGCCGATCAATATGTTGCCTACCATGCCCGGATCCGCCCCACCATTCGCCTGTTATCTTCATTCTTCTGTATATCCAAATGAGCTGGCAGGGGCGGGGTTACAAGGCTCCTTCTGGCACTCTAACGTCAGCGCCACTCATCCGCAGTGATGCCCGGCCTATGAATATTCATCCCCTCACTCCGACTGTTCCTCCCCTCGACTGTTCCTCCCCTCCACACTTTGTACTGGACTCCACTGAGGCGGGAGGGGATGAATATTCACTAGCTGGGTGGCCCTGCGGACAAGCGGCGCTGTAGTCAGAGTGCAGAAGGAGACTTGTAACCCTGCCTGTGCCAGTTAGCAACTCATTTGCATATCCAGAAGAATGAACATAACAGGCAACGGCAGGGTGGATCCGGGCATGGTAGGCAGCATATGGATCAGTGTCCCCTGCACTACCAGCCAGTACCTCTGGTTAGTGCGGGGGGAGTTTACTGACAGTTTTCCTTTAAAACACTGAATGCATTGCACTAAGGCAGTAATGCATTATAGGAACATGAACCTATAGGATCTACTAAATTGTAATATGGTACATTAATTGTAAGCAGTAAGCTAATATGGTTTGTAAGATGATGTAACATGCTTGTTCCATGGACATTATTATATGGTACAATGCGTTTTTTAACTACAAGTTATAATTATTTCAGTGTTTTAAAGCACTTGCTATTTTTTCCCCAGTCTTCAGCAGTTTTCACATAAAAGGAGGTAATTGCTTCATTGCCGCTAACAGTCCGGATGGCAGAACATTAATGTAACCAGTGATTTATTCCTTTAACTAAACCAGCTAATTGAATGTGACATAAAACTGCATTTGGCCAATATTGCGCATGGAGGTTTACACAAAGAGAATGAACACACGTTCTTCTTGGTACATGAATAGAATGCCAAAACTACCACGAAGACAGATGCATGTGTATATCTGCAGTATAGCAATTCACTTTATATGCAAGGCCCCCCATACAAGAGGCAGGACGTGGAGCACCGGGTCACCCAGGAACAGCTCGTAGGTAACCAGGGACCCAGGGTCCTGGAGCGGCCTTTTGTATTGATACATAGTATTCTAATTTGTGCATCTTTGAGAGGAAGGAGGTTAGAATTGAAGTACTTTAGGATGTGCTAAATTTTTGGGGTTCATATGTTGATTTGAATCACAATGTAGACCTTTATCAACTATATAAGTGACACTATGGGGGAGATTTATCAAAGGATTTAGACTGTTTTTTCCTGTCTAAATTTGATGCACAGAAAGTCGCAGTCTAAATATGTGCGACTTTTTAGTGACTTTTGCTTTAGAGGATTTTTAGAATATGTTGCATTCTAGTCTATTTTAGACGGAAAAATGCATTGGTGTTGAATTTATCAAAAACGACTTTTCAGCGACAAGTCGCATCGGCTGAAAGTACGCCGAAATTTCAGACCATGCTGGAGCAGGTTTAAATACAGTCTAAAGCATAGATCACAAAGTCTGTACATAGAATTTATCAAGAGCCGTGCGCCTTTTGATAAATTAGGCGCACAAGAGACCAACCTAACCCTCTGTAGTTTGGTCCATACTGATGCGGGACATACACAGCTTTGATAAATCTCCCCCTATGAGTACACTAAGTTGGGTCTTCCTGAGTGAGCAGCATTTTAGAAGGGTACCTCTATGGGGTACATCTTATGCTGCTTTGAATAAAATTGGGGTTCACGTTATCTGGCTGTATGGGGTCCATCTTATGCTGCTTTGAATAAAATTGGGGTTCAGGTTATTTGGCTGTATTGGGTACATATTATACTGCTTTTACCAAAAATGTTTTGGACTTATACAATACATTCTAAGGATTAATCATTACTGAAGTGAGTCTTCTAGTAATAGAGAAGCATATTTAGAGTGTTTTGGGGGTTCATTGTGTTTTGTGGACATCATGTAAAATCTGACATATCTTCCATGTTACAGGTTGTATATAAGAAGTGTGATGTCCCAGTACAGGATATCATTCCACATTCCTATCAGCCCTGTGTGTCCTTAGGGCTCACCTGCAGTGTTCCCCCATATTGTAATTAGTTGTGCATTGAATGTAAAGGACCTTTGATATGGTCACATGGTTATTAGTCCCATGATAATGGTTGTCATATGTTAAAAGTCACATGTTTTGTTACCCAGAGAGCACCAGGTAACCAGATGACCTATGGGCTCCTTGCACAGCCCCTCTGTGGGCTGGAGGAGGTACTACAATCTCTCTCTTGTGTTACACTTTCTGCTGAGGTCAAGTCTATTCCAGACGTCTCAGAGCCAGTGTCCAGCACATCTGGAGGCCTCAAGACTAAATTACAGCCACAAGTCAGTAAGTCAAGTCATCTCTGTCTGCTGTCACTATCTTCAGTCAAGTCAAGTCTATTATAGTCAGTGTGGCTGTGCTAAGGTCTGTCAAAGTCACTGCAAGTCCCAGCAAACTGCGAGGTTCACCTCTCTGGGATCCTGGCCTAGCTGTAAAGACTGTATCATCTGTCTACCTCACCCTAACCTGGCCTTGGGCTATTATTTGCACTGCCTAAACTAGGACTAGCGGTGATACCGTTCGGGTGGTTCTAGGTTAAAACCACCCTGGCGTCACGAACACTAAGGGGTTAACACCATCTACCCCAGGGAAACACCATCTGCCCCTATACCTCACATCGCACCCCCTGTGGCTGACCACAGAAGTACAAATAATATTGGGTTTATTAAAGAAAAGGGGGGAAAGGGTAAATTCAGTTTAGTTTTTTCTTCTTTGGGGGGCATCTTATGTTGGGCTAAAAATATGGTACATTGTACTTTAACAGATAAATCCCCTTTCCATTCCCACATGCCGTAGGCATCTGTATTACTTGTATATTTGGCATTATTATTAGGGCATACCTTCCAACCAAGCACTGTCCCAAGAGGCAACTTACATGTCCTGATAAGTGTGCTAAAGTCCCAACTCAGTCAAGACTGATATATTTCATGCCAGTGTAGAATACAGGCATTCCAGAAGATGACCTACCCTCATCATCCAGGAGGAAACCTACCCTCATCATCCAGGAGGAAACCTACCCTCATCATTCAGGAGGAAGCCTACCCTCATCATTCAAAAGGAATCCTAGCCTCATCATCCAGAAGGAGAGATCAGGTCCAGAGGACTGAAAAAGAAAAGCAGTAACCAACATGGTTCATCTATTATGGCTGTGACTGTATATGCTTGAGCAGAGCTAGAGGTATTGCTGCGCTCGCCACCTATTGTGCTCCTCTTTCCATTTGTTAAGATTTTATGGTATCACTGTTTGGTGCCAAGGGGGTAAAAGGAATACCTGATCATGACGCCAGGGCACCGTTAACCTACTCACAGTCCAAGGTTGGAGACAGCTTCTCCTGGGCCCGACACGGGGGGTAAAGAAACACACCAACATCAGGTTACGGATAACTGTCTTTACTGAGCAGGGTGCAGATGTTATTACACGCAGACATTATGGTGCAGAGTGGAGAGGATGCAGTGTAACCCTTTGGGAGCCCTGTTGCCTTGTTGGGACTCATGGTGCTTTTCACCCAATTGATTAATACGGACTTGATATGAGACTGAAGATTCTCCAGGCCGGCTAGGGTTCTGAGAAGGTCCTGTTACACCACTTCCCTTCTTTACCACACTGTACTCAGCACTAGTCTGGATAATACTACTGGATTTAGGGGTTCCCATTGGGCAGGCAGGGTTAACACTGCTCCTCTGCTCTTAAAGGTATAACACACAAAATAGTTTACAGTGCATAGGAGAAACATTATACACTATATGGTAAAGTGCTCAAACATATTAATTAGAACGGACAGTCACTCAGTTGGCCCAACACCTATGCCGCAGGTCTGCCCGAAGAGATCCGCAACTTACAGGACAGCCTTTGATGCTGGGGCACCACAACTGCATAACTTAGGTCTGGAAAAGCTGGGAGACATCCTGCCTGGCCTTGTATGATCACTCCCATCATCCAGCTACCCAGTTCTAAACAGCAAGTTTGAAAGCAAGGGAGGTATTACAGTGCCACTAGGGCAGTGCTTCTCAACCAGTGAGCCTACAGCTGTTGCAAAACTACAACTCCCAGCGTGCCCGGACAGCCTTTGGCTGTCCGGGCATGTTGGGAGTTGTAGTTTTGCACTGGTTGGGAGACATTGAACTAGGCTCTGGAAAACGACTACTCTGACCTCCGTAACAACAACTACCTGTAATGTAGGACTACTGAAGTGGAAAGGTTTTTTAATCACGTTGTCAGGTCGACTCAATCACTCTCCACCACCGAGGCCCAATATAAAGAAATTAAGAATGTTCCATAAAGGCCACGCTGCCCCCCTCACCCTCCTCCATGTAATATTGTCTATTATGTTTGGCTCCCTGTAGATTTACCTGCAAGAGCAACTACAGGCTTTTCTTAATTCTGCAAAGAAACCAAACTCCAAGTGCAGGGGTGACCCCTGAGATATCGCTTACATAGCCGGAGCCGTACAATATGATCAGTGCTGCAGTGAAATCTCAAGTGTTATGTCTCTAAGGGCAGCATGCAGTTATTGGATATTTAATAGCCTTTCTGTAGCAACTAAAACAGTTGTGCATTAGATACATTGGATACACCCAAAGCGAATTAATGTTCTCCTCTTTGTCCAATATTTTAAGGGGTATTCAACGAAAAAAAAAATTTTTTTTTTCATATCAACTGGCTCCAGAAAGTTAAACAGATTTGTAAATTACTTCTATTAAAAAATCTTAATTCTTCCAGTACTTATCAGCTACTGAAGTTGAGTTGTTAACGGAGCTGGATGTGGATTCTCTGACCTGAGTGGCTGATGACACGGACCATATCAGGGAGCGGAGTCTAAGGTGCCGCTGGTCTTCACCAAAGCCCACCGCAAGGCAGGATGGGCTTGCTGCGGCAGGCGACACCCAGGTCGCTACCCCCGACACGGCTCGACCACACAGGTAGTTGGGCAAGGCGAGGTACCGAAGGATAAGGCAGTAGCGTAGTCAAACGTAAAAGATGGTCAAGGCAGGCTGCAAAGGTGCAAAGTCAAATAACATAGCTGGAAGATCTGGATACACGGGTAAGGCAAACAGGCAATAAGGAATGCTTAATCTCAGGCTAGGGGCACTGAAGAGGAAGGGAAGTGTGGGCGCACAACGTGACAACAGTGCTCTCTGCTGACACCTCTGTCTGTGTGTTGGGGGGGGCAGGCACATTCTTTGCAAAAGGACCCTCTGCTGTCTGCCTCTGCCTATACTATATACTACTACTATATAGTCCGACATGCTGGGAGGTGTAGTTTTTGTTTGGGGCAGCTGCTGACCCACAGGCTGTATCAGTGGATGCTGGGAGTTGTAGTTAGTAACTAACTGCAACTCGCAAATTTAACAAAAAAAAAAGCGATCAAAAAGTCACATCAAAACAAAAATGGTACTGTTAAAAACTACAGATCGGGGAGCAAAAAATTAGCCCTCATGTCGGCCCATATCAGGAGAAATAAAAAAACATTATATGGGTCAGAATAGGACAAAATTTCCCCCATTAGCATGGTGGCAACCCTACCCACACCTGAAGGACTCATTTTGAACTTCTGAAATTGTATGGAGGGAAAAGCGAGGACCCCTTAGCAAACCTGTACCTTTGTAGACCTCCGGCGAGGCCAGATTTCCTGTTGGGAGACAACCTACAGAGTTTTTCAATGACTTTAGGGATTTAACATCTCAGGAACTGCTCAAGTGAATTTGTGTGCAATGATAAACCAGGCCTTGCTTCATCTCGCAAACTCTTCTCGGCTATAACAATATAATTGTGCTATAGGCAGTCTTACTTTCTCCCACAAATTCATTGCTTACTGCAGTCAGAAAAGCTCACATCATACCACAGTCCTGTTTTATTGAGCGATAATAATTGCATATTGTTTCTACAATGTTATTGTTTCAGTGGAGGCTGGAAGGAGATCCGTAGCGGGGTGGGAGATTTCATAACCACTCCTGTTCATGGCAAGCCTCTCGACACGTATGTGACTGAAGACTGCACATCTGAAGAAGCTTCCTAAACAGACACTGCTCTGCTACAATGTCAAGTAGCTAGATGATGCCAAACATAAAGGAGGCATCTTTTTCCATTTCACATTTTCCATTACAAGCTATTAATATTGTCCGCATGACTGCTATAGATCCAGTTTTGGCAAGAGTATTGAAGTGGGTTTGAAAAGGGTGACTACATTAACAAATAACTTAAACCTTTTGAAGGAAATCAGCATGAACTCTCTGCCTACAAAGGTTGTCTCCTCTGGGGTAACAGAGTGGTCATTCCCAGAGCTGGTCAAACCCAAGTGCATAAAGCTCTGCACCAAGGACATCCTGAAATTGTTAACAAGAAGGCTCTAGCTAGAAGTTATGTATGGTGGCCTAAAATTGATGGGCATATAGAGCAAAGAGAAGAAATGTACTCCATGTCAAACTATGCGCCATTCTCCAACAAAATCCATGTCACGTTCTTGGGAAGTGACCAGAAACTCATGGTCTAGATTGCATATAGACTTTGCAGGACCAGTTCAAGGACAGACTTTTTTCCTTGTTGTTGTTTCCTTTTCCAAGTGGCTAGAAGTTGTACCAGTGACCACTGCCACCACAAATACTGTCATTCAAGTTTTAACCCCTTAAGGACATAGCGTTTTTCTGTTTTTGCACTTTCGTTTTTTCCTCCTTACCTTTTAAAAATCATAACCCCTTCAATTTTGCACCTAAAAATCCACATGATTGCTTATTTTGTGCACCATCAATTCTACTTTGTAATGACATCAGTCATTTTACCCAAAAATCGACGGCGAAATGGGAAAAAAAATTATTGCGCGACAAAATGGAAGAAAAAACGCCATTTTGTAAATCTAAGGACTTCCGTTTCTACACAGTAATTTTTCGGTAAAATTGACACTTCTCTTTATTCTGTAGGTCCATAGGATTAAAATGATACTCTACTTATATAGGTTTGATTTTGTATTACTTCGGGAAAAAATCATAACTACATGCAGGAAAATGTATACGTTTAAAAAAAATTTAATTTTTTATTTTTCTGCGTACGGGCCGGTATGAGGGCTAATTTTTGGCACCATGATCTGAAGTTTTTATCGGTACCATTTTTGTTTTGATTGGATTTTTTGTTTGCTTCTTATACATTTTTTTATGGTATAAAAAGTGACCAAAAATACACAATTTTAGACTGAAATTTTGCGCGTACGCCATTAACAGTGCAGTTAAATTAACAATATATTTTTATAGTTTGGACATTTACGTACACGGTGATACCACATCTGTTTATTTTTATGTACACAGTTTTTTTTATGCGAAAAGGGGGGTGATTTAAACTTTTATTAGGGAAGGGGTTAAATCATCTTTATTAAATGTTTTCACTTTTTTTTTTGCAATGTTATAGCTCCCATAGGGGACTATAACATGCAGTACATTGATTCAATACACTGATCAATGCCATTGCATTGCGATGCATTGATCAGTGTAATCGGTGGTTGATTGCTCAAGCCTGGATTTCAGGCTTGGAGCAATCAATCGCCAATCGGACGCACAGGAGGCAGGTAAGGCACCCTCCTGATGTATCCTCACTGATCGGGACATCGCGATTTTACCGCGATGGTCCCAATCAGCCCGACTGAGCTGCCGGGAAGCTTTCACTTTCACTCTAGACACGGCGAACAACTTTGATCGCGGCGCCTAAAGAGTAAATGCCGGACATCAGCTGAGACGGTGCGGGTATGATGCGAGCTCAGCTCCTGAGGCATTTTGCGGCAAGGGGTTAAGGAGGCTGTCCGCAACACATGGATTACCTGATACAATTGTGTCAGACAATGGGTACAATTGACATCTTCAGAGTTCAAAGTCTTAATGGAAAACAATCTTATTCACATGTTACAAAAGCACCATTTCATCCACATCATGGAGCAGCCGCGATGTTTGAGTACACTGCACCGTGATGTCAGAGTGTTTTCGCCGACTCGCAGGCCCCTGAGTGGCTGCTCGTACCAGCAGATTGCCGCTGCGAACAAGCCAGGGGCGGAGGGAGGCAGAGGAACGGGGGTGGCAGCTGCTGGAGGCACAAAATGGGTGGGGTCACCGGCGGATATACAGCGTAAAATACGCTGCGGATCCGTTACGTGTGACCCTACCCTTAAAGAGAATTGTTGTAGGAGATTGGAATCACAGACTGGCTCCAGTACAGGATGCAGCAGAACTACTAATGAACAGGAGGATCAAAACCTGTATGTTTATTTTCAGCCACATGGCTATGTTGTTTACCTCGTCAGAGCTCCCGCAACTGAGCCTCGTTTTGGACAATCACTACCGGGATGTGTTTGTCACATTGCCGATTCCACCCATGTTATATCACTTAGTATTGTTTATATTGATGTTATATTATTATCATAATCGAACGCACACCTGTATGTTTTAGACAATAATTATTTTCTGCTGTTTCTACATGTAAATTAAGTTTTTTGTAAGTGGACTGGATGTGACATCACATTCAGCCCACCCCTTCCTGACCTGTACCTCCTCCACCTTGCCATTATATAAAGGGTGCTTGTTGTAGCAGCACCTAGATCATCTGAGGAAGGGGAATTTACCCTGAAACATGTCATGATCCTTTTGTTGTTTTGTGTTCAATAAAATTGCTTGATTAAGAACACTTACCTGCATCCTGTGTATACCTGGATAGAGCAGCGCCTGGATCCATTGGTCTTTTTTCTCACAAGTATTCCAAAACCAGTCTGGACAGACTTCATTATGACCTCACATCTGAATTGCAAAACAAACAGAATGTCAGACTATCTAAAAAATGCCACTCCTCGTCCATAAGGTGTTTTCAGGCGGGAGATGGTGTTTATGTTAGAAACTATGCAATGGGACCATAATGGATGTCAGGATCCGGACTGGCGGAGGGTGAGGACACTGGAAGTGGATCCTCTGTGCCAGAGAGGTGATGGCGTGGGCCGTACCAGGGGAACGGAGTCTAAGGGGTTACTGGTATTCACCAGAGCCTGCCGCAAAGCGGGATGGACTTGCTGCGGCAGGTAACCCCCAGGTCGTTCCACCCGGTAGCGACTCAACCTCTCTGGCAGCTGAGATGGCGCGGTACAAAAGGACGAGGCAAGGCAAGGTCAGACGTAGCAGAAAGGTCAGGGCAGGTGGCAAGGTTTGTAGTCAGGGGCAACAGCAAGTATTCTGGAAACTCAGGCAAAGGACACACTGGAACGCTTTCACTAGGCACTAGGCAACAAGATCCGGCAGGGACAGGAAGGGGAAGTGATGTTTTATAGGGAAAACAGTGATATGACTTGATTGGGCCAGGCACCAATTAGTGGTGCCCTGGCCCTTTAAATTTAAGCGAGCCGACGCGCGCCCTAGAGAGCGGGGCCGCGTGCGCCGGGACGGGACAGAGGAAGGACGGGGCAGGGGAGAAGTGACATGGGATGCGATCCGTGAGCGGGCACGTCCCGACGCGCAGATCGCATCCCCTCTGGTGACAGAGTAGCAGCGCTCTCGGTCAGCAGCACCGACCTGAGCGCTGCAACAGTTACAATGGATACCAGCAACTGTAGTACAAACTGTAGGATCTTTGTCTTACAAAGTAAGAACTACTGATGGCAATATTCTAAGGTGGCACATAGACAACTATGAAGCAGAGTGGACGAGTGAGTCTCACCTGCTACTTAAGGGGACCAAACCCTAAGGCACAAACAGTTCAGACTGACGACCTACACCCCACTCACCCTCCTCTTTTTCAACAAGAGGAACAAGAGGAACAGTCTTCTGCGCCATCAGATGTGTCTGAGAATATTGAACGACATGTAAAGGACATTTCAAAAGAGACCATGACTATCATATTCATCAGTCCATCCAAAACGGGTTATTCATCGCCCCTGTTACTTATGTTATCTAAGGGGAGGATTTTTTGTATTGTCGGTTATGTAAGTCTGGTGCCTCTAGATGGCTCTGTAACTGGGACATTCTGAAATATTATAGCAATGTCAGTTTGTTTGTTTTTTCAAACACTGTGGGGAAGATTTATCAAAACCTGTGCAAAGGAAAAGTTGCCCAGTTGCCCCTAGCAACCAATCAGATCGCTTCTTTCATTTTGCAGAGGCCTTGTTAAATGTGAAAGAAGCGATCTGATTGGTTTCATGGGCAACTGGGCAACTTTTTCTTTGCACAGGTTTTGAGAAATCTCCCCCTTTGTTTTTCTTTTGTTCAGTCTCCATTTTGTTTGATCAGTAAAAAGACATAAACCAATGTTGCTGCATCGTATTAATTATCCATTATAATGAAGTACAAGACATGACAGGGACTGGTTGCTATAGGCAACAAAGATGCTTTACTTTTAAACAGTTTTCATAAAGCTGCCCTAATGGTGTGAATGGTTGGAGATAAAGTGCTCTATAAATATACATTGGACGCATATCGTAGGTGAGGCAAACAGAAGTCATTACTGTCTAGATTGCTGCTACCAATTCCCCGAAATGTCTTTAATAGATTTTTACAGGTCTATTACAGGAGGGGTCAGAGGTTGGCTGATTTCTTACTTGCTATGTACTGTGGCCTACGCTTTAAATAAGGCTGTAAAGTAATGAAACCTCATTGTGTTTTGTATCGACTTCCACATATATTATGCCATACACAGCACAGAACACTTTGTTACCTCATCATTCACAGGCAGCCGCTATTAGCTGCGTGATGGAGGGACATGCTGACAGCCTCCGATCAATACTGCACTGAACTAGTCAGAGGTCATGTGACCTTCCCCAACGCAACAATTCATGTCAAATCAAGACTGCCACTATGTATCACAGAATAGGCTGAGTTATGACAGGGAGAACTATAGACTTATTGATATTGGTCATACGGCTGCATACATGATGCTGCTATAGCCTAGGTATCTTCTGTATATAATGATATTTATACAGCTGGTATAAGTTATATATCTCCTGTATATAGTTATATGGACCATGCTGGTATAACTTGAGTATATACTGTATATAATTATATATGTACAGCTCATATAAGTTATATATCTTCTGTATATAGTGATATGGACCATGCTGGTATAACCTGGGTATATATTGTATAAAATTATATATGCACAGCTGGTATAAGTTATATATCTCCTGCATATATTTATATGGACCATGCTGGTATAACCTGGGTATATACTGTATATAATTATATATGTACAGCTGGTATAAGTTATATATATATCCTGTATATAGTGATATGAACCATGCTGATATAACCTGGGTATATACTGTATATAATTATATATGTACAGCTGGTATAAGTTATATATCTCCTGTATATAGTGATATGGACCATGCTGGTATAACCTGGGTATATACTGTATATAATTATATATGCACAGCTGGTATAAGTTATATATCTCCTGCATATAGTTATATGGACCATGCTGGTATAACCTGGGTATATACTGTATATAATTATATATGTACAGCTGGTATAAGTTATATATCTTCTGTATATAGTGATATGGACCATGCTGGTATAACCTGGGTATATACTGTATATAATTATATATGTACAGCTGGTATAAGTTATATCTCTTCTGTATATAGTGATATGGACCATGCTGGTATAACCTGGGTATATACTGTATATAATTATATATGTACAGCTGGTATAAGTTATATATCTCCTGTATATAGTGATATGGACCATGCTGGTATAACCTGGGTATATACTGTATAAAATTATATATGCACAGCTGGTATAAGTTATATATCTCCTGCATATAGTTATATGGACCATGCTGGTATAACCTGGGTATATACTGTATATAATTATATATGTACAGCTGGTATAAGTTATATACATCCTGTATGTACAGTTGGGATATAGACCATGCTGGTATAACCTTAGCACCTATTGTTACATAGATATAAACGGAGAGCTTACAGATAATTGTCTTGCAGGTCTTATAACACGTTCTATCCTTCTTTCATTTTATGATGTATCCTTATTTTAGGTGAGTAGTAAGCCAAAGCCAAACCAAAGGTTCAGGTTCAGAGAAAGGGCAGAGAAATATAAAATCATGATATTCCAATGTTCCATATAACTCTTCTTTCTTCATAGTATAATTCAGACGATTCATAAGACTCCTGCAGCTACTGCACCAAATAATATTGAGAATATGGAGGACCTATCTCCTATTTCCAGCACAAAGGTGATTATAGTCTCCACTGAAAAGAACAGACACCTAGGATTCTGCAGCCTCCATTCTCAGGTCACAGGGGGGGCCCAGATCACAATAGGGTTGGTAAACCCTATTTTAACATAATTTATTTACTTGGAAGGTCGGGTGAATGACATACAGCTGCCATTACACTTCCTGTTGGCCATAGGCATTATAAAGTAAAAATATACACATTTGGTATCACCGCGTGCATCAATGTAAAAACTATTGAAATATAATGTTTATGATCCTGCACGGTAAACAGCATAAACATCTGTTACGCCGAGCACTCGGGGTCCCTGCTCCTCCCCAGAGCGCTCGCGGCGTTCTTCAGCGTGCAGCGCCCCGGTCAGACCCACTGACCGGGAGCGCTGCTCTGTTATCACTGGCGGGGATGCGATCCGCGTAGCGGGATGTGCCCGCCCACGGGTCGCATCCCAATCTTCTCACCTGCCCTGTCCTCCAGCTGTCCCGGCACGCGTGGCCCCGCTCTCTAGGGCGCGCGCGCCGGCTCTCTGAAATTTAAAGGGCCAGTGCACCATTAATTGGTGCCTGGCCCAATCAGTACCAATCACTTCCCACATTATAAAAACCCACTTCCCCTTCCTGTCCTTGCCGGATCTTGTTGCCCTAGTGCCCTGAGAAAGCGTTCTGTGTCCTTGTCCTTGTGTACTACGCCTATCTAAGCTGTTAGTGAGGTCGAGTCGCTATCGGGGGATACGACCTGGGAGTTACCGCCGCAGCAAGTCCATTCCGCCATGCGGCGGGCTCTGGTAAAAACCAGTAACTTCTTAGAACCAGTCCCCTGGTACGGCCCACGCCATCGCCTCACTAACACAGAGGATCCACTACCCGCTTCCAGTTTGGTTCCTGACAACATCAAAATACTGATTTTTAATAACATCCTATATCAGAAAAAAATAATAATAAAAAGCAATCAAGAAGTCCCATCAAAACAAAAATTATATAAAAAAGAAATACAGATCGGGACCCAAAATTTAGCTCTCACATAAACCTGTATTTGGAAAATTAAAAAAGTTATAGGGGTCAGAAAAGGATAATTTTATGCATACCAATTTTTTTTTTCTAAGTAGCACAATAATATAAAAGTTATATAAATCATTTTAATCGCATTGACCTAAAGAATAAAGATAATGTATAATTTTTACCATAAAATGCACTGTGTAAAAACCAACTAACTGCCAAATTGCAGTCTTCTTATAAATTTTTGCCCACAAATAATAATATTTTGGTTTCATGGTACATTTTATGATAAAATGAGTGATGCCATTACAAAGTACCATTGAATATGCAAAAAACAAGCCCTCATATTGGTCTGTAGGTGAAAAAATAAAAGAGTTATGGATTTTAAAAAGAGAGGAGGAAAAAACAAAAATGAAAATTTGCTGTGTGCTTAACCCGTCAGAGATGCGGGGCATACAGGTATGCCCTTGTGCCTGAGTCCTTAAGGACGCAGGGTGTACAGGTATTCCCTGGTCCCGTTACCGGCGTTTAAAGCGTTCTCACGAGCAGAGAACGCTTTAAACCCGGTTGATCCTGACTGCCAGGACCCAGCGAGCATCACCAATCGGGCTAATGCCCAGCATTAACCCTTCAGACACCAGGATTAACCCCTTCAGGACCAAGCCCATTTTGGCCTTAAGGACCAGAGCGTTTTTTGCACATCTGACCACTGTCACTTTAAACATTAATAACTCTGGAATGCTTTTAGTTATCATTCTGATTCCGAGATAGTTTTTTCGTGACATATTCTACTTTAACATGGTGGTAAATTTTTGTGGTAACTTGCATCCTTTCCTTGTGAAAAATCCTAAAATTTGATGAAAAATTTGAAAATTTTGCATTTTTCTAACTTTGAAGCTCTCTGCTTGTAAGGAAAATGTATATTACAAATAAAAAAATGTTTTATTCACATATACAATATGTCTACTTTATGTTTGCATCATAAAAGTGACGAGTTTTTACTTTTGGAAGACACCAGAGGGCTTCAAAGTTCAGCAGCAATTTTCCAATTTTTCACAACATTTTCAAACTCACTATTTTTCAGGGACCAGTTCAGGTTTGAAGTGGATTTGAAGGGTCTTCATATTAGAAATACCCCACAAAAGACCCCATTATAAAAACTGCACCCCCCAAAGTATTCAAAATGACATTCAGTCATCATTTTAACCCTTTAGGTGTTTCACAGGAATAGAAGCAAAGTGAAGGAGAAAATTCACAATCTTCATTTTTTACACTCGCATGTTCTTGTAGACCCAATTTTTGAATTTTTACAAGGGGTAAAAGGAGAAAATGTATACTTTTATTTGTAGCCCAATTTCTCTTGAGTAAGCACATACCTCATATGTCCATGTAAATTGTTCGGCGGGCGCAGTAGAGGGCTCAGAAGGGAAAGAGCGACAAGGGGATTTTGGAGAGTACGTTTTTCTGAAATGGTTTTTGGGGGGCATGTTGCATTTAGGAAGCCCCTATGGTGCCAGAACAGCAAACAACCCTCACATGGCATACCATTTTGGAAACTAGACCCCTTGAGGAACATAACAAGGAATAAAGTGAGCCTTAATACCCCACAGGTGTTTCACGACTTTTGCATATGTAAAAAAAAAAAAATTTTTTTTCACTAAAATGTGTGTTTCCCCCCAAATTTCACATTTTTCCAAGGGTTAATAGCAGGAAATACCCCCCAATATTTGTAACCCCTTCTCTTCTGAGTATGGAGTTATGCCATAAGTTGACCTGAAGTGCACTATGGGCGAACTACAATGCTCAGAAGAGAAGGAGTCATATTTGGCTTTTTGAGAGCAAATTTTGCTCGGGGGGCATGTCGCATTTAGGAAGCCCCTATGGTGCCAGAACAGCAAAAAAAAACACATGGCATACCATTTTGGAAACTAGACCCCTTGAGGAATGTAACAAGGAATAAAGTGAGCCTTATTACCCCACAGGTGTTTCACGACTTTTGCATATTAAAAAAAAAAAAAAATTTCCACTAAAATGTGTGTTTCCCCCCAAATTTCACATTTTTGCAAGGGTTAATAGCAGGAAATACCCCCCAATATTTGTAACCCCTTCTCTTCTGAGTATGGAGGTACCCCATAAGTTGACCTGAAGTGCACTATGGGCGAACTACAATGCTCAGAAGAGAAGGAGTCATATTTGGCTTTTTGAGAGCAAATTTTGCTCGGGGGCATGTCGCATTTAGGAAGCCCCTATGGTGCCAGAACAGCAAAAAAAAACACATGGCATACTATTTTGGAAACGAGACCCCTTGAGGAACGTAACAAGGGATACAGTGAGCATTTGCCCCCCACTGGTGTCTGACAGATCTTTGGAACAGTGGGCTGTACAAGTTTTCATTTTCACGGACCACTGTTCCAAAGATCCGTCAGACACCTGTGGGGGGTAAATTCTCACTGCACCCCTCATTACATTCGTGAGGGGTGTCGTTTCCGAAATGGGGTCACATGTGTTTTTTTCTTTTTTTTTTTCGTTTGTCAAAACCGCTGTAACAATCAGCCACCCCTGTGCAAATCACCTCAAATGTACATCGTGCGCTCTCCCTTCTGAGCCTTGTTGTGCGCCCCCAGAGCACTTTGCGCTCACATATGGGGTATCTCTGTAGTCGGGAGAAATTGCGTTACAAATTTTGGGGGGCTTTTTTTCACTTTTACCTCTTGTGAAAATGTAAAGTATAGGGCAACATCAGCATGTTAGTGTAAAAAATTTAATTTTTTTACACTAACATTCTGGTGTAGACCCCAACATTTCCTTTTCATGAAGGGTTAAAGAAGAAAAAGCCCCCCAAACCTTGTAACGCAATTTCTGCCGAGTACGGCGATACCCCATATGTCGCCGTAAACTGTTGCCTTGAAATACGACAGGGCTTCAAAGTGAGAGCGCCGTGCGCATTTGAGGCCTGAATCAGGGATTTGCATAGGGGTGGACATAGGGGTATTCTACGCCAGTGATTCCCAAACAGGGTGCCTCCAGCTGTTGCAAAACTCCCAGCATGCGTGGACAGTCAACGGCTGTCCGGCAATACTGGGAGTTGTTGTTTTTCAACAGCTGGAGGCTCTGCTTTGGAAACAGTGGCGTACCGGACGTTCTTATTGGGGGAGGGGGGCTGTGTAGGGGTATGTGTATATGTAGTGTTTTTAACTTTTTATTTTATTTTGTGTTAGTGTAGTGTAGTGTTTTTAGGGTACAGTCACATGGGCGGGGGATTACAGCGAGTTTGCCGGCGCAAAATTTGCTGCATCTCAAGATGCGAGAAACCCACTGTAAAAGCCTCGCCCATGTGAATGTACCCTGTACATTCACAGGGGGGGGGGGGGGGGCACCAGCTGTTGCAAAACCACAACTACCAGCATGCATGGTCTGTTAGTGCATGCTGGGAGTTATAGTTTTGCAACAGCTGGAGGCACACAGGTTAGGGAACACTGAGTTAGAAACAGACAATGTTTCCCAACCAGTGTGTCTCCAGTTGTTGCAAAACTACAACTCCCAGCATGCCCAGACAGCTGAAGGGCATGCTGGGAGTTGTAGTTCGGCAACATCTGAAGGGCCAGATGTTGCTGAACTAAAACTCCCAGCATGCCTGGACAGTCAGTGCATACTGGGAGTTGTAGTTTTGCAACAGCTGGAAGAGCACAGATTGGAGACCATTATACAATGGTCTCCAAACTGGGGCCCTCCAGATGTTGCAAAACTACAACTCCCAGCATGCCCAGACTCCTAGAAGCAGCAGTGAAGATCTTCACTGCTGCCTCTGAGGACCACATACTTACCCGTCGCTGCTCGTCCACGTGGCCGGTCCTGCGCTGCTCCTCGGTCCCGCCGCTGGATCTGGTAAGGCTGCCGATCCCCACGTGTTCCCCCCCCCCTATGCTGCAGGTCCCGAGCGAGCCCCCGCAACCATCGTCCCCCGTTCTGCCCGACTTCCAGGGGCGGGCAGTGCGGGGGATCTGAACTTTCACCCTAGATCACTGTGATTGGTCCACAGGGACCAATCACAGTGATCGCTGACCAGGACCATCAATGGATGGTCCTGGGGGTGAAGCAGAAGTTGTCCCCTGCTGGAAACAGCGGGACTTCTGCCAGTTAACCCGTGCGATGCTGCGCATCGCCAGGTTAACTGAATGTCATTTATAAACGCCGGGATGCGCGAACACACTGCACAACCCGGCGTTTATATATGACATTCTGCGGGAAGGGGTTAAAGTTGATCGCAGCATCTAAAATGAAAGTGAAAGCATCCTGGCAGTCCAGCGGAGCTGATCGGGCCTATCGCTACGGCGGGAGCGCGCTTACCTGCCTCCTCGCCGTTCGATCGGTGATCCATTGCTTCAAGCCTGCCATGCAGGCTGGAGCAGAAGAGCACCAATAACACTGATCAATGCTATGCTATGCCATAGCATTGAACAGTGTATGCAATCAAAATATTGCATGGTATAGCCTCCTATGGGGGCTCAAAAAAAAAGTAAAAAGTGTAAAAAAAATATAAGTTAATAATAAATGTGAATAAACCCCTCCCCTACCAAAAGTTTTAATCACCCCCCATTTCTCATTTTTTAAATAAAAGAATGAAATAAAAAATAATCATATGTGGTACCGCCGTGTGCGTAAATGTCCGAACTATTAAAATATAAGGTTAGCTAAAGCGCATGGTCCAAGGTCCAAAATTGTGCATTTTTGGTCACTTCATACACCATAAAAATATTAATAGAAAGCGATAAAAAGTCCCATCAAAACAAAAATGGTACCAATAAAAACTACAGACCACGGCACAAAAAATTAGCCCTTATATAGCCCTGTATGCAGAAAAATAAGAAAGTTATAGGGGCCAGAAGATGACAATTTTAACCCTTTGGGGACCGAGCCCATTTTGACCCTAAGGACCAGAGCATTTTTTTGCATTTTCATTGATACTTGCATCATTTCTTGGTGAAAAATTAGAAAATGTCATGAAAAATTTGAAAATTTAACATTTTTATAACTTTGAAGCTCTCTGCTTGTAAGGAAAATAGACATACCAAATAAATTATATATTGATTCACATATACAATATGTCTTCTTTATGTTGGCATCATAAAGTTGTCATGTTTTTACTTTTTGAAGACATCAGAGGGCTTCAAAGTAGAGCAGCAATTTTCCAATTTTTCAAGTAAATTTCAAAATCTGAATTTTTTAGGGACCAGTTCAGTCTTGAAGTGAATTTGAGGGTCTTTATGTTAGAAATACCCCATTATGAAAACTGCACCCCTCAACGTATTCAAAATGACATTCAGAAAGTTTGTTAACCCTTTAGATGTTCACAGGAATAGCAGCAAAGTGGAGGCGAAAATTCCAAATCTTCATTTTTAACACTAACATGTTCTTGTAGACCCATATTTTTATTTTTACAAGGGGTAAAAGGAGAAAAAGCCCGGCAAAATTTGTAACCCAATTTCTCTTGAGTAAAGAAATACCTCATATGTAGATGTAAAGTGTTTTGTGGGTGAAATAGAGGGCTCAGAAGAGAAGGAGCGACAATGGGATTTTGGAGAGCGAATTTAGCTGAAATGGTTTTTGGGAGGCATTTCGCATTTAGGAAGCCCCTATGGTGCCAGAACAGCAAAAAAAAAAAAAACACCCCACATGGTATACTATTTGGGAAACTACACCCCTCAAGGAAACATAACAAGGGGTACAGTGAGCCTTAACACCCCACAGGTGTTTGACGAATTTTCAATGAAGTTGGACGTGAAAATGAAAATTTTTATTTTTTTCACTAAAATGCTGATGTTACCCCAAATTTTTCATTTTCACAAGGGGTAATAGGAGAAAATGTCTCCCAAAATTTGAAACACCACTTCTCTTGATTAAGGAAATATATCATATGTAGATGTAAAGTGATCTACGGGTGCACTAGAGGGCTCAGAAGGGAAGGAGCGACATTGGGGTTTTGGAAAGCAAATTTTGCTGAAATGGTTTTTGCGGGGCATGTGTAGTGGTCTCCAAACTGTAGCCCTCCAGATGTTGCAAAACTTCAACTCCAAGCATGCCCAGACTGCCCAGGCACGCTGGGAGTTGAAGTCCGGAAACATCTGAAGGGCCATATGTTGCCGAACTACAACTCCCAGCATGCCTGGACAGTCTCGGCATGCTTTGAATTGGCATCTGGAGCACTACAGTTTGGACACCACTATATAGTAGTCTCCAAACAGTGCCCTTCCAGATGTTGCAAAACTACAACTCCCAGCATGCTGAGACTGTCTTGGCATGCTGGGAGTTGTAGTTCTGCAACATCTGAAGGGCCAGATGTTACAGAACTACAACTCCCAGCATGCCTTGACTGTCTGGCCATGCTGAGAGTTGTAGTTTTGCAAAAACTGGAAAGACAGTGGTCTCCAAACTGTGGCCCTCCAGATGTTGCAAAACTACAACTCCCAGCATGCCCAGACACCCAAAGCCTGTCTGGGCATGCTGGGAGTTGTAGTTTTGAAACTCCTAGAAGCAGCAGTGAAGATCACTTTACGGCGATCTTACTGCTGCATCTGACACCTTTCCTGCCGCCTCTGTCTCCACTTTCCTGCCGCCTCCTGTCAGCCGCAAGTCCCTGGTCCCCGCGCCGTGATGAAGGTAACTGCCGCTGGTCCCCGTCGCCATCTTTAAGTAGCAAGGTGCAAGGGTGTACCCATACACCCGTGGTCCCCAACAGGTTAAAAATACAAAGTGGTAATATAAAATAAAACCTACATAAATTGGGTATGCTTGTAACCATATGGGCCTACAGATAATAGATAAGGTGTTATTTTTACAGAAAAGTAAAAACGAAAGCCTGAAAAAGTTAGTTGCAAAATGGCATTGTTTTTTATTTTTATTTCACTCCACATATAAGTTTTGTTTTGTTGCAGATTATGTTGTAAAATAAGTGATGTCATTACAAAGTACAATTGGTGATGCAAAAAACAAGCCCTTATATCAGTCTGTAGGTACAAAATTGAACGCGTTATGATTTTTAGAAGGGGAGGAGGAAAAAACAAAAGTGCAAAAACGAAAATTAGCTTAGTCCTTAAAGGAAAACTGTCAGTAAACTCCCCCCATACTAACCAGAGGAACTGGCTGGTAATGCAGGGGACGCTGATCAATTTGCTGCCTACCATGCCCTGATCCACCCCGCCGTTCGCCTGTTATCTTCTTTTTTGTGGATATGCAAATGAGCTGCTAACTGCCACAGGTGGCTTACAAGGCTCCTTCTGGCTCTCTGACGTCAGCATTGCTCGTCCGCCGCACAGTCCGGCTTATGAATAATCATCCCCTCCCTCCTCAGTGGAGTCCAGTACAGAGCGAGGAGGGGAGGAACAGTCTGAGGGAGGGGATGAATATTCATAAGCCGGGTGGTGTGGCAGACGAGCGGCGCTGACGTCAGAGAGCCAGAAGGAGCCTTGTAACCCCGCCGATGTCAGTTAGCAGCTCATTTGCATATCTCCAAAAAGGAAGATAACTGGGGAACGGTGGGACGAAGCCGGGCATGGTAGGCAGCAAATGTCTAGGGGCAGACAGTGAAATAAACTTATCCGCAGGATTGGGATAAGTGTCTGACAATGGGGGTCCGACTGATCTCCCGAATGGGGCCCCAACATTGCAGCGCTGTGCACCAGCTAATGCATGTGTCGTCGAGCTCACTGAGCTCGACAGACATGCCCCCCCCCCCCATACAGCGGAGGCATGTCGGGAGCAGCGTCATGCTGCGTCCGGCACACCTCCTGCATGGGATAGCCACGGCAGAGCCGGGGCCCCATGCAGGAGATTACATGGTCCCAACGTTCAAACCCCCACCCCCCGATCAGACACTTATCCCCTAAGGAGATACATTTATTTTACTGCAGATTTCCCTTCCATTGCCAGTATTAAAATAGAATGTCAACAAAAATTATCCACCCTAAATTACCACCCCGAGCACAACTAAACCTTCTTAACCTAAAGTTAAGTGAAGTATGTGCAGTGTGGCTTTAAGAACCCATTCAGTGAGCTTGCACCTAGTTGACACCACGCTATATATATATATATATATATATATATATATATATATATATATACACACACACCACTTTGCATCGATTTTATCTTCCTAAGTGGAGCTAGATTAATCCTGGGATATAAATATAGGCCACTAATGTAGAGCGATCCTTTGTATGTCAGAGTCGCATGTTCCATAGAGGGAAATACTTTTATTTGTTTTTATCCCTTGAGACTAAATTGTGATGCATGTTTCTAAATTTGTTTTTTGTTTTTGTTTTTTATTAATTGCTAAATATTTTCTCTGATGCTCATATAAATGGAGTCATCTTGCACCTCATATTTGCGCATATTGATCCCTCCCTTCTTTTAGCTCTTTTATCATGTGATATTGCGCATGCGCATGCAAATTTTATGGTGAATGCGCATGCAAATTTTAAGGCGCATAGTAAAAAAAATGGCCGCAAATATGCAAATGTTACGAATATATGACAAATATTCATCCATATATTCGCGAAAAATCGTGAATTCGAATATGGCCTATGCTGCTCAACACTAATTAAGAGCTCTTCAAGAAGCAACACCACCAATGTTCTTAGGCTGAGTTTGGTATTTCATTTTAGTAATAGGAGATGAACTGCATTACCAGAGTAAGCCATATGGGGGCAGTACTTTATTGAGGGAGAAAAAACAACACATCCTTCTTTCTAATCATATACAATCCCGTTAAAAAAAAAATTAAATAAAACACTCAGACTTTCCTTTATGGAAACTAAGCAAAGAAAAGGGGTGGAGAATAGAAGAGGAGACCAGCACCATAATTATCAATAATTATGATACTATTTTAATTAAACATATATGCAAAGAAAAATACATACATTTAAAGGCATCAAAAACAAAAGTATTACTACAGAGATACCACTCTGTGACAACAGAGACAATTAACGGAGGTCCACAGGACTGTTGAGACCCAATTAGCTCCTAGCAGGCTATAACTACCCCTCCCCCTTACTACAATAATTAATTAAATAATAACTGACACAACAACAATTCAACTTTTCCGTGGGTGGGGATCGGCCACAGCTTTATTTATAAAATTACTTATATAAATAACAATTTAACTGTAACAAAGACACCGATTGGCTTCTTACCAACCCGAGAGGTGCTGCCACACCGTCCTGTGTGGAGGTCTACCCCGGGTTGACCCCGCTTTCACCGTCTTCTTACCGCCAAGCTGTGACTTACAATAAACAGAGATACAAAAAGGGAGGGAGGGTGGGCAAAACTCCGGGTCCTGGGCAGATTGAGGGGGGAAGGGAGGCACCACAGCTATAAACACCCAGGGGAGGGCCCCTGAAAGCCCGGGAAACTATTACACCCATGGGACATACCACTATAGTTACCAACAAGTTTTTACAGGCGGGGGAGGGGGCTAAAAAACATTGCCTGTATATTTCTTAACCCCTTAACTGCTCACCAGTCAGGGGGCAAGCTAGTTATGCACAGCTTGCCCCTCCAGAACCAAAGGTAAGTATACTAAAGTGCATAGAGGTATGTGTATAACACCATACAACTGACTTACCCTGAAAATGTGGCAAAAAAATATGAAGTGGAAGTGCTCAAGAAACTATAACATAGCATAAAAATGCTAAGGAAATAATAATAAAAAAAAAAAAACAGAAGTAACAAATATCAAAGTACCAATTGCCAAGGGGAATGAAGTAATGTGAGGGACCTGCACTACCCAAGCTTTGCGCAAAACTTTGACGCATGGCCTGGCTTCAAACCGGGGAAGCCCTGTGTGTCTGCTCATCGGAAAATGTGCAGTGTATTTACCGCTGCCCAGCAGAATTTTCGTAGCAATTAATACTCTGCGTATGTGCTATGTGTGACTCAACCCTAAAAAAGGGTTATCGATTTGATGCCCCTGTGTAATATATTATTAATTGCAGTGGTCTCCAATTATGGACCTCCAGATGTTACAAAACTACAGCTCCCACTCTGCCCAGACAGCTTTTAGCCACTGCCACAGTTTGAAGACCACTGCTTTATTATTGTCAGCAACCTAGGCCCAATTGCATTGGCAAGCTTTGTACCTCCTATAGCCGAATAGTAGCTGCATAGTGTCCCATGTTGCCACTTTACTGGGCTTGTTTGAGATCCTGAAAACATGGCTGCTTTCTTCCAGAAACAACGCCATCTTCTCTTGATCTTCTCTTACTGCTATATACAGTAATAATTCTTCATTTGCATTGACCTTGTCCAATGCTCCTGTGAATAATATGGTCATTGGGTGTCGGATATTATTGATATTTTCTGCACCATGTGACTGATGGTATTTTATACCATCAATGTGTGTCATGTGAAATACGATGGGGACAATGTGTAGCGTACAAATTCAGTCCTGACATATCCATTTCATGAATCTGCCATAGAGAGGGATTAAATAGAAGATGGTATCTGGTGAAGTAACCATTTTTTGGGCTAATGCTCCTAGAGGAAGGTCCTTAATTCCAGACCCTACTGAATAAGCCAGTGGAACACAACAAACCTTTAATAAGGTCACTTTAATGCACTATATTAACAAGACTAGTCCCTTTTAAAGAATGACTCTCTCTATATATATATATATATATATATATATATATATATATATATATATGACCTGTATACACTTTACAGGAGGAAATTACGCACAAGTCTTTTATTTATTGTATTAATTTGACTGTCTTAGGTCTTAAAAGTGTCTGTCTCAGGTCACGGATCCATTTTACTGGCTTAATAAAATTGCAGTTCGTTCCATGTGGATCTCATCGCACATCTCTTCATATTATGAACTTCGATAGTTTGCTCACATAGTAGTAAACACTCAATACAGCCATGGTAAATTATTCTTACCTATATTTTTTGCAAGGGGCTGATGCTTTTGGCATTAATAGGATTTCCTGCCCCCAAAAATATTTACATATAGATAAGATCTGTACCTGTATAAAGACATAGGGGGGTATTTTTCAAAGTATTTATGTGTTTTTTTTCATGTAACTTTGGCGCAATACTTTGGCGCAGTGTCTTTTTGCGCCAAAGTTTGCCGCATTTTCTCCACTGTCATTTTTACAACTTTCTCAAAATCACACGGTCCTGTGTGTGATTTTAACTTTAGTCAGTAATTCATCATTTGCACCAACCGATCTTTGGCTCAATTTTGCGCCTTTAGGATTTTGCACATGGAAAACACACTTAGCAATGTCAGAAAATGCTTTTTCTGAAAGCAGGGACGCCTCCAGGGCTGCGCAATACTATCCTGCGACATAGTTGTTTCTGAGGAACCTTCACTCTCCGTTGAGCCAGCATTGGACATGGCCACACAGGGTCAGGAAAGTAAAGCACTAAAGTAACCAAAAAAATAAAAAAAAACTACTCAAGTTGAAAATAAAATCCATTTCACATGGTGACTATAAACCATACATAAGATAATAACTCATGTCGCTTGCTGATATACTGCAGGAGGGACTCCGAAATGGCTGCTCTACAGGGTAAAATACGCGTCCTCTGTGGTGGTAAGTTCTGTGTAAAAGTCGCGGTGAACAGATGATTTCAACATTTGAGCAAAAATTACTAACAACTTGCACCAAATGATAAATTTGGTGCACATTCACGAAAACCAAAGAGAAAAAAAAGGGTAAAAAGAAACTTTCAACAGGCAAAATTGATAAATACCCCCATAGTAATAACTTAGTGGACACCTTACGGCTTGAAATGGTGGTCACTTATGGTCTTTAGCCAGGCAGCCTTATTGATTGCCCCGTGCCGGGACCCTACTGTTCCTGGCAGTTACATGCCACTGTCAAAACATGACACCGGGCATATAACAGGACTGATGGGGTCTTCCCCCTTGTCTCCCACGAGATTGCCGGGTGTAAACCGGTTTCCATGGCAGATAGGGTCTCTCTGAAGGAACCCAGGCCTGTAATAAGTCTGTATAAGCATTGCCAGAGGCCTGTATACAGCAGGGTCAGCATAATGCTGACAGGCAAAATACACTGCACTACAGTAGTAGGGTAGAGTATTATATAAGCAATGAGAAGATGGCTGGTGAAAGTCCCCTAGTGGGAGTAGTTAAAATAAAAAGTTTAAAAAATAAGGTTTAATAAAAATGCATTCATTCCCCATGTCAAATATATTTTAGTGGAAATGTAAAATGATTTATGAATATCACATATTAGATAAAGACATGTCTGTACCAACCCAAACTATACTAATATAAAATAATGTATCCAGCACAGTGAACACCAAAAAAATATATATATAAATTATTTTTGTTTAAAAAATGCATGTACCTGAAAATGATATCGGTAAAAACGACAAGCTTTTCTGCAACCAAAAAGTTCCCAACCAGCTCCATCAGGAAAACAAAAAAAAAAGCTAAGGGTCTTGGAATGCGGCAATGCTTTTGTTTTTTAATAAAAAGTGTTTATAAACTTTAAAAAAAAAAACTGACCCACAGAATTTAAAACAAAAAAAGAAAGAAAAAATAGCATTTTTTAACCTAAATAATTAATAAAATTTTTAATTGACAAAAAAAATGAGGATGCGACGATAAGAAAATATTGTTTCAACTGTAAGGCCCATAGTAACAATTGTTTAAACAGTAAAACCCAAATTGGCTTGGTCACTAAGGGGTTAAAACAGTTTAGAAGGGTTTCTTGATGAAGGGGTGTCCTGCTACTAGACCCCAGCAATCAGCTGTAATCTGTAAGAGAATTTTGAACTGTCCAATGCCCCTGCAGGGCCACCACTGGTTAAATGTATAGTTCTCTAATAATTACAATATTAACACGTGTCAGACATGATTTTTGCCTTCTGAGAAACAACTGAAAACCGTGTCCCCCAAATGTCTGTTTACATTGGAGAAGAAAATGTCTTATTTACGAAATGTTAGCGGCACTAATTTGATCAGTCGCGCAAAGATTTTCTTTTGAACAAAGCAAACACAGGAAAGGCTGTTAATGGAAGCGAGCTGGTGGAAAAGGCGCTTTAAAAGCTTCTCTGGCTGTAGCCCATGTCATACGTTAAGGGTTTTCTTTATTCCAAAAATAGATTCTTGGGGCCGATATTTGGATTATTGGTTGTGTTTTATTTTTATTCTCAATATCCCTCTTTTATGCCTAAGTTTTCTGGGCCTTTTTTAGAGGTTGCCCAGGCTGCAGTTCCCTTACGGGCCCCCTGGAACAGGAGCGCCACTAGAAAACTCAAATTCACACGTTATTACTTAGCAGCATATGGTCATATCATTTGGGATGGAAATGACAGTATTATATTGGAACCATATGGCAGTGTTAAGTCAGAATTAAAATTTAGATGCTGCATATTATTTGGACTATATACTAGTATTAAGAACGCAGTATTGTCCAGGCACTATACAGTGGTATTACTGATGGCTAACTATGTAACTGTATAGTGATAATACTAATGGCTAACTATGTAACTGTATGGGGTATTACAAAGGGCTTAAAGGGGTTATCCAGGAATCGAAAAATAGAGATCATTTCTTTAAAAAAATGCTCCCTGTCCAACACCCTGTGTTGGGTGTGGTTTTACAAATTTGCTCCATTCACTTCAATGGAACTGAGCAGCAGAACTGCACCCAACTTAGAGACAGATGAGGAGCGGTATTTGAAAGAAACGGTCTCTGGTTTTCAATTACTGTATAACCCCTTTAAATAACCAGAGAAATGTTCTAAAAATAACAAGCATTGGTTCCTAGTTGCATGTTACCTAGGGCCCCATTTGCTATAAACTTATCCCTGCTTTCGAGACTCCTAGTAAGACAAAGACCTACAAAGACATCATCCACAGTTGGTGATCTGTTGGGAATTTTCTGCATGCTGTCCTAGAAGATCACCAAGAAGTGGATGAATCCACTGCAAAATTAACAAGAGTAAAGAGTTTCCTAGAAGATCAATAGAGTATGGGTTGTAAAGACCTAATGGGGCAACTCCTACCTTTGGTGACCTACTAAGACAAGAACAGATTTCCCCTGACCTACCTCGATATGCCTCTCACACTGTCAAACTAGATCAAACCTGCGCTGTACTTATGAGGGTTCAATCTTTCCTTTTGTAAAGGTGTCTAGCTTGGAAAATTCCCGGTCAGTTAGCAAGACTCCATAGTGAGTGATACACTGATTCTAAGGGAGTGTCAGCAGGACTGGTGGCATGTTGTTAAGCTGCTGTAATGACTCATCTGTGTCTGACCCGAAGGGTTAAACTTTCTTGAGATTTGGTTTGGTTGCTGGCTACGCCCAAGCTATCTGGGCTGGTCAGCTGACCATGCTGAGATTGCACCTGTGTAGCTGGCTATTTAAAACTGTGGTGTGCTTCTAGTCCTTGCTAGTGAAAGAGTTTGTTTATTAACTGGCAATCTTATAGTGTTTCTGACTTCAGGTTTTGATCGTTGGCTTGGCTTTTTGACCACTCTCCTGCTTAGTGTTCCTGTACTCTGTTATTTCCTGGTATCGACCTCGGCTAAACTGATATTGCTTTGACCGTGTGTGTCTTTGTGTATCTCTATTAGTTTGCATGTCTCCAGCTGTTTCCCGACTCCTACCGTTTTTGTATTTTATTATTCTGCCCTAGCACTCAGCAGGGAGGGTTTGTCATTGTGGTTGTCAATCCGTCTCTTAGGGTGGATAGGCAATAGGTAGGGACAGTGGCTCTGGGTGAGTTAGGGCTTCACTGTTCCCTGCCTATATGTGACAGCTGCTTTGCATATTCCTCTTACTAAGACATAATTTATTCTTGGTGACTGACAAAAGCATTATCTGCATGATGCGTCTGTATAGAAACAAGCCAACTGACACCAGAAAGCCTTCAAAATAATTAGAACAATCTCCGAAGCCGTGCTGCAGGGGGACCAGGTGTGTTGGCAAGAGTGGAGGTGCTAACGAGGTGAAAAGCTATATGTAGTATACAGGTAATAGAAAAAATAACGTTGCACTCACCACAAGACAGAGCATGGAGGCTTTCAAATACGGGTTTATTCGTGAATATGAAGTGCTATACAGTCAAAGCAGGTTGGAGGGAAAGGAGGGTAGCAGACATCAGCTCCATGGAGCTGGCTGAGTGCAGCAAATCATTTCGCAGTGAGGTAGCGTGATCAAGCAGTTTCACTACGAAACGATTCGTTGCACTCAGCCAGCTCCACAGAGCTGATGTCTGCTCCCCTCCCTTCCCTCCAACCTGCTTTGACTGTATAGCACTTCATATTCACGAATAAATCCGGATTTGAAAGCCTCCATGCTCTGTCTTGTGGTGAGTGCAACGTTATTTTTTTCTATTATCTGCATGATGTCCAAGATCATCCTAGAAGATCACTTTTTAATGATTACCAGGGGCTGTGTCCATTCTTGATTTCCTACAAGATCATTGTTTAAAAGTTGTCATAGCAAATCAAAGAAAGTCAAGGACGTCCTAGAAGATAACAAGGCAGTGGAGGATGTGCTTGTGGGTCACTAGGAAGCAGAGGACATTTTAGAAGACAACCAGTAAGTGGAAGATTTACTAAAGGTTACCAAGAATTTGACTAGAACATCCCTAAAAAGAGCGGGAGATGCACTATAAGTTCATCAGGAAGTAGAGGATATGCAAAAAGATCACAGGAAGTGGAGGATATGCTAAAAGATAAGAAGGAAGTGAAGGATTTGCTATAAGGTTACCAGAAAGTGTATCTCAACCTACTAGAATATCTTCCATTCTCAGAGACCTACTAGACCATAATCTGCATGTATTCCTGAAACCTTACCAGGAAGTGGAGGATATGTTAGAAGACTACCAGGAAGTGGAGAATATGCTGAAAGATCACATGAAAGTGGATGATGAACTTAAAAAATCAACAGAAAGTAGAAGACACTGTGCTAGATGGTCCCCGGGAAGTGGAAGACATGCCACAAGATAGCCAGGAAGTATAGGATGCGCTAGGAGTTTTACAGCTTCTACTCTTGGTGATCTACTACAGTATCATCCACATGCCAGCTTGGAAGGTATAGGAAGTGGGTGATACTCTGGTAGGTCATTAGGTTGTAGGTTACCTACGGAAACAGCATCCTAATAAGGTTACTCTTTATTTAACTTTATTAACTTGACTTATGATGATGTTTTCACCTCCATGTAATTTATAAGGAGCCCCTGTCTATGAACACAATGGGGTCATCCTCATTGACTAACATCACAGTAATTATCCCACAATCCCTAAAGAGAATCACAAGAGGCTGATTGTGCAGCGAGTTCAGCAATTATCCTGCAGGCAGTAATTACACCCTCTCAGAAAGGTCAGATGTTGGAGACACGCGGCGTTACGTGCAAATTATTGTTTTATCGCCAGCACTGATTACATTAATTATGATAATAGAGGCTCAATATGAGGCCTTAGATATATCAGCAAGAGAAAGGATGAGGTCTGATGGCAAACTCCTGTGATCATGTATAGATTATTATGTAACAGCAGAAGTGGTACCCACATCTGTATCCATGGTCAGAGACAAATTACAGAACAAACAACACAACGCTTACTAAGTATTAAAGTTTAAAACGTTCACTAAGTTTAAAACAAAGGAAACTTAATTAAACTTTTTAAATACTTGACATATAATTTGTCAAACTCAGGTTTTTGTAATCCGATCTTAATGAAACTTAATGTAATTTCTAATAAATTTGTGTCTTAAATTATGGTATGGCCTTGGAAAGCCTCACATCCTCTGTTAAAGTGGTACTCCACCCACAGACATGCCCCCTCACATAGACATGAATAGGGGGAGAGCGTGGCATAATGTCAGGAGGGGGAATGGCGTGATGTCACGTCTCCAGCCGCCCCAACCCAGCGTTCTTAACATACTGTTTAGAATACCAGGTGCGGCACGGGTGCTGCATGGAGATCAGACATCATATCTCCTATCCTTTGGATAGGGGATTCGATGTCTATGGGCAGAGTACCTCTTTAAGTCCCATCTGCTTTTTGGGGGAAAACATGGATGCAGTTGCCTGGGAAGAGGCGAATAAGCCACTTAAAGACACCTCTGGCAGCTTACGTCTCCTAGAAACAAAGGAGCATTAATGCTAAAATCCAACATGCCCCATCCTTCTTCCCTTCGACATCTTATATTGGGGGAGAGTCAGGAGACCTCTTTATACACTAGTTGGTTGATCCCACTGAAATCTAATGTATATGGACAAGATATCCTAAAGTCAGCACTCACATCCCTGGGATTTCTTAGGTTAAGATATAGAAAAATAATATTTTTTCAAAAACTCTGTATTGTTTAAACGTCTATGATTTACTTGTTCTCCATAAATCACATATCTATTCATATTTTATAGTTACAGGTTCAGCTGTGTACATTGAATTACTAGCAGTAAGACGAAACGTCTCCTTAATAATTGTAAAAGCGGGTCGCTCTAAGGATGTGGAGAACATTTAAGAGACTTCTTCCTGGTGCGACCACAGGGCTTGAGCAGTTACTGATCTGTTGAGGAACGCTGCATGTTTGGATGAAAAATTGATCTGTTTTCCTAACAAAACCCAGAGATCTGAGGACTATCGATTTCTACAAATTCTGTCTAGAATCGTTTTCCAAGCTATGAGCCTCTTGCAGTAATGAAAAAAAGTTATATCTTAAAAACCTCTGATAAGAATGTGAGGGGCCGGGGGCTAATGCCAGGAATAAATGTTGAATGCAAGGTAAAGGTAAAACTTAAAGCTCCTGGGCCCCCATTGCAACACTTGTAACAGGGCCACTACCTACCATGTACTATTTATTTTACTAATGTCTTATTTCGTGTTAGAGAGGCCTTTGAGCCCCTTCAGGCACCTTGCCTGGGTGCAAATGCCAGGTCTAAACATGTGGTAGTTAGACAGTTTCCTAGAATATAGTCGTACATGCATGTACTCAAACACATCCATGAAGAGAACAATGGATGTTTAAAGGGAATGTGTCACCAAATGTTTTTTTTTTTTTTTTTTTTTAGAGGTTAAATACATTTTTCAATTTTTTTAAATATTTTTGGGACAACAACTTAGTGGCGTGGTCTTCAACCTTTGATTCTCCAGCTGTTGTGAAACTACAACTCCAATGGTAATAAGAATGATTGATGCCATAGTTTTATAGATGGTTCTTATACACCATCCATGATGGTTTGACTTCACTTTGATGCCCACTTTATATATATATTTTTTATTAATCTTCTGATAGAAGAAACATGTTAAATGTTTCCACCATGCTGGAACCCTAACTCCATACTCCCCATGTTCTCTATGCACCTTTATATTTTAATGGTTCTGATCCGTAGCATTACAGTTTTTTCTGTCCACAAAACCTCTGAAAACTAAGATGACATGATTGGCTGTCAGTGGTAGAACATGTAATTGCCTTCTTAATTGCCTCTGTCATAAATTTCCTTCTGCTAAGCACCTCGAAATTAGTGCAGGCAGCCCGGGATGTGTAATAGATCCTTCACACTCATTGGTTTCTGAAGCAGGCACACCATAAATTCTGAAATGGTGATAAATCTGGTGACTAGGCAAGCCAAGAAAGTGTTGCAATCTGACAGAGACCTTCCTTGGAAATCATTGCTGGGTATGGATGAGCATTATCCTGCTGAAAAATGCCAGATGGAAGTTCTGCCATAAGAGGTAACACACGTGGCTGCAGGATGTCCTGCACCTATTTGTGGTGGACCTGTATGGGAGATGTTACCCCATCCCCTTGCTGCCCTGTCAGGAAGCCTCCTTCAGAGTCCCTAAGGCCCCTGCACTTGTTTCACCATTGTAAATGTGTTTTACATAGGTGTGCGCACGGGGTGTGCCGGGTGTGCACAGGCACACCCTAATCACCGCGGCCCGCTGATGCAGGACTCTTTTTTTTTTTTCGCCGACATCACCAGCCCGACCCCCCACCCACACACCACTCCCCCCCACCACCCCCCGCTCGGCGCCGCAACCACTACTACACACATTATCCCTACACTGACTGACCTTACATGCCGCCCGGGGCCGCTTTAAGAGCGCGGGGGCTGATGGGTCAGGCGTCAGTGCGCACGGCTGCACATGACGTCATGACGCACGCGCGCACTGTTTCTGGAGAGCCCGCACAGGAGAGGCCCGCTGCCAGGGCAAGGACAGGAGAAGCCCGGGCCCCCAGCTCTGGAGTCTGGGCTGCTGGAGAGGGCGGCTAAGGAGGGAGAGGCCTGCAGCAGCAAGTGCCGGTGAGTGGCTGCTGACCTGCTGCCATACATGATGGGGATGTAGTCCTGAACTGTGAGCCTACATTATGTAGGCTCACAGCTAAGGACTACATCCCCATCCCCATCATGTGTGATTGTCTATTATATGTAGGCTACATACAATAGACAGTGTTTAATCATACATCATGGGAATGTAGTCCTGAGCTGTGACCCTGGGCATGTGTGGTGTGGTCAGGGCATACTGGGAGTTGCATGCTGGGAGTTGCAGTTACTACTGTAACGCCCAGCATGCCCTGACACAATCTCGGTCTGCTCTGCAGCTGTCCCAAAATTAGTTTTGGGTCAGCGGCAAAACCATAGGCTGTATCAGCCTGATACAGTCTATGGTTTTGTAGCTGACCCAAAACTACAACTCCCATTATGTTGCACTATACTCCTGAGTCCTGGGGAAGTAATGCATTAATTTTGGGAAAGCTGCAGAGCAGACCAAGATTGTATCAGGGCATGCTGGGAGTTGCAGTTACTATTTGTAATGCCCAGCATGCCCTGATGCAGCTTATGTTTTGCAGCTGACCCAAAACTACAACTCCCATTATGTTGCACTATAGTATAGGTTATATGGTGCTACATGCTGGGGGGAGCTGTAGTTTCAGTTCAGCTTCAGATATATAGGCTGGAATCAAGAAATTTCTGTGATCCAGATTCCAGCCTTTATCTCGGCAGCTGAACCGAAACTACAGCTCCCCCCAGCATGTAGCACCATATAACCTATACTATAGTGCAACATAATGGGAGTTGTAGTTTTGGTCACCATATATTGTATCAGGGCATGCTGGGAATTGTAGTTGGTAACTGAAAATCCCAGCATTGCATTCCTTGAAGGAATGCAATGCTGGGAGGTGCATTTACCAACTACAATTCCCAGCATGCCCTGATACAATCTATGATGACCAAAACTACAACTCCACACATCTTGCACTATATAGGAGTACAATTTAGATTATGGTGCAACATGCTGGGAGGCCTAGTTTTGGGTCAGCTGCAGACCCAAAACTACAACGTGCACGCTGCTCCAAGCTTGCTTGGTGCCGCATCACTTTTTCAACCAATCTGGTGAAAAAAAAATTCTATTTGGAATATTCCCCCCTCTGTGCCCCCATCTTATAGTAAAATCGTTCTTCTGTTTGCCAAGTAAAGAAAAACATGACTTTTACCATTCAACTTACAATTTTTTTTTCAAATCCACATCAAATGCCTCCCTATAAACACCAGCAAACATACACACAAGTGGGAGGTCTAGTCAGGGCTGGTGCATGGATTTTTGACACTCTAGGCAAAACCTAATTTTGACAACCCTTTGGCTCCGCCCATTGAACCCCTTGGCAAATATAAGATCAGGGGTAGAATTAGTCCCGTAAGCCTCATGGTAAATTCTAGACTTGTCCTCCTCCCTACAATTATAACTATACTGCACCTAATGTGGGGGAACTATACTGCACCTAATGTGGGGGAACTATACTGCACCTAATGTGGGGGAACTATACTGCACCTAATGTGGGGGAACTATACTGCACCTAATGTGGGGGAACTATACTGCACCTAATGTGGGGGAACTGTACTGCACCTAATGTGGAGGAACTGTACTGCACCTAATGTGGAGGAACTGTACTACTAACCTAATGTGGGGGAACTATACTACGCACCTAATATGGGGGAACTATACTGCCAAATTAATGTGGGGGAACTATACTGCCAACCTAATGTGGGGGAACTGTACTACTAACCTAATGTGGGGGAACTATACTGCCAACCTAATGTGGCGGAACTATACTGCCAACCTAATGTGGGGGAACTGTACTGCACCTAATGTGGAGGAACTGTACTACTAACCTAATGTGGGGGAACTATACTGCACCTAATGTGGGGGAACTATACTGCCAACCTAATGTGGGGGAAATATATTTCCATCCTAATGTGGGAGATTTATACTGCCAACCTAATGTGGGGGAACTATGCTGCCAACCTAATGTAAATACAAAAATATAAAATTGTACTATTCTGATCCCTATAGCACTTTATTTTTCTGTATATGGGGATGTATGAGGGTCATTTTTAGCGCTGTGATTTGTAGTTTTTATCGGTACCATTTTTTTTTTTTGCTTTTTAGATATTTTTTATGGTATTTGAAGTGACCAAAAATGTGCTAATCTGATTAGTGCACTATTACGACATTTGGGACCCCACTTCTGATTTTGCCCAGGGCCACGCTAAGCCTAAAACTGGCCCTGGATCCAATCCTCCTACACTATGCAAGCAGGAGTGTGTGTGTGTATATGTATGTATACACACACACACACACACACACACGCGCGCGTGCGTGCGCAGAGTGAGTTTGTGCTTTAGGGTGCACACCCTAATGCAATAGGCTACGCACGCCTATGGTGTTTTACCATTTAAAGTGTTATAAAATGTAATGTTGCCTTAAGAGGTATACCATGTGATATGTCATGTGATTGTTACCCAGGAGGTACTAGTGACAGGTGATCCCAAGAGTGACCTATGGGCTCCATACTAGTCTCCCCCATATAAGCCCTGGGTGGAGCTTCTCTCTCTTTGAGCTCTGCTCTTCTGCTAAGCTGAAGTCCAGTGCAGTTGTGCCTAGTGTGTGTGTCCAGAGTGTTGGAGACCTCAAATTCAAGTCCTGCAGCCACCATCAATTCAAGTAAGCTAAAGTAACAGCTATATGAATCAAGTCAATAGTGAGGGAGGGATACCTTTTATCAAACCACCCACCGGAAGTAAACAGAGCCTCACTAGGCCAGGCCTCCTTCCCATCACTAGGCCAGGCCTCCTTGCCATCACTAGGCCATGCCCCCCTTTCCTGCATAGCTTCGCTTCCTTTCTCCCACAGTCACTGACATAATCTCCTAAATGTCTGTGAATGTTTATAGTGTGGGGCCCCCCTCACCCCAAGTAATTTGTACCCCCTTCCCTGCATAGCTTTGCCCCCTTTCTCCCACAGTCACTGACCTAGTCTCCTAATTAGATGTGAATGTATATAGTGTGGGGCCCCAGTGTAAAATGTGGACATGTCCAGCAGCAGACTAAAATGCTTCTATGGCAGCTGTACTTGCTTCTGTAATTTTTCACAGCATACATACTAGTCATTCTACAATTTTGTGGTAATTTTTTGGTATTTTTTGGCAAACATTTTTTTGGCATTTTTTTGGCATGTTTTGGTTTACACGTTTTTTCATGCGTTTTTTTGTATTTTTTTTGTGCTTTTTTGCGCTTCCTTTCCGCTTTTCCTATTCCTAAACTTTATATAGATATGCCATACCTATTTTGGTCATACATATATATTTATACCGGGCATATAGACTTTAGGTATGGTTATGTATTGTTTGTTGTTTTTTGTATCATTCTTTGCATCCTTTGGTTTTTTGTATTTACTTTATATATTTATACATTTGTTTAAATTCTCATCTTAGTACTATAGTATTATCATTATTGTAATTTTCCGATCTACTTTGTCACATATATCCGTCGTTTTCCTATATACCCAGTTGCTGCCACACAAGTTATGGCTACATTTAGACCTTGCGGTTTTCTCATTAACCTGCCGTTCTACTTGTTATTTACATCTATATAGTTGATTTTCTTGTATAGATTTTTTCTTTTTTCTTTTTTGTTACAGGTGAACATGCCGCAGGTCATATGTACACATATCATAACGGGTGTTTCATTATATGATAGAGACGAGTTGGTTGCCATACGATATTTTATTGTGCAGCACTGAGCTGGTTAATTCTTTCCAGCCTTTCCTCAGGTGCATCTATTAAGTCACGTCACGATCTCACTCCCGGAACCTCCGACACGAATAGGCGTTCCCTAACAAACTGTTTAATTCAGTAGATACTTACCCATGGTATATATAGGATGCATGTAGTCCACTGTAACATGCCATGATTAAGGACTATATGGTCCGAAACGCGTCAGCGTTTCTGCTATGATTTTACTTCCCTTCCTCCTTTTTGTTCACTCATTTTAATGGCTTGAATAAAAATTTTGGATTTTATTCGCTTTTCCTGGGAGCTGGACCTTGCTCTTTTTCTTCATCCCAATGAATGCTTGATGCTATACTAGGCGCCTTGTGCTATGGCATAGTTTGCCCCCCTTTTTCCCACAGTCACTAACGTATTCTCCTAAAGGGCTGTGAATGTTTACAGTGTGGGGCCCCCCTCACTCCAGTAATATGTAAACATATAATTAAGAACATTCTATGTAGCTGCTTCTATATAATGTAATATAATTACATTATATAGAAACAGCTGCACAGAATGTTATATATAATTATATCACATTATATAGAAACAGCTGCACAGATTGTTATATTAATAATTATATCACATTATATAGAAACAGTTGCACAGAATGTTATATAAATAATTATATCACATTATATGGAAATAGTTGCACAAAATGTTATATAAATAATTATATCACAATATATAGAAACAGCTGCACATAATGTTATATAAATAATTATATCACATTATATAGAGACAGCTGCACATAATATTATATAAATTTATAGACCATGGGAATATATATAAATTTTATATTATGTTTTCACCGAGTGCTATGCAAACTTGTTTTTCTGCTTTTACATGATTAAAATTATCTCTCACAAAAATTTCAACAAGCTGATCATTTCTTTTAAAATCACTACTAAATAATTCTAATGTACTGCTATATTTCATACAGCGAGTTAATTTATTCAGCATAAGTAAACAATAATGCCCACAGAAAGCTGTCTGTGTCTTGCAAATGATTGTTTTGATAAGTGTATGTAGCACAATTTCTTTTTAAAAATTGCATAAAATCTCTTGGAAATATCTCAGCGTCAGGAGCAATACTACATCTTGTGCCCCATCAGCCATAACATGAATACCACCACCTAATATGTTTTAGCAACCATAATGTTAATACTGATTTCTATTATAGCATCCCATGACCCATAAAATGTATAACACTGCCTAATATTGTGTCCCATGAGCTATAATATTAATACCATGACCTAATATTATGTCCCATCAACCATAATATTAATACCAGTGCCTAATATTGTGTCCCTAGGTTGAAGTCTTTTTTCAACCTTACAAATTGTAACAATGTGTCCCTTTGGAGCATTCAGAGTTTTGTTTTCTTTCTGTGTAAACCATGAGATTCTCAAAGTTCACAACTTAGAGTTACAGTTATTTTACACCGCTCTATAAGTGCTTTAGGTGCTGTATACATGACAAAGATTTAGGAAAATATTACCCCAATAATATACAGCGCAACCAGGTATTGTCCTGAATGTAAGGAAAATAAATATATCCAAATCAAGCTATATAAACAGAGTTTTCCAGCAGAAGCACATTTTTATGGACAGAAGCCACACATTCCACCGAGTAGTGAAAACTGGGTACAGGCAGGTTTTTCTATTATACCCTTAAAAACTGTGCAAAAACAGCATACATAGCCGTATCCATGAACAGCTGGATAAACAAAGCGTTTTCCTACAGGCAATCCCACTATTTCTCACATTAGGCACCCCTAAAAGTAACATAGCTGTTTATGTAGGGGCTATATCAATCAATAGAGATGCCTCTATGTAAGGGGTCTTGAATTAATTTAGTGTGGGATCTAACACAGATCATTTATAGTATCGTACATTGCATAGCATTAATACCACACCTAATATTGTGTTTCATCAGCCATAACATTAATAACACACCTCTAATATTGTGACCCACCAGCCATAACATGAATATCCCAGCTTAATATGTTTCATCAGCCATAACATTAATACCACCCTTTATTATTGTGTCCCATGAGCTAAAATATTAATACCATGGCCTAATATGTCCCAGTGGCCATAATATTGACCTTCTACTTCTTAGACCTTCCACCTTCTAATATAGAGATCGATGACCCATAAAATTAATAACACTGCCTAATATTGTGTCCTAATATTAATACCTTGGCCTGATATTATGTCCCATCAACCATAATATTAATACCACTGACTAATATTGTGTCTCTGTGTTGAACTCGACGGCTTCTTGTCTTTTTCCAACCTTACAAACTGTTAAAATGTTTCCCTTTGGAGCATTCCGGGTTTTGTTTTCTTTATTTGTAAACAATGATATTCTCGAAGTTCACATCTTACAGTTACAGCTATTTTACACCGCTCTATAAGTGCTTTAGGTACTGTATACATGACAAAGATTCAGGAAAATATTATATATACATTGCAACCAGATATTGTTCCAACTGTATGGAAAAAAATCCAATCATACAAATATTACTAACATATAAACTAAAAGATATTGATGAGGTTATATAATTATAATACATAAATAATTCCATTTATTATCATCAGTGACAGTAATAATAACAGGACATGTATGAACACATAGTAAATACTAGAGTAGGTGTATTTTAGGCTTCTGAGTCAAAGTATTTACATGAACAGGTCCCATTTAATTAATATAAAGCTTAATTTTATTCAATAAAAGGGTTGCTAGAGAACGCAAGTAAGTAACATAGACAAAATAAATCTGAGGCAAGGATCTCATCTCTAAGAATTATACAAGCTCACATTCTATAATGAAGTCACTACCAATGTAACTGCCTGGCAGGGCTGAAAATCATGGTATATTCTTAGGCTCCTGGTAACATGTAATGTTCTGATGAACTGTAAGGTTACATATCTTCAATGTAGCTATTTATGTCAGATGGGGTCAATTCAAACATACAAGGCCTGAGAGCGTATGTTTTAGTGGTAGACCAAGTGAGCTACATTGCTAGTTTTTTTTTTTTATCATTTTACTGCTGTAGTTTTAAACTCCAATAGTAGAGTTTAATTTATAAAATAAACATCACACAAATTTGCGGTGGATTTACAAATGAATCTATTATTTGGAGCATTTTTCAGTTTTGTTTGCTTTATTTGTAAATTACAGTCAAGCTAATTCCACTCAAATAATGACCAAGATTCCAAGAATATTCCTAGGTGCCATTTGAAGTTTGTCCCTAACTAGCTGATAGGAAAACAATATGAGAACAAAAAGGAATAAATTAATTGAAAAATGCACACAACATACACATGTAGATATAATCTGATAATCCATCAATACAGCTGAATAGTTTGTTTATACAATATGTGCATGGATTTAACCCAAAGTCCTGCAACACATTTCAAATTTGCGATGTTTGGACATACCCAAAGGTAAATATTTTCAAAGTGCACAATTTATTGTTACATTTATTATGCACCCACTCCATAAGCGTTTCATGTACTATATACATAACAAAGATTACTGAAAATATTGTGCTATCCCCGTAATATCCAGGGGCAAATGGGCACTTTGCCTATTGTAAGTAAAAGAAATGTGGCCAATTGTAGAAGATTTAGTAACATATAAACTTAAAAAAAATACTATAGTAAAAATAATAATAATGATGTTATATATTTATAGTAGGGATCGACCGATTATCGGTTTGGCCGATATTATCGGCCGATAATCATGATTTTGGGCATTATCGGTATCGGCAATTACCTTGCCGATAAGCCGATAATGCCCCGCCCCCCGCACCGCCCCCACCGCACCGCAACCGCCCCCCCGACCCACCGCAATGCACCGCGTTGCACCCCCCATCAACCGCCCCGGCCCCATTGCCTCCCCCATTCCCGGTTTTATAATTACCTGTTCCTGGGGCCCACGCTACTTATGGCTCCTGCTGCGTCCTGCATTACGCTGTGCGCAATGACGAGTGACGTGACGTGCGCGACGTGACGTCACCGTCAGTGCGCACACTGACAGCTCAGGAGGACGCCACCAGAGCCAGATGTAGAGTGGACCCCAGGCCCCGGGAACAGGTAATTATAAAACTGGGGATGGGGGAGGCAATGGGGCCGGGGCGGTGGGGGGTACAACGCGGCGCGGAGGTAGGGGGTGCGGAGCAGCGGTGGGGGGAGCGGTGGCGGTGATAGAACTCAGGACCACCGTACAGGCAGGGGGAGAGAAGCGGGTGGTGACGGCGGTCTATAGCACCGCAAAAGCCACTGCAGTGCATTGATTTAAAGCGCCCGCTTTAAATGAATGGTCTGCAGCGGTGTCGCGGGGGGATAAATAGCCGATAACTTATACCGGAATATGGGCTATCGGCCCTAACCTCCACCGATTGTCGGTATGTGCCCTAAAAAAACGATATCGGTCGATCCCTAATTTATAGCACATGATAAATAATGGCATTAATCATTGTCAGTGACAGTAATATTAATAAGACATGTATAAACAAATAGTAAGTACAAGAGTAAAAGTATTTCAAGTTTCCCCAATCATTCTCACATGAACGAACATCACAGGACCCACCATACACTTCCAGAGACGTGAAGCAATTTCCTTCTTGTCATTTACACTGTAGCACTGAATTGGCTCTAAACACGGCACAATTCTTTGGCATTCTCACAAAGGCCAGCCTTATACTTACTGCACTTTCACTAATAAACAACAGGCTGCATTCTCTAGAGGTGCTGAGACACGTGACTGAGGGCTAGTGGTTTCTCCATTTTTCATTCTTATCACATGAAAAATGTGTAACATTCCCCTATTATTAATATTTAATATGTATTTATTTAGCTTTTCTATCATTTTTTGTTGAATGATCTGTAAACACAACCAACTATTCAGGGTTGAATTAAAAACTTTAAAATAACAATCAATTTGTTGCTTTCAAAATAAGCAAAAATGTTCCTAGAGCTGTTTTATGTTAAAAATGTCAGTGTGATTACAGTGTTTCCTGTATAGTGCCGCTGTGTTGAAAGTGTTATGGTAACAGTTTTGGGGCACCAGTGAAACAAACGCATTAAAGACTATGGATTGTCCTCATGACCTCTCCAAAACCCTAACTTTGTAGAAAACCAGTATATGTGTTTAAAGGGGTATTCCAGGAATATATATATATATATATATATATATATATATATATATATATCAACTGGCTCCAGAAAGTTAAACAGATTTGTAAATTACTTCTATTAAAAAATCTTAATCCTTTCAGTACTTATGAGCTTCTGAAGTTTAGTTGTTCTTTTCTGTCTAAGTGCTCTCTGATGACACCTATCTCGGGAAACGCCCAGTTTAGAAGCAAATCCCCATAGCAAACCTCTTCTAAACTGGGCGTTTCCCGAGACAGGTGTCATCAGAGAGGATTTAGACAGAAAAGAACAACCTTAACTTCAGAAGCTCATAAGTACTGAAAGGATTAAGATTTTTTAATAGAAGTAATTTACAAATCTGTTTAACTTTCTGGAGCCAGTTGATATATATAAAAAGGTTTTTTCCTGGAATACCCCTTTAACGTTTGCTCCTCTACAATGCACCTTGGGCCTCTAGGGATCCCTCTCAAGCTCATCTTTTACAACACTCAAGGCAGTGCAGATTTTAGACCCTGCGCAAAACTAAAAGTATGACCTAAATGGTGTAATATTGTACCAAAACACTGTAATGTACTATATAGCAGAACTTCTCTGTTTTGCCATCACTTGAACAAATAACAGATAATACCAAACAACACTAAATAAACGCTATAGCGCCCACCCGTGTTATACCCATCTGTGCAAACTAAATAGCACCAAGTAACACACATAATATCCCCCACACCAAATACCAACAGTGCAGTACAAAATATTTCCCCTTAAGTGGTAAATAAACCCGATAATACAGCACAGATCTAGGAACATTTTTGCTTATTTTGAAAGCAACAAATTGATTGTTATTTTAACCCCTTGCCACAAATGGACGTACATTAACCCCTTAAGGACTCAGGGTTTTTCAGTTTTTGCACTTTCGTTTTTCCTCCTTACCTTTTAAAAATCATAACCCTTTCAATTTTCCACCTAATAATCCATATTATGGCTTATTTTTTGCGTCGCCAATTCTACTTTGCAGTGACATTAGTCATTTTACCCAAAAATGCACGGCAAAACGGAAAAAAAATCATTGTGCAACAAAATCGAAGAAAAAACGCCATTTTGTAACTTTTGGGGGCTTCCGTTTCTACGCAGTGCATATTTCGGTAAAAATTACACCTTATCATTATTCTGTAAGTCCATACGGTTAAAATGACACCCTACTTATATAGGTTTGATTTTTTCGCACTTCTGGAAAAAATCATAACTGCATGCAGGAAAATTTATAAATGTTTAAAAATGTCATCTTCTGACCCCTATAACTTTTTTATTTTTCCACTTACAGGGCGGTATGAGGACTCATTTTTTTGCGCCGTGATCTGAAGTTTTTATTGGTATGATTTTTGTTTTGATCGGACTTTTTGATCACTTTTTATTAATTTTTTAATGGTATAAAAAGTGACCAAAAATGCGCTTTTTTTTACTTTGGAATTTTTTTGCGCGTACGCCATTGACTGTGCGGTTTAATTAATGATATATTTTTATAGTTCGGACATTTACGCACGCGGCGATACCACATATGTTTATTTTAATTTTTTTTTACACTGTTTTATTTTTTTTATGGGAAAAGGGGGGTGATTCAAACTTTTATTAGGGAAGGGGTTAAATGACCTTTATTAACACTTTTTTTTTGCAGTGTTATAGGTCCCATAGGGACCTATAACACTGCACACACTGATCTCTTGCACAGATCACTCGCGTGTATTAACACGCCTGTGATCAGTGTTATCGGCACTTGACTGCTCCTGCCTGGATCTCAGGCACGGAGCAGTCATTCGCCGATCGGACACCGAGGAGGCAGGTAGGGGCCCTCCCGCTGTCCTGAAAGCTGTTCGGGATGCCGCGATTTCACTGCGGCTATCCCGAACAGCCCACTGAGCTAGCCGGCATGCTTTCGGTTTCACTTTAGTTGAACGCCGCGTCTAAAGGGTTAATAGCGCGCGGCACAGCGATCAATGCCGCGCGCTATTAGCCACGGGTCCCGGCCGTTGTGACACCGTGGCCCCGCGTTATAGATCGGGAGTGGACACATGACATTCCAGTACGTCATGTGTCCTTAAGGGGTTAAAAGTAGCACAGAGCGCCTCGTTATTCCAGGAGAGTTCCGAAGCAAGAGTACGGAAATGAATAGCATAGTCTCCCACAGAAGAACTCCCCTGGGACAAGTTCAATAACGCAGTCTCTGCTGAGGAAACCCGAGCTGGCTCCTCAAAGACACTCCGGAATTCCTTGAAGAAACTCTGGACACTTGCAGTGGCTGGATCTTTGCGGTCCCAAAGCGGTGTAGCCCAGGCCAGGGCCTTCCCAGAAAGCAGGCTAACGACAAATGCCACCCTGGCTCGCGCCGAGGGGAACTGGTCAGCCAACATCTCAAGATAAAGAGAGCATTGGGACAGGAATCCGCGGCACAACTTGGGATCACCGTTATACTTGGCCGGCATGGACAAACGGACTCTAGAGGTGGCGGCGGCCACAGGCTGCGGTGGTGAAGCTGGTGCAGGAGGAGGTAGCGGCTGCTGCTGCGCTGGAAGAAGTTGCTGCAGCATGGCGGTCAACTGTGCCAGCTGTTGACCTTGCTGGGCGATCTGCTGCAACTGCTGGGCCACAACTGTAGAAAGGTCCGCGACACTAGGCAGGGGCACCTCAGCGGGATCCATGGCCGGATCTTGCTGTAAGGATCCGGACTGGTAGCAGGAAGCGGTACTGGTAGTGGATCCTCTGTGTCAGTGAGGGATTGGCGTGGACCGTACCGGAGGATCGGTTCTAAGTAGTTACTGGTCACCAGAGCCTGCCGCAAAGCGGGATGGTCTTGCTGCGGCGGTAACTACCAGGTTGTGTCCTCCGGTAGCGGCTCAACCTCACTGACTGCTGAGACAGGCGAAGCACAGACGGGATAGGCAGAAGCGTAGTCAGATGTAGCAAAAGGTCAGGGCAGGCAGCACAGGTTCGGAGGCGGTAGTCGTTAGCAACGGGTTCAGCAACAGGCAAGGAATACACAATAAACGCTTTCTCTTGGGCTCTGAGGCAACACAAAGTTCCGGCAAGGGCCGGAAGGGGCAGGGTACATTTATAGGAGCAGTAATATTGGATTGGGCCAGGCACCAATCAATGGTGCACTGGCCCTTTAAATTTTACACAGCCGGTGCGCGCGCGCCCTATAGTGCAGGGACGCGCGACGGGAACCACGTGACAGGGGACGCAGAGGAGAGAGTCGGAGCGGGTGCCGGTAAGTAAGGATGGGCCGCGGGCCACGCGCAGGGACATCCCGCAGTGCAGACCGCGTCCCTGCCGGTGACAGAAACGGAGTGTCCCCAGTCAGAGAGTCTGACCGGGGCACTCTGCGAGGACAAATGCAGTGAGCGCTCCGGTCCAGGAGCAGAGGACAGAGCGCTCAGCGTTACAATTGTAGTGCGCCCGCAGTGCACTTGACGTCCACACATGGGGTATTTTCATACTAAGAAGAGATGGGGTTACAAATTTTGGGGTGCATATTGTAGTTTCCAAAATAGTATGCCACGTTGGTATTTTTTTTGCTGTTCTGGCACCATATGGGCTTCCTAAATGTGACATGTCCCCCAAAAACCATTTCAGAAAAACTTACTCTCCAAAATCCCATTGTTGCTCCTTCCATTCTGAGCCCTCTAGTGCACCCGCAGAACACTTTACATGCACATATGAGGTATTTCCTTACTCGAGAGAAATTGGGTTACACATTTTGTGTTTTTTTTTCTCCTTTTACCCCTTGTAAATTTTCAAAAACTGTGTCTACAAGAACATGCGAGTGTAAAAAATGAAGATTTTGAATTTTCTCCTTCACCTTGCTGCTATTCCTGTGAAACACCTAAAGGGTTAACACACTTTCTGAATGTCATTTTGAATACTTTGGGGGTGCAGTTTTTATAATGGGGTCATTTATGGGGTATTTCTAATATGAAGACTCTTGAAATCCACTTCAAAAATGAACTGGTCCCTGAAAAATTCAGATTTTGAACATTTTGTGAAAAATTGGAAAATTGCTGCTGAACTTTGAAGCCCTCTGGTGTCTTACAAAAGTAAAAACATGTCAACTTTATGATGCAAATATAAAGCAGACATATTGTATATGTGAATCAATATATAATGTATTTGGAATATCCATTTTCTTTACAAGCAGAGAGTTTCAAAGATAGAAAAATGCAAAATTTTCTACATTTTCATGAAATTTGGGGATTTTTTTTTACCAAGAAAGGATGCAAGTAACAACAAAAATTTACAACTGTGTTAAAGCAGAATATGTCACGAAAAAACTATCTCGGAATCAGAATAATCGGTAAAAGCATCCCAGAGTTATTAATGCATAAAGTGACAGTGGTCAGAATTGCAAAAAAGGGCTTAGTCCTTAAGGTGAAAAAGGGCTCAGTCCTTAAGGGGTTAAGGTCTTTGTGTCACTGGTCACCTCCTTAGGCCCTGGCTGAACTGTATAGACTTTACCATCTGTCTACCCTCAGTAAAGCTACTTTTGTCCGTAACGTGGCATCAGAGTTTTTATTACCCCCGTGCCTATCCCAGGATCCAGCGGTATACCTTCAGGTGGTTATAGGCTAAACCACGCCCTGGCATCACGAATACTAGGGGTTAATGCCATCTGCCCCTAGGGTAACAACATCTGCACCTCACTTCCCGCCACCCCATTTTGCTGAGCTGCTAATATCCCTCCCATCACCACTAGGGGTGACTGTCGTATGAGATGCCTCCAGAGATTATCACACTCATCACATAAGCAGATAGGGCAGTATTTCACTCGACAGCAAAAACAGGATTATGGCGCTCACCACGAGACCTCGACTGTCATCAGATCCCAAACAGAACCTTGAATCAAAGCAAAGACGATATGGTTCTGGTCTGTAGCATTTCAGGTTTCTCATGCATGACACCACTGCAAACTAAGGTGATGCTGGCTGTCTGGCAATGGCAACTGGGCAAAAAGTCTTGTGTGTCATAAAGGCATGTCTGGCAGTCAAGGATCTTTCACCAAGTGGTAAACTACCCAAAAGTAGCCTCCGAATAGTGTTGCTCGCGAATATTCGCAATTCGAATATTATTCGCGAATATCGCATATTCGCGAATTCGCGAATTTCGCGAATATAGCGCTATATATTCGTAATTACGAATATTCGTTTTTTTTTTTTTTTCTTCACAGTACACATCACAGTGATCATCCCTCTCTGCTTCCAGCTTGTGTGGTGTAAAGAAGGCTCTAATACTACTGTGTGAGACTGGCGTGCGAAAATTCGCATATGCGAAAATTAGCATATGCGAATTTTCGTATATGCGAATTTTACCTTATGCTAATTTTGTATATGCTAATTTTCAGATCTGTAAATGTTCGCATACGCGAATTTTCGCGTGTGCGAAAATAAAACGAGGATATAACGAATATGCGAATATTCGCGAATATATGACGAATATTCGTCCATATATTCGCGAATATTCGCGAATTCGAATATGGCCTATGCCGCTCAACACTACCTCCGAAATCTATTTTATAGTGCAGTGGAGAAAGCACTTTTATGCTCTCTTGAGGTATAACCCAGTGTCTAATCAGACCACACCTGTAATAATTTACATATCTGCCTCAAATAACATTTCTTGCAGAGTTGTGCAACAATCAACCATTTATAGAGCATTTTTATTTTTTTGTCAATAAGTGTATATCCTCGTAGTCAGGTGTGGCGCTATTGCTGATCACTGATTTCCCTACACATACAGTAAGACGTTTTCCCTTCTATATCATCTGCTGTATCCTTTGAAGCTGTCACTGCGAAGAGTAGCCCAATATAGACATTGACATGCCACTGATGACTTGCAGGATGACAGTCCCAATGCCACCTCTTAGAGAAGTTATGGATGTTATTGGAGATAATTTAGAACCTCCTGTCCATGTGAAACCTTCATAAAATTTAATGACGTCTGTACTGAGAAGGTGAAGGGCAGGATGGGGGTTATAAGAAGACTGCAATAGAACGTAGCATTTTTATTCTCCTTACAAAGAATAAAATTGTATTATGCCAAACCTTTTGTACCAAGAAAATAAGGGGCAGGGCCGCGATCAGGAATTTCAGGGCCCCATACAGCCATAGTGTCTGCCCCCCCCCCCCCCTCCTTACCAAAAGCAATAGTACAAAAAACCTTTCAATTTGGGTCATATCTTTGGCCGTTTACAGCACAAGAGGAAGATTCATTAAGACCTGTGCTGAGGAAAAGTAGAGCAGTTGCCCATTGCAACCAATCAGATGGCTTTTATTTATCTTTCAGAGGCCTTTTCAAAAATGAAAGTGATCCGATTGGTTGCTATGGGCAACTGGTCAACTTTTTGTCTGTACAAGTTTTGATCAACATCTCCCAAAATACGGGCAGCATTACAAGTCAAAATATGGCCAGATTTTTGCATGTAAATGGACATGTATATGTCTGGTGAAGCCGCCATATTGGAAACATGAAGTACCAGATGTCACACTAGTATTCTGCCATTCAGGAGTCTTATAAAGCTGGGGAAGTACTAGTGGGACATTGTTACTTCACTCCATGTCTCCTCTCCAATGTGGCTGCTTCACTAGACTGATATTCCCTTTAGGAGACTTGGAAAGCTGGGTGACAAACAGTACATAAAGCTGAGGAAGTAGTGTGAGCCCTGCACTGTGCACTACCTGTCACCCAGCTTTCCCAGTCTCCTGAAGAGAGCCCCCAAATACCCATATAGTGCCCCACACTGTGGATACACACACAGATACGCACACATTGCACAGACACAAACACCTGCACATTGCATATATACATTCATAATATTAACAGACATATCCACAATCAGGCACAGCTCGTATACACATTCAGGCACAGGACATATCCACAATCAGGCACAGGACATATCCACAATCAGGCACAGGACATATACACAATCAGGCACAGCCCATATACACAATCAGGCACAGCTCGTATACACATTCAGGCACAGGACATATCCACAATCAGGCACAGGACATATCCACAATCAGGCACAGGACATATACACAATCAGGCACAGCCCATATACACAATCAGGCACAGGACATATACACAATCTGGCACAGCACATATACACAATCAGGCACATGACATATCCACAATCAGGCACAGGACATATACACAATCAGGCACAGCCCATATACACAATTAGGCACAGAACATATACACAATCAGGCACAGGACATATACACAATCAGGCACAGCCCATATACACAATCAGGCACAGGACATATACACATTCAGGCACAGCACATATACACAATCAGGCACAGGACATATACACAATCAGGCACAGCACATATACACAATCAGGCATATATACATAATCAGGCACAGCACATATACACACTCAGGGACAGCACATATACACAATCAGGCACAGTACATTTACACAATCAGGCACAGCACATATACACAATCAGGCACAGGACATATACACAATCAGGCACAGCACATATACACAATCAGGCACAGGAGATATACACAATCAGGCACAGCACATATACACAATCAGGCACATGTACATAATCAGGCACAGTACATATACACACTCAGGCACAGCAAATATACACAATCAGGCACAGGACATTTACACAATCAGGCACAGCACATATACACAATCAGGCACAGGACATATACACAATCAGGCACAGCCCATATACACAATTAGGCACAGAACATATACACAATCAGGCACAGGACATATACACAATCAGGCACAACCCATATACACAATCAGGCACAGGACATATACACATTCAGGCACAGCACATATACACAATCAGGCACAGGACATATACACAATCAGGCACAGCACATATACACAATCAGGCACATGTACATAATCAGGCACAGTACATATACACACTCAGGCACAGCAAATATACACAATCAGGCACAGGACATTTACACAATCAGGCACAGCACATATACACAATCAGGCACAGGACATATACACAATCAGGCACAGCACATATACACAATCAGGCACAGGACATATACACAATCAGGCACAGCACATATACACAATCAGGCACATGTACATAATCAGGCACAGTACATATACACACTCAGGCACAGCAAATATACACAATCAGGCACAGGACATATACACACTCAGGCACAGCAAATATACACAATCAGGCACAGGACATTTACACAATCAGGCACAGCACATATACACAATCAGGCACAGGACATATACACAATCAGGCACAGCCCATATACACAATTAGGCACAGAACATATACACAATCAGGCACAGGACATATACACAATCAGGCACAACCCATATACACAATCAGGCACAGGACATATACACATTCAGGCACAGCACATATACACAATCAGGCACAGGACATATACACAATCAGGCACAGCACATATACACAATCAGGCACATGTACATAATCAGGCACAGTACATATACACACTCAGGCACAGCAAATATACACAATCAGGCACAGGACATTTACACAATCAGGCACAGCACATATACACAATCAGGCACAGGACATATACACAGTCAGACACAGCACACATGCACAATCAGGCACAGGACATATACACAATCAGGCACAGGACATATCCAGACATACACAAAAGCACACTTACTTTTTAGGCAGGATTGAACAGCTCCAGGGGGTCCACATTTTGTGTAGCCCCCAGCCTGATTTCTGCTCCCAGCTGTAGCACTGTGCAGCCTGCAGCCTCCCCCTCCTCCTATTCTCCGACTGCCGATCTGTGTACAGCAGGAGGTCGGGGAACTTACTGAGCAGTGGGGGAGGGGCCCAGGAGAGAGGTTCGTACATCTTCTTGCACGTGTGGGGTACTGCTGAGCATAGGAGCAGGTTGGCCCTGCAAAGTCCAGGCAGGAGGAGGGGATGGGCCCACATGATTTTAGCTCAGTAAAAAGAACGAGCCCTACTGCTTTGCAAGGGGCTTGTTCTTTTTACTAACATGCAGTGTGGGAGGAGAGTGACAGAGTGGGCAGCAGCCGGGCCCCCAATACACAGTGCACCTCGTCCAGGCCCCTGACGACAGTACTGCCTGTACTGCCCTGATGGAGGCCCTGCCTGTAGGCAAGGAAGCTCCCCACTACCTAAACTTTTCCACTGTTACTTGCCACTGTTCCTCCAGGTAATAATTTGACATCTATTGAGACTTTCACATGACATTACTATGGCCAACAGTCATAGTATGGCCTAATGTATGTAGTGTCACAGGTTTGCAGTGCTTGGCTGCCATGGTTGTATGACATGGTGGTGGGAGAAGCAATTGTAGCATACTTGCCAACATTCTTGATTTTTGAAGGACAATGCCAGGAACCTATTTGCAAAAACATGGATATTTTTACGCCATCCTCAGGCTCCTCAGGGGCAGGGTTTATTTGTTCTGATTTGGGCTGATTCTAAATGTTGGCAAGTATGTCGTAGCCCAGCATAGTGAAGGAGTGGCTTTACTTTCAAATAAAACTTCACTATCACCAAGGAATAGGCATGGGACATCAAACTACACTACCAGCACAGTAGATGCAAATTTTCAAATCTCATGTACACACTGTAGACATTTTCACAGACTTGTTGTGGATTTTCCAAATTATGATCAATGAGGAAGATGAAATTTGCAGCAAATCTGCACCAAAATCCACTCAACTTTCTGCGGATTGTCCACAGAATGGATTGTCTACAGAATATCCATCCAGTGTGCATCTAACAAGCACCATTACATTGCCCAAAATATGCTCTGGTCCCTAGTTCTTAAAAAATGTTTTTAAGGGACCTATTGTCCATTGTCCCCCCCCCCCCCCCCCCCCCCCCGCCCCAATTGTCACTTTAGGCCACTGTTTTCCAACCTATGTCTCACCAGCTGTTGCAAAACCATGATTTTTGCAACAGCACACACCCTGAGAGTGTCCATTTCCAGGCATTTAGAAGGTCCTCAGGGTCGAAACTTAGCATAGTGAAGGGCTTTTTCAATCTATCCATTCATATAACCCTTTACTATCACTAAAGGGGTGCAATAACATCCTCAAAAAAGGAGTGCTGGCCCTCAATTACTAAGGATTGAATTTTAAAGGGGTCTATGATCCAATGGTTCCCCAAAATTTACAGGATAGGGGATAACTAAATGAATGGTGGGGGTCCAATCCTGAGAATTGAGGGCAATTGTCCGCCAAACAATTGGAGTGTCAGCACGTATGCCCACCCAGCACTCCATTCATTCTCTGTGGAGCTTCCAAACATTGCTGAGCTCAGTGCATGGCAATGTTGGGAAGCCCCTTTCTCGGGATCAGTGGGGGTCCCAGCAATTAGACCACACTGATCGCTTAGTAATCTCCATCCTGTGGACAGGACATAACTCTGAATTTTGGGCTAAACTTTTTAAAGGGGTACTGGTGGAAAAAAAAATTTCAAATGAATTCGTGCCAGAAAGGTAAACAGATTTGTAAATTACTTATACTAAAAAATCGAAATCCTTCCAGTACTTATCAGCTGCTGTATGCTCAAGAGGAAGTTATGTAGTTCTTTTTAGTCTGACCACAGTGCTCTCTGCTGACACCTGTGCCCATGTGAAGAACTGCCCAGAGCAGGAGACACCTGAAGGCATGCTTTAGTTGTAGTTTAGCAATAGTTGGAGAGCCACAGGTTGGTATACACTGCTTTAAGAGATTTGATTGGCATATTTGCGCCCACTTCCTCTCTTCTATCCCAAATATAAACCCCTCTCCTCCCCCTAGTACACTTGTGGTCTCTGCTGCCTAATCACTTGCCATTGTGTCAGTACACATGATGTGTCGATTCTATATTAGCTACCTGCAAGTCTTTACCTGGAATGTAATGAAAGGATAAATTGTAGCAATGAGCGAAGTGAATGGGGTGATTAATCGTGAGGGGTGGAGAAGAATAGGGGAAGGGGGTGGTGAAAGGAGCAGCAAATGTATTGCAAAGAATCAGTGGGATTTATTGTCTGGATGGAGAAAATTAAAAGAAGGCGCGGGTTGTACAGCCATCGCCAACAAAGGCGAATCAGAATCCTGTGCAGATAGCGGCCTTGTAAATGTTCCCAGAGAACTGAACGTCTGCAGTGAGCCATGAACACAAAGCTGTATAAGTGGACTGAAGAGGGGCACAAAATCAGGGTTTTCGTAAGTATCAACCGCAGGAAATCTGAGGATAAAAACAGGATTTCCTCCTACATGGTACAGATACGATAACACCCAAATATGCAGCCTCTTCCTATACACAAAGATTAGTTATTACAAGTAACTGTACATGCCATTGAAATGAATGGAAACCAAAAGAGCAAATTGAATATCTAGCTTTCTGGATGCATGTGGGCTGTAATGTCAATCAGCTCACAAGCTACTTAAAGGGGTTATCCAGGAATGGAAAAACAGAGGTAGAGCAAAAGAGCTCCCTGTCTGTCTCCAGGTTGGGTGTGGTTCTGCAGCTCATTTCCATTGAAGTGAATGGTGCCAATTTGTAATACACATCCAAAGTGGAGACAGACAGGGAGTGGTCTTTGAAATAAATTAGGTCTCTTTTTTTGATTCCTGGATAACCCCTTTAACAAGGGATACTGAGATTATATAGGAGTAAAATAGCCATAAGATTGACTTGCATAGGAAGGCAGGAAAGGGTTTGGGTATATGTGTAGATAAGTGATGAAAACAGTTCTCTGTGTTCTACAATAGTGGTCTTCAAACTGTGGACCTCCAGATGTTGCAAAACTACAGCTCCCAGCATGTAGTTTAGTTTTGCAACATCTGGAGGTCCATACTTTGGAGACCACTGGTCTACAACATGGTTGACTGCAACTTCTTCCCTCAAGCTACATAAAGAGGATCTGAAACTGAATTAGTTCAATATTTTTTCTTTCTTAAAGTGTACCTGTCATTAACAAAAACTTTTATATAATGTACATAATACCATTATATGTATATTTATAATATACATTGGATAAAAAATGTGTATATTTTTGTCCCTGCAGCTATTGTCTGTGGAAATGTGGGTGGACAAGCAGGGCTCTGTACACTAAGGACAAGCAGGGCTCTGGACACTGAGGACAAGCAGGGCTCTGTACACTGAGGACAGGCAGGGCTCTGTACACTGAGGACAAGCAGGGCTCTGTACACTGAGGACAGGCAGGGCTCTGTACACTGAGGACAAGCAGGGCTCTGTACACTGAGGACAAGCAGGAATCTGTAAACTGAGGACAAGCAGGGCTCTGTGCACTGAGGACAAGCAGGGCTCTGTACACTCAGGACAAGCAGGGCTCTGTGCACTGAGGACAGGCAGGGCTCTGTGCACTGAGGACAAGCAGGGCTCAGTACTCTGAGGACAAGCAGGGCTCTATGCACTGAGGACAAGCAGGGCTTTATACAATGAGGACAAGCAGGGCTCTGTGCAGTGAGGACAATCAGAGCTCTGTACACCGAGGACAAGCAGGGATCTGTACACTGTGGACAAGCAGAGCTCTATGCACTGATGACAAGCAGGTTTTGTACACTGTGGACAACCAGGGCTCTGTACACTGAGGACAAGCAGGAATCTGTACACTGAGGACAACCAGGGCTCTGTGCACTGAGGACAAGCAGGGCTCTATGCACTGAGGACAAGCAGGGCTCTATACAATGAGGACAAGCAGGGCTCTGTGCAGTGAGGACAAGCAGGGCTCTATGCACTGAGGACAAGCAGGGTTCTGTACACTGAGGACAAGCAGGGCTCTGTACAGTGAGGACAAGGGACAAGCAGGGCTCTGTACACGGAGGACAAGCAGAGTTCTGTAGACTGAGGACAAGCAGGGCTCTGTACACTGAGGACAAGCAGGGCTCTGTACACTGAGGACAAGCAGGGCTCTATGCACTGAGGACAAGCAGGGCTTTATACAATGAGGACAAGCAGGGCTTTGTTCAGTGAGGACAAGCAGGGCTCTATGCACTGAGGACAAGCAGGGCTCTGTACACTGAGGACAAGAAGGACTCTGTGCACTGAGGACAAGCAGGGCTCTGTACAGTGAGGACATGCAGGGCTCTGAGCACTGAGGACAAGTAGGGCTCTGTGCACTGAGGACAAGCAGGGCTCTGTACTCTGAGGACAAGCAGGGCTCTATGCACTGAGGACAAGCAGGGCTCTATACAATGAGGACAAGCAGGGCTCTGTGCAGTGAGGACAATCAGAGCTCTGTACACTGAGGACAAGCAGGGTTCTGTACACTGAGGACAAGCAGGGCTCTGTACACTGAGGACAAGCAGGAATCTGTACACTGAGGACAAGCAGGGCTCTGTCCACTGAGGACAAGCAGGGCTCTGTACACTGAGGACAACCAGGGCTCTGTGCACTGAGGACAAGCAGGGCTCTATGCACTGAGGACAAGCAGGGTTCTGTACACTGAGGACAAGCAGGGCTCTGTACACTGAGGATAAGCAGGAATCTGTACACTGAGGACAAGCAGGGCTCTGTCCACTGAGGACAAGCAGGGCTCTGTACACTGAGGACAACCAGTGCTCTGTGCACTGAGGACAAGCAGGGCTCTATGCACTGAGGACAAGCAGGGTTCTGTACACTGAGGACAAGCAGGGCTCTGTACACGGAGGACAAGCAGAGTTCTGTAGACTGAGGACAAGCAGGGCTCTGTACACTGAGGACAAGCAGGGCTCTGTACACTGAGCACAAGCAGGGCTCTATGCACTGAGGACAAGCAGGGCTTTATACAATGAGGACAAGCAGGGCTTTGTGCAGTGAGGACAAGAAGGGCTCTGTGCACTGAGGACAAGCAGGGCTCTGTACACTGAGGACAAGAAGGGCTCTGTGCACTGAGGACAAGCAGGGCTCTGTACAGTGAGGACATGCAGGGCTCTGAGCACTGAGGACAAGTAGGGCTCTGGGCACTGAGGACAAGCAGGGCTCTGGGCACTGAGGACAAGCAGGGCTCTGTACACTGAGGCTCTAAGACACACTCCTGGCTCACACAGCAGAATGATCGACAAGGCAGGATCCTGCACAGATCCCTGCTTGTCCTGCCCACACTTAAAGGGGTATTCCAGGAAAACACTTTTTTATATATATCAACTGGATCCAGAAAGTTAAACAGATTTGTATATTATCGTAGAAGAAAATATATGGAGTGGCTCTTGTTCAGATCACGACCAAAGAAGACCTTGGCTGCCCAAAAGATACACCTATACCTACGGTGTATCAGGTGAATGTAAAATTGAAAGAAAAGAAAATTGGGGCTCAAGGTCAAGGATTTATGGACACATATAGAGTGATAATAAATTACATTTATTAATAATATGCATGCACAGTGACCCCAATGACCTACAGGGCCCTTGTAAAGTCCCGGTAATCACTGGATAAAATAAAATAATATTCACTGGATAAAAGTAATATAAGTGATAAATATATTAATCATACTGTTGAGACCACCATATAGCTTCTAGTAATATTGCAAATATGCATAAAAACAATTAGTGGGTTAACAGAGCCATCCAAAATGTTCATAACCTATAAAATGATTGCATAGACTCCACTGGTAGGTTAATATGACTGAATGACAGTCAAACTGTTGTATCCTATGGCAACAATTGGATGGATTTGCTGGCAACAGTCTATAGGATAAAGTGCAGTAATGAAAATCTCTTATGCTTGTTAGCTTCAAATGAGAATGACTGTCACTTTGTAACAATAATAAAAGATGTAGCCGGCATAAAATGCGAATTGTATCTCTATTCGCAGTTATCTGAAGGAAGCAAAATAGAAGAAGGCAGCAGGAGATACTTGTATGCTCACCGCTCCGTAGTACAGGATAGGACACGCTCACCGCTCGGGCATCAGTCTGTATAATGCAGGAACTGTAATCTTTACGAGATACTGCGATCTCTCCTGCGGTCCCTTGTGAGCTCCGGTGATGTGTCTGTGATACAGGTGTCTCTCACGACAGGAGAGAGCATTGCCGAAGACACGGCCGTCTCGTAGGTTGGCGGCGCCAGGTATCGGTGGGTCCTAGGCAAGGTTGCTCCAGCGTTTCCACTAGAGATGCCGGTCGCGTCCTCGTGGCTAATGAGCGCGCGCACGGGACTAGCATTGTGTACGGTAAGTCAAAAATTCAATGCTTAATAGAATATGGATGATGGTGGTTTCAGAGATCAAATATTTGATTTCTGAAACCACCATCATCCATATTCAACAGTATGATTAATATATTTATCACTTATATTACTTTTATCCAGTGAATATTATTTTATTTTATCCAGTGATTACCGTGACTTTACAAGGGCCCTGTAGGTCATTGGGATCACTGTGTATGCATATTATTAATACATTTAATTTACTATCACTCTATATGACCTTGAGCCCCAATTTTCTTTTCTTTAGATTTGTAAATTACTTCTATTAAAAAATCTTAATCCTTTTAATAATTATCAGCTGCTGAAGTTGAGTTGTGGTTTTCTGTCTGGCAACAGTGCTCTCTGCTTACATCTCTGCTTGTCTCGGGAACTGCACAGAGTAGAAGAGGTTTGCTATGGGGATTGACTTCTAAACTGGGCGGTTTCAGAGAGCACTTAGACAAAAAAGAACAACTCAACTTCAGCAGCTCATAAGTACTGAAAGATTTTTTAATAGAAGTAATTTACAAATCTGGAAAAAATAATAAATGGGGCTCAAGGGTCAAAGATATCTGGTTTAATTGGTAAGTATTTATTAATATAAAATGTAAAAAAGAAGAACCAAATAGGGATGTACAGGGCCCTTGTACCTCCCTAATTAATTACATAACGATAAAATATATTATAATAATCCCAATATAAAAACTAATAACAACTATAAAATTTATATGCAATTTGAGCCTGTAATATCAGTATAAAGATATAAAGATATAAAGATATAAAGATCTCCTGATCTTGAGGAACAGCACAGTATGAATGTTCATTCAAAAAACTCTTGTTTCCGGAGATCTCCAATATAGAAAAAATGTATCCGCTACAAGTAATCAATTGATGCGGTAGTGCTGTATCCGTCCAAATCTTGGCAACTACTTGCACCGACACAGTGATACAATGTGGCACTTTATGAACAGTAGACAGTCATTCAAAATCACTCTTTAGGCATTTCTGCGTATGACATACATCAAAGAAGCCAGTTGGTAGTATATTACATATAATGCTCACCACTCCGAAATGTCACGGATCTCCCTTCAGTATAGTCCTGGGGGCCGGCTGTTAGGTGTCTTATGGCCGGTGCCTTGCCTCTATCAGGGATCGTGCTGCTGGAGTCTCGGCCAACTCCTAAGATCGCAGTATTCGGTGGTGGGCACCGTTTGAAGGACTGCAGCGCTGTCAAGCGGAGTCCCTTGGTCTGGGCAACTTGAAATGATGGTGGTCAATAGACCTCAAGTCCTTATTGCAGATGGTCCAATTTGGCTTCTCACTGGTAGTTATTATATGCGATAAGCAGAGTGAATAACCCGGCGGCGTTCCTCGTGCAAAGTTCGCGCGCTCGGGAGATGGATCACTGTGATGAATGCCTTGGATCTGGCGAATGATTGCTTATTCTCTCAGAAGAATGTTCTTTAATAACAGGCTCAATATCGCAATGTCTGAATTTGCTGGACGCGTTTCAAAACCTTCCTCGGTTTTTTCTTCAGCAGCGGAACGTGAAGAAGAAAAAACCGAGGAAGGTTTTGAAACGCGTCCAGCAAATTCAGACATTGCGATATTGAGCCTGTTATTAAAGAACATTCTTCTGAGAGAATAAGCAATCATTCGCCAGATCCAAGGCATTCATCACAGTGATCCATCTCCCGAGCGCGCGAACTTTGCACGAGGAACGCCGCCGGGTTATTCACTCTGCTTATCGCATATAATAACTACCAGTGAGAAGCCAAATTGGACCATCTGCAATAAGGACTTGAGGTCTATTGACCACCATCATTTCAAGTTGGCCAGACCAAGGGACTCCGCTTGACAGCGCTGCAGTCCCCCAAACGGTGCCCACCACCGAATACTGCGATCTTAGGAGTTGGCCGAGACTCCAGCAGCACGATCCCTGATAGAGGCAAGGCACCGGCCATAAGACACCTAACAGCCGGCCCCCAGGACTATACTGAAGGGAGATCCGTGACATTTCGGAGTGGTGAGCATTATATGTAATATACTACCAACTGGCTTCTTTGATGTATGTCATACGCAGAAATGCCTAAAGAGTGATTTTGAATGACTGTCTACTGTTCATAAAGTGCCACATTGTATCACTGTGTCGGTGCAAGTAGTTGCCAAGATTTGGACGGATACAGCACTACCGCATCAATTGATTACTTGTAGCGGATACATTTTTTCTATATTGGAGATCTCCGGAAACAAGAGTTTTTTGAATGAACATTCATACTGTGCTGTTCCTCAAGATCAGGAGATCTTTATATCTTTATATCTTTATATCTTTATACTGATATTACAGGCTCAAATTGCATATTAATTTTATAGTTGTTATTAGTTTTTATATTGGGATTATTATAATATATTTTATCGTTATGTAATTAATTAGGGAGGTACAAGGGCCCTGTACATCCCTATTTGGTTCTTCTTTTTTACATTTTATATTAATAAATACTTACCAATTAAACCAGATATCTTTGACCCTTGAGCCCCATTTATTATTTTTTCCATATTGATCCTATTTTTATACACCGTAGGTATAGGTGTGTGTTGGGTTGCTCGGGTCCTCGGTGATTGTCAGATAGACAGGAGCCTCTCCATTTTGTTTATAATTTACAAATCTGTTTAACTTTCTGGAGCCAGTTGATATATATATAAAAAAAGTTCTTTCCTGTATAACCCCTTTAAAGTATTTGGTCTCCTCATAGAGACACATATGCAGTATCTGCAGGGACAGCATTTTTCCCCCCAAAAATATACAAACTGTTTAATCAATTTATATTACAAATATACATATAATAGTATTATCTACATTAAATCAAAAGTTTTTGTGAACAACAGGTACACTTTAAGGACCTCACCAGTTATTTATTTTTTTTTTTCTCCCATTACTCCTTTAGATTTATTTTTAAACTTTTTTTTGTTTTTTCTTTTTGTGGGAACACTCCAGACAGGCTCTATCAATAGCAGAGCCATGGATGGCAGTGAAAGCGGGGTAAGATGGCATTCCACCAATTACCAGCAGTCTTCAGCTACTGCAATCAGCTGAGGGCTGTCTGGTATGGCACAGGCTCGAGTCAGGAGCCCACGCCATAGACCCTTAACAGCACCATGAAATGTATACAGGTCATGGGTTGTTAAGTTAAAAACATTTCTATTTTTCCTTATCTCCGGATGACATTTCTCTTAAATACATGACATGTACCAACAGATCTGTTTTGTTACTGACTTCAGCCACGTAAAAGTTAAAGGGGTACTCCAGTGGAAAACTTTTTTTTTTTCAATCAACTGGTGCCAGAAACGTAAACAGATTTGTAAATTACTTCCATAAAAAATTTGTAATCCTTCCAGTACGTATTAGCGGCTGTATACTACAGAGGAAGTTCTTTACATTTTGGATTTCTTTTCTGTCACGACCACAGTGCTCTCTGCTGTCCATATCAGGAACTGTCCAGAGCGGGTGAAAATCCCCATAGCAAACATATGCTGCTCTGGACAGTTCCTAACATGGACAGAGGTGTCAGCAGAGAGCACTCTGGTTGTGACAGAAAGGGAAATCCAAAAAGTAAAGAACTTCCTCTGTAGTATACAGCCGCTAATAAGTACTGGAAGGATTAAGAATTTTTAATAGAAGTAATTTACAAATCTGTTTAACTTTCTGACACCGTTTGATTTAAAAAAAAAATAGTATTCCACCAAAGTACCCCTTTAATGGATTGACTTTACAGACAGATACTGAAACATATTTTTGTTTTTTGTTTATTTTTTTATCCGTTTCTATTTTTTGATTGCATTTATTTTTTTATTATTATAATGGGGCTGACATTTTGCCTAAGCTGTTTTTAACAGCATTTAGAGATATGCATTATGGTAGAACCCATGGGCCTATACAACAATAGACTGACGCTGTCCCATTCAGATGAATTGAAGATGCATTTGATCTCTGCTTTGAGTGTTGGATCCAGTGTTATCTACATACTGGTGTCACCTTTCACTATGCTCCTTGTCTGTTATAAGTAGAAAGAAAGGCATTACTGGGAAATTATTTGTACTAAACAGGAAGTCTTAGCCTATTTTTGGCCCTAGTGGCCAGAATGAAAACTGCAAGATTTATTTGATTATTTTAAAATATAGATAGTAAAATGCTAAATAAAAAAATTGTCACTAAAATTCATAAAATATATGGTTAAGTTACATATAAAAATATGTTTACCATAAAACATAATTAAAATAATGGTTTGGTTTTGTGTATTCACCTTTTTGTATTTGTTCAGTTTTTTATTTCTTTTTTAATCTGTATTTCACCAAAATTACCAAAACAGATGAAAAATGGAAAATCTAATAACATATGGAACCAAAACTGATCCAATACAGAATAAATTGTAAGAAGAAGTTATCCATAGTACACATCTTCATTTGATTTGTGTTTTTAGATGGAAGTGTGAGTGAGGCATAAAGCCAGTCATACAAAAGAACACTCTTTCAGCTGACAGCTATCTCTCCCAATACCCCCATACACGTGCACGCTTGGCTTAGCAGAGTTTGCATATGTTTTCATTGAAGGTGGGGAGGGTGGAGTAAACTGCTGCCAAATATCTCTGGTAGTACTCCCCCTCCTCCAGAAGAAAAGGATCAGACAATTAAAGGGGTACTTTGCTGCTAGACATATTATCCCCTATCCAAAGGATAGGGTATAACAAGTCTGACCGCAGGGGTCCGGCTGCTGGAGACCCCTGCAATCTCTGCCGTGGCACCCCAGTCATCAGGTGCCGGATGACTGGCGAACACAGCCGCCACACCCCCTCCCTTCATGTCTATGGGAGGAGGCATGATGGCTGTGTATTAGCCATTATGCCCCCTCCCACAGAAATGAATGGGAAGGGCATGGCATGACGCAATGATCATGAAAGCCCCAGGTTTCCTTGACCGTAGTGCTGGGCCGGAGATGGAGGGAGTCCCTGCGGCCGGACCCCCTGCAATAAGTCCTTTCCTTTGGATAGGGGATAACATGTCTAGGGGCGGAGTACCCCTTTAAGAGCCAACATTCGAGACCCTTCTCTTCCGTGACATGTAATGTCTGGGAAGAATAATGAGGCCCGATACAGATTAGATAGTGGGCTGATCTTGCTGGAATTGGAGGGTTCTGCAGACATTTATCTCAGATATATGGTCAGCTTATAGTGTCCCTGTTCGCAGCCTTTTCCATCTTGTTGCCAGAGGAAGTCAGGGAGAGATCGGTTGGGGTCTGAACTCTTCTAAACTTTTGACAGGGACACTTTAAGAATGGGTATATTTTGATCATAGAATTGCAACTAAATGCTGTGCTACCACCAATCTTTATGTCTAGGTGACCCGTGGCCACTTACTGTTCCCATATAGACTGCAAAATGGCCAATTGTGCTGCGACTTCCTGCCGCTGGCTAATAAATAATAAGAGAAATAAGAGCAGCTCTATACCAATTTCCTAGTGGTGACATATGTGGGATAACATTTTCACCTATAGATGAGCCCATCCATTCCTGTGCAGTGGATTTGCGTCAAACTAGTACCATATATTAGCCGACCCGAATAAAGCCGAGGCCCCTACTTTCACCCCCAAAACCTGGGAAAACGTATTGACTCGAGTATAAGCCTAGGGGGGGAAATACATCATCCCCCTTCATAATCCAGACCCCCCCCCCTGTCATCATCATCCCCTGTCAACCCCCCCATCATCATCCAGACCCCTGTCATCATCACCCCCAGTCTATATCCCCCCTGCCATCATCCAGACCGCCCCCTCCATCATCATATAGGTCCCCCTCATTGTCTACTCACCTCCCCAGTTCTCTCTGTCCTGTTGCTTAGTAGCTGCAGGGACCATCCGCATTCCGCTGGGGAGGGTGAGCCGGTCTGGGCTGTCAATCTTTACCGGGAGGCCCTCTTCTCCGTTCCGGGCCAGCCCCAAACTAGTGATGCTGCATTGACACCGCCGCACTAGGACATCCGTGTGCAGGGACGCCCCTGATGTCATGGATGTCTGCTGCACACGGACGTCCCTGTGCGGTGGCGTCAATGCAGTGTCACTAGTCGGATGGTCCCTGCAGCCCGGCCAACCCCCCCCCCCAACGGTATATTTTAATTTTTTTCACTCAAGTGTAAGCCGAGGGGGGTCATCTTCAGCATGAAAAATTGTGCTGAAAAACTCGGCTTATACTCGAGTATATACGGTATATATATATATATATATATATATATATATATATATATATATATATATATATATATCCACCATTTATAATAAATTATATCATCATTCTGTGCTTTATTACAGAACCAAGACGCTGTGCACATTTTGGCACCACCAGATTCCTTGCATTGAACAATGCGCAAAAAAATATTAGAGGCAGATTCAGATTTAATTGTTCGCAGGTCCGTCTGGCCCTAAATTACCGTAACGGTAATTGGAGACGATTTCAGCCACTGAGTGGAAACTTTAGTGTCAAGAAAATTTACTGGGCACATAAAACTGGCAATGTCTCCCGCAGTGCAGATTACAGCTCCGGCCACAAATCAGCTCAAATTAGTTTATGGGGGCACGGAGAGGAAACATCAAGCAATTTTAGTAACAGACAAGTAATGGGCAATGGAGGAAAGAAGTTGTCTCTGTCTGTTTTCATCATAGAGGTCATCATTCAGCTTTTCTTGGACCCTGACTGGTGTATCAATCTGCATTGAGCTAAACCCCTTAATCTTTTTGCTGTGTATGTCAGTCTTTGCTGTCATTCTGGCATTCCATTCATGAAGTAGAAGGCTCAGGATGAACACTATTGTAATTATATGGCCAAATAGGCAGCATTGATGCCTCTCTTGACACCCTTCTCCCAATTACACGTAAAAAAAAATTTGAATTAAAATGACAAGATTAATCTGTTGTAAGTAAAACTGATACAGAGACTGATGGAATAGCTCTTCCTGAAACATAGAGCCCTTAAAATTGTGGACGGGAAACCCCATGCCTTCTAAACCTCTATAACCATGCATCAATCTGGGGTGCTATAATACATTGATATCAGTATATTTTTGCCATATGTTATTCTGTGTGCGCTGAATTGTAATGTCGCAATTAAATCTTGCTGCAGTCATATAAGCTTCTGATCCTTTACACTTCCTCAAAGTCTGATATCCCTTCACAGTAATAAGCCGCCATGCTCAGGAGCGATCAATCATCATCATATACACATGTCAGACAATATGACTAGAGGACTATGAGCCGAGTGTGTATGCATGTAAGTATGTGTGCCTACAATATGGAGTCAGGTGTAGTCACAGAGGTGTGATCTCCCCCCCCCCCCCCTCCCCCAACCACCATTCAATTCTCTATCCAAGGCCCTAGCAGAAGGATGCCATTCATTACTTTCAATAACCCAACTAAAGTTTTCAAGTTATGGTAATGGTAGCATCGCTAACCCATGGTACTGGGGCCATGTGTCCTGGGACATTTTTCTGTGCCTTGGTTTTTTTGTTTCCAGTGATTTCCAAATGATGCCCCAATTATCCTCTAAACTTACCAACACCCTTGTATTGAGACATTCTAATAATGTCAACAAAGTAAAAAGAAGAAAACACCACACGGGGGCACTCACAGTACTTCGGTCAAAGCAGGCTTCTTTATTCAGGTGACGGCTGGACGCATGTTCTGGCAGGGAGCCAGGAGCAAGCGTGTGGGACACGTCCCACACGCTCGCTCCTGGCGCCCCGCCAGAACATGTGTTCAGCCGCTACCTGAATAAAGAAGCCTGCTTTGACCGAAGTACCGTGAGTGCGCCACGTGTTTTCTTCTTTTTACTTTGTTGAGATTGCCGTATCTCTATACATGGGTTGTGCACCAGGTGAAGTCTACCATTGCAGGAGTTGCTGTCTCACCGCTGCACCAGTCAAGTACCTTTTGTTCACTACTAACGATATCCACCAGTGCCAGCATCTGTACCTTTTTCAATGATTCTAATAATGTCATTGGTTTATTGAGGTTGCTTACTGAGGTCTCCACTTAGCTTTTCAAGACTCCCAAATGGAATATGTCTTAGTTATCCAACTATATGGAAAAGAGTATTGTATGTAGTTACATAGTTAGTACAGTTTAAAAAAGACATACGTCCATCAAGTTCAACCAAGTAATTGAAGGGAAGGGGTATGCTTGAAGGGAAGGGATATAGCCAGGCAGCAGTGCTGGACTTCCCTTAAAAAATCTCTAAAGGAATGTTGTCATCATAAACATTTATGGCATACCCTAGGAATATGTCAAGCTGTATAGATGATGGTCCCAGCCATGTAAGAACTGAGGTCTGCTCTTTCCATAACTACCATTCATTTCAAAAGAGAAGGAATGGCCGTCTCTTCATTGACTTTTATGGGGAGAGCAGCCAGCCTAAATTGGCATATAGGGGTGGGCCCTACATATATGATGGGTAAACCCCTTTAAAGGGGTACTCCACTGGAAAACATTTTTTTTAAATCAACTATTTCCAGAAAGTTAAACAGATTTGTAAATTACTTCTATTTAAAAATCTTAATCCTTCCTGTACTTATCAGATGCTGTATGCTCACAGGAAGTTATTTTCTTTTTCAATTTCCTTTCAGTCTGACCACAGTGCTCTTTGCTGACACCTCTGTCCATGTCAGGAACTGTCCAGAGCAGGAGAGGTTTGCTATGGGGATTGGCTCCTACTCTGGACAGTTCCTGACATGGACAGAGGTGTCAGCAGAGAGCACTGTGGTCAGACAGAAAAGAACAACTAAACTTCAGCAGCTGATAAGAACTGGAAGGATTAAGATTTTTAATAGAAGTAATTTACAAATCTGTTTCATTTCCTGGAGCCAGTTGATATAAAAAAAAATTGTTTTTCAATGGAGTACCCCTTGAAGTACTGGATAGAGGTATTGTGTTAAAAATACTGTGCCCATGGTGGTTTTCAGCCCCATGACGCACAGTACAACCCTTCTGGGAGCTGTGAGGGTGTCTATATGAGGCATCACCCAGTTTTCCAGGAAACAAATAAAACTCTTGTCATAAGAGGACAATTCAAGTTCACATCCACTTAATACACTGAGGCTGATAAAACGTGTCACAATGACATGAAGACATCAGTGAAGATGGGGAGTAATGCAGGGCTCTTGACTCTGGAGGCCCCGGTAAATGTTAAAATGCCAAGAAAATTTTGAGGAACCTGTTTTAATATATCAGACGTCTCTGACAGTAAACTCTCTGTGACATGGGTGACTCTGACCCAGTCACTCTATGTACTCAAGACTCAACAAAGGGTCTCACCTTGTGACCACAAAATAGCTTGTAATATACTGCAGTCCTGGGAGTAGTGGGGTTTTAATTAGCTGTGGAAGAACACAATAACATGGAGTATATCTCAGATCCTGCAGCAGAGAGACACAGAGTAATGGGTTTAACCCTTGCAGGGTGGCCAGTCAATAAAATGTATAAGATCCTAGGCTAAATGTAAAAACCTAAGCCCAGGGCTACATGGCGACTTTTTGTAACACTACATGATTGATTAACTATTGAGCTCCGGGGCAAAGCAATATATTGAGGTGTATGTGATATGTGGACTGCATCTGTCACTCAATAGTTAAAATCAATCAAGTACCACTGGCAAGTGTGTAGCCCTAGTCTGCTAACAATGCTCACAACTGAAGGTTTGCTACATTGTATCCAGTCTAGTCAATGCTTTACAGTATGAGCCCTGTCTTTATAAAGTATTACTTTAGATAAAATGTCTTGGGTAATGGTCCTTTACATCAATGTTTAACCCCTTAATCACATTCTATGAGCCATATGGGGGCTTGTTTTTTTAATAATAAGCTGAGACTTCAGCTGTACAGATCACTTTCCAGCAGTGTCCTTCTTTATCATCACGGGCAGTGAATAGATAAAATAGTGCAGCACACTGGCAATTACAGTACAGGCTAGCTAGGAGGAATATTCCTTCAGAAATATCAATGGAGTGGTGGCTCTTATCCCCTATTCTGTGGATAAAATCATTTTAAGTTGGAATACCCCTTAAATAGCATTTTTGATAAGATGGAAGGTGGAACCTTTATTGATGTGATCTGAAATCTAAGTTATATAAGGGTCCCCCATTTAGGGTTTTTATCTCATGGCCAAAGTGGAAAGCCATTGCAAAAAGTGTCTCTCATGAGAATGGCTCTGGAGGACCTGGTGTGTCCATGTTATACTCAGATAATTCATTGATGTCAATAGACATGTTGCAATCCTTCATTTCTCCTGCGGAGGTGCTCTAGGAAATGTGAACTCTTGCAGCCAGGTTTCCCCACAGATTACAGTTGACCACTGGCAGTCTCAGAAATGGGGCACCCAGTGATCAGCTTATTAGATACCCTTCTAACAAAAGGGGGTTATGTAAGGTTTAAACCCCTTTTAAAGGGGTTCACCAGGAATAGAAAAACACAGGTAATTTCTTTCCAAAACAGCTCCCTGTCTGTCTGCAGATTAGGTGTGGGTCTGCAATTCAGTTCCAATGAAGTGAATGGAGCCAAGTTGTAATACCACACTCAACCTGGAAACAGACAGGGAGTGGTTTTGGGGAAAAAAAATTACCTGTATTTTTCTATTCCTGGATAACCCCTTTAAAGTCCTTCTTTATCCAGAAGGGTAGAATAATTATTGTTGGTTTGGAAACAAAGAGGTTGTTTATGGATTCCAATCCATGAACAATCCCAATTCACCCATCAAAAAATAGGCAACTGGAGTGACTTTTCTTCACTATTTGAGGTCAAGGGGCACAGCTATATAAAGTACTAGAATAGTACTAGAATTTAAGAAGGTAGTAGCTGCATCCAGAGCCTGGTGACTGAGGGGACACAATATCCCTGCTGCTACATAAGACAACACCAGTATTATAAATTGCACATGATAGGTGGTGAACACTGTTACAGATTTAATACTGGGATCCAGGAGCTTGATGTTACGCCTTTCTTGAGCTCCGTATACTGTGATTATTCTATTTTTCTCACTGTCTAATCAATACTACATGTCACTCTGTGGAGAACGCATTCCTCTTGGCAGAACAATTTATGCTCGTATCATTAAACACTTTAAGGAGATTAATTTGACATTAACCAGCGCTTATTAATTGCGCATACAAGAAAACTGTGACTCATACCGCTCAAGGAAATCAATGGTATCTTAAGTGAAGATGTTTTTCTCCTTGAAGTCCTCACAGCCACGATCATTGACAACCAATAGAACACAATGAACAACAAGTGTCAATTAAAAGCCTTAATGCAAATGAAGTTTGTTAAATGATCTGATGATTGCTTTGGGTCAAGCCATACAGTTTCCCTGCAGTGACCACTAAAGGGGAAAAGTATTATTGCAGTCTTGAAGAGAAAATCGACACACCAACTGAACTACCACATTGTAACGCGTTTCAAGTGTACGTGGTGTTTGTCAGAAGGTATCATTTCTGTCATACATTAACCTTATATGGTTAAAAAAAACATGATATTTGTATTAATACCACATGCAATACTAGAACAAGAAATTCAATGACAATAATGATTTTTCCTTGAACACTTATTCTTTAGTTTATGTTAATTTTTGGAGTACATAAATAGTCCTCTTGTCATGTAAGGAAAGAGTGTAATATTCACATAATATAGCCAGATTAGTATAACTCCATTTATATTTAAAGGTGTTGTTCCAAGATTCAAACTTATCACTAGAGTTGAGCAAACTTTTGGAAAGTCGGTTTAGTCAGGCTTGCAGAACTTTTCAAAAAAGTTTGGTTTGCGGCGAATAAGTTTTGGCAAAGTCACAATGCAATAACCTCAAAACACAAGCTGTAAAGTCCTGTATTACACTGCTAGTGTCACCTAGGAATGTATTCAAGTAATTTTAAAGTGGTTTTAAGGCTAAGTTGATATTGTGTGCACAAGCAAGAAAGTATACACCTCACCATTCTTGCCAGCTTTTCCAAGGTCCAGGCTTGACTCTGCACCGATGAAGGGTGAGAGGAGGATAAGTTACGCTCTGCCCTGTGGGGGACGGCAAGATGTCCATGGACGAGGACCTGGATGAGGAGGATGAGGATAGGCGGGTGGTGTAAGAAGTTGAACCAGAACGGAGGAACTATTGAGGAGTCACTGCTATTTCCTAACCTTGTTGTAGTGGAGTCTCATTCGGCAAAATGTTGACCCAGTGGTCTGTAAAAGACATGTATTGGCCCCGGCCCTAGCTACTACTCCAAGTATCTACCAAGGCATGCACTATGCTGCACACGGACAAATGTCATATGATTATGCAAAGCAGGGATAACTTTTTTGGCAAAATAATGGCAGCTAGGTACTTGCCACCTGGGCTTGCCACACCCCATTAGTTGCCTAATGGCAGTGGAGTCAACAAGATGGTACGGTAGTGCCTCTACCATCAACAACTTGGCTAGGTGTGAATTAAGTCACCCTACAATAAGGTGACTGGGAGAATACTGTGGTCTGTATGGTATAGATTCTACAATAGATAACTAACAACATAGGTGAGAAAGACACAACAGTGATCAGGACAAGACAGAAAAGGCCTGTGCCTGTGGATGACGCATGAGAGGAATTTGGAGGAGCAGCAGAAGGGGCAAGGTTTTCTTCACATTGTGGGGCAACTCAACTGCCCCACGTGGCCTTGTGATGCTGTTCCATGTGCCCATGTAGATACGTAGTTCCTACACTTGGACCCTGGCCATGGCTTACATTTTGTTTGCAGATATGGCACTGTGCCATGTTTTCTGCATCTGGTAAGGAAAGGAATTTCTGCACGGCACCGGACTGTGCCATTAATCAATTTTTCCAGAGCCTACAGATGCAGCAGGGTCACCATTACCTGCTCCTGAGCTGATCATACCAGCAGGCCTACATCTGGTATGTTTACCAGATGTTCTGACAGGACCACTACTCACCTGCTCTGAACATTTCAGCTCTTTGTCACCTGGTTCCCATGTCCTTTCCAAAGCTACATCATTATAATCAAACTCCTTCTAGTTGTCCTTGCCACTCCTCTAAGCATGAACTTCTGATGTCTGATCATGGGCTTCTTGCGCCCCCTCAACATATCCACCATGATATCCCTCACATGCCAACAACCACCAGTCCCACTAGTGCTATGCTCAGACACTGCTTCCACCTCCACCACCTCTGCCACACACTCCAAAGGCTAACAGTCCTCACGCAAGTCCTCCTTACTGCTATAGTATCCTTCTGCTCAGTCAAAGGGTGGAAAAGACAGAGATGATGGGACAGACCATCTAGGAAGGACATTTCCACTGCGCCTCGTAACTGTAGATGATGATAAATCCACTGACACATGACTCAGTGTCATATTGTCAGAGTCTTTCTCCTCATGAGGTCACCGAGAATGAGCCAACCAGTCCACTATTATCCTACGAAACAACACAACTGCTGGAGTGCATGGACAGCTTTTTCTTGTTGCTGCTGCTACTACTACCACCAGGCATCTGGCTGTAGCTGCTACTTGTACTGGAAGTGGGCAAAAGGTTGGGCCCACAGTGGTCAAGAAGTCAAGTGGTGAAGAAACTGCCAGTCAATTTTCACTCTTACAGCTAAACATGCCCTATACCCACTGCTGTCTCCTGATTGGCGAGCAGTGGTTGGCTAACCTGTAGTCATGTAATCTTGCGACTAGCTGCAAAGTATTCTGGGTTACCCTGATGTCAACTCAGTGTTCATACTTCCTTTTCCTATGGTGAAATGGTGCTAAAATGCCATGTGTTATTCAACCCTTCTCCTACAACTGTGCTGTTGCCAGGCTCGTTTGAAGTGAGCCTGACAAAGTTCTAATGTTTACTGAACCTCATTTTATCCAATGTTCTAAATAAGACTGGGTTTTGCAGGTTTGGCTTGCTCATCTTTACTTATCACCCATCCATAGGATAGGTGATAAATACCTGATCTGTGGGGATAACACTGCTGGGAACACCAATAATAACAACAATGGAGGTCCCTTGTCACCCCATGTGAATACAGCATTAGTTGAGCATGTCCACTGATGATCCATTTATTTGCTATGGGAGTGCTGAAGACAGCAATGTGCTGTACTCAAATGTCGCAGTGAGTTCTATAGATAATGATTGGAGTAGTGGCATGCAATTTTGGCCACCACTCCACTCACATAGGGAACACAAAGAATCCTCATTCTCCTGAATGATGGGGCTCATAGCAGTCTGCCTGTCCGTGATCAGATATGTATCCAGTGAATAGGATATAATTTTTAATCCTGAAATAACCCCTTAGCTTTCTATTCCCATTTTGACAATTAATGAAGCTGGGCTCTGGGTGTGGCCATTTACAGGTGTGGCGCTGTTTCTAAATGAAAGAAAGCAGCCGGAGTTTTCTCATTCTAGACAGCCCTTTAAAGGCAAACTAAAAGCCAGTTCACCCACAATAAACTCAATACAAGAGGTTATAGTGCGGGTGAACTGGATTACAATGGGGTATCACTTACTTGGATCTGCTGGTTCTGGAGATACCAATTGTATTAGCCTCCATTGCTTATAGCCGGCTTTGCTCAATGGAGGTGGGACCAATTGTAATCCGGTTTACCCACACTATAGCCTTGTGTATTGGGTTTAGTGTGGGTAATCTGGCTGTCAGTTTACCTTTAAATAGGTACAAATAAATTTAATGTGATGCTATGCATGTGGCTGTAGAGATATTATAACACCCATTCCTGTTATGTATGTCAGAAGACATTTTTATATTAGATGCCGGCAGTAGGGAGAATCTTTATCTGAGCTCCGTACATTTCAGAAACAACAAGTGAAAAGTGGCAGGAGGGTGCGGGGAGTGTCACACGCTGGAAGACAGATTTGCTTTAAATGCCATAGTTGGGCATGCTTTGGGTATTGCATTCTTTTTAAGAAATTTGGGCATTGTTACTCCGATTTTTTTTTATATAGATGTAAAAAAATGTGTGCATGTTCATTGCATCACATGATAAAAGAATTACATGGCTTGTAATGAGAAAAACGCAGGTGATAAAGTATCAAATAAAACACACTTATACTAATACACATACAGTATTTATTTAAAGCCAAAAATGGCATCATGGAGGAGAAAAATGATTGGGCAGTTTTTGGCAAAACAAAAACAAAAGTTGTGTGTGGGTAACCTAATGAAGACACAGTCATGAATAACCCCATAACGTCTACTCCTCAAAATATAATGAGGATGCCGCTGGCCTGTAGATGTCATTCTCATATTCATTCTGCTGTATGCAGTCGGCACCATCTACTTGACTCGGAGCTAGAACTTCTGCAAGTCTTTGATGTTGGGATGGAGCTTTGGATAATACTTATCTACAACGTCTATGAAGTTAGAATTAAAAGACATGCTGCATGATGCATGACGGGGGTTACATTGTGTAGTCTGGAGGTGAGGAGATATATTAAAGAGTAGTTTGATTGGTAGTGGCCTGAGTGTTCAGACCCCGACCAATAGTTAAAAAAAGCAGGGAGAAAAGCATGGCTGACCAAGACAATCCCCTAGACTTACATAGTAAGTTTGTCCCCCTTAACATGCTGTTCTGCCAGCTAGTTGGTTATCTGTAATGTCTGAACAATTTTTTTTTAACCCCTTAAGGACTCAGGGTTTTTCCGTTTTTGCACTTTCGTTTTTTCCTCCTTACCTTTTAAAAATCCTAACCCTTTCAATTTTCCACCTAAAAATCCCTATTATGGCTTATTTTTTGCGTCACCAATTCTACTTTGCAGTGACATGAGTCATTTTACCCAAAAATTCACGACGAAACGGAAAAAAAAATCATTGTGTGACAAAATCGAAGAAAAAACGCCATTTTGTAACTTTTGGGGGCTTCCGTTTCTACGCAGTGCATATTTCGGTAAAAATGACACCTTATCATTATTCTGTAGGTCCATACGGTTAAAATGATACCCTACTTATATAGGTTTGATTTTGTTGTACTTCTGGAAAAAATCATAACTACATGCAGGAAAATTAATACGTTTAAAAATGTCCTCTTCTGACCCCTATAACTTTTTTATTTTTACACGTACAGGGCGGTATGGGGGCTCATTTTTTGCGACGTGATCTGAAGTTTTTATTGGTATGATTTTTGTTTTGATCGGACTTTTTGATCACTTTTTATTCATTTTTTAATGGCATAAAAAGTGACCAAAAAATGCTTTTTTGGACTTTGGAATTTTTTTGCGCGTACGCCATTGACTGTGCGGTTTAATTAACAATATATTTTTATAGTTCGGACATTTACGCACGCGGCGATACCACATATGTTTATTTTATTTACACTGTTTTATTTTTTTTATGGGAAAAGGGGGGTGATTCAAACTTTTATGCTGATCACTGGCGTGTATTAACACGCCTGTGTCAGCGTTATCGGCGCTTGACTGCTCCTGCCTGGATCTCAGGCACGGAGCAGTCATTCGTCGATCGGACACCGAGGAGGCAGGTAAGTGCCCTCCCGGTGTCCTGCAAGCTGTCCGGGACGCCGCGATTTCACCGCGGCGGTCCCGAACAGCCCGACTGACTAGCCGGGATACTTTCACTTTCGCTTTAGAAGTGGCGGTCAGCTTTGACCGCCGCTTCTAAAGGGTTAATACCGCACATCGGCGATGTGTGGTATTAGCCGCGGGTCCCGGTCGTTGATGAGTGCGGGGACTGACGCGATGTGATGCTTCATATCGCGGGAGCCAGCGCAGGACGTAAATATACGTCCTGCGTCATTAAAGGGTTAAGTTATACTTTTTTTTAAAGTAGTACAGTAAGAGACAAACTATGTAACAAGGGTGTCATTTTAATCCTATTGACCCACAGAAGGAAAGATACTGGGGTTTATTTACTAACGTAATTCTGACTCTTTTTTGTCGGGTTTTGTGCCCAAATTGTGTCGCACGTTCGACACAACGTGCAACACAATTTGCAACCCAAAAAACAAGAAAAACCCGAAAAGGGGGCGTTGCCACCGGGGAAAGCGGGCGTGTCCCCGACAAAAGGGGCGTGTCCCCGACAGTTTTGAAAAATCCCAACATAATTACTATTTTCAAGATTTCCACACAAAATGTGGTGGATTTGAGCTGGAGAAAACCCGACAGATCAGAACAGTTGTAAAAGAAGCAAAACATAGGGAAAAGTGCAAAATGTAGGGAAACCTTAGTAAATACCTTGGGAAAATACCTGTCGGAAATCAAAACCAACAAAGAAAACTACACTCCACTCTTAAATAGACCCCACTGTGTCAGTTTTAGAGGAAAGTACATTGTGTTAAGTACATTGTGTTAAGTACACTGTGTCCTCAAGGCCAAAATGTGCTGTGTCCTTAAGGGGTTATGGTGATATCCTAATCCTGCTTTGTACTTCTTCACAACTTAATCCCTGACCTGTTAGATGGGCTCCTATTTGTGACTTGTGAAGGCAAATGGTTTCACCAGATCTTTGTTAAAGGTTTCATAGTTAGGTTATGTTCATACAGTGGAATGTCTGTACTGATAATTTCCGTGCGGACATTCCACCGATAGCAGAGAACAGAAGATGCTGGCGCTAGCACCTCTTGGAAATGCGCCGTCTCATAGACGGCAGTGCATTTCCATGCGGACCCTGCAGAAAGAATAGACACGACTATTCTTTCTGTGGACGGCAGAATCTGGAATTCTGCCATGTGAACAGTGCAGCAGAATCCCATTGAAATCCATGCAACTCTGCTGCTGAGGAATCTCCGTGTGGAATTCTTCTGTGGAATTCTGCACAGAAATTTTATCATGTGACCATAGCCTAAAGGGAATTAATACATATGCCATCACCACTTTTCCAATTTTTATTTGTAAATAATTTTGAAATCCTTGTAATATTTTTTCCCACTTTCCAAATGATAGAGAATTTTGTGTTGGTCCATTACAAAAAATCACAATAAAATGTAAATAACTTTGAATCACAAGTTACTATAACTGAAGGTCAGCACAGGGTAAGTAATGTATTTACAAAACAGCTTATTTCTTATACATTAACCTAGCCCTTTTGCAAGCAGCTTTTGACAGACACTATACACTATTGCACTGCTGGTCATTGCGAGCATACAAGGAAACCTGCAATGACGAGAGTGATTGTCCATATTGAAATTCATTCCTACCAGTCAAAAGTCAAATCACTTTCCTGTAGACACAATCACTGCATGCGTTTTTGCCGCGAATGACCAAAAACTGAGATAAAATGGTGCATTGTACCGTGATTATGCATGTTGTGTGCCATTTGTACCCCAATTTTGGCAAGTCCCAGCAAAAATAGATACCAAAATGAGTTAAGGTACCGCTAATAAGCCGCAATATGGTGGTAAAAGTTTCCAGGTTTATATGGTTTCGGTTTCTAGGCCACAGACTGACCCCCATGCCCCTGAGTTTGCCCTCTACTGATGTGTATGATGAATGTAGAGAATATAGAGGGCTGTACATATGGTGAGGTGTCTATAAATAAGTCAAAGCATCTGCACAAAGACACGGAGCAGCAAGCAGAGACTGCATTATGGTGACATCTTCCTGTCAGGCCTCCTAATAAATGTGTACATTTAGCAGGAAGACCCTGTTCTGTACATTAGATAAATGGTCTGAACATTCATCGCTGACCACAGAATAAGTCTGCTGTCTATCTATAGCAGTGTTTTCCAACCAATGCACCTCCAGCTGTTGCAAAACTACAACACCCAGCATGCCCGGACAGCCAAAGGCTGTCTGGGCATGCTGGGAGTTGTAGTTTTGCAACAGCTGGAGGCATACTTTTCGGGAAACACTGATCTATAGCATCACACAAGCATTATGGAAATGTATATGAATCATGTCAATGGGGGGCTACAAATCCCAGCAGTATGGATCTGGTGTATGGTCTCTTTGCCATTTAAGAAACCAGTGTTATAAATAGCACATGGTAGGTTGGAGGCCCGGTTCAGACTTGTAAATGCAGCAAGTGCATCAGGACAGTTGCCTAGCAACAAGTGCCCCTGGCAGCAGATGGCACCACTCCCATAATCTCATATGGAAATCCAGTGGTGTAATTCAGAGTTGGGGGGGCTGGTGTTTTGAAATAATATATTTCACCAGTTCTGCAATATAAGCCACTGGTGCACAGGTTCCTACTGTCACGTTGGGCAATGATTAAGTGAAGCCCTAATCTTGCCCACCCCCCTCTGTCCCTGCCTACTTACGTACCTGTCCTAAACAACGGGTCCACAACCATGAAGATGGTCCCTTCCTATAATACGTGCAGGGACAGACAAAGTCAAAACAATAAAATACAATACGGTAGGTGTCGGCGAACAGCTGGAGGCACACAAAACTAACAGAAATAAAACTAAAAACACATACACTGAAATCATAGTCAGACAGGCCGGTTTAGCAACAGATAGTAAGCGAGGTACAAATTCACAGAAGCAGAAAGGTTAAAAAGCAGAGCCAAGATCAACATCCAAAAATCAGAAACAAACAATGCTGGTTACTAGAAGCAAGTTCTTTCACTGGCAACTAGAAACAGAATGAGCTGGACTTAAATGCTCACTCCACAGGTGCAGGCTCAGCCTGATTAGCTGCTACAGCCCAGAATGGCTAGGGTGTAGCCAAGCAACCAGGCCCAACCAAACCTCAGGGAGGGTTAAAGGGGTACTTCACTGGAAAACATTATTATTATTTTTAAATCAAGTGGTTCCAGTAAGTTAAACAGATTTGTAAATTACTTCTATTTAAAAATCGCAATCCTTCCAGTACTTACCAGGTGCTGTATGCTCCACAGGAAGTTCTTTTCTTTTTGAATTTCCTCTCTGTTTGACCACAGTGCTCTCTGCTGACACCATTGTCCATTTTAGAAACTGTCCGGAGTAGGAGCAAATCCCCAAAGCAAACCTATCCTGCTCTGGACAGTTCCTAAAATGGACAGACGTGTCAGCAGAAAGCACTGTGGTCAGACAGAAAGGAAATTCAAAAAGAAAAGAACTTCCTGTGGAGTAAACAGCAGCTGATAAGTACTGGAAGTACTGGAGATTTTTAAATAGAAGTAATTTACAAATCTGATTAACTTACTGGCACCAGTTGATTTAAAAAAAAAAATGTTTTCCCGGTGGAGTACCACTTTAACCCTTCGAGTTCTTATACATTTCAGAAGATTTGGGAACCCATACCACTCTAATATTAGCCCAATACAGACTGAAACACCCATTTTATTGATGTATTTAAATTAACTCCACTCATTGGCTTTAAACTTGATAAAGCAGAAATTGACCTGGCAAGCTTATGACTAAGACCTTGCCAGGTCAAATAGCGTCAAGATGATGCTATACTGTTTCTGTCTTGCTAGCTATGCGTTTTAAATGCACTGCGAATTAAGAAGATTGGCTTTCTTACTCTGATTCCGTATTGGACTACTCTTTCCTGTTTTGTATACCCTATGGCTATGTTCACATGGTGGAATGTCGACACAGAAAATTTCATCCCACAGACAACTTGCCGGCGCTAGGACCACTTGGAGATGCACCGTCTCATAAACTGCAATGTATTTCCGACTAGAATCCGCAAAAACATTGAACAAGTTTAATATTTTTGCCAACACCAGAATGTGGATTTCCGTGGCAGATGTTGCTGCCGCAAAAATTCTGCCATGTAAACAGAGCAGCAGGATCCCCTTGAAATCAATGGGACTCTGCTGCTGCAGAATGTTCGTGCGGAATAGTCATGCAGAATTCTGCACGAACATTCTGCTGTGTGAACATAGTCTAATACCGCTCCTAGGTACAAGAATATAACTACAATAATACTGAGACAGTAGAGAAAGGGTAAGACGGCACTACCAGCAGTCATAGCATGCAAAGAAATAATGTAAATGATCCCGTGCAGGAGGAGCAGATTCCGGAGAACAGGGGTGCTAGATGCATGTGAGATAGAGACATATGTGCATGAATCCGTAGAAAGAAATTCACATCTGCACTCACCTGTGTACAACTTCACTTTATTTCGTCATCATCATAAAATACAAGCCGGCCTGGTGGGATCGGGAAACAAGGAATGCAACAGCCGAGGCTGTGCGGGTGGGCGGCGAACAGCTGGTTTCGCTGGTAAAACCGTTTCCTCTGGCCTCCTCTGGCAAGAGGAACCGGTTTTACCCGCGAAACCAGCTGTTCGCCGCCCACCCACACAGCCTCGGCTGTTGCGCTCCTTGTTTCCCGATCCCACCAGGCCGGCTTGTATATTATGATGATGACGAAATAAAGTGAAGTTGTACACAGGTGAGTGCAGATGGGAATTTCTTTCTACGGATAATTACTATAATACTGTCTTCTATGCATAAGAATATAATAACTATAATACTGCCCCCTATGTATAAAATTATAACTACTATATTACTGCCCTTATGTATAAGAACATAACTATTATAAAATTGCCCTCGATATACAGTGATCCCCTGACCTACGATAATTTAAACATACGATGGCCTCTCACATGTTGAAGGCAGCATCAACATACGATGCTTTTGGCCAATTAAACTTATGCCTCCTGCAACCTTCTACTCACTGTTCACACACAGCGTTTGCAATCTCTTTCTGTGTGTCTCGTCCACATCACTCTTGGGGCCACTCACATCTCGGGCTGTGTGTTCCTCACCAGGACCCCTGCCTCCCCCCTACAGCCACCTGGCTGTCTTCTGGGGAGAGCACCAACTATTCTGTCTGACTTCCTTTTAAACACACTTCCCCTTTCTGCTACTTCATTAATTAGGCCACGGGTGGAGGTTTCTCCAGGGTTAACTAGGGAAATACAACATTCCCTTCCCACAGTTTCACATATCCCCCTCTGCTGAGACCACTGGGAATGAGCACTTGTATTCAAAAGGCAGAGTCCAACTGCCTTTCCTTTTCCTTGAACAACTTTGTCCAACAGGTTTTGAGGCACTTGGTTACTTCTTCAGCAGATTTTATATGCACCACTTCAATGGTGCACCCTTCTTTCATTTGCACTTTCATCAGCCCCCAAGCACAAGACTTTTGGTCACCTTTGACAAATTTCTTGTAAAAGGCTCTATTCATGTCACACCTTTCCAACACCAGGTTCTTCACTTTGGTCTGTGCAGTGCTCTGGACACTAGGTGCGGACAAGGCAGATGCTCCAGGCCTTTGTCTTCTTCTGTCACCGGTATGGCCATTGCCCGAACTTTGCTGGTGGCTAACCAAGCCTGTATCAGCCATTATCAGGACTTCTGCAGTTATCTCTGTTTTAGCTTCTGCCTCAGAGAACTTCTCTGCCTCAGCATTTTCACCATCCAATGTCTTTATCTCTGCAGCTTCAGAAGACCTTTCATAGGATTTCACCTCAGTCTCAGCTTCAGAGGACTTCTCTCATGGTCTTCAGACTCTACCGTTTTTTGAGTCCATTGCTCAGACTTTTAGAGATAGCATCTCAGTCTCCAGTAGCTCTAAAAGTTTCTGCTGCTCACTCTTGAGCTTAGCAGAGTCCACCTTCTCACCTTCCAGCAATTCTGTCATGTTTTTGACAGTATCCTCCAGGGACAGCAGTTTTTCTCTCATCTGCTCATTGTCTTTATTCAGCTGCGCCATCTTGGACACTTTCTGCTCATAGACTTTTAGCTGAGCCTCTTGTTCAGAAAGCTGTGTTCCCAGTGAATCCAAGGTAGCTGCGTGAGACTTAAGGTGCATTTCGTTCTGCGCCTCTAGGCTCTGTACCTTAGAGTCATAACTGCTTTCTCCTTCTCCAGCTCTTCCATGGCTACAAACCTAGTCTTGTGATCACTTTGTAGAGCTAGATATGCCTCACGCAGGACATTGACTCCTTTATCCTTGAATGAGACCTGCTTGGCCAGACTCTCCAATTCTCTCTCCTTGCTGGACACAAGATCCTGGGAGCGGGACAGTTCATCCTGCAGAGCCGCAAACTCATTTTTTTTTTTGCAGCTGAAGCTTTGCTTCCTGCTCTTTCAAGCCAACTTGTTCCAACTCTTCTCCTCCTTTCCGGGTTGTCATCCTCTTTGCAAGGATCTTGGCCCCTTGGGCCTCAGGGTAGTCCCTGCACAGTCTCTCTGGACTGTTTCTCTGATCTCCGGCAAATTTCTCTTTCACTTCACCACCGTCTCTCCGCTCACTCGCAGAAACATCAAGAGCTCCTGGGTCTGCAACAACAACATCTGGTCCAGTGGTATGATCCTTTCTGGTCACGATCCATCTTTGGCCCAGACATCACATTTCCTTCACTCAGGACTCTGCCTGTGACAGTAAGCGCAGCACCCAGCTCCACGTGTACTCTCTTCAGTACTTCTGAAGTATCCACAGCCATCACAGTAGCTTCTTTTTCGTTCAACATCACCTTTTCCCGATGACGGTGCAATTTCATTCCCACCTTGGGCTCATCTTTAACTGGCGGATGGAACCCATGTTCCGGCACCTTCTCTGTTTCTGGTTTTATTGAAGACTCTTTTTCAGTCAGAGGCACACTTGTCACTTGAGTCTCGGGATCCTCTTGGACTTGACTCGCGGTCTGTTCTTCAGCAAACCCAGCAGTCTGGCAGACCCTTATCTGACATATATCTAGTGACTGCTGACACTCCTCAGCCTCTGTTGAGTAACTCTCAACTAGTGTGTAATGCAAGTCAAGTGTTGTGGGCCTATCAGGTGTACCCGCTCTAGTTACCTGACAGTCGTCCCATAGTTGCGGAAAAAATTTAAAATCCATCCCCAGTACTACATCATACTATTGCAACCTTGTGCCTCACAGTACCATAGGGGGTAGAAAAACCGACATTAACAGTTTTACAACCCCAAATAACTGCCTGTATAGACCCTTTGAGAGGGTCCGGCTTCACAAGACTTATTATAGCAAAAGGCTGTAACAAAGAAATCATCTTTTTACCATCTACTACCAGCTCACACAGGTTTTGTTTTGACAGCAGTACACATTACTTCAGAACACATAGACATGAATTGTTGTCAAAAAACATTATCACACTGCATAGGTTAAAAATTTACAGGACAGTTCACACAGTCAAGTAGCGACACACCACCCATCATTAGCACAGGAACCTTTGAGTGCGGTTTCTCTGGCACACTCTCCATATTCCACAACTGCAACTCACAACTCACTCGCTTGATGCCCCAAGCAACGCTTTCACCACAGGCTCAGTCCTGCTCTTGTACGCCACAGCTGGGCTTGTCCCACTAGCAACATGCACGGTTGGTTGCTCCTGGCAACAACTTTACTGCAACTCGACTGTTGGTTGCTCTTATCAACGTACTGCCCGCATCCTCCACCAATTTTAAGGATTTCACCCTGGGGATAGCTCTGGGTTCATCCTTGACACAGCCACAGGACACATTTCTACTTCATTCAGCAGGCAAAAAACTGTTCTTTATGCAAGTCTAGCTCCTCACCAGCTTTATTAGACAGGTTGCAGGAAAAATTTAAACATAACACAGGAACAAACAAAATCCTAGACCATCCAGTCACTAACTAAACAATCCATCAACTGGTGGGCTTTTCCCAACCAATTAAACTTATGCCTCCTGCAACCTTCTACTCACTGTTCACACACAGCGTTTGCAACCTCTTGCTGTGTGTCTTGTCCAAATCACTCTTGAGGCCACTCACAGCTCGGGCTGTGTGTTCCTCACCAGGACCCATGCCTCCCCCTACAGCCACCTTCCTGTCTTCTGGGGAGAGCACCAACTATTATGTCTGACTTTCCCTTTCTGCTACCTCATTAATAAGGCCACAGGTGGAGGTTTCTCCAGGGTCAGCTAGGAAAATACACCCTTCCCTTGCCATAGTGTCACACTATGTACAAGAATATAATTATTATAATACTGCTTCTATGTACAAGAATATAACTACCATTATACTGTCTTTATGTATAAGAATTTAACTACTATAATACTGCCTCTATGTGCAAAAATATAACTATTTTAATACTGCCCCCTATATACAGTCATGGCCGTAAATGTTGGCACCCCTGAAATTTTTTAAGAAAAGTTAAGTATTTCTCACAGAAAAGGATTGCAGTAACATGGTTTGCTATACACATGTTTATTCCCTTTGTGTCTGTTGGAACTAAACCAAAAAAGGGAGGAAACACCAAACTCCAAAAATGGGCTGGACAAAATTATTGGCACTCTTAACTTAATATTTGGTTGCACACCCTTTGAAAAAAATTACTGAAATCAGTCGCTTCCTATAACCATCTATAGTTGGTTCGCGAATATTCTCGCGAATATTCGCAATGCGAATTTTATTTGTGAATATCGCATATTCGCAAATTTGCGAATATTCACGAATGTAGCACTATATATTCATAATTACGAATATTCGTTTTTTTTTTTTGTAATTTTTTTTTTTTCACAGTGATCATCCCTCTCTGGTTCCAGCTTGTGTGGTGTAAAGAAGGCTCTAATACTACTGTGTGAGACTGGCGTGCAAATTTTCGCATATGCGAAAATTTGCATATGCTAATTTTCGCATTTGCTAAATTTCACTTATGCTAATTATGGTTTATGTAAATTTCCGCATATGTTCATTTTTCACATACGCGAATTTTCACACATGCGAAAATAAAACGCGAATATTACCAATATGCGAATTTAGCGAATATATGATGAATATTCGTCCATATATTCGCGAAATATCGCAAATTCGAATATGGCCTATGCCGCTCAACACTATCCATCAATAAGCTTCCTACACCTCTCAGTCAGAATGTTGGACCACTCTTCCTTTGCAAACTGCTCCAGGTCTCTCTTATTGGAAGGTGCCTTTTCCCAACAGCAATTTTAAGATCTCTCCACAGGTGTTCAATGGGATTTAGATCTGGACTCATTGCTGGCCACTTCAGAACTCTCCAGCGCTTTGTTGCCATCCATTTCTGGGTGCTTTATGATGTATGTTTGGGGTCATTGTCCTGCTGGAAGACCCAAGATCTAGATGCAAACCCAGCTTTCTGACACTACAGTGCAACCCAAAATCCATTGGTAATCCTCAGATTTCATGATGCCTTGCACACATTCAAGGCACCCAGTGCCAGAGGTAGCAAGACAACCCCAAAACATCATTGAACTTCCACCATATTTCATTGTAGGTACTGTGTTGTTTTCTTGGTAGGTCTCATTCCGTTTTCGGTAAATAGTAGAGTGATGTGCTTTATCAAAAAGCTCTATCTTGGTTTCATCTGTCCACAAGACATTTTCCCAGAAGAATTTTGGCTTACTCAAGTTCATTTGGGCAAAATATAGTCTTGCTTTTTTATGTCTCTGTGTTAGCAGTGGGTTCCTCCTGGGTCTCCTGCCATAGTGTTTCATTTCATTTAAATGTCGATGGATAGTTGGCACTGACACTGTTGCTCCCTGAGCCTGCAGGACAGCTTGAATATCTTTGGAACTTGTTTGGGGCTGCTTATCCACCGTCTGGACTATCCTGCGTTGGCACCTTTCATCAATTTTTCTCTACCGTCCATGCCCAGGGAGATTAGCTTCAGTGCCATGGGTTGCAAACTTCTTGATAAGGTTGCGCACTGTTGACAAAGGCAAATTTAGATCTCTGGAGATGGACTTGTAACCTTGAGATTGTTGATATTTTTCCACAATTTTGGTTCTCAAGTCCTTTTTCCTGGTCTTCAGGACAGTTCTCTTCTCTTTCTGTTGTCCATGGTTAGTGTGGCACACACAGACACACAATGCAAAGACTAAGTGAACTTCTCTCATTTTTATCTGCTTTCAGGTGTGCTTTTTATATTGTCCACATCTGTTACTTTCCCCAGGTGAGTTTAAAGGAGCATCACATGCTTGAAACAATCTTATTTATCCCAAATTTTGAAAGGGTGCTAATAATTTTGTCCACCCCATTTTTGGAGTTTGGTGTGACATTATGTCCAATTTGCTTTTTTTATCTCCCTTTTTTGGTTTATTTCCAAAACACACAAAGGGAATAAACATCTGTTTAGCAAAATATGTGTTACTGCAATCCTTTTCTGTGAAAAATACTTAATTTTCTTGAAAAATGTCAGGGGTGCACCTGGCATTGCTGTGTGCGGGCTTCAGAAATAGATTAGTAGTCCGGTGTGGATGCAGAATTCATTGTAGATATCATCATGCAGCAGAATTTGTAAACATGAAGCATAGCAGAGGATCAGCCAGTGCACAAACTCAGTGACTGATGGATGAGTCAGTGCATTACAGCATAAACACGTACAGATGTAGCAGAGCTGCGTTTTTTCATTTGGCACAACTCATGCTCTTTTTACGATGCGTCATCTTTACATAGCATAGCACGGATAACAAATGGTCCAGTGCCAAAGAGTTAAGTATGGATGTGGCAGAGCTGAGTGGGTTATCGAGCGATTGCATCTGTATCTCATTCCTTATAAAACAGCAGTGGCACCCAGTGGATAAAGAAATCACTCCCAGACACCATCAGCTGGGAATCTTTCATCTGACCCTCTGATGAGAACAAAACAGGTCATTAAAAACCAGACACATTACCGAGAGCGGATCCTATGGGGAAGATGTCTTTCTTCTTGAAGCTCACGCTGAACACTCGCGGTCCTACCTCCGAAAAAGGCTATTGATCTGAGCACGTCTGGGTGTTTGTTTGCCATCTCAAGATAAACCAAAATGTTCTGAAAAACAGGATTTCATTACTGATAGCAGAATCACGATCATGATTTCACACTTTAGGAAATCTGACAGAAAGCACACAATGGGGAGTTGTAATTGGGATAGGGGAACACTACTATAGATTAGTGCCTGAAGAGAGAAGGGGCTTGAAGGTACAGTAATCCTTAAATAGGATGTTTTATGGAAATCTCTGCCTGTTGCTCCACAAATGGCAGCCTCCATTCCTTTGATGGGTTCTTAGTGGGAATGTGACTTTCTTGCAATGTTCTTAAAGGGGTACACCTGAGAAAATAAATGTTTTCAAATCAACTGGTGCCATAAAGTTAAACAGATTTGCAAATTACTTCGTTTTAAAAATCTTAAGCCTTCCAGTACCTATCAGCTGCTGTATGCTACTTAAGAAGTTGTGTAGTTCTTTTCAGTCTGGCCACAGTGCTCTCTGCTGACACCTCTGTCCGTGTCAGAAACAAATCCCTAGAGCAAACCTCTCCTGCTCTGGACAGTTCCTGACACGGGCAGAGGCAGCAGCAGAGGCTGGAAAGAACTGCACAACTTCCTCTGGAGCATACAGAAGCTAATAAGTATTATTGCTCTAACTAACAAAGCACATATCAATCAGTGGCGAATCCAGAGTCTATTCTCAGGAGAGGCACAATGAGGCTATATTCACACAGGGTAATGTCCACACTGAAAATAGTATATGTTATTACACATAGTATAGTGGCAGGGGGGGGGGGGAGAGATCCGCCCCTGATATCAATGCAGGAAGGTGACAAATAATGAGAATGGCAAGTAGAAGGAACCAGACCAGATGATCAACAGGAAAAACTATTTATTCTGACCTGAGCTAGCTATTCCTAATCTTTTCCTAGATGTATTCATGAACATTGACCTGACGCCACTAAGCTTCACTGTCCCTACAAATATCTCATGATATGATCCCTTATCTGCAAACTTACTCCAACAGACAAACAAGCAGGCACTAGGGCTATGAGACATGAGCAAGAGTGCATGAAAACTAAGCTACAAGGAAACTGAATTAAACAGAATTAGAAGCAGCAACTAATAATTAGCTAACAAATAATTTGCTAAAAAACTAAATTAGATTAGAACAAGACCCTAGAAAACATACATAAACCAAATGCTATAATACATACCATACTGCAAAAAAAACAGAGAAAATTTGAGGTAGGCTGACTTATTAGAAACTATTATTCCAAATTTGACCATAGATGAGCAGTCGCGATTAGCTGATCAAGAGTAATAGATCAGCTTTCTTTCCATACAAAAAGTGCCCGAAACAGACAGAACAGACTTCCCTAAAGATCCCTGCTATTTGTAATGCCTTGGATATTCTGATCGTACCAGTTTCCTTTGCAATAGCATTGAAAATCCATTGATAATGGAGACCTGTAACGTACCTAAGGTAATAAAGGTCCAGTGGGAGTCTTGGCTTGACAGACCCATGTTTTTCCAAAATACCCTGGTTCCTGTCTTCAAGTACAGAGGACCATGTGATCTTGGTTGGTGTACCTACCACTCAGTGGCGTTGCTAGGGTTGGTGTCACCCGGTGCGGTAGAAAATGCTGTCACCCCACACCTCTCCCCCCCTCAGTAAGTTTTTAGCCTGTTGTGACAGACACCACTGTTGTAGCGCATTGTGAGAAATTCCAGTATAATAATCAGATATACCAGTTGCCACAGAATAGGAAAGTGTTAAAGAAGTTTTCACCATTGAAATATACAGCTCCCAGAATTACTTAAAGGGGTACTCCACTGGAAAACATTTACTTTTATATCAACTGGTGCCAGAAAGTTAAACAGATTTTTAAATTACTTCTATTTAAAATCTTAATACTTACAGTACTTATAAGCTGGTGTATGCTCCACAGGAAGTTGTGTAGTTCTTTCCAGTCTGACCACAGTGCTATTTGCTGACACCTCTGTCCATGTCAGGAACTGTCCAGAGCAGGATAGGTTTGCTATGGGGATTTGCTCCTACTATGTACAGTTCTTGACATGGACAGAGGTGTCAGCACAGAGCACTGTGGTCAGACAGAAAATAAATAAAAAAAAGAAAATAACTTCCTGTGAATCGCTTATACAGCAGCTAATAAGTACTGGAAGGATTAAGATTTTTAAATAGAAGTAATTTACAAATCTGTTTAACTTTGTAGCACCAGCTGATTAAATTTTTTTTTTTTCCAGTAGAGTACCCCTTTGAGCAGTGGTGAGGTTATGCTGGGAGTTGTAGTTTCACTGACCTAACTGTAGAACTGACAAGTGACTACAGCTCTGATAGGACATAGAGAGGAGAATACACAATGATATCACTGACTACAGGTGACGTCTTCTCTATAGTGAGGAGAATACACAATGATATCAGTGACTACAGGTGACGTCTTCTCTATAGTGAGGAGAATACACAATGATATCAGTGATTACAGGTGACGTCTTCTCTATAGTGAGGAGAATACACAATGATATCAGTGATTACAGGTGACGTCTTCTCTATAGTGAGGAGAATACACAATGATATCAGTGACTACAGGTGACGTCTTCTCTATAGTGAGGAGAATACACAATGATATCAGTGATTACAGGTGACATCTTCTCTATAGTAAGGAGAATACACAATGGTATCAGTGATTACAGGTGATGTCTGCTCTATAGTGAGGAGAATACACAATGATATCAGTGACTACAGGTGACGTCTTCTCTATAGTGAGGAGAATACACAATGATATCAGTGACTACAGGTGACGTCTTCTCTATAGTGAGGAGAATACACAATGATATCAGTGACTACAGGTGACGTCTTCTCTATAGTCTTCCCTTATCTAATTCAGATGGTACATACCGCCTGGTCCAGCTAAAACTTCTCTCTGCAGAATGTGACGCCCAGACGTCTCCTCACTATGTCAGCGCATTCTCATCCTCTATATGAAAACAATAATTATTATAAACCTGACAGACACTGTATCCTCTAAATATAATACTACTATACTCTATACTCTTTGATTATAAACCTTCCATACACCATACCCACTGAATATAATACTACCACACACTGTACATTCTGAATATAATACCAACACATACTGTACACTCTGAATATAAATCTGCCACACACTGTACCCACTGAATATAATACTACCACACACTGTACATTCTAAATATAATACCAACACATACTGTACACTCTGAATATAAATCTGCCACATACTGTACCCCTGAATATAATACGTCCACACACTGTACCCACTGAATATAATACTACCACACATTGTACATTCTGAATATAATACCAACACATACTGTACACTCTGAATATAAATCTGCCACATACTGTACCCCTGAATATAATACCACCACACACTGTACCCACTGAATATAATACTACCACACATTGTACATTCTGAATATAATACCAACACATACTGTACCCTCTGAATATAAATCTGCCACATACTGTACCCCTGAATATAATACCGCCACACACTATACCCTCTGAATATAATACTACCACAAACTGCGCCCTCTGAATATAACGTTGCCATACACTGCCCCCTCTGAATATAATACCACAACCAAAGTAACACCCCTCAACATCCGTTAGCTGATGCTATTACCACGGGAGGGGGGTATTGGTGGTGTTGCTAGTGGATGATGGGGGTGCTACTACTGGGGGGGTGTTGCTGGAGGATGATGAGGGTGCTACTGGCCATCCCCCCTGGCAGTATCACCCCCATCATCCATCGGCAGGATCATCCTCCTGGCAGGAGCACCTCCATCATCCACCCTCAGGATATGTTGATGGAGGTGCTGCTGGGGGGGGGGGTGTTGCTGGTGGATGATGAGGGTGCTACTGCCAGGGGGGGGAGCATTAGTTAGGCAGCAGTGCCCCCACATTAGGTAGGTCACAGTTTCCCCACATTAGGTAGCATCTATTCCCCACATTAGGCAGCATAGATTCCCCACATTTGGTACCAGTTCCCCCACATTAGGTAGGTACCAGTTACCCCACATTAGGTAGCAATTTCCCCACATTAGGTAGCAATTTCTCCACATTAGGTAGCACAGATTCCCCACATAAGGTAGCATAGACTTCCCACATTTGGTAGCACAGATTCCCCACATTAGGTAGCATAGACTCCGCACATTTGGTAGTAGTTTCCCCACATTAGGCCGCAGGTTTCCTTGCAGGTTCCCCACAATGGGTCAAAGTCTCCCCACAATAGATCGCTGGTTATACCCCCCCCCCCCCACACACACACACACACACAAAAAAAAAAACACATACAACACAGAGAGACAAACACACACACACACAGTCAGAGAGACACACTCACAGTCACACACACACAGAGTCGCACAAACACACACACACAGAGTCACACACACACTCAGAGAGTCACACAAACACACACAGTCACATACACACAGTCACACACAAGCATAGATAGAGACAGACAGACAGAGAGACAGACATACACACTCACCCATCCAGCGCAGCGATCCTTCTCACCGGGCGCCGTGCGAGTGACGTAACTCACGTCCTCCTGCGCGGCCATGCGGTGTGACGTCAGGCCGGCGCAGACGTGGGAGCGGAGGACGGGCACAGTGCTGGTGAAGGTGAGGGGTGTGATGACGGTCGGGCGCACAGTGAAGTTGAAAGAGGGGGTTTGCTGACGGACGGGCGCACCGCACACACAGCGCGGGGGGGGGGGGGGGATGCTGACGGATGGGAGGCCGGTCGGGCACAGATGGGGGGGGGGTGCTGCGGAGCGTCTTGGTGTCACCCCATTAGGCTGGTGTCACCCGGTGCGGGCCGCAGCCCCCGCACCCGGGTCGCAACGCCACTGCTACCACTGACAATAGCCCTAAATGAAGTCATGTAGCCATAGGTGGTGCTGAGGTTGCTTCTAAAGAGGGCAACAATAGGATTGGTACAGATTTTAGCTCAATGTCAGTCTGGTGCTACAGAAAGCTTCTACATTTCATATCGGCTTTTTCATTTTAAGTCAAGAACTTTAAACTGCATCTCTGGTGAACCTATTTAGTTTTGAGTGAAATTACATTGACTGTCACCCTATACTACCCCTCGCCCCTTCCTCCATCCCCCCCCCCCCCTCATCCCCCTTCTGGGGATTTTCTCTTTCTATTGTCTTCAAGGACAAGCACGAGCCAAATCTCCATTATATTTAATTAACATTTATAGAAACCAATTAACCCAGTGGCGATCGACAGCGAAGTGGAGTCTGGTGAAGTGGTAGCAAACGCGTCTGGCCTGCTAATGGCTGCAGAGGCACAGAGCGGAGTCCCCTGATGGATTGTTCAACAATATTTCATTTTATTAACTGGATCCAGCAGAACTACTACTCATTTGTCTCCATTTACTTCTGTTATTAATTTCACATTATCATCTCTGTCGCTGGATTATTAAACAGCATTCCTAATAATGTCAGTGTAGGGCGTCAAAATAATAAGAGTTGGTATTTTATTGTGTTGTAAGGATCCTTTGCCATTAAGTGGCGTTGTAGTACGAAGTGTGGTGGAAGGAGGCCGTGTCACAAATTATTGCCATTCGAATCCAGTGATTTCATGATCATCTAAAGCAATAAAAACATAACACAGGAACAAACAAAATAGACAGTCCAGTCACTAACTAAACAATCTAGCGTGCCCTAACTATCAACTGGTGGGCTTTTCCTGGCCAGTTAAACTTATGCCTCCTGAAACCTTCTACTCACTGTTCACACACAGTGTTTGCAACCTCTTGCTGTGTGTCTCGTCCACATCACTCTTGGGGCCTCTCACAGCTCGGGCTGTGTGTTCCTCACCAGGACCCATGCCTCCCCCTACAGCCACTTTGGTGTTTTCTGGGGAGAGCACAAACTATTCTGTCTGACTTCCTTTTAAACACACTTCCCCTTTCTGCTACCTCATTAATTAGGCTACAGGTGGAGATTTCTCCAGGGTTAGCTAGGGAAATACACCCTTCCCTTGCCACAGTGTCACACTATGTACAAGAATATAATTACTATAATACTGCCTCTATGTACAAGAATATAACTACTATTATACTGCCTTTATGTATAAGAATATAACTACTATAATACTGCCTCTATGTGCAAAAATATAACTATTATAATACTGCCCCCTATATACAATCATGGCCGTAAATGTTGGCACCCCTGAAATTTTTTAAGAATGTTAAGTCGGAATGTTGGACCACTCTTCTTTTGCAAACTACTTCAGGTCTCTCTTATTGGAAGGGGGCCTTTTCCCAACAGCAATTTTAAGATCTCTCCACAGGTGTTCAATGGGATTTAGATCTGGACTCATTGCTGGCCACTTCAGAACTCTCCAGCGCTTTGTTGCCATCCATTTCTGGGTGCTTTTTGACGTATGTTTGGGGTCATTGTCCTGCTGGAAGACCGAAGATCTAGGACGCAAACTCAGCTTTCTGACACTGCGCTGTACAGTGCGACCCAAAATCCATTAGTAATCCTCAGATTTCATGATGCCTTGTACACATTCAAGGCACCCAGTGCAAGAGGCAGCAAAACAACCCCAAATCATTGAACCTCCACCATAGTTAACTGTAGGTCCTTTTCTTTGTAGGTCTCATTCCATTTTCGGTAAACGGTAGAATGATGTGCTTTACCAAAAAGCTCTATCTTGGTCTCATCTATCCACAAGACGTTTTCCCAAAAGGATTTTGGCTTACTCAAGTTCATTTTGGCAAAATGTAGTCTTGCTTTTTTATGTCTCTGTGTTAGCAGTGGGGTCCTCCTGGATCTCCTGCTATAATATTTCATTTCATTTAAATGTCGACAGTTTGCGCTGACACTGATGCTCCCTGAGGCTGCAGGACAGCTTGAATATATTTGAAACTTGTTTGGGGCTGCTTATTCATCATCCGGACTATCGTGCGTTGAAACCTTTCATCAATTTTTCACTTCCCTCCATGCCCAGGGAGATTAGCTACAGGGCCATGGGTTGAAAACTTCTTGATAAGGTTGCGCACTGTGGGCAAAGGTAAATCTAGATCTCTGGAGATGAAAGATGTAACCTTGAGATTGTTGATATTTTTCCACATTTTTGGTTCTCAAGTCCTCTTTCCTAGGTCTCAAGACAGTTCTCTTCTCCTCTTTCTGTTGTTCATGGTTATACGAATCCAGTGATTTCATGACCATATCAAACAGTGGTCTCCAAACTGTGCACCTCCGGCTGTCTGGGCATGCTGGGAGTTGTAGTTTTGAAACTCCTAGAAGCAACAGTAAAGATCACTTTACATGCTGGGAGTTGTAGTTTTGCAACAGCTGGAGGTCCACAGCTTGGAGGCCATTGTTCTAAAGTGAATTACCTTTCGACTCCCTTGATGCCCTTTGTGATGGTAATACCCTCATATGTTGTACAGTTATATTAGCAAAAACTTTAGCAAAAACTTTTCATATAATGTATATAATACCATTATGTGTATAATTGTAATATACATTGGTTAAAAAATTTCTATTTTTTTGGGTGAAAAAAATGCTGTCTTGTCCCTGCAGCTATTGCCTGTGTGTCTCTATGAGGAGACCAAATAAAGTAAGTGAGAGAAGGACAAACAGGGCTCTGTGCAGGCCTCTGGTTTGTCAATCATCCTGCTGTGTGAGCCGGGGCGTGTCATAGAGCCTCAGTGAGCAGAGCTTTGCTTGTCTTCAGTGCACAGATCCCTGCTTGTCCTCAGTGTACAGATCCCTGCTTGTTCTCAGTGCCCAGAGCCCTGCTTGTCCTCAGTATACAGATCCCTGCTTGTCCTCGCTGCACAGATCCCTGCTTGTCCTCAGTGCACAGAGCCCTGCTTGTCCTCAGTGCACAGAGCCCTGTGTGTCCTCAGTGAACAGAGCCCTGCTTGCCCTCAGTGTACAGGGCCCTGCTTGTCCTCAGTGTACAGAACCCTGCTTGTCCTCAGTGCACAGAGCCCTGCTTGTCCTCAGTACACTCAGGACGAGCAGGGCTCTGTGCAGTGAGGACAAGCAGTGCTCTGTGCAGTGAGGACAAGCAGGGCTCTATGTACCGGGGACAAGTAGGCTTCTGTGTACTGAGGACAAGCAGGGCTCTGTGTACTGAGGACAAGCAGGGCTCTGTGCACTGAGAATAAGCAGGGATCTGTACACTGATGACAAGCAGGGCTCTGTGCACTGAAGACAAGCAGGGATCTGCACACTGGGGCTCTATGACATGCCCCCGGCTCACACAGCAGGATGATTGACAAGCCAGAGGTCTGCACAGAGCCCTCAGTGCACAGAGCCCTGCTTGTCCTCAGTGCCCAGAACCCTGCTTGTCCTCAGTGTACAGAGTCCGGCTTGTCCTCAGTGTACAGAATCCTGCTTGTTTTCAGTGGACAGAGCTCTACTTGTCCTCAGTGTACAGAGCCCTGCTTGTCCTAAGTGTACAGAGCCCTGCTTGTCCTCAGTGTACAGAGCCCTGCTTGTCCTCAGTGCATAGAGCCCTGCTTGTCCTCAGTGTACAGAGCCCTGCTTGTCCTCAGTGTACAGAGCCCTACTGGTCCTCAGTGCACAGAGCCCTGCTTGTCCTCAGTACACAGAGCCCTGCTTTTCCTCAGTGTACAGAGCCCTGCTTGTCCTCAGTTTATAGAGCCTTGCTTGTCCTCAGTGCCCAGAGACCTGATTGTCCTCCGTGTACAGAGCCCTGCTTGTCCTCAGTGTACAGAGCCCTGCTTGTCCTCAGTACAAAGAGCCACCTTGCTTGTCCTCAGTGCACAGAGCCCTGCTTGTCCTCACTGCACAGAGCCACCCTGCTTGTCCTCAGTGTACAGGGCCCTGCTTGTCCTCAGTACACAGAGCAACCCTGCTTGTCCTCAGTGCACAGAGCCATGCTTGTCCTCAGTGTTCAGAGCCCTGCTTGTCCTCAGTGTACAGAGCCCTGATTGTCCTCAGTGTACAGAGCCCTGCTTGTCCTCAGTACAAAGAGCCACCTTGCTTGTCCTCAGTGCACAGAGCCCTGCTTGTCCTCACTGCACAGAGCCACCCTGCTTGTCCTCAGTGTACAGGGCCCTGCTTGTCCTCAGTTCACAGAGCAACCCTGCTTGTCCTCAGTGCACAGAGCCATGCTTGTCCTCAGTGTACAGAGCCCTGCTTATCCTCAGTAAGCAGAGCCCTGCTTCTCCTCAGTGTACAGAGCCCTGCTTGTCCTCAGTGTATAGAGCCTGCTTGTCCTCACTGCACAGAGCCCTCTTTGTCCTCAGTGTACAGAGCCCTGCTTGTCCTGTGTACAAAGCCATGCTTGTCCTCGGTGTACAGAGCCCTGCTTGTCCTGTGTACAAGGCCCTGCTTGTTCTCAGTGCCCAGAGCACTGCTCGTCCTCAGTGTACAGAGCCCTGCTTGTCCTCAGTGTACAGAATCCTGCTTGTTTTCAGTGGACAGAGCCCTACTTGTCCTCAGTGTACAGAGCCCTGCTTGTCCTCAGTGTACAGAGCCCTGCTTGTCCTCAGTGTACAGAGCCCTGCTTGTCCTCAGTGTACAGAGCCCTGCTTGTCCTCAGTGCACAGAGCCCTGCTTGTCCTCAGTACACAGAGCCCTGCTTTTCCTCAGTGTACAGATCCCTGCTTGTCCTCAGTGTATGGAGCCCTACTTGTCCTCAGTGTATGGAGCCCTACTTGTCCTCAGTGCCCAGAGCCCTGCTTGTCTTCAGTGTACAGAGCCCTGCTTGTTCTCAGTACACAGAGCCACCCTGATTGTCCTCAGTGTACAGAGCCCTACTTGTCCTCACTGAACAGAGCCCTGCTTGTCCTCAGTGTAGAGCCCTGCTTGTCCTCAGTGTACAAAGCCATGCTTGTCCTCAGTGTACAGAGCCCTGCTTGTCCTGTGTACAAAGCCATGCTTGTCCTCAGTGTACAGAGACCTGCTTGTCCTCAGTGTAAAGAACCCTGCTTGTCCTGAGTGCACAGAGCCCTGCTTGTCCTCAGTGTACAGAGCCCTGCTTGTCCTCAGTGCACAGAGCCCTGCTTGTCCTGTGTAAAAAGCCATGCTTGTCCTCAGTGTGCAGAGCCCTGCCTGTCCTCACTGCACAGAGCCCTGCTTGTCCTTTTTTTAACCAATGTATATTACAAATATGCATTCAATGTTATTTTCTACAGACATTTTTGCTAATTACAGGTACACTTTAAGGCACTTAGCAACAAAAAATAGCAGCGTTGTAGTTTAGCATACATAGAAACTACTGGTGTATAAACCATATCTGGAACTCGCTGCGGGTCTATAAACCAATGCTACAGTATAGCTCAGGAAATAAATATTGTATACTTATAAGGAAACACTAGAGCCATAACTACTGATAAAACTCAAATAATTTTATTAACACTCTTTAAAATCACAATCACAAGTATGACTGCTGAATATTGTCATAATACAATGTCAATGGTTGTAGACAGATAACTAATCAGAAAAGAAGGTGGTAAGACAGGTATAATAAATGTAGCCATATATATATAGTGTATATGCAGTGAGATATACAGCAGCAGTATGGGTGTCCACTAGTAGTGTCTGATAGGACAAAGAAAGGGGCATATAACCTCTACCGATGTGATGTCCAGTTACCCACTCAGGATAACTGGAATGGACACTAACGGTGCATAAAATAATAGCACTGGAAAGGCTGATGCTCACTTACCCATGGTAAAAGCCTGTCACCACCCCCGCAACGTACGTTTCGTCAACCTGGACTTTCTCAAGGGAGTGTTAATAAAATTATTTGAGTTTTATCAGTAGTTATGGCTCTAGTGTTTCCTTATAAGTATACAACACTTTAAGGCACTGTAAGGTTATATGTAACTGTATATATCATTGCCTGTGCCTATATACAGTGCCATATATTGGTCATTTAACACTTTTATGTCTATGACACTGTATGAATGATAAATAGTGGCGTAATTTTTATTCACTACTGAAATTGGCAATAGTAGCATCACACTGTACCTAATACCACCATACTGTGCTCCAACATTACCGCAATACAGTAACCAGATAACAGTTCCATTCAAAATTATCAAATAAAAGTGTCATACTATTGATTTTACATTTTTTGGTGGCCAGAAGAGTCAGGTGGCCGACCTCCTGTGGCGCCCCCTACAGCAAAAGTGGCTGATGTGTGACTGCACATGTCGTACACTATAAAGCCCAGCCCTATTTAAAAGCTTTCATGAGGACAGATTGAAAGTACAACAACCATTTATCGAATCAAAAATGTAGTCCTCTTCATGGCAGAATGAGACCCACATGTTAATTTTTCTTCTAGTCTTACATATTCCTGTCTGCTTTCTTCTAGGTTAACACCTTCCTCTCCTTTGTGTTTCCGATGGTTGTTATCTCCGTCCTGAACACCATCATAGCCAACCAGCTCATTATTATGGTGAAACAGGCACATCAAGAAAACCAAGTGTGCACCATCGGGGGCCAGCCGACTGTCCTCAGCATGTCCATGGAGCCCAGCCGCATACAGTCCCTAAAGCACGGCGTTGGAGTCCTGCGTATGTACTTTATGCATTTACATTTCAGATCTTTTATGTCTCCATCTTAAGCATTGATAGCATATCCAGAGTATGTATGTGATGAGGGTCCCTATACCGAATATAATTTTGTGACCCCCCCCAGTCACAAAATTATATTTAAGTATCCATTAGCTCCCTCTTTTCCCAAAAAAAAGAAGTCACCAACAGCTAGACCAGTGACAACTAATGCTGCTGCTACCCAGTGGTACTGTCATGGACACCCTGACGGTCCACTGCGGTCCGTAGTTTGTTGTCTACCCTTATTTAACTTGAATACTCACAGTACTGTAAACCTTCTTGACCGTTTGGCTCCTGGAAGGTGCTCCTGAGGCTTGTGGCTTGCTTGATGCTCTACAGTGCCCAAAATGCAGGGTGCAGGGAACTGTAGTGTAGCCACTGTAGCTATTCTGATGACTTGGCCTGGACTGCTTTCTTGGACTGCCGAACAAGTCCAAGAAAGCAGTAAGGTATTTGCTCAACTTCTCGCCCGGCATTAGTGTCCTGCACCTTGAGAAAGACGGTTCTTTCATCGGGGGGGATACTAAAGACTGTATTTTAATCAGCAACCTAGTGTTGGAACAAGGGCAGAATCATAGGACCCTAATGAGGGAAATTATTAATACTTAACCCATAGAAATAGGGACATGGAAACTATGATGCTTTGAAAATATCTCCAACTTATTAGAGGTCCAGAAGGACCTAGAACCAACACTAAGGTTATGTTTTTAATGCACTTTTTGTATTATTTGCACTTTCTTTGGAGAACTTTTTAAAGTAAAACAATTAAAGTGATATTTTAAGTGGTAACCCTGGTAAAGGGCTTAGTCCTGGAGGGGTTCTTAGGCCCTGAAGGGAATTGTAATAGAAACTGTATACCCTGGGTACTCTATGGGAGAACTTAATAAACATGAATTAAAGGAGAGTCTTTTCTGGGGTCTACTCCCTAAAGAAATATTTTTTTAATATTACATATTTCATAATTTATTTTCCATTTAAAATACTGTGTTGAAAAGGAACCCACGCCATTCATACCACACAGGGACAGTGTTTCCCTAATCCCCCCCTGCATGAGAGACAATCACAACATATCATATGTCATGTCTGTCCTGGTCTATGTTCACACACAGCTATTGGATTTGCTGTGTGTGAACAGTTTTATGTTCCCTGGTCAGGGAATAGTTAATGTCTCTGGCTTTTTCAGCATCAGCCTCTGTTACCCAATAGCCTTTAGGGTGTGTCTATTTAAGTTCAGTACTGACTAGCTTCAGTGCTGGTGATTGACTTCATATACTTCATTTGGACTTCATTACACTTTGCTACTGCCATGCTGCTAATGGAGGCTTTTGTGAAACACTTCTTATTTGAGCTTTTTAATCTACTTTCTCTGTTTTAGCATGCACCTTGTATGTTTTGATTTTAACCATGGTTAGGTGGCATGTTCTTAGTGAATTTTAAGCTGTTGTTGTTAGGTCGGTTTTAGGATTTGTATATCCTTTCTGCTATGTGTCTGTTCACACTGTGTTTTCTCTTGTATCCGTTTCTGTGAAGTTCTGTGTTTTTATATTTCTGTTTTCCTACTGGGTCAGCTTCTGACCACACTGGTGAGTGTGCCGCTGGCCAGTAGTCTATTTGGATTTATTATTTATGGCTACTTCTAAAGTGGAGTGGAGTGCCCAGTTTGTGTGTTCAGTGTGGACAGTGTCCTGTCTGGTATCCCTGTTACCTGTCCATGGGGAGTCCTTGTCTACTGGAGGTGTTTTGAGGATTGTGATTTATGGTCAGTTTAGGGCTCACTCTCCCTGTCCCCCTGATCGGTCCCTGACATCATACAAGTAAAAAGAATCTGAAGTAGTGATGCAACCTCTGTGTCCCCCCCAAACCTACAGTCAGTACAAAGTTCAGATGACATAAATTAACACATAAATGTGTAAACAAATGATTAAAAGATCAGACTTCACTGAGATTGTTTGAAGTCTATAACCATGGAGACATAATAGCATTGGAGCTGCGTATACAGTACTGAATAAGATATTTAAAAAAGACTAGTTGAAGTTTCTTCTTGTTTAATTTTAGCTACACTAAAATAAAATAAAAAGTTGTGAAAGTTTACATACCTATCAGGTTAACACAGTGAATAGAGATGAGAGAATCGACTTTGAGGAATCTGAATTCATTACGAATTTCAGGAAAAATGTGATTTACAACGAATGCGAATATCGCCACGATTCTATCGTGCAAATTGCGTCATTAAACTCCAATTAGTGTGGTCCAGGCTCCAGGGCATCTAGAATGACGAATCCACATGTGGGGACATGGGGCAAGGAATCCTGGGAAGGCGGGAACAAGGGTAGGCGGGATGACCCTGAATCACATGCAGGATGCAGCCTATCAGCAGCCAGTCACCCCTATGATGTCACAGCCCTATATAATCGGCAGCCATATTGCGGACAGTGACTTCCTCCTTACACTGCAGAGAGATAGATAGGGACAGACAGTACTATTTGTTACACAGAAAAGCTTTTTCCAGCAGCAGTTTACCTTCTAGTCAAGTCAGCGTTCTGTTGGACAGAGAGCAGATTGTTTTTCATAGAAAATCATTCTTACTGCAGCGATTCACCTCCCAGTCACTGAGTAAAGCGTTCTATTATAGAGAGCATCAGAGAGCAGTGTGTTGCACAGAAGAACAGCAGTGATTCACCTCCCAGTCACTGTCTACAGCATTCTATTATAGAGAGGATCAGAGAGCAGTGTGTTGCACATAAGAGCAGCAGCGATTCAGCTCAAGCACAAATCCTTTCTAGGACTGATAGGGAAGGGAGTGAGATTGAGTATGTGAAATTTTGGCTGTAGTACACAGCGACTGTGTGCTGCAGTACTGGTGTCTACAGCTGGTGTTGTGCACAAAAACTTTTTTAAGCAAACTGTAGTGCAATTTTCTGCCCTCATAAGTGCATACAACATACGTACATCTAAGTGTTGTACCGTTTTTTTCCTGATAAAGTCTTCAGGGCCTAGACACTGTGAAATGACAACCAAAAGTACTCACCAGCTGGTGTTGTACACAAAAACTTTTTTAAGTGTACTGTTGCGCATTTTTCTGCCCTCATAAGTGTATACCACATACGTACATTTAAATGTTGTACCATTGTGTTCCTAACAAAGTCTTAAGGGCCTAGATACTGTGAAAGGACAGCCAAAACTACTCATCGGCTGGTGTTGTACACAAAAACTTTTTTTTTGGCGTACTGTAGTTCATTTTTCTGCCCTCATAAGTGCATACCACATACATAAAACTAAGTGTTGTACCATATTTTGTCCTGATAAAGTCTTAAGGGCCTAGATACTGTGAAAGGACAGCCAAAAGCACTCACCAGCTGATGTTGTACACAAAAACTTTTTTAGGCGTACTGTAGCGCATCTTTCTGCCTTCAAAAGTGCAGACCACATACGTACACCTAAGTGTTGTACCATTTTGTTCCTGATAAAGTATTAAGGGCCTAGTCACTGTAAAAGGACAGCCAAAAGTACACACCAGCTGCTGTTCTAGACAAATACAGTTTTAAGCGTAGTGAAGCGTATTGTACTCCTCTCATATATGCACTAATTATGTCAGGCAGAGAAGTGCCAGGACGTGCACAGAGGAGTGGCCGAGGCCTAAATTCATCAGGCGCAGGCAGAGGTTGCAGCAGACTAGGGGAGAGTGGCAGCAGGAGTCGCAGCGAGAGACCTGATCTCCCGATATCAGCTAGCAGTCTTGTCTCGACCAGCAACCCATCTGCCATCATCGATTGGTTAACATGGTCATCCACTTCATCACAAGTGACATCTGATACCCCCTGTCAACAGTCGGCGGTTTCCTCAGACACAATCCTCAATTGGCATGGCCCGGGAGCAGTCCCTGTCCTCCCATTGCCTCTGTTCTATGCTGTTCCCACCACTACAGAAGTATCTTATGCTGTGAGTTCAGCTCCACTATTCAATGAGGACGATCTAATAGAGGACAGTCAGCAGTTACTGCCCAGCCAAGAAGTGGAGGAGACATCTGCCGATTCCTCCACTAGGTGGGCAAGTAGTGATGAGGAGAGTGACGTGTTAGGTGGTGTTGCCAGCGTTCAGGGTCCTGAAGCAGACAAGGTTGAGGAACCTGAGGAGGACATCAGTGACGTGCAGACACTTGTTGATGATGATGCCAATCGCAATTGGGAGCTGGGTGCAGAAGGGGCTTCATCATCTTCAGGAGAAGAGGGTTGCAGGTTGCTCGTGAGGCAGCAGCTGAGCCAGCTAGGTGGTACCATGGTTGGCAGTCAGCATGGTGGCAGAAGTGGAAATTCTGGACCCAAACGTGCCCGGGGGGACCACCTGTATCGCAGCAGCCATTCAGCCACTATATGGTCTCCTCATGCTTCGGCCACCTCCAGATTGAGTCATTCAGCCACTATATGGTCTCCTCATGCTGCCGTCAACTCCAGGCAGTGCCATTCAGCTACTATATGGTCTCCTCATGCTGCCGCCACCTCCATGCTGTGTCATTCAGCCACTATATGTTCTCCTCATGCTGCTGCCAACTCCAGGCTGTGCCATTCAGCCACTATATGGTCTCCTCATGCTGCCGCCACCTCCATGCTATGTCATTCAGCCTTTATATGTTATCCTCATGCAGCCACCAACTCCAGGCTGTGCCATTCAGCCACTATATGGTCTCCTCATGATTCTGCCATCTCCAGACTGTGTCATTCAGCCACTATATGGTCTCCTTATGCTGCTGGGACATTACCTAAAAAATTTTATGGTAGCACTAGCTACCATAAATATTCAATTTAAATTAGTAAATTCATCTTTTAGTCTTAGGGATTGTGAAGCCCTATGGTCTCCTCATGCTGCTGGGACATTACCTAAACATTTTATGGTAGCAATAGCTACCATAAATCTTCAATTTCAATTAGTAAATTAATCTTTTAATTTTAGGGATTGTGAGGCCCTATGGTCTCCTCATGCTGCTGCCAACTCAAGGCTGTGCCATTCAGCCACTATATGTTCTCCTCTTGCTGATGCTGTCATTCTGTCAGATTATGGTCTCCTCATGCTGCTGCCACCTCTAGGCTCTGTCATTGTGCCGCCATGTGACTTGATAGATTGGGTTTTGTGGTCATATAGTATTAGTTCAAAGTAAACGCCAGGACATTAAACTTGGGAATCTAATATAAATAAAAAAAAATAAAAAATTGATGTAATCTTTTCAAGACTGAGGCCTTATGGTCGTCAACGTCATATTACCTTTGGAATTATCACAATAATCCAATGAAACAGCTTGGAGCGATAACAATGAACCATAACTGATTAAATGAAACATTTGCACTTTCACAGTCAGGGGGGCGCTGAGAGGCAGGGGCTGGAGCAGGTGGTATCTCACTTGGCGGAGGACCGCCAGCTCGATGCTCACCAGAATGGGTACTCAAAAAATTAAAATAAATTCAAATTTAATTAAATAAAAATTACTTTAAAAAAATCTGCCACATCCAGATGCTCTGTGGCAGTGAATCTGCATGTCATACTGAATAACAGTATTATTTCACTAACACAGCACACACCCTATGCATGTTAGGACAAGGTAAAGTGTTCTACACCCGTATTGAGCATCTCTGTAGGCCAGAAATAGCTGTTTTAATAGCGATTCACTGCGAATAAATTCGTAGCGAACCAAATTTTTCCGGAAAATTCTGCGAATCGTCCGAATCGAATTTTTCGCTCATCTCTAACAGTGGACTATACAAGTATCAAACTCTATTACCCTGATTCGATTTAAACCCATTGGTGAGAGGAATAGGCAGAAATTTCCTTCTAACACTATCCAAGATGATATCAACAACAGTAATTAAAAATATCCCATTCATAACAACAGTTATATAATTTACAGCCGAGCTGAAGTCTAAAGGGGAAAATTTTGTAAACTCAATAATTTTGTCTTCCTTTGAAAATAAAAGAAAAAGATAAACACCCGCTGCCTGGAATTATCTGCAGAGAAACAATGTAGCAAAATTATTATTATATAAACAGGACGAAATTCCTCTAAACAAACAGAACACAAAGATATTTGTCATCCACCATTGAGAATCCAAAGCCCAGCGCTCATTAATTCTGTGCCGCTCCGCAGACTGGACTTCAGCTTTGTTCTCTTCAATGACTACAATTGCAGCTCCAACAGATTCCACATAAGTCTGCTTGAACAGAGAAGAATACTGATGGAGTGAAAGCTGCAAATGTAACAAATAGTTTCCATTGGGAGAGAATGATCATTATTTATTTCACAATTTATCTAACAGCTCTAGTTACAATAGGGAATATAATGTAGTGATAGAGCATGTTTCCAGAAGCCTATGTAACTGCCGAAAAATTCTCTAGTCACAAGGATGTTCATATAACATGGGGGATATAGACCAGACAGGCTTTATTGATAGTGAGGAGTCTCCAGAGCATAGCAAGAAGGGTGAGGGTATGTGCCCCATGTGCAGGGAAGGGTGCCAACAAGATATTTAGAAAGTGAATCTTTGCTGCCTGCTAGTGAAGGAAAGCTTAACTACAGCTCTCAGCCATTAGTCACAGCCGTGAGCAGGAGAGTGGTAGCCACCGCGAAGACCTAGAACCAAATTAACAATGTTTAGAAGCCCCAATGTCAGTGTGTCATTATCCTGTACCCCAAGTGTTAGTGTGTCATTTTCCTGTACCCCAAGTGTAAGTATTATTGTCCTGTATCCCAAGTATGAGTGTGTCACTATCCTATACCCCAAGTGTCAGTGTGTCATCATCCTGTACCCCAAGTGTCAGTGTCAATAATTTGTGTCCCAAGTGTCAGTGTGTCATTACCCTGTACCCCAAGTGTCAGTGTGTCATTATCCTGTACCCCAAGTGTCAGTGTGTCATTATCCTGTACCCCAAGTGTCTGTATGTGAACATCATGTACCCCAAGTGTCAGTGTGTCATCATCCTGTACCCCAAGTGTCAGTGTCATTATCCTGTACCCCAAGTGTTAGTGTGTCATTGTCCTGTATCCCAAGTGTAAGTATTATTGTCCTGTATCCTAAGTATAAGTGTGTCACTATCCTATACCCTAAGTGTCAGTGTGTCATCATCCTGTACCCCAAGTGTCTGTATGTGAACATCCTGTACCCCAAGTGTCAGTGTTTCATCATCCTGTACCCCAAGTGTCAGTGTTATTAATTTGTGTCCCAAGTGTCAGTGTGTCATTATCCTGTACCCCAAGTGTCAGCATGTCATTATCCTGTACCCCAAGTGTCAGTGCCATTATCCTGTACCCCAAGTGTCAGTGTGTCATTATCCTGTACCCCAAGTGTTAGTGTGTCATTATCCTGTACCCCAAGTGTCAGTGCCATTATCCTGTACCCCAAGTGTCGGTGTGTCATTATTTTTTACCCCAAGTGTCAGTGTGTCATTATCCTGTACCCCAAGTGTCAGTGTGTCATTATCCTGTATCCCAAGTGTCAGTGTGTCATTATCCTGTACCCCAAGTGTCAGTGTGTCATTATCCTGTACCCCAAGTGTCAGTATCATTATCCTGTACCCCAAGTGTCAGTGTCATTATCCTGTACCCCAAGTGTCAGTGTCATTATCCTGTACCCCAAGTGTCAGTGTCATTATCCTATACCCCAAGTGTCAGTGTGTCATTATCCTGTACCCCAAGTGTCAGTGTCACTATCCTGTACCCCAAGTGTCAGTGTGTTATTATCCTGTACCCCAAGTGTCAGTGTGTCATTATCCTGTACCCCAAGTGTCAGTGTGTCACTATCCCAAGTGTCAGTGTGTTATTATCCTGTACCCCAAGTGTCAGTGTGTCATCATCCTGTACCCAAAGTGTCAGTGTGTAATTATCCTGTACCCCAAGTGTCAGTGTCATTATCCTGTACCCCAAGTTCCAGTATCATTTTCCTGTACCCCAAGTGTCAGTGTGTCATTATCCTGTACCCCAAGTGTCAGTGTCATTATCCTGTACCCCAAGTGTCAGTATCATTATCCTGTACCCCAAGTGTCAGTGTGTCATTATCCTGTACCCCAAGTGTCAGTGTCATTATCCTGTACCCTAAGTTTCAGTGTCATTATCCTATACCCCAAGTGTCAGTGTGTCATTGTCCTGTACCCAAAGTGTCAGTATGTCATTAACCTGTACCCCAAGTGTCAGTGTGGCATTTTCCTGTAGCCCATGTGTCAGCGTGTCATTATCCTGTACCCCAAGTGTCAGTGTGTCATTATCCTGTACCCCAAGTGTCAGTGTGTCATTATCCTGTACCTAAAGTGTCAGTGTCATCATCCTGTTCCCCAAGTTGCAGTGTGTCATTATCCTGTACCCCAAGGGTCAGCATGTCATAATCCTGCACCCCAAGTGTCAGTGTCATTATCCTGTACCTCAAGTGTCAGTGTGTCATCCTGTACCCCAAGTTTCAGCATGTCATTATCCTGTACCCCAAGTGTCAGTGTCATTATCCTGTACCCCAAGTGTCAGTGTGTCATTATCCTTTACCCCAAGTGTCAGTGTCATTATCCTGTACCCCAAGTGTCAGTGTCACTATCCTATACCCCAAGTGTCAGTGTGTCATTATCCTGTACCCCAACTGTCAGTGTGTCATTATCCTGTACCCCAAGTGTCAGTGTCACTATCCTATACCCCAAGTGTCAGTGTGTCATTATTAGTGTTGCTCGCGAATATTCGCAATTCGAATATTATTCGCGAATATCGCATATTCGCGAATTCGCGAATTTCGCGAATATAGCGCTATATATTCGTAATTACGAATATTCGTTTTTTTTTTTCTTCACAGTACACATCACAGTGATCACCCCTCTCTGCTTCCAGCTTGTGGGGTGTAAAGAAGGCTGTAATACTACTGTGTGAGACTGGCGTGTGAAAAATCGCATATGCGAAAATTAGCATATGCTAATATTCGCATATGCGATTTTTCGCGTATGCTAATTTTGTATATACGAATTTTCGCATACGCGAATTTTCGCATATGCGAAAATAAACAAGGATATAACGAATATGCGAATATTCGCGAATATATGACGAATATTCGTCCATATATTCACGAATATTCGCGAATTCGAATATGGCCTATGCCGCTCAACACTAGTCATTATCCTGTACCCCAAGTGTCAGTGTGTCACTATCCCAAGTGTCAGTGTGTCATTATCCTGTACCCCAAGTGTCAGTGTGTCATTATCCTGTACCCCAAGTGTCAGTGTCATTATCCTGTACCCCAAGTGTCAGTGTCATTATCCTGTACCCCACGTGTCAGTGTCATTATACTGTACCCCAAGTGTCAGTGTCATTATTCTGTACCCCAAGTGTCAGTCTGTCATTATCATGTACCCCAAGTGTCAGTGTGTCATCATCCTGTACCCCAAGTGTCAGGGTCATTATCCTGTACCCCAAGTGTCAGTGTCATTATCCTGTACCCCAAGTGTCAGTGTGGCATTATCCTGTACCCCATGTGTCAGTGTGTCATCATCCTCTACCCCAATTTGCTGTGTGTCATTATCCTGTACCCCAAGGATCAGCATGTCATAATACTGCACCCCAAGTGTCAGTGTCATTATTCTGTACCCCAAGTGTCAGTGTCATTATCCTGTACCCCAAGTGTCAGTGTCATTATCCTGTCCCCCAAGTGTCAGTGTGTCATTATCCTGTACCCCAAGTGTCTGTATCATTATCCTGTACCCCAAGTGTCTGTGTGTCATTATCCTGTACCCCAAGTGTCATCGGGTCATTATCCTGTACCCCAAGTATCAGTGTGTCATTATCCTGTACCCCAAGTGTCTGTATCATTATCCTGTACCCCAAGTGTCTGTGTGTCATTATCCTGTACCCCAAGTGTCATCGGGTCATTATCCTGTACCCCAAGTGTCAGTGTGTCATTATCCTGTACCCCAAGTGTCAGTGTGTCATTATCCTGTACCCCAAGTGTCAGTGTCATTATCCTGTACCCCATGTGTCAGTGTCATTATCCTACACCCCAAGTGTCAGTGTGTCATTATCCTGTACCCCAAGTGTCAGTGTGTCATTATCCTGTACCACAAGTGTCAGTGTGTAATTATCCTATACCCCAAGTGTCAGTGTTATTATCCTGAACCCCAAGTGTCAGTGTGTCATTATCCTGTACCCCAAGGGTCAGTGTGTCTTTATCCTGTACCAACAACAAATGTGCCCAAAAAGCACTCACATCCTCATATTTCCCTCCACCATAAAACTTTACATTTTTTTTGTTTTTTTACTATATACACGAAGAAGGAGATTAAAATCAAATCTACTATCCACCATGTATTGGTTCCACCATCCAGTCCCTATATATTAAGATACAAGTACTAGAATTGGTGTCCTTTCATTGAAGCATCCAGTACTATTGTATTCTTTATTGTATTATACACTGCTCAAGAAAAAAAAGGGAATACTAAGATAACACATCCTAGATCTGAATGAATGAACTAATCGTATGAAATACTTTCGTCTCTACATAGTTGAATGTTCTGACAACAAAATCTCACAAAAATGATCAATGGAAATCAAATTTATCAACCCATGGAGGTCTGCATATGGAGTCACACTCTGAATCAAAGTGGAAAACCACACTACAAACTGATCCAACTTTGATGTAATGTCCTTAAAACAAGTCAAAATGAGGCTCAGTAGTGTGTGTGGCCTCCACGTGCCCGTATGACCTCCCTACAATGCCTGGGCATGCATCTGATGAGGATATGGTCTCCTGAGGGATGTCCTCCCAGACCTGGACTAAAGCATCCGCCAACTCCTGGACAGTCTGTGGTATAACGTGGCATTGGTGGATGGAGCGAGACATGATGTCCCAGATGTGCTCAATCGGATTCAGGTCTGGGGAACGGGCGGGCCAGTCCATAGCATCAATGCCTTCCTTTTGCAGCAACTGCTGACACACTACAGCCACATGAGCTCTAGCATTGTCTTGCATTAGGAGGAACCCAGGGATTGGGTAATGTTGTATTGTTGGATGCACCGAATACACTACCCATGCGACATGGGAGTGGTAGTGACATCTGAACCAGAAGGCTTATAAACCCCGTTTGGCACATTGACTTTCAGTCTGCCACTGTCATCCTTGAGAAAGCCACGTCTAGTGGCGAAACATGTAGGATTTAGCAGTATATACAGATTTCAACCAGCACTACTGTCCACCAATAAGTTCACATATAGAGCAGCAATGCACGCTGCAGGTACATCTCCCCCTTCGCAGACAATTCTCCATCAGTCAGTGCTGTGATACACAGCATTGTATATCCTTCCCTTATTATATATATAATACAATAAAGAACACAATAGTACTGAATCTTTCAATGAAAGGACACCAATTCTAGTACTTGCATCTTTATATATAGGGACTGGAAGGTAGAACCAATACATGGTGGATAGTAGATGTGATTTTAATCTCCTACTTCTTGTATATAGTAAAGAATAAATAAAAGTTAAGCTCTATGGTGGAGGGAAATATGAGGGTGTGAGTGCCTTTTGGGCACATTTGTTGTTGTTCTAGATTGTTGTACCCTCCCCCCACATGGGGCAATTTGCTGTTGTTGTTTTATCCTGTACTAGGTACAGGAGAGTGGCACACTGACATTTGGGGTACAGGATAATGACACACTGACATTTGGGGTACAGGATAATTACACTGACACTTGGGGTTCAGGATAGTGACACACTGACATTTGGGGTACATGATAATGACACTGACACTTGGGGTACAGGATAATAACATGCTAACACTTGGGGGACAGGATAATAACACGCTAACACTTGGGGTACAGGATAATGACACTGACACTTGGGGTACAGGATAATGACACACTGACACTTGGGGTACAGGATGATGACACTGACACTTGGGGTACAGGATAATGACTCAGTGACACTTGGGGTACAGGATAATGACACACTGACACTTGGGTACAGGTTAATGACACTGACACTTGGGGTACAGGATAATGACACTGACACTTGGGGTACAGGATAATGACACATTCACATTTGGGGCACAGGATTATGACACTGACACTTGGGGTACAGGATAATGACACTGACACTTGGGCTACAGGATAATGACACTGACACTTGAGGTACAGGATAATGACACTGACACTTGGGGTACAGGATAATGACACTGACACTTGGATACAGGATAATGACACACTGACACTTGGGGTACAGGATAATGACACTGACACTTGGGGTACAGAATAATGACTCAGTGACACTTGGGGTACAGGATAGTGACACTGACACTTGGGGTACAGGATAATGACACATTCACATTTGGGGTACAGGATAATGGCACTGACACTTGGGGTACAGGATAATGACACTGACACTTGGGGTACAGGATAATAACACGCTGACACTTGGGGTACAGGATAATGACACTGACACTTGGGGTACAGGATAATGACACTAACACTTGGGGTATAGGATAATGACACACTGACACTTGGGGTGCAGGTTATTGTAAGCCCTTGCAGGCAGGATCCTCCCCTTTCTGAGTCAGTCAGCAAGTTAGTCTGTGTAATGCTCAATGTTCCTATGTTAGTGTTACGTACTGTTACTTTTATCATATGTAAAGTGTTCTGGAACCAAAGGTGATATGAAAATAAACAATAATAATGCTAATAGTGAAACGCTGACAGTTGGGGTACACGACGATGACACACTGACACTTGGGGTAGACAAAAATTCTTACACTTGGGGTACAGGATAATGACACTGACACTTGGGGTACAGGATAATGACACTGACACTTGGGGTACAGGATAATGACTCAGTGACACTTGGGGTACAGGATAATAACACTGACACTTGGGGTACAGGATAATGACACTGACACTTGGGGTACAGGATAATGACACACTGACACTTGGGTACAGGTTAATGACACTGACACTTGGGGTACAGGATAATGACACTGACACTTGGGGTACAGGATAATGACACATTCACATTTGGGGCACAGGATTATGACACTGACACTTGGGGTACAGGATAATGACACTGACACTTGGGGTACAGGATAATGACACTGACACTTGAGGTACAGGATAATGACACTGACACTTGGGGTACAGGATAATGACACTGACACTTGGATACAGGATAATGACACACTGACACTTGGGGTACAGGATAATGACACTGACACTTGGGGTACAGAATAATGACTCAGTGACACTTGGGGTACAGGATAGTGACACTGACACTTGGGGTACAGGATAATGACACATTCACATTTGGGGTACAGGATAATGGCACTGACACTTGGGGTACAGGATAATGACACTGACACTTGGGGTACAGGATAATAACACGCTGACACTTGGGGTACAGGATAATGACACTGACACTTGGGGTACAGGATAATGACACTAACACTTGGGGTATAGGATAATGACACACTGACACTTGGGGTGCAGGTTATTGTAAGCCCTTGCAGGCAGGATCCTCCCCTTTCTGAGTCAGTCAGCAAGTTAGTCTGTGTAGTGCTCAATGTTCCTATGTTAGTGTTACGTACTGTTACTTTTATCATATGTAAAGTGTTCTGGAACCAAAGGTGATATGAAAATAAACAATAATAATGCTAATAGTGAAACGCTGACAGTTGGGGTACACGATGATGACACACTGACACTTAGGGTAGACAAAAATTCTTACACTTGGGGTACAGGATAATGACACTGACACTTGGGGTACAGGATAATGACACTGACACTTGGGGTACAGGATAATGACTCAGTGACACTTGGGGTACAGCATAATAACACTGACACTTGGGGTACAGGATAATGACACTGACACTTGGGGTACAGGATAATGACTCAGTTACACTTGGGGTACAGGATAATGACACACTGACACTTGGGGTACAGGATAATGACTCAGTGACACTTGGGGTACAGGATAATGACACACTGACACTTGGGGTACAGGATAATGACACACTGACACTTGGGGTATAGGATAATGACACACTGACACTTGGGGTACAGGATAAGGACACTGACACTTGGGGTACAGGATAATGACACACTGACACTTGGGGTACAGGATAATGACACACTGACACTTGGGGTAAAGGATAATGACACACTTACACTTGGGGTATAGGACAATAATACTTATATTTGGGGTACAGGACAATGACACACTGACACTTGGGGTACAGGATAATGACACACTGACACTTGGGGTACAGGATAATGACACACTGACACTTGGGGTACAGGATAATGACACTGACACTTGGGGTACAGGATTATGACATGCTGACACTTGGGGTACAGGATGATGACGCACTGACACTTGGGGTACAAGATAATGATACACAGACACTTGGGGTACAGGATAATAACACACTGACACTTGTGGTACAGGATAGTGGCACTGACACATGGGGTACAGAATAATGACACTGAAACTTGGGGTACCGGATAATGACATTTGGGGTACAGGATAATGACACTGACACTTGGGGTACAGGATAATGACTCAGTGACACTTGGGGTACAGGATAATGACACACTGACACTTGGGGTACAGGATAATGACACACTGACACTTGGGGTACAGGATAATGACACACTGACACTTGGGGTACAGGATAATGACACTGACACTTGGGGTACAGGATTATGACATGCTGACACTTGGGGTACAGGATGATGACGCACTGACACTTGGGGTACAAGATAATGATACACAGACACTTGGGGTACAGGATAATAACACACTGACACTTGTGGTACAGGATAGTGGCACTGACACATGGGGTACAGAATAATGACACTGAAACTTGGGGTACCGGATAATGACATTTGGGGTACAGGATAATGACACTGACACCTGGGGTACAGGATAATGATACGCTGACACTTGGGGTACAGGATAATGACACTGACACTTGAAGTACAGAACAATGACACTGACACTTGGGGTACAGGATAATGACACACTGACACTTGGGGTACAGGATAATGACACACTGACACTTGGGGTAAAGGATAATGACACACTTACACTTGGGGTATAGGACAATAATACTTATATTTGGGGTACAGGACAATTACACACTGACACTTGGGGTACAGGATAATGACACACTGACACTTGGGGTACAGGATAATGACACACTGACACTTGGGGTACAGGATATTGACACTGACACTTGGGGTACAGGATTATGACATGCTGACACTTGGGGTACAGGATGATGACGCACTGACACTTGGGGTACAAGATAATGATACACAGACACTTGGGGTACAGGATAATAACACACTGACACTTGTGGTACAGGATAGTGGCACTGACACATGGGGTACAGAATAATGACACTGAAACTTGGGGTACCGGATAATGACATTTGGGGTACAGGATAATGACACTGACACCTGGGGTACAGGATAATGATACGCTGACACTTGGGGTACAGGATAATGACACTGACACTTGAAGTACAGAACAATGACACTGACACTTGGGGTACAGGATAATGACACTGACACTTGGGGTACAGGATAATTACACACTGACACTTGGGGTACAGGATGATAACACTGACACTTGGGTACAGGATAATGACACGCTGACACTTGGGGTACAGGATAATGACACTGACACTTAGGGTACAGAATAATGACTCAGTGACACTTGGGGTACAGGATAGGGACACTGACACTTGGTGTACAGGATAATGACACATTCACATTTGAGGTACAGGATAATGACACTGACACTTGGGGTACAGAATAATAACATGCTGACACTTGGGGTACAGGATAATGACACACTGACACTTGGGGTACAGGATAATGACACCGACACTTGGGGTACAGGATAATGACACTGACACTTGGGGTACAGGATAATGACACTGACACTTGGGGTACAGGATAATGACACTGACACTTGGGGTACAGGATAATGACACTGACACTTGGGGTACAGGATAATAACACGCTGACACTTGGGGTACAGGATAATGACACCGACACTTGGGGTACAGGATAATGACACACTGACACTTGGGATGCAGGTTATTGTAAGCCCTTGCAGGCAGGGTCCTCCCCTGTCTGCGTCAGTCAGCAAGTTAGTCTGTGTAATGCTCAATGTTCCTATGTTAGTGTTACGTACTGTTACTTTTATCATATGTAAAGTGTTCTGGAACCAAAGGTGATAAGAAAATAAATAATAATAATGCTAATAGTGAAACACTGACAGTTGGGGTACACGATGATGACACACTGACACTTGGGGTAGACAAAAATTCTTACACTTGGGGTACAGGATAATGACACGTTGACACTTGGGGTACAGGATAATGACACTTGGGGTACAGGATAATGACACACTGACACTTGGGGTACAGGATAATGACACTGACACTTGGGGTACAGGATAATTACACTGACACTTGGGGTACAGGATAATGACACGTTGACACTTGGGGTATAGGATAATGACACACTGACACTTGGGGTGCAGGTTATTGTAAGCCCTTGCAGGCAGGGTCTTCCCCTTTCTGAGTCAGTCAGCAAGTTAGTCTGTGTAATGCTCAATGTTCCTATGTTAGTGTTACGTACTGTTACTTTTATCATATGTAAAGTGTTCTGGAACCAAAGGTGATAAGAAAATAAATAATAATAATGCTAATAGTGAAACACTGACAGTTGGGGTACACGATGATGACACACTGACACTTGGGGTAGACAAAAATTCTTACACTTGGGGTACAGCATAATGACACGTTGACACTTGGGGTACAGGATAATGACACTTGGGGTACAGGATAATGACACACTGACACTTGGGGTACAGGATAATGACACTGACACTTGGGGTACAGGATAATTACACTGACACTTGGGGTACAGGATAATGACACGTTGACACTTGGGGTACAGGATAATTACACTTGGGGTACAGGATAATGACACACTGACACTTGGGGTACAGGATAATGACACACAGACACTTGGGGTACAGGATAATGACACTTGGGGTACAGGATAATGACACTGACACTTGGGGTACAGGATAATGACACTGACACTTGGGGTACAGGATAAAGACACACTGACACTTGGGGTACAGGATAATGACACACTGACACTTGGGGTATAGGATAATGACACTGACACTTGGGGTACAGGATAATGACACTGACACTTGGGGTACAGGATAATGACACACTGACACTTGGGGTACAGGATAATGACACACTGACACTTGGGGTACAGGATAATGACACTAACACTTGGGGTACAGGATAATGACACACTGACACTTGGGGTACAGGATAATAACACTGACATTTGGAGTACAGGATAATGACACTAACACTTGGGGTACAGGATAATGACACTGACACTTGGGATACAGGATAATGACACTAACACTTGGGGTACAGGATAATGACACTGACACTTGGAGTACAGGATACTGACACTAACACTTGGGGTACAGGATAATGACACCGACACTTGGGGTACAGGATAATGACACTGACACTTGGGGTACAGGATAATGACACTAACACTTGGGGTACAGGATAATGACACTTACACTTGGGGTACAGGATAATGACACTAACACTTGGGGTATAGGATAATGACACACTGACACTTGGGGTGCAGGTTATTGTAAGCCCTTGCAGGCAGGGTCTTCCCCTTTCTGAGTCAGTCAGCAAGTTAGTCTGTGTAATGCTCAATGTTCCTATGTTAGTGTTACGTACTGTTACTTTTATCATATGTAAAGTGTTCTGGAACCAAAGGTGATATGAAAATAAATAATAATAATGCTAATAGTGAAACACTGACAGTTGGGGTACACGATGATGACACACTGACACTTGGGGTAGACAAAAATTCTTACACTTGGGGTACAGGATAATGACACGTTGACACTTGGGGTACAGGATAATGACACTTGGGGTACAGGATAATGACACACTGACACTTGGGGTACAAGATAATGACACTGACACTTGGGGTACAGGATAATGACACTGACACTTGGGGTACAGGATAATGACACTGACACTTGGGGTACAGGATAATGACACTTGGGGTACAGGATAATGACACACTGACACTTGGGGTACAGGATAATGACACTGACACTTGGGGTACAGGATAATGACACTGACATTTGGGGTACAGGATAATGACACTGACACTTGGGGTACAGGATAATGACACTGACACTTGGGGTACAGGATAATGACACACTGACACTTGGGGTACAGGATAATGACACACTGACACTTGGGGTATAGGATAATGACACTGACACTTGGGGTACAGGATTATGACACACTGACACTTGGGGTACAGGATAATAACACATTGATACTTGGAGTACAGGATGATGACGCACTGACACTTGGGTACAAGATAATGATACACAGTCACTTGGGGTACAGGATAATAACACACTGACACTTGTGGTACAGGATAGTGGCACTGACACTTGGGGTACAGGATAATGATACACTTACACCTGAGGTACAGGATAATGACACTGACACTTGAGATACAGGATAAGGACACTGACACTTGGGGTACAGGATAATGACACTGACACTTGGGGTACAGGATAATGACACTGACACTTGGGGTACAGGATAATGACACTGACACTTGGGGTACAGGATAATAACACACTGACGCTTGGGGTACAGGATAATAACACACTGACACTTGGGGTACAGGATAATAACACACTGACACTTGGGGTACAGGATAATAACACACTGACATTTGGGGTACATGACAATTACTTTAGTTTAATTGTTTTTCATTGTCCTGTCATTCCAGAGGTCATTGTCTCATTTTTCTGTCTCTCCGGGTATCATAGTAACATAGTAACATAGTTCATAAGGTTGAAAAAAGACCAGAGTCCATCAAGTTCAACCTATTACCCTAATGAGTCCCTACTGAGTTAATCCAGAGGAAGGCAAAAAAAAATCATACTAGAGGTAAAAATTTCTTCCCGACTCCAAATATGGCATCAGAATAAATCCTTAGATCAACGTTCTGTCCCTATAATTCTAATATACATAACCAGCAATGTTATTATTTATTTTAAATTCTTTTACAGAGTTCACCATGACCACCTCCTCCGGGAGAGAATTCCACAGTCTCACTGCTCTTACAGTAAAGAACCCCCGTCTGTGCTGGTGTAGAAACCTTCTTTCCCCTAGACGTAGAGGATGCCCCCTTGTTATTGATACAGTCCTGGGTATAAATAGATCATGGGAGAGATCTCTGTATTGTCCCCTGATATATTTATACATAGTTATTAGGTCGCCTCTAAGCCTTCTTTTTTCTAACCTAAATAACCCCAATTCTGATAATCTTTCTGGCTACTGTAGTCCTCCCATTCCCGTATTACCCTGGCTGCCCGTCTTTGAACCCTCTCCAGCTCCACTATATCTTTCTTGTACACTGGTGCCCAGTACTGTACACAGTATTCTATGTGTGATCTGACTAGTGATTTGTACAGCGGTAGAATTATTTCCTTGTCGTGGGCATCTATGCCCCTATTGATGCACCCCATGATTTTATTTGCCTTGGCAGCAGCTGCCCGACACTGGTCACTACAGCTAAATTTACTGTTAACTAAAACTCCCAAGTTCTTTTTCCACGTCAGTTGTCCCAAGTGTGCTCCAATTTAATACATCATCCTGGGCCGGATTTTTCCTCCCCATGTGCATTACCTTACATTTATCAGTGTTGAACCTCATCTGCCACTTCTCAGCCCAAACCTCTAACCTATCCAGATCCATTTGTAACAGTGCCCTGTCCTCTATTGTGTTTACTGCTTTACAGAGATCATCTGCAAAGACTGCTACTTTACTATTCAACCCCTCTACAAGGTCATTAATTAATATATTAAATAGGACAGGACCCAATACTGACCCCTGTGGTACCCCACTAGTAACAGTCACCCAATCAGAATAAGTACCATAAATAACCACCATCTGTTTCCTATCACTGAGCCAGTTACTTACCCACTTACACACATTCTCCCCCAGCCCCATCCTTCTCATTTTATGCACCAACCGTTTATGTGGCACCGTATCAAATGCTTTGGAAAAATCCAGGTATGCGACATCCAGCGATTGCCCCATGTCCAGTCTTGAGCTCACCTCCTCATAAAAGCTGTTCAGGTTAGTTTGACAGGACCGATCCCTCATAAAGCCATGCTGATATGGAGTCATACATTTATTTGTATCCAGATATTCCAAAACAGCATCTCTTAGAAAACCCTTAAACAATTTACATACAATGGAGGTTAAACTAACAGGCCTATAATTTCCGGGTTCACCTTTTGTCCCCTTTTTAAATATTGGCACCACATTTGCCATGCGCCAGTCCTGGGGTCTGTCTATTACATTACTTAATTCCTTTAGAACACGGGGGTGTATGCCATCTGGACCTGGCGATTTGTCTATTTTGTTTTTTTGTAGGCGGCACTGTACTTCTTCCTGGGTTAGACAGGTGACCTGTAAAGGGGAGTTTACCTTATCTCGCTGTATTTCACCTGGCATTTCATTTTTCTCGGTGAACACAGTGGTTCTATTGTCCACTACAACTTGATATGTACCCCAAATGGTAGTGTGTTCCAGTTCTAATGTTCCACTGTCCTACATTCTATGTGTCAAAGACACATTTTCCTAACCCCTATGCTTTCATTGTCCTGTACCCTAAAAGTCAGTACCTCATTGTTCCAGCACCTTTAGTATCAGTATCTCAATCAATACCGCAAGTGTTAGTCTACTGCCTTTTAGCTCCTCAAGCCTTACAAGGCATGTGATGTCTGAGGTTTAGGCAGTAGGTTTGCTGCCATTCATACAAACAAGTAACAATAATCCAGTCTTACCACAGTTATTATGCTATAAAGATGTCTGTGATACAGCCCTGAAATGTTTCACATCCAATAACTGTGATTTCCGCTCTGACATCCCAGAACAAGATCCTGCTTTCTATAAGAGTTAGCTCAGGATGGGATACAGAGCAGTACGAGCCGACTGTGCAGCATGATGGGAGACGATGCACATAAATATTTGAAGAATTTTACAGAAATACTGAAAAATTTATCAGCTTTAAATAGGGGAAGACCAAGGGGGGGACTCCACAGGGTGAGTGAGAGACAACTCACATCATAAAGCAAACACAGTGTACAATGCACTTAACTATTCAGCTTTAAGGGGCTTCATCGCTGCTGCTGCTGCTGCTGCTGCTGCTACTACTACCTGACCTGCGTCCAGGTAAATATAGTAAAATGTTACACAAATTGGTAAATGATTCAAAATTCTAGATGTTGTCCACTGTTCCTATGCAAAAATTAAACTACTATAATACTGCCCCTATGTACAAGAATATAACTACTATAATACTGCCCCTATGTACAAGAATATAACTACTATAATATTGCCTGATATGTACAAGAATATAACTACTATATTACTGTCTCCTATATACAACTATATAACTACTATAATACTGCCCCTATGTACAAGTATATAACTACTGTCACGATTCGGCTTCCAGGTAGTGGATCCTCTGTGTCAGCGAGGGATTGGCGTGGACCGTGCTAGTGGACCGGTTCTAAGAGGCTACTGGTGTTCACCAGAGCCCGCCGCAAGGCGGGATGGTCTTGCTGCGGCAGTAGCAACCAGGTCGTATCCACTAGCAACGGCTCTACCTCGCTGACTGCTGAGAAGGCGTGGGACAGAAGGACTAGGCAGAGGCAAGGTCAGACGTAGCAGAAGGTCGGGGGCAGGCGGCAAGGTTCGTAGTCAAGATGGATAGCAAGGGTTCAGGTAACACAGGCTTTGGACACACTAAACGCTTTCACTGGCACAAGGCAACAAGATCCGGCAGGGGAGTGCAGGGGCAGTGATCAGATATAGTCTGGGAGCAGGTGGGAGCCAATTAAGCTAATTGGGCCAGGCACCAATCATTGGTGCACTGGCCCTTTAAGTCTCAGAGAGCTGGCGCGCGCCCGCCCTAGAGAGCGGAGCCGCGCGCGCCAGCACATGACAGCAGGGGACCGGGACGGGTAAGTGACCTGGGATACGATTCGCGAGCGGGCGCGTCCTGCTGTGCGAATCGCATCCCCGACGGCCATGACAGTGCAGCGCTCCCGGTCAGCGGGACCGACCGGGGCGCTGCGGGGAGAGAGACGCCGTGAGCGCTCCGGGGAGGAGCGGGGACCCGGAGCGCTAGGCGTAACAGTACCCCCCCCCCTTAGGTCTCCCCTTTTCTTTGTCCGGTAACTGCCTCCCCTGGGATGAGGACACCGGGAAAGAATGGAGGGTTTCCTCAACGGCAGGCAGCACAGCAGGAGTGGGAATGGGGAGGGAGGGCAGAGGGCGAAGCCTGGCACGGGGCAGTGTGACACCAGGACGGGGGCCATGAGGAGGCACTGAGGCTTGCCTGACGGGACTGGGAGGGGGGGAGAGGCACTTCCTATGGCAGGCAGAGTCCCAGTTCTTGATCTCCCCGGTGGTCCAATCAAGGGTGGGAGAATGAAGCCGGAGCCATGGCAGACCGAGGAGGACCTCAGAGGTACAGTTGGGAAGGACGAATAACTCAATCCTTTCGTGGTGGGGTCCAATAGACATCAGGAGGGGTTCTGTGCGGTAACGCACGGTGCAATCCAATCTGACTCCGTTGACCGCGGAAATGTAGAGCGGCTTGACGAGACGGGTCACCGGGATGCTGAATTTATTCACAAACGACTCCAAAATAAAATTCCCAGAGGCACCAGAGTCCAAGCAGGCCACGGCTGAGAGGGAGGAGTTGGCTGAAGGAGAAATCCGCACGGGCACCGTGAGACGTGGAGAAGCAGACTTAGAACCAAGAGACGCCACACCCACGTGAGCTGGGTGCGTGCGTGCGTTTCCCAGACGTGGAGGACGGATAGGGCAATCCACCAAGAAATGCTCGGTACTGGCACAGTAAAGACAGAGATTTTCTTCCCTACGGCGATTCCTCTCTTCCTGGGTCAGGCGAGACCGATCCACTTGCATGGCCTCCTCGGCGGGAGGCCCAGGCGTAGATTGCAACGGATACTGTGGGAGAGGTGCCCAGAGATCTAAGTCTTTTTCCTGGCGGAGCTCTTGGTGTCGCTCAGAAAAACGCATGTCAATGCGGGTAGCCAAATGGATGAGTTCTTGCAGGTTGGCAGGAATCTCTCGTGCGGCCAACACATCCTTGATGCGACTGGATAGGCCTTTTTTAAAGGTCGCGCAGAGAGCCTCGTTATTCCATGATAACTCGGAAGCAAGAGTACGAAATTGGATGGCGTACTCGCCCACTGAAGAATTACCCTGGACCAGGTTCAACAGGGCAGTCTCGGCAGAAGAAGCTCGGGCTGGCTCCTCGAAGACACTCCGGACTTCAGCGAAGAAGGACTGGACTGTGGCTGTGGCAGGATCATTGCGGTCCCAGAGCGGTGTGGCCCAAGACAAGGCCTTTCCTGAAAGAAGGCTTACTACGAACGCCACCTTAGACCGTTCTGTAGGAAACAAGTCCGACAACATCTCCATATGCAGGGAACACTGAGACAAAAATCCACGGCAGAGTTTAGAGTCCCCATCAAATTTGTCCGGCAGGGACAAGCGGAGGCTAGGAGCGGCCACTCGCTGCGGAGGAGGTGCAGGAGCTGGCGGAGGAGATGGTTGCTGCTGTAGCAGAGGCAGAAGTTGCTGTAACGTGGCGGTCAACTGCGACAGCTGCTGTCCTTGTTGGGCAATTTGCTGCGATTGCTGAGCGACCACCGTGGTAAGGTCAGCGAGACTTGGCAGCGGCACCTCAGCGGGATCCATGGCCGGATCTACTGTCACGATTCGGCTTCCAGGTAGTGGATCCTCTGTGTCAGCGAGGGATTGGCGCGGACCGTGCTAGTGGACCGGTTCTAAGAGGCTACTGGTGTTCACCAGAGCCCGCCGCAAGGCGGGATGGTCTTGCTGCGGCAGTAGCAACCAGGTCGTATCCACTAGCAACGGCTCTACCTCGCTGACTGCTGAGAAGGCGTGGGACAGAAGGACTAGGCAGAGGCAAGGTCAGACGTAGCAAAAGGTCGGGGGCAGGCGGCAAGATTAGTAGTCAAGATGGATAGCAAGGGTTCAGGTAACACAGGCTTTGGACACACTAAACGCTTTCACTGGCACAAGGCAACAAGATCCGGCAGGGGAGTGCAGGGGCAGTGATCAGATATAGTCTGGGAGCAGGTGGGAGCCAATTAAGCTAATTGGGCCAGGCACCAATCATTGGTGCACTGGCCCTTTAAGTCTCAGAGAGCTGGCGCGCGCGCGCCCTAGAGAGCGGAGCCGCGCGCGCCAGCACATGACAGCAGGGGACCGGGACGGGTAAGTGACCTGGGATGCGATTCGCGAGCGGGCGCGTCCCGCTGTGCGAATCGCATCCCCGACGGCCATGACAGTGCAGCGCTCCCGGTCAGCGGGACCGACCGGGGCGCTGCGGGGAGAGAGACGCCGTGAGCGCTCCGGGGAGGAGCGGGGACCCGGAGCGCTAGGCGTAACAACTACTATAATACTGCCTCCTTTGTACAAGTATATAACTACTATAATACTGCTCCTATGTGCAAGAATATAACTACTATAATACTGCCTCCTATGTACAATATTATATATACTATAATACTGCTCCTATATACAAGAATATAGCTACTATAATACTACCTCCTCTGTACAAGAATATAACTACTATAATACTGCTCCTATATACAAGAATGTAACTACTATAATACTGCTCCTATATACAAGAATATAACTACTATAATACTGCTCCTATATACAAGAATGTAACTACTATAATACTGCTCCTATATACAAGAATATAACTACTATAATACTGCTCCTATATACAAGAATGTAACTACTATAAATCCAAGTAAAGAGAGGTGAGTGGCACCAGTGACTGGACTCCCTAAGTAACAACCATATAAGAACAATTCGTGGAGGTATAATCTTGGAGCTTCAGGTATAAGTGATACCTGGGGGTGCAGGTATAAATTCAGTAGTCCATAAATGTGACGAAAAAGAAGAAAAATAGAGATACCGCACTCACCCACTGTATATACTGAAGATGTGGATTTATTCAGATCATTGAAGATGGATCCATGAGGTGGAGGACATGGAGGGGGATGAACGCCAGGACTAGTTTCGCGCCTGACGGCGCTTCCTCTGACTGGGCTACACCAGCTGGCGGGGAGGGGAAGTAATTTCACTAGCCAGAACTGAGGACGTAGGTAGATGCAAAATGAAAAAGGGAGGGGAATTAATTCGATACAAAAGTATACAACAAAATTAGGAAAAAAGACCCAAAATAGAATAAGGAATACAAGAAAAAAGAAAAAGAAAAAAGAAAAAGGAAGTTATAGGAAGACACTTGAGTCTTGTCGATCATTAAGTCCCATTCCTTCTAGCGCTCTGGTGCGCATAATCCAACGCTCTTCACTGCGAAGTAAAGTCTTATGCCGGTCGATGCCAGGTGAGTTGTGTTTAACTCTTTCAATGCCGAAAAATCGCATTGTGTCTGCCACTCCTTTGTGAACTGACCTCATATGTTCAATTAGACGAGCACATCCATGTCCAGTGTATATAGACCTGATGTGTTCACGGAATCTGATCCTTAGTGGTCTAACTGTTGAACCGATATAGAAGCACTTACATGGACAGATTACTGCATATACGACATGATCGGTGCGGCAACACATAAGTGTCTTCCTATAACTTCCTTTTTCTTTTTTCTTTTTCTTTTTTCTTGTATTCCTTATTCTATTTTGGGTCTTTTTTCCTAATTTTGTTGTATACTTTTGTATCGAATTAATTCCCCTCCCTTTTTCATTTTGCATCTACCTACGTCATCAGTTCTGGCTAGTGAAATTACTTCCCCTCCCCGCCAGCTGGTGTAGCCCAGTCAGAGGAAGCGCCGTCCGGCACGAAACTAGTCCTGGCATTCATCCCCCTCCATGTCCTCCACTTCATGGATCCATCTTTAATGATCTGAATAAATCCACATCTTCAGTATATACAGTGGGTGAGTGCGGTATCTCTATTTTTCTTCTTTTTCGTCACATGTAACTACTATAATACTGCCCCTATGTACAAGAATATGACTACTATAATACTGCCCCTATGTACAAGAATATAACTACTATAATACTGCTCCTATATACAAGAATGTAACTACTATAATACTGCTCCTATATACAAGAATATAACTACTATAATACTGCCACTATGTACAAGAATATAACTACTATAAGGCTAGGTTTCCACACAGGTTTTTCTCTGCCGTTTTTTGTAATACTGTCACTGCAATTTTTGAGCCAAAGCCAGAAGTGGATCCAGAAGGAAGGAGAAGTGTAAGTCCTTCCTTTTTATTTCCCATTCCTTATGAATCCACTACTGGCTTTGGCTCAAAAACTGCAGTGGCAGTATTCCCAAAAAACGGCAGAGAAAAACCTGTATATAACTACTACAATGAAATAATAAGAAATGAAGGGTGTCACTCACCAGGGTAGCTGTGTCATGGTATCTTTATTGAAGATGCAGCATTACAGGGTGCGCACCGGCTCACAGCTGACTATCTGCATCCCTGCATCAAAGTCTTGTCCGTGCGCACCCTGTAATGCTGCATCTTCAATAAAGATACCGTGACACAGCTACCCTGGTGAGTGACGCCCTTCATTTCTTATTATTTCTATATGGATGGACTTGTTTCTTACGGGCTTGTGGAACCCCAGTGGTGGCTTATGTCTACCGGCATCAATGAAACTGTGATGTGCTATACCGCATAACAGCGTGTGCATACTGCAGCTGGTGTGGAGTGGGAAATTCAGGGGTAGAAGAGCCGACTGCTTGAACTCTGTCTGTTTCATAACTACTATAATACTGCTTCCAATATACAAGAGTATAACTACACTGCTCAAAAAAATAAAGGGAACAACTAAACAACAGAATGTAACTCCAAGTCAGTCACACTTCTGTGAAATTCCACTGTCCACTCAGGAAGCAACACTGATCGACAATCAGTTTCACATGCTGTTGTGGAAATTATAGGCAATTAGCAAGACACCCCCAAATAAAGGAGTGGTTCTGCAGGTAATGACCACAGACCACTTCTCAGTTCCTATGCTTCCTGGCTTATGTTTTGGTCACTTTTGAAAGCTGACAGTGTTTTCACTCTAGTGGTAGCATGAGAAGGAGTCTACAACCCACACAAGTGGCTCAGGTAATGCAGCTCATCCAGGATGGCACATCAATGCGAGCTGTGGCAAGAAGGTTTGCTGTGTCTGTCAGCGTAGTGTCCAGAACATGGAGGCACTACCAGGAGAAAGGCCAGTACATCAGGAGACGTGGAGGAGGCTGTAGGAGGGAAACGACCCAGCAGCAGGACGCTACCTTCGCCTTTGTGCAAGGAGGAGCAGGAGGAGCACTGCCAGACCCCTGCAAAATGTCCTCCAGCAGGCCACAAATGTGTATGTGTCCACTCAAACGGTCAGAAACAGACTCCATGAGAGTGGTATGAGGGCCCGACGTCCACAGGTGGGGGTTTTGCTTACACCAAGATTGGCAAATTCGCCACTGGCACCCTGTGCACTTCAGAGATGAAAGCAAGTTCACACTGAGCACATGTGACAGACGTGACAGAGTCTGGAAATGCTGCGGAGAATGTTCTGCTGCCTGCAACATCCTCCAACATGATCAGTTTGGCGGTGGGTCAGTAATCGTGTGGGGTGGCATTTCTTTGGGGGGCCACACAGCCCTCCATGTGTTTGCCAGAGGTAGCCTTACTGCCATTAGGTACCGAGATGAGATTCTCAGACCCCATATGCTGGTGCGGTTGGCCCTGGGTTCCTCCTAGTGCAAGACAATGCTAGACCTCATGTGTCTGGAGTGTGTCAGCAGTTCCTGCAAAAGGAAGGCATTAATGCTATGGACTGGCCCGGCCGTTCCCCAGACCTGAATCCGACTGAGCACATCTGGGACATCATGTCTCGCTTCATCCACCAACGCCACGTTGCACCACAGACTGTCCAAGAGTTGGCAGATGCTTTAGTCCACCTCATCAGGAGCATGCCCAGGCGTTGTTGGGAGGTCATACGGGCAGGTGGAGGCCACACACACTACTGAGCCTCATTGTGACTTGTTTTAAGGACATTACATCAAAGTTGGATCAGCCTGTAGTTGGTTTTCCACTTTGATTTTGAGTGAGACTCCTTATCCAGACCTCCATGGGTTGATACATTTGATTTCCATTGATAATTTTTGTGTGATTTTGTTGTCACCACATTCAACTATGTAAAGACGAAAGTATTTCATACGATTAGTTCATTCATTCAGATCTAGGATGTGTTATTTTAGTGTTCCCTTTATTTTTTTGAGCAGTGTACTATAACACTGCACCTAAGTACAAGAATATAACTACTATAATACTGTCTCCTATGTACAAGAATATAACTACTATAATACTGTCTCCTATGTACAAGAATATAACTACTATAATATTGTCCCCTATGTACAAGAATATAACTACTATAATACTGCCTCCTATGTGCAAGAATATAACTACTATAATACTGCCTCCTATATACAAGAATAAAACTACTATAATACTGTCCCCTATATACAAGAATATAACTACTATAATACTGCTCCCATGTACAAGAATATAACTACTATAATGCTACCTCCTATGTGCAAGAATATAACTACTATAATACTGCCCCCTATATACAAGAATATAACTACTATAATACTGCCTCCTATATACAAGAATATAACTACTATAATACTGTCCCCTATATACAAGAATATAACTACTGTAATACTGCCTCCTATGTAAATGCATTTCTTACATACATTTCAGGCTTGCAGGACTGGATTGGTCTCATAATGTCGGCACGGTCACTGTGTATACTGTAACATCTGATATGTTGTGTCATTTGTTTGAGCCTTTACTCGCTGTCGTGCTGTGTAAATGTCGCAGTCTGTGCAGCTTCTTATTATATTGGTCGCGGCCCGTGTTTGTACTGTATCAAATGTTTTCTTGGCATTTGGTATAAATTAAACAGGAGACGGAGGGATGATCGGTTTTATCGTTCCTACCCGTCTGCAGTGAAGTTTGAGGCTTCTGTAAACAGTGATGGATCATAATCTGACTGTTTATAGAACGCCATGAGCGGCCATCACCAAAGGTTTTGAATGACTAATCTGGGATAAGAGCCAGAAGGCGCAATGTATCATTCGTCCTGTGAACGGCACCGGCCAGGAGTTGGAAAAAATTCCATATTCATCTGCGGGCAATAGCTTGTGATAATGCAATGAATCTGCGCCAGTGGTCTCAAATTGTGGCCCTCCAGATGTTGCAAAACTTCAACTCCAGGCTTCCTGGGAATTGACGTCTTGCAACATCTGGAGGGCCACAGTTTTAGACGACTGATCTACGCCATAAGGGCAGCACAGTGTCTCAGTGGTTAGCACTGTTGCCTTGCAGCACTGTTGCCTGCGGTCATATCTCACCAAGGACAACAACTGCAACATCTTAAAGAGTACCTGTCATGATCTTGTTAAATTTTATAATCCTCCTATTTACTGCTCCCATCATGATAAACCACCCCCTGCCTTTATTTTTAATAATTTTTTAGTTTTCTACCTTGATATTGCCCAGAATTTTCTTCTCAGTCTCAGTCAGATTCACAGACTGGGAAGGGGCGTTCCCCAGCAGGCATGACATCATCTGAAGCCATACAGGGGAGAACTTCCTCCCTCACTCTACTACACACAATCCAGAGCAGTTCAGTGTGTGAGATGAGCTGTGATTGGCTAAGGCTGCATTTGCTGGCTAAGCCTCCGTATTTCCGATCACCACCTCTCGCCGGGCGGTGATCGGACCAGTATAACTGCTGATATCTATCAGCAGGCATCCTGTGGCAATGCCATGGGGGGTCCTGAGACTCCCCAATGTCGACGATCGCCGCAGAGCGCCAGTCAATTCAGACCGGCGATTTGTGGCGATTCCGGGTCTGGAGGGCCACAGTTTGGAGACCGCTGTGTAGTGGTCTCCAAACTGTGGTCCTCCAGATGTTGCAAAACTAAAACTTTCAGCATACACTGACTGTCTGGGCATGCTGGAAGTTGTAGTTTTGCAACATCTGAAGTGGCACAGTTTGGAGACCACTATATTTTCTGTTTAATACAAGAATGTATTTATGAAGGGAAACGTATGCATTTTCTTCTTTTTTTTTTTCTTTTGGGGTTATTATTTTATTAAACTTTTATATATTTTTATTTTTTATTTTAAACTAGTCTCTTATGGGAAATTTAACCAGGGATCTGATCGTTCATATGATACACTATACTACTGTTGTAGGGCAAAAGAAAATAATTATTAAATTAATTCATTATTAAAAATGCAGATTGTCTTGATAATAAAATCCTGGGTGTCTCAAGAGTTATCTATAGTAAACAAATCCTGCTCTTCTTTAGAGTCTCCATACTGCCGTCCCTTCTACCTATTGAAGGGAGTAAGGCTGGGTTCACACCACATTTTGTTAAATACGGTTCCCGTATATGGCTGGGAGGAGGGGGGTGGGGCTTAATTGCGGCGCCCGCACTCAGCCATATTCGGGAACCGTATTTAATGTACGTCTATGAGCCGACCAGAGTGAACCGCAGCCTCCGGTTTCCCGACCGTAGGCAAAAACGCGGTCGACCACGTTTTTGCCTGCGGTAGGGAAACCACATACGGCCGAAAACGAAGCCGACCAGAGGCTGTGGTTCACTCCGGTCGGCTCATAGACATACATTAAATACGGTTCCCGAATACGGCCGCGATTAAGCCCCGCCCCCCCTCCTCCCAGCCGTATACGGGAACCGTAATTAACAAAACGTGGTGTGAACCCAGCCTAACACAGATTGTAAGATTAGACTACATAATGTTTGTTTGTAGCCTGTATCCATGGAAACATATAGGTCTGCATAGGAGCTGTTAACACAAAATGGTATATTTTTTTGCTTTGCGTAAAGGTTTTTTGTTTAGTGAAGGTTCACAGGTTGCAAAAGTACATTTACCTTTTGTATAAAATGGACCTAGATCTACTGTAAAGGAAGCTAGAAAAGAAGAGATTGTCAGTCTGAAGCACAATCCTTCTGATGTGAGGACTCCAGCTGACAGCACCAGAGAAAGTCCTTTATATTGTCAGTAGGGGACATACCTTGTTTGTGCTAGTACTGTGCAAAGACAGACAGGCCACATGTCACAAAAATATCTACTAAAGCATTGGGAATGAAGGTTTATAGATTCATAGATAGGTCTGGATGACATGTAGAGCCGAGAAATATAGGAGTATCCAGGAGTAAATAGACATTCCTATATGGGGTGTCAGGAAAAATGTGATTCCTTACAGAAACCATGCCACTCTTACTTATGGTATTGCTGTTCAGCCCATTTGATGGTTACATTCTTGTACATAAAGGCAGTATTATTGTAGTTTTATTCCTGTACACAGGAGGAAGTATTATAGTAGTTATATTCCTGTACATAGGGGGCAGTATATACTGTATTAGTTATATTCTTGTACATAGGTCACAGTAATATAGTAGTTATATTCTTGTACATAGGGTATAGTGTTATAGTAGTTATATTCCTGTACACAAGAGGCAGTATTATAGTAGTTATATTCTTGTAAACAGTGGGCAGTATTACAGTAGCTATATTTTTGTACATATGGGGCAGTATTATAATAGTTTTATTCTTGTACATAGAAGCAGTATTATAGTAGTAATATTCTAGTACATAGTAGGCAGTATTACAGGATATTATAGCAAATAGTAGGCAGTATTATAGTAGTTATATTATTGTACATAAGAAGCAGTATCATGTGAGCCCCAATGGGGACAGGGGCCAATTCAAGTGTACAGCGCTTATTATTACTATTAGACTAGTTATATTCTTGTACAAAGGGAGCAGTATTATAGTAGTTATATTCTAGTACATATGTAGCAGTAATATGGTAGTCATATTCTTGTAAATAGGGGGCAGTATTATAGTAGCTATATTCTAGAACACAGGGGGCAGTATTATAGTAGCTATATTCTAGTACACAGGGGGCAGAATTATTGTATTTATTCTCTTGTACATAGGGAGCAGTATTATAGTAGTTATATTCTAGTATATAGGGGGCAGTATTATAGTAGTTATATTCTTGTACATAGGAGGGAGGATTATTGTATTTTATAGTATAGTGTAGATTCTCATATTTACAGTAATATTAGCCATGTAGCTTTGGGTTGTTTGATGCACTGTTGCAGTTGTGGCTGGAATGTACCTTTTTATTTTCAATTTAAGAATAGTTGGCAGTGAAACAGTAAATTTCTTTATCGCGCCCTGGGGAAATGTCACTTGATAAATGACAATTTGTAATTCTGAGATTTACAATTAAATGGCATGTCACAGTCGGCTTCATACTATCCATTCCTGTCTTCTAGAAGGCAATGCTTCCCCCCTTGGTTGCCCTTTAAGGGCACAATGGGCTTGCTTCCATGCCTTGTCTGACATAAATTTAAAATTTTTAAATTTTATTTTCATGGCCAGTCTAACAGAATACAGACCATAAATAACATTGTTCCAGACACCGAATGTTCAGACACTTATCATATCTCTCGTGTAACAGTAGAGGGTTTTCAATCTTCCTCTTTGATCTCTTGTGGGAAATTTTAAAGTCATGCCACGCAGGAGGCCGTGTCTGTATTGTCAGCAGTGGAATCATAAAAAGAATAGAGGCATTCTGGGAAGAAATCCACCTTGGCACATAGGGCAGGGCTCCCAGAGGAGAAAGCAGATTTGATTTTCCTTTTAACATTCTGACCGCAAGTCTTCAGTATTATTAGAGAATGACATGTAGTGTCATAGTATGTAGGTCTATATTCCCAATACAATCAAGATAACCCACGAAAGACCCCCTGCGAAAAACTAAAATGCACCCGCTCTGCTGATGGTTCATTTTACCTCACTCGCTCTTTGTGCTATATTACGGCATAAGACTAGATTAGTCTATTTCCTGTCCCTTGTATGCCGAAACCTAAAACAAATTTTTTACTCATGACTTGTTTATAGAGAAGGCCAAAATGACCCAAAACGCACTGTAAAGTCCTACATAACGCCACCTCTTGTCCCACTTAGAGATAAGGCTTTATTATATGCTTGTTATCCTGGATCCCAAAAAATGCTAAACTTGAACTTGCATACCTGGTGAAAAGATTCCAGGAAGTGATCACAAGATCGAGATCAAGGTCTGCTGTTATGATCACGAGCGGTCAACTCATTGGTGGAACCTGGCAATAAGTGCTTAATATCCAAACTAGGAATGAGTGAATCGAATCTGACGAATCTGAATTCGTAACGAATTTCAGGGAAAATGTGATTCGCAACTAATGCGAATATCGCCGCGATTTGATTGTGCAAATCGCCTTATTAAACTCCACACTAGGTCCAGGCTCCAGGGCATCTAAAATGGTGGATCCACATGTTAGGACATGGGACAAGGAATCCTGGGAAGGCGGAAACAAGGGTAGGCGGGATGACCCTGAATCACATGCAGCATGCAGTCTATCAGCAGCCAGCCACCCGTGTGATGTCACAGCCCTAAATAATTGGCAGCCATCTTGCGGCCAGTCACTTCAGCCTTTTATTGCAGAGAGAGAAAGGGATAGACAGCACTGTGTGTTGCACAGAAAAGCATTTTTCCAGCAGCGATTCACCTCCCAGTTACATCAGTGTTCTGTTGCAGAACGAGGGACAGAGATCAGTGTGTGTTGCTCAGAAAAGCATTTTTACAGCAGCGATTCACCTCCCAGTCACTGTCTACAGCGTTCTATTACAAAGAGGGACAGAAAGCAGTGTGTTGCACAGAAAATATTTTTTAAAGCAGCGATTCACCTCAAGCCTAGAAGCACTGATTGGGAAGGGAGTGAGATTGAGAGAGAAAATGCAATTTTGGGTGTAGTACACAGCGACTGTGTGCTGCAGCACTGATGTGTACTGCTGGTGTTGTACACAAATACTGTTTTAAGCATAGTGGAGTGCATTGTTCTCCCCTCATAAGTGCATACCACATGCGCACATCTAAATGGTGTACTATTTTGTTCCTGTTAAAGTCTTAAGGGCCTAGATACTGTCAAAGGCCAGCCAAAAGTACACACCTCCTGGTGTTGTAGACAAATACTGTTTTAAGCATAGTGGAGAACATTGTCCTCCCCTCATAGGTGCATACCACAAACGTACATCTCAGTGGTGTACTATTTTGTTCCTGTTAAAGTCTTAAGGGCCTAGATACTGTGAAAGGCCAGCCAAAAGTACACACATGCTGGTGTTGTAGACAAATACTGTTTTAAGCGTAGTGGGGTGCATTGTCCTTCCCTCATACATACCATATATGTACATCTCAGTGGTGTACTATTTTGGAGTCGGCGGCAGTATCAGTCAATCAGTGGGGACTGTTGGTGGGAAAATCAGCTACTCGGCGGTGTGGCAGTTTCTCATCAAGCATCCAGAGGATGTTAACCTGACCACATGCAAGATGTGTCGGCAGAAGGTGAAGCGTGGCTAGGGTCTCAATGTTGGCACCACGGCCCTGCGTCAACATATGCAGTGTCACCATAAAGCGGCCTGGGAGAACCGTGGCCAATGTGGTGGTCCAGCCTGCTGCATCACCAAGTGGCCAGCCGCTCCCTGTTTCAGCCAGCCAAGGCTCCACCCCCTCAGCCGAAGGGAGCTGTGTGTCATACCCATCTTCTGTCTCTCCAGATATTCCTGCTCCTCCTACTTCAAGTCGATCATTCCGCCAGCAATCCATTGGCGAAGCCATGTCCAAGAGACAACAGTATGCGCCCACTCATCCAATGGCGCAGAAGCTGAATGTGCTCCTGTCCAAGTTGCTGGTGCTGCAGTCCCTCCCTTTTCAAGTGCTGGACTATTCACCTTTCAGAGAACTGATGGCTTGTGCCGAGCCGAGGTGGAGAGTCCCAAGCCGTCATTTCTTTGCGAAAAAGGCAGTACCAGCCCTGCAAAATTTTGTGGAACAGAAAGTAGGCCAGTTCTTGAGCCTGTCGGTGAGTACCAAAGTGCATGGGAGTGCCGACATGTGGAGCTGTAACTACGGTCAGGGACAATACATGTCCTTTACGGCCCACCGGGTGAATGTGGTTCCTGCACAGCCACAGCAGCAACTTGGACAGGGTGAAATAGAAAGAGTTTCCTGTGTGGGGCTGCCCTTTTTAGGGTGAATTAATAGTGCGAGAGTAGGGCCTTACGGGGAAGTACCTGCAACAATGGACAATACGTTGTTCCCTTCCACCATTTCGAAGAAATTGTTACTCGTCTTAAAAAGGGCGCCCCACACAGGAACCAATCCCTATTTCCACCTAAAAACCCTGGAAAATGGCAGTATTTGTAGGGGGAAATAGGGAGAGGTTCCTGTGTGTGGCTGCCCTTTTTAGTGCGAGTAACACTTGCCAAGAAGGGAATTAATAATGCGAGAGTAGGGCCTTACAGGGGAAGTTTTTACCCCTACCGGTTACAATGGACCATACATTGTTCCCTTCCACCTTTTAGAGGTCTTTGCATCACATGAATACTTGGTGGTGTAGGTGGCACATGGTGTTTTTTGCACACCTTTCTGTTTGATTTAAAAAAAAAAGTGGGGTCCATATATTTTATCCTAAACATATTATTAAAAGTTAAGTTTTACGTAATGCATATCCTCAATACTTGTGCACACTAACACTTTTACAAAAGAGACCGTTTTCTTCTGCCTACTTGCCTCAGCTACTATTGTGATCCTGCCACCCACCTGATGCCACACATCTAATGCCAAGTTCTCCTTTTTTCACCCACCTACGTCACCGGGTACTGGTATTGCCACCCATCACACCACTCTGTCACCGGGTCACTTTCAGGACTCCTGATGGTGCTGCTGTCACCTCCGGGCTGTCTCATTCTGCCACCATATGTTCTTCTTGTGCTGATGCTACCTCCAGGCTGTCTCATTCTGCCACCATATGCTCTCCTCATGCTGATGCCACCTCCAGGCTGTCTCATTCTGCCATCATCTGTTCTCCTCATGCTGATGTCAGCTCCAGGCTATCTCATTCTGCCACCATATGTTCTCCTCATGTTGCTGCCACCTCTCGGCTGTGTCATTCAACCACTATATGTAATCCTCATGCTGCTGCCACCTCCAGGCTGTGTCATTCAGCCACTATATGGTCTTCTCATGCTTCCACCACCTCCAGGCTGTATCATTCAGCCACTATATTTTCTCCTCATGCTGCCACAAACTCCAGGCTGTGTCATTCAGCTACTATATGCTGCCGCCAACTCCAAACTGTCATTCAGCCACTATGTGGTCTCCTCATGCTTCCGCAAACTCCACGCTGTGTCATTCAGCCACTATATGGTCTCCTCATGCTGCTGCCAACTCCAGGCTGTGTCATTCAGCCACTATATGCTGCCGCCAACTCCAGGCTGTGTCATTCAGCCACTATATGCTGCCGCCAACTCCAGGCTGTGTCATTAAGCCTTTATGTGGTCTCCTCATGCTGCCGCCACCTGCACGCTGGGTCATTCAGCCACTATATGGTCTCCTCCTACAGGCTCTGTCATTGTGCTGCTCTGCGACAGTGATTCGAATAGCGACACCTTTGATCTGCATGTCATACTGAATAAAAAGTATTATTTTACTAACCCAGCACACACCCTATGCGTGTTACAGCAAGGCAAAGTGTTCTACACCCCTATTGAGGCTGTCTGTAGGTCAAAATTAGATGTTTTTAATAGCAATTTGCTGTGAATAAATTCGGACCAAAAAACATTTTTGAGGATGATAGGTGCCATTGTCACCAGATAATCTTGGCAAATACTTTGAAACTTTTGACACCAGATCTCCACTACAGACTAAGTAACTGATACACTCAGACTCTTTATTGCAAGACTTTGGTGATGAACTGGTTAACCACTTGCTGATGTGAGTCAGATCATGGCGAAGCTGGATGCGTGGATCAGCGCCCCTCTCCCGGTCATCAGGATTACATGTCTCTTATCTAGTACAGGGTTTGCAGTAATTAAACTTTGTCGCCTTCTATTCTCTATCTAAAAATTTCCTTTAATCTCATCCCAGGGTTCCTGAGACACGATTTCCTACATCTTAGCACAAGCCACTTAGCTGCTTGTAGGAGAGATACCGGGGGTAAAGAGAGTCTGCAAACTCCTCTATTCTCTACACAATAGCCACGGTGCCCTCACCCTCGGCAGCGGGTGCCCTTCTCATTTCTTCAGATTTACTTTAGGTCTGGAGACTGCTTAGGAAGCGGCTCTGGGAAATTCTCTGCAGCTTTATTGATTTAATAGGTCAGAAGGATTTACGAATCTTTCACGCTGCGTCGTTGGATAAGTTGGCGGTTTTATCTCATCATATAATAAATGGATCCATACACCTCATCATTATGTGCTGTACAGGCTATTAGACGCCTTGGGCCGCAATGTGCAGCGTATCCAGTGACATTATGTAACGTTTCATACGGCACTTCGGATTTGCTTTGTTGAGTGTATTAATATGGTACAGATGTAGCAGAGATGATAATGTTATTTGCCGCTGTATTTTCAGCATGCTACTTGGGGTTGCTGCTGGGCGGGAGAGGAAATAAAACATTTTAAGGCCAAAATATTGGCCCAAAATTCTGTGTGCACACAGCCTGATTCTTTAAAGGCAAGCCTAGCTAAAAATTTGCTACATCTGTACAGTGCTGAGGACCCACTGATATTATCAGGCTGACTACTTCACTGATCCTCAACCAGTGGCTCTCCAGTTCCAGCAAAACTACAACTCCCAGCATGCCCTGACAGCTGAAAATCCATGGGTTGGACATCACTGCTGTATGGAAAACAATTGTTACTGCAAGCGGTAGAAAATGCTGGGAGTTATAGTTTTGCAACAGCTGGACAGCCACTGGCTGGGGTACTCTGGCCTACTAAGGCTAGGTTCACATTGCCGTTGCGCTCTGCTAAAGGGAGCTTTGTCACTCAACCCTAAAGGACAGTACTTGAGCGGAGAGAAAATACCAGACACCCAAAGGACCTCAATTAAGTAAATGTGATCTGTGGGGACTAGAGATGAGCGAACTTACAGTAAATTTGATTTGTCACGAACTTCTCGGCTCGGCAGTTGATGACTTATCCTACATAAATTAGTTCAGCTTTCAGGTGCTCGGGTGGGCTGGAAAGAGTCTCCTAGGACTGTATCCACCTTTTCCAGCCCACGGGAGCACCTGAAAGCTAAACTAATTTATGCAGGATAAGTCATCAACTGCCGAGCCGAGAAGTTCGTGACGAATCGAATTTACTGTAAGTTCGCTCATCTCTAGTGGGGACCAGCAGGGTCCATTGTGCAAAGGGTCCGGTCGGCTTCGTTGTTCGTCACCAAACAGATCCTAAACAGGACGACCCTAAATGGCATTGTGAACGCAGCATTAGTTGGATAGACAAACAGAGCTGAATACCAGCCTATTGCTATGAGGTCTAGCTTCTATATGAAGATGTAGTAGTGCTGAGTTTGTTAGTGCAGCAGAGCTGAAACTTGGGCTTCATCCAGGAAGGAAACTTTAGCAAAACATGGATTTGTGGAAGGCCATAGGAAAACAGGATAAGGGTATGTTCACACTACGGAATCCCCGAGGAATTCCGCGGGCGGAATTCCGCGGTGTGAACTTAACATTAGTGTGAATGGGTCTTCCGCGAGACCCGTTCACAATGCTTTCATTCTTTGCACGGAAGTCCGCGAGTACTGCAAAGCCGTCAATGGTGAAGGCGCAGTGCCGCGCGGTCCTTCCGCCGCCGTCGGCTGCCAGGCTGAATCTCCACTCGCGGAATTCTGCAAGCGGAGATTCCGTTCACACTCTGTAGTGTGAACATACCCTCAAGGGTAATATATAAAATACATGCCATGCAGATCTGCTACATCCTCTTCAGTTAGAAAATCAATTTGTTGGTATTCAGATGGTCTATACCAGTGGTCTCCAACCTGCGGACCTCCAGATGTTGCAAAACTACAACTGTCCGGGCATGCTGGGAGTTGCAGTTTTGTATCATCTGGAGGTCCGCAGGTTGAAGACCACTGGTCTATACAATAAAGTGGATCCTCTATTGGCTGCAATGAGTCACTGACTCTCTGATGACGTAGCAGAGCTCATAGTCTTATTCATATCAATTCCTTGCCTTGTTCAGACAGTGAAGATTTGGTAGAGTGTTTGCACTCAATAGGTTTTACATTCTATGCTGATCCATTTCTTAATATATAATCATAGCCATCAGGGCTCTGTTTTTCTGATACAGAGCTTCAAATCCACAGCATGAACTAAAATGGTAAAATTTTGGCTGTCTGCTGCTGCCACTAGGGGGAGCTTACTGTATATTGTTTAAGTATTGATTTCAATGAGCTAACATTATGCAGTAAGCACATATGCTGTCCCTGGTGGTGTCAGCTGGCAAACTGTTATCTAAAGCCAAGTCTGTGCAGGAGATTTAGAGCTCTGTATTAGAAAATTGAAGCTCTGATCATTGCTGTACCTGAAAATAACAAACTGTAAAATGTGAATGCTTACTGTATGTGTGGTGACTGATATTTGCAGCTCTTGTTTTATAGTATTACTGGCCCTTTAATTTGAGCTCATTCTGATGTAACACTGTAACATGTTTAGCAGAAAACCCAAAATACGAATATTTGTTATACATCATTTAACAACGTTCTACATTGAATGCTCAGGTTTCCATTTAAAAGGAATGCATGAGCCTAGAAAAATATGGCGGCTTTCTTCCAGAAACAGCGCCACTCTTATCCTTAGTATGAGTGAGGTATTGCAGCTCAATTCCATTCAAGTCAATATAGATGAACTGCAATACCACATATTGCCATGTTTTTCTACTTTTCTAATCTGTCGCTTGTTTCATTTTTAACCCCTTAAGGACCACGGGTTTTTCCGTTTTTGCACTTTCGTTTTTTCCTCCTCACATTTTAAAAATCATAACCCTTTCAATTTTGCACCTAAAAATCCATATGATGGCTTATTTTTTGCACCACCAATTCTACTTTGCAGTGACATCAGTCATTTTACACAAAAATCTACAACAAAACGGAAAAAAAATCATTGTGCGATGAAATTGAAGAAAAAACGCCATTTTGTAATTTTTATGGGGCTTCCGTTTCTATGCAGTACATTTTTCGGCAAAAATGACACCTTCTCTTTATTCTGTAGGTCCATACGGTTAAAATGATACCCTACTTATATAGGTTTGATTTTTTTGTACTTCTGTAAAAAATCATAACTACATGCAGAAAAATGTATACGTTTAAAATTGTCATCTTCTGACCCCTATAACTTTTTTATTTTTCCGCATATGGGGCAGTATGAGGACTCATTTTTTGTGCCGTGATCTGAAGTTTTTATCAGTACCATTTTTATATTGATCGGACTTTTTGATCGTGTTTTTTTTTTCCATTTTTTCATGATATAAAAAGAGACCAAAAATACGTTATTTTGTACTTTGGAATTTTTTTGCGCGTACACCATTGACCTTGCGGTTCAATTAATTATATATTTTTTTAGTTCGGACATTTACGCACGCGGCGATACCACATATGTTTATATTTATTTTTATTTACATGGTGGTTTTTTTTATGGGAAAAGGGGGGTGATTTGAACTTTTATTAAGGAAAGGGTTAAATCACATTTATTAACTTTTTTTTTTACACTTTTTTTTTTTGCAGTGTTATAGCTCCCAAAGGGACCTATAACACTGCACACACTGATTGCCAGCACTGTTCACTGCAAAGCCATAGCTTTGCAATGATCAGCGTTATCGGCGGGCGATTGCTCAAGCCTGAATCTCAGGCTTGGAGCAATCAATCGCCGAGGGGACACAGGTAAGAGGACCTCCGCTCGTGTCCCAGCTGATCGGGACACCGCATTTCCACTGCAGTAGTCCCGATCAGCCCCGCTGAGCAGCCGGGCAGCTTTCACTTTCGTTTTAGTCTAAAGGGTTAATAGCGTGCGGCACCGCGATCGCTGCCTCGCGCCATTAGCCCCGGGTCCCGGCATCAGATACATGCCGGGACCGACCTGATATGATGCGGGGTCACCGCGTGACCCCGCGTTATATCGCAGGAGCCGGCCAAGGATGTAAATATACGTCCTTGGTCGTTAAGGGGTTAATTAAAAAAAAACTTCAACGGGAAGGCAGAATTGGTGACTGTAGTGGGCATACATAATGGAAGGAGCTCATAAGATAGTTATCCAGGAATAAAAAAAAAAAAAACAGAGCTATTATTTTCCAAAAACAGCACCACACCTGTCCTTCAGATTTTCAACTTGGCTTTATTCACATCAATGGAACTGAGCTGCAATACCCATATACAACCTGAGGACAGGGGTGGTGCTATTTTTGGTGGAAAAAATCAGCTTGTTTTTTTTTTTATCCTGGAAAACTTTAAATTCAAAATGGGCCTATTGCCTTAATAACACATCATAGGTCAGGATTCCCATCTTTTTTTAATGGGAATTTTGCTGTTATTTTGTGGTTCTACATTGTATATTGTATTCTATTTGGCAAAGAGGAGGTGCAGAAGTTGGAAGATTAGGAAAAACACGGGTGCTTTCTTCCACAAGCAGCATCTGCCATTGCAGCTTAAAAGGGTATTCCAGGATTTTTTTTTTTTTTATTTGACTAGGCTACAGGGGCTGTAAAGTTAGTGCAGGTCATAATATAGTGTCTGTACCTGTGTGTGACGGTTTTCTCACAATTCTTCTGTGATTTTCACCCCAATATTTATTTTTAACAGCATACAAAATGACTGTTGTCTCAGATTTTTCCCAGGTTGCAATGCGGCCGAGACCTGACTCACTAGTGAGCTGATGACAGGGAGCCTGTCTGCTTCAATGGGTGGAGGGATCAATCTGCAACTAATGCAACAGCTGCAGGCACCCTGATTGAAAACCACAGGTCTTTGAATGAATGCAGATCATTCATATTTCAATGGGTGTGTTGGTCGATGTGTGGGAGGGAGAAAAAGTGAATTATGGGATTTGTAGGCAAAAAAGAAAAACTCAAACAGGAAATAAAAGTTCACAGAAAGCTAGCCACAGTGTTATGGTAATCTCACAGCATAGCCATTTAGCCCCAAGACAAGCGCAGATCCTTCCTAAGCATGTCCATTACTGTCTGCCAGGTACGTCCTAAAATCCCCATATGGTGGAGAACCCCTTTAACTATATATGTAAGTAGCGTTGTAAGTAGTAGTTGTCTGTGGTGGCGGTACCGCAGACAACCTCTGGGCAGTGGGGGTGCTGTCTTTTGTAAAATGCTACTTTTTAACATTGTACAACCCATTTAAAGGAGGACTCTGAAAACAATTACACTGCATTATGTCTAGTACAGGGCCCAAGAGGTTGGAGCAGGATTCCCTTTGAATCAGTTTTACCTACAGTGTTACTTAAATGCAGTGTTTCCCAACCAGGGTGCCTCCAGCTGTTGCTAAACTACAAATTCAAGCATGCCCGGACAGCCATGCTTAAAGTTGTAGTTTTGCAACAGCTGGAGGCACCCTGGTTAGGAAACACTGCCTTAATGAACCACAAACGTATGCTCTACATCGGTGTTTCCTAACTGGTGTGCCTCCAGCCTTTGGCTGCTCAGGCATGCTGGGAGTTGTAGTTTTGCAACAGCTGGAGGCACCCTGGTTGGGAAACACTGATCTTTACCCACTTGACACAACTAGCCTTCTACCATACCTCTGTAAAATAAGAGCCCGAACCCTCAGGGACCCAGATGCATTGAAGTACAGTGTATATGACTACTGATGAGGGAATGCTTATAGGGTATTTGAGCAGTCATACTCTTAAAGGGGCCTAAGGGAATTCTGAAGCTACATTAGCATCTTGTTAATGCCAGAGGCTGGACCTAGGGCTTATTCCATATTTATTATAGTGTCACATAGTAGATCTTTCAGGATGAGGAAAGTCATACAGTCCTCCTCTTAATTATTGCTGCTTTAGTTTAGGAATGTGGAAAAGCTGGGTGCCGATCATTGTGGGGATGCCAATATAGGGTTCATTTAAAGTGGTTATCCAGGAAAAACTTTTTTTTACATATCAACTGGCTCCAGAAAGTTAAACAGATTTGTAAATTACTTCTATTAAAGAAAAAAACTTAATCCTTTCAGTACTTATGAGCTTCTGAAGTTAAGGTTGTTCTTTTCTGTCTAAGTGCTCTCTGATGACACCTGTCTCAGGAAACGCCCAGTTTAGAAGAGGTTTGCTATGGGGATTTTCTTCTAAACTGGGCGGTTCCTGAGACACGTGTCATTAGAGAGCACTTAGACAGAAAATAATAACCTTAAGAAGCTCATAAGTACTGAAAGGATTAAGATTTTTTCATAGATGTAATTTACAAATCTGTTTAACTTTCTGGAGCCAGTTCATATATAAAAAAAAAAGTTTTTTTCCTGGATAACCCCTTTAATGATCCACTGTACAGTTAGTGGTTTCCAACCTATGGCACTCTAACTGTTGCAATACTACAACTCCGGACATGCTGGAAATTGAAGTTTTACAGCAGCTAAAGGGATTCGGATGAAAACCATTGTTCTAGAACAGTGTTACTCAACCAGGATGCCTCCAGCTGTTGCAAAACTACAACTCCCAGCATGCCCGGACAGCAGTTAGTTGTAGTTTTGCAACAGCTGGAGGCACACAGGTTGAAAAACACTGTTCTAGAAGAAGAGCCGCTATTCGAAACCTCACCATACCCATGACTGTCTGAATGGGACTTGTCCTCTTAAAGGAATCTTGACATTGAAAACCATTGTTCTAGAACAGTGTTACCCAACCAGGATGCCTCCAGCTGTTGCAAAACTACAACTCCCAGCATGCCCAGACAGCCTTTGGCAGCTGATGGCATAAAGGAATAGGAGGAAGGCTGACGCATGGCGCTAAGGAGCAAGGGTATGCTCAGAGTGGCCAGGTCAGAGCAGCGGGCATCTCTGGAGCCTCCTCTGCTGCCCAAATCTGATTTTTTTTCCAGACAGGCGGCAACAATGTGCTGCACTGCTGTCTGCCAGTAGCCAGGAGGAACAAGGGCAAATAGTCAGGGCAACACTTAAGACTTAGCTGCGCAATTCTCAGAAGGATCCACTTGGGTCGCAGCACAAGTGATAGAAAATGTAAAAAATGATGTACATATAAGAGGCATATTATATAAAGGAGGTATATAGCACTGTATATAAAGGAGGTATATAGCACTGTATATAAAGGAGGCATATAGCACTGTATATAAAGGAGGTATATAGCACTGTATATAAAGGAGGTATATAGCACTGTATATAAAGGGGCATATAGCACTGTATATGAAGGAGGTATATAGCACTGTAAATAAAGGAGGTATATAGTACTGTACATAAAGGAGGTATATAGCACTGTATATAAAGGAGGTATATAGCACTGTATATAAAGGAGGTATATAGCACTGTAAATAAAGGAGGTATATAGTACTGTACATAAAGGAGGTATATAGCACTGTATATAAAGGAGGTATATAGCACTGTATATAAAGGAGGTATATAGCACTGTATATAAAGGAGGTATATAGCACTGTATATAAAGGAGGTATATAGCACTGTATATAAAGGAGGTATATAGCACTGTACATAAAGGAGGTATATAGCACTGTATATAAAGAGGTATATAGCACTGTATATAAAGGAGGTATATAGCACTGTATATAAAGGAGGTATATAGCACTGTACATAAAGGAGGTATATAGCACTGTATATAAAGGAGGCATATAGCACTGTACATAAAGGAGGTATATAGCACTGTACATAAAGGAGGTATATAGCACTGTATATAAAGGAGGTATATAACACTGTATTTAAAGGAGGTATATAGCACTGTATATAAAGGAGGTATATAGCACTGTATATAAAGGAGGTATATAGCACTGTACATAAAGGAGGTATATAGCACTGTACATAAAGGAGGTATATAGCACTGTACATAAAGGAGGTATATAGCACTGTACATAAAGGAGGTATATAGCACTGTATATAAAGGAGGTATATAACACTGTATTTAAAGGAGGTATATAGCACTGTATATAAAGGAGGTATATAGCACTGTATATAAAGGAGGTATATAGCACTGTACATAAAGGAGGTATATAGCACTGTATATAAAGGAGGTATATAGCACTGTATATAAAGGAGGTATATAGCACTGTATATAAAGGAGGTATATAGCACTGTACATAAAGGAGGTATATAGCACTGTATATAAAGGAGGCATATAGCACTGTATATAAAGGAGGTATATAGTACTGTACATAAAGGAGGTATATAGCACTGTACATAAAGGAGGCATATAGCACTGTATATAAAGGAGGTATATAGCACTGTATATAAAGGAGGTATATAGCACTGTATATAAAGGAGGTATATAGCGCTGTATATAAAGGAGGCATATAGCGCTGTATATAAAGGAGGTATATAGCACTGTATATAAAGGAGGTATATAGCACTGTATATAAAGGAGCTATATAGCACTGTATATAAAGGAGGTATATAGCACTGTATATAAAGGAGGTATATAGCACTGTATATAAAGGAGGCATATAGCACTGTATATAAAGGAGGTATATAGCACTGTATATAAAGGAAGTATATAGCACTGTACATAAAGGAGGCATATAGCACTGTATATAAAGGAGGTATATAGCACTGTATATAAAGGAGGTATATAGCACTGTATATAAAGGAGGAATATAGCACTGTATATAAAGGATGTATATAGCACTGTATATAAAGGAGGCATATAGCACTGTATATAAAGGAGGTATATAGTACTGTACATAAAGGAGGTATATAGCACTGTATATAAAGGAGGTATATAGCACTGTATATAAAGGAGGTATATAGCACTGTATATAAAGGAGGTATATAGCACTGTACATAAAGGAGGTATATAGCACTGTACATAAAGGAGGTATATAGCACTGTATATAAAGGAGGTATATAGCACTGTATATAAAGGGGCATATAGCACTGTATATAAAGGAGGTATATAGCACTGTACATAAGGGAGGTATATAGCACTGTACATAAAGGAGGTATATAGCACTGCATATAAAGGAGGTATATAGCACTGTATATAAAGGAGGTATATAACACTGTATTTAAAGGAGGTATATAGCACTGTATATAAAGGAGGTATATAGCACTGTATATAAAGGAGGTATATAGCACTGTACATAAAGGAGGTATATAGCACTGTATATAAAGGAGGTATATAGCACTGTATATAAAGGAGGTATATAGCACTGTATATAAAGGAGGTATATAGCACTGTATATAAAGGAAGTATATAGCACTGTACATAAAGGAGGTATATAGCACTGTATATAAAGGAGGTATATAGCACTGTATATAAAGGAGGCATATAGCACTGTATATAAAGGAGGTATATAGCACTGTATATAAAGGAAGTATATAGCACTGTACATAAAGGAGGCATATAGCACTGTATATAAAGGAGGTATATAGCACTGTATATAAAGGAGGTATATAGCACTGTATATAAAGGAGGAATATAGCACTGTATATAAAGGAGGTATATAGCACTGTATATAAAGGAGGTATATAGCACTGTATATAAAGGAGGTATATAGCACTGTATATTAAGGAGGTATATAGCACTACATAAAGGAGGTATATAGCACTGTATATAAAGGAGGTATATAGCACTGTATATTAAGGAGGTATATAGCACTACATAAAGGAGGTATATAGCACTGTATATAAAGGAGGTATATAGCACTGTATATAAAGGAGGCATATAGCACTGTACATAAAGGAGGTATATAGCACTGTATATAAAGGAGGTATATAGCACAACATAAAGGAGGTATATAGCACTGTATATAAAGGAGGTATATAGCACTGTATATAAAGGAGGTATATAGCACTGTATATAAAGGAGGTATATGGTACTGTACATAAAGGAGGTATATAGCACTGTATATAAAGGAGGTATATAGCACTGTATATAAAGGAGGCATATAGTACTGTACATAAAGGAGATATATAGCACTGTATATTAAGGAGGTATATAGCACTACATAAAGGAGGTATATAGCACTGTATATAAAGGAGGCATATAGCACTGTATATAAAGGAGGTATATAGCACTGTATATAAAGGAGGTATATAGCACTGTACATAAAGGAGGTATATAGCACTGTACATAAAGGAGGTATATAGCACTGTACATAAAGGAGGTATATAGCACTGTACATAAAGGAGGTATATAGCACTGTATATGAAGGAGGTATATAGCACTGTATATAAAGGAGGTATATAGCACTGTATATAAAGGAGGTATATAGCACTGTATATAAAGGAGGTATATAGCACTGTATATAAAGGAGGTATATAGCACTGTATATAAAGGAGGTATATAGCACTGTATATAAAGGAGGTATATAGCACTGTACATAAAGGAGGTATATAGCACTGTATATAAAGGAGGTATATAGCACTGTATATAAAGGAGGAATATAGCACTGTATATAAAGGAGGTATATAGTACTGTACATAAAGGAGGTATATAGCACTGTATATAAAGGAGGTATATAGCACTACATAAAGGAGGTATATAGCACTGTATATAAAGGAGGTATATAGCACTGTATATAAAGAAGGTATATAGCACTGTATATAAAGGAGGCATATAGCACTGTATATAAAGGAGGCATATAGTACTGTACATAAAGGAGGTATATAGCACTGTATATAAAGGAGGTATATAGCACTGTATATAAAGAAGGTATATAGCACTGTATATAAAGGAGGCATATAGCACTGTATATAAAGGAGGCATATAGCACTGTACATAAAGGAGGTATATAGCACTGTACATAAAGGAGGTATATAGCACTGTATATAAAGGAGGTATATAGCACTGTATATAAAGGAGGCATATAGCACTGTATATAAAGGAGGCATATAGCACTGTATATAAAGGAGGTATATAGCACTGTATATAAATGAGGTATATAGCACTGTATATGAAGGAGGTATATAGCACTGTACATAAAGGAGGTATATAGCACTGTATATAAAGGAGGCATATAGCACTGTACATAAAGGAGGCATGTAGCACTGTATATAAAGGAGGTATGTAGCACTGTATATAAAGGAGGTATATAGCACTGTATATAAAGGAGGTATATAGCACTGTATATAAAGGAGGTATATAGCACTGTATATAAAGGAGGTATATAGCACTGTACATAAAGGAGGTATATAGCACTGTACATAAAGGAGGTATATAGCACTGTATATAAAGGAGGTATATAGTACTGTATATAAAGGAGGTATATAGCACTGTACATTCAAGTGTGACCATGCTTGGTACTTAAAGGAGAACTCCGGAATATAAAAATTGTCGCCCATAGTGCCGGCAGTAAAAAAAAATAAAGATGTACATACCTTCCTCCGCTCCCCCAGGATCTCCGGTAACAGGCTCCAGTCTCCGCCGCGATCCAGTTCCTCGTTGCCAGTGGTCGGATGAATCATACTGCGCTCAGCCAATCACCAGCTGTAGCTAAGTCAGACTCGGCCGGCGATAGGCTGAGCGGCAGTGTGAAAACGCTTCAGGACACAAAATTCTTCACTACACCGGCACCTGCGGCTGGGGCCGAAAACGTCACACTGCCGCTCAACCTACCGCCGGCCGAGTCGGGACTTCACTGCGGCTGGTGATTGGCTGAGCGCAGTATGATTCTCCGACCACCGGCAACCAGTAAGAGGATCGCGGCGGAGGCCGGAGCCGTTTACTGAAGGCCCCGGGGGAGAGCGGAGGAAGGTATGTACATCTTTATTTTTTTTACTGCCGGCACTATGGGCGACAATTTTTATATTCCGGAGTTCTCCTTTAAGGGTATATTCACAGACTATAGATTTTATGTGGATTTTTTTTTTGCAACTGATCTACAACTGATTGTTTTAATTTGGCCTCCCTCAAAAAATGATTATTATTATAATAAATTACATTTGATAAATAAAAGAATATTATTGTTTTTAAACAATATAAACTCTGTGAAACTGACAAATAATTGGAGTACCCTTTGGCAGTAACCACATTGGCAGTAAAGAAATGGTTTTGGTCAGATTATTCCCGAATTTAATCACCTAGGGGGAGATTCATCAAAACCTGCGCAGAGGAAAAGTTGAGCAGTTGCCCATAGCAACCAATCAGATCGCTTCTTTCATTTTTTGAAAAGGCCTCTGAAAAATGTAAGAAGCGGTCTGATTGGTTGCTATGGGCAACTGGTCAACTTTTTCTCCACACAAGGTTTGATAAATCTCCCCCCTAGAGTGTAAACGCGCCCCTATAATGGTTTTCCAGAAGTAATGTCGGGTCTGTCTGTTTTTTTGGTGCTCAATGTCACATGTTTGTCGCACCTAGAATGGGGCACTACCCGACCAAAACATGTTAAGAACCCATTGGTAGATCAGGACTTATTTGTTTTGTAGCAGATCTGCAGCAAATCCACAGCTTGTGAACTTATCCTTATCCTGAGGAATTGCTCCTACCAGAAAGAGAGAGAGATGTGATGGGAGCTAAGGTCAGAGCCAAACATCTTGACCACGAACCAGCAGTTTAGCTTTGTTTGGATATAGAAGCTCAAAAACCAACAGAATTATGAATGCAGCTCTGGGGTATTGTGGTGGCCCAGTATGGGAGATGTTGCCCCGTACCCTTGTTGTCCTGTCAGGCAGCCTCCTTCAGTGTCCCCAGGGCCCCTTGCACCTGTTTCCCCCTGTACATATGTTCTGCAGTGTATTGTATTATAAAATGTGTTGTATCTTTAAGAGTTATGTCATGTGATTGTTACCCAGGAAGTACCAGTGACCAGGTGACCCCAAGAGTGACCTATGAGCTCCCTGCTAGTCTCCGCCATATAAGCCCTGGGTGGAGCTTCTCTCTCTTCTGCTGAGGTCCAGTGCAGTCGTGCCTAGTGTGTGAGTCCAGAGTGTTGGAGACCTCAAAGTCCAGTCCTGCAGCCACCATCAAGTCAAGTAAGATAAAGTCACAGCTTTATGAGTCAAGTCAAGTCAGTCCCTGCCATCTGTCAAGTCAGCGTGGTCTGCATTCAATTGTCCAGTCCTACTACAAGTCCCAGCAAGTCCTTAAGGTCTCTGCATCACTGGTCACCTCTGTGGGTCCTGGCTGAACTGTATAGACTTTACCATCTGTCTACTCTCAGTAAAGCTACTGTTATACGTAACTTGGCGTCTGAGTCTTTATTACCCCCGTGCCTTGCCAAGGATCCAGAATACCTTCGGGTGGTTATAGGCTAAACCACGCCCTGGCATCACAAATCCAAGGGGTTAATGCCATCTGCCCCTAGGGTAACAACATCTGCCCTACACCACACACCTCGCCACGACTTACGAAACTAAGTAATGTAACCTACTATTAAAGTGACTCTTCTATTTATATAGATGCATTCTATATGTAAACTCTAAATTTGTGATCAAAAGAAGCCCTTCGCTTTTAGATAGCGAAGACCAAAATAAATGAATAACTTTATTGATTCTTGACAGTTTCGTCAAGTTCTTGGCTCACTTCTGACACGTCATCTCGAGAAGATAAACAGCACAAATCATAAATACTGAATGAACGTTTATCTGTGAGATGACACCAGTGCTGGAGATCACAGATGGATTATTTTATATTTTGACGGAACATTAAATACTTTCAGTAATGTCTCATTAAAGTGCGTTACGCCTCCGACAGCCGCTGATAAACAGAGACTTCACTGTATATCAGACTGATAAAAGGAGCAAGACTATTGACTGCCAGGGATGACAGAATCCCATCCTCTGTAACATAAGGTTACATAAGGTTGTAACATCGAAGGAGGTGAGAACCAGGGTGGTGGCTGTTGAGCATAAGAAAGAATAAGGTGCCCCCTAGCATATTAAAATACAGTGGGTATACAAGAGAGGACCCCCCCCCCCCCCCATGTAAAAATAGTATATGGGCCCCTTGCCATCCAGTAGTTTATCATGCCAGACATAAGTGTCCCCAAAATGTGACCTATTAAAGGGGTACTCCACCCCTAGACATCTTGGCAATTTTAAAGGGGTACTTTGTACTGTTAATTAATAGTTTAAAGGGGTACTCCACCGCTAGACATCTTATCCCCTATCCACCGCTGGGGACCCCCGCAATATAGCATGCGCTCCACCTGTTTCAGCGCTGGAGGGTCTGGGTCCCGACCACCGGAACGGAAGTCCGTGATGTCACGACTCCCCCCCCCCCCCCCCGTGTGACGTCACGCCCCTTCCCCTCAATGCAAGTCTATGGGAGGGGGCGTGACGGCCCCCTCCCATAGACTTGCATTGAGGGGTCTGGGCGTGACGTCACACGGGGGCGGAGTCGTGATGTCACGGACTTCCGTTCCGGTGGTCGGGACCCAGATCCTTCAGCCCTTCCGGAGCAGAAACAGGTGGGTGCCGCGTGCTATATTGCGGTGGTCCCCAGCGGCGGGACCCCGCAATCAGACATCTTATCCCCTATCCTTTGGATAGGGGATAAGATGTCTAGGGGGGGAGTACCCCTTTAAACTATTAATTAACAGTACAAAGTACCCCTTTAAAATTGCCAACATAAAGGACCCCCATAAAAAGTCACAGTGTGCTCTCTATAAATAATGAGTGCCACATGAACAGTGCCAGTCACAGACTGCTCAATGAAGAGTACCAAAGGGCCCCTATAAACAGTAGTAAATAGTAGTAAGTAGTTTCTACATTTACTACTGGTCCTGCAAACAGCCACAACTCCCTGTGTACCTGGCCAGCCCAAATTGTGGATTTAATACGTGGGGTGAGCGGACACAAATTATTCTTTGGCCCATAAACAGTGTCTGTCACAAAGTGCCCCCATAAACAATGGCACTATTTTTGCAGCAGTCTGTGACTATCAATGTTTATGAGGGATTGTAACAGTAAACGTGCCCTGCGTGAACTGTCTTGGACACATAATGCCCCCCTTAAACTGTGTCAGACACAAAATACCCCCCATAAACAGTGTCAGTCACCAAGTGCCCCAAGTGGATAATGTGTTGGAGGTTGTGGGAGTTATCTTTAGTCATCCACCTGTATACGAGTATACATAGATCCTCCTTTCCTCCAACTCACGCCATCTCACCCCTGTGCCTAGTCAAACACCCACATGACAGCTCCAATCCACCCTGGGCTAGCCATTCAAATATTACCTTAAAGGGGTATTCCAGGCTTTTTTATTTTATTTGACTATGCTACAGGGGCTGTAAAGTTAGTGTAGTTCATAATATAGTGTCTGTACCTGTGTGTGACGGTTTTCTCACAATTCTGATGTGATTTTCACCCCAATATTTATTTTTAACAGCATACAAAATGACTGTTGTCTCAGATTTTTGCCAGGTTGCACTGCGTCCGAGATCTGACTCACTAGTCAGCTGATTACAGGGAGCCTGTCTGCTTCAATGGGTGGATAGATCAATCTGCAACTAATGCAACAGCTGTAGGCACCCTGATTGAAAACCACAGGTCTTTTGATTGATGCAGATCATTTATGTTTCAATGGGTGGGGTGGCTGATGTGTGGGAGGGAGGAAAATGGAATTATGGGATTTGTAGTAAAAAAAAGAAAGGTCAAACAGGAAATACCAGTTCACAAAAAGCTAGCCACAGTGTTATGGTAATCTCACAACATAGCCATTTGCCCCAAGACAAGTGCAGATCCTTCCTAAGCATGGCCATTACTGTCTGCCAGGTACGTACTAAAATCACCTTATGGTGGATAACCCCTTTAAAGGGGTACTCTGTTGGAAAGCTCCAGAAAGTTAAACAGATTTGTAAATTATTATTTAAAAATCTTAATCTTTCCAAACAAACAGTCTTTTTGGATTTCTTTTCTCTCACAACCACAATGCTCTCTGCTGACACCTCTGTCCATTTTAGGAACTGTCCAGAGCAGCATATGTTTGCTATTGGGATTTTATCCTGCTCTGGACAGTTCATGACATTGACAGAGGTGTCAACAGAGAGCACTGTGGTCGTGACAGAAAAGTAATTTACAGCCGCTAATAAGTACTGAAAGGATTAAAATTTTTTTAATAGAAGTAATTTACAAATCTGTTTAACTTACTGGCACAGTTGATTAAAAAAAATAAAAAAGTTTTCCACCGGAGTACCCCTTTTAGATTTTTATATAGCAGTAATTTACAATTTTTTTTAACTTTCTGGCACCAGGTGATTTGAATTTAGTTTTTACCACTGTAGTACTCGTTTAACATAGCTGCTTTCTTCTGTAAACAGCGCCACTCTTGTCCTCAGTTTATGTGTGGTATTACAGCTCAGTTTCATAGAGGTGAACAGAGCCGAGCTTTAATACTGCACACAATTTTATGACAGGTATGGAGCTGTTTACCTAATCCTGGATAACCCTTTTAATCATTTCGGCACATTTTAGTGTCAGGAGCACTCAGGTATAAAGCTACTGTTGTTATATGATAAGCAATGGGATTCCTATTAGTTTGCCTTTTAATTCTGTGTCTTTTGGCACAAGTCTTTGTGTATAGTAATGGGAAATAACAGCTCTGCATTTACCGATGATATATGGCAGTCAGCCTGGTACTTAGTGGTACAAAAATATAGGATTTGTATATTCTGTTCCAATCCAGGAAGGGTGTCTAAAATATTCAGTTTTGTGTTTTCAGAAGATTTTAGCTAGAAGGATATGCCTTTGACTCACAATATGACCTGATCTCTTATCATTCTGAAGAATATATCAATTATGTCTTCCCACAAGACCGAAAGATTTGATCCCTAAACCTTCCCTTCAAATATGATGTGATATTCTCAGAGATCAGTTAAACGGACAATCCTTTGATTTTCCAGAAAGTAGATATATCATTAAAACATACTTGGCGTTTCAATAGATTTTTAGGAACCTGCATGGTTTTGTTAGTTTACCCGTTTAGAGTAGTGATCTAAGGGCTCTCACTTTTGTTATTGAGCCCCTGAGTGTTCCCTCCATGGTGCACATCCAGGGGCAGAACCAGAGCTAAACTGTATACCAGTAGTACCCATCAGGCACTTCCCAGTACTTGCCCCAGCATTCTCCTCTGATCTATGTCATGATATATTGTGTACCCAGTACACTACTATAGATGGCATATGGAGGGAGAACAGATTACTGGTGCACTGGGTTTGCAAGGGGCTATGTGAGCAGAAATAAAAGAAACTGCAGCAGCAGACTCACTGCAAGGAAAGGGTTACACTAAGCACTGAACTGATTCTATTGCTGCTAACCAGGTAAAGGGAGAAGTGAGATTACACTGCAGCACTGTGGACATACAGCGGTAGGTACACTGCTATTTACACAAGGGGCAGCTGCCCTTAATTTTATGAGTGGTAAGAGACGAGGAGGAAGCCTTGATTTACCTTCCAGGAACAGTAAGGATTATCTTTAGCAGACAGACGAACTAAGCTTGCGTCTCTCTTTCTCTCTCTCTCTCTCTCACTGGAAAATATAATAGGTAAAATGAAAAAAGGCGCTCGAATCCCAAAAATAATTGGAGGTAGAAGAGGTATGTACTCACCCGGTGTATGTGGGAGGTCACAAGACAGTCCGTAGGATAGGCGGTTTTTTGGTTCTTAAATATTTTATCCATAGTAATTGCAGTGCGTTCCACTCTGGAACGCATCGGGTCCTCCATGTACCAGGTGTGCAGGCATTGAGCATTCTACCTTTCTCCGCATGCGCATTTGAGGTATGCGCTCCACTGTGGAACGCATCATTCCGGAAGGTCGGCGGATGATCCTCGATCACGTGGCGATAATCGTCACGTGGTCGCGGGTCCCATTGCTGAAACTTCCGTTTTTTTCTCCCTTAGGAGGAAATCAGCATACTACTGGGTATCACGTGATCTACGATCACGTGACCCAGGTATAGAACATGTTACCTGCAGAACCGGATCTGCAGGTCCTCAAATTACAATTCCATAAGAAACAAAGAACCAATCAACACGCTTCTACCCCGGACATGGTATGTATATAAAAGGATTGTATTATCATTTTGTCTTGTTGTATGCCTGAGGAAGGAGGCGATTCTGTAAGCCCTCCGAAACGCGTCGCAATAAACCCTTTTCTACTCATCCACGGGCTTCTCGGCCATTCTGTCATACTCTCCTGGAAGGGGATGATGTGAAAGGTAACTCCACCTACACATCTCCTCTAGTGAAGTAAGTTCATCTCAGTGATATTTTACTACAACATGGTTTGATTGTTATCATCTTTTGAACTGCCTCCGAGCGCTGTTTTTTTCTATTTGTCTCTCTCTCACTGGAGGGAGTGCTGTTTACTTGGTGTCTATGAAAAAGATTTGCTTACTGTAGTGGTGAAAAGTGGTCCTGCAAGAATTCATAGAAATGTCAATAAGCAATGAAATAGCCATACGCTTACAATGGTAATTTACTAATATTAGTTCTTAGAGCAACCATAAGGCCGCAGTATACATTAACAAAGAAAATAATTAAATCTATGGCATTCAACAAGACTACAAACTATCTAATGTGTATGGTAGCCTTCCCATCATTCTTTAAACAGATAATGTTGGGGGGGGGGGGGTTGGTCATGTTGGATTTTAACTGCCCAATCCATTGGCTCTCAGAGAGGTAAGCCGCTGCCAGGAAGCTGACATGACTGACCCCCTCCTATCTCCATTCAGAACGCATAAACAGACGATTGAACCAAATTTATGGAGGGATCGGGAGAGATAGATGTTGGTCGCATAAACATTAGTTGACAACTATTGTATGTATATGACTACTTTTACAATAAATAGTTTAAGAATGCTGCGATGCTGTAAATAACTGTAAATAACAAGCAGCCATAATAAATCTGGGCCATTGTATTGAGCATTCTAGGCCATTCTATTCCAATGTAGGAAAGCTGAGTGATCCATATAACCACTATTACTACTCTATCAGCTTTCCTGGAATTCTGAATGGTAAATTTGTCTAAACAAGTAATGATATTGTAGTGTGGTAATTTTATAACTATGTAGATTTTCTAGTTAGGGGCCTGGAAAATGTGGAATCAGGACCAAGATTCCCCCATATTTGTAAATTACTTCTATTAAACAATCTTAATCAATCCAGTACTTATTAGCTGCTGAATGCTACAGAGGAAATTCCTTTCTTTTTGGAACACTGATGACATCACGAGCACAGTGCTCTCTGCTGACATCTCTGTCCATTTTAGCAACTGTGCATAGCAGATGTATGCTAAGGGCAGCATGGTGGCTCAGTGGTTAGCACTGCTGCCTTGCAGTGCTGGGGACTTGGGTTCAAATCCCACTAAGGACAGCAATAAATAAAGCGTTATTATTATTATAATAACGTAAGCAGAGAGAACCGTGCTCGTGATGTCATCAGAGAGCATTCCAAAAAGAAAAGAATTTCCTCTGTAGTATTCAGCAGCTAATAAGTACAGGAAGGATTAAGATTTTTTAATAGAAGTAATTTACAAATATGTTTAACTTTCTGCCACCAGTTGATTTAAAAGAAAAAAGGTTTTCACCGGAGTACCCCTTTAATTTACTTCTGTAGAGAAAATGTCATCCAGCCTGGACCTTATACCTTATGTCTATAGAGAACATAGTAGTTTATATAGAATTACAGACTTGACATTTATACAGCGCAGATGCTGACTGCATCACCAGTATTAATCAACACAATAAAGATGGATGGGTCTCTGTGTGGGAGTTATGTCGAAGGCAGTTCTGCCCATCAGCTATTGTATTAAATGTTATCTGAGTGTTCCCCAACCTGTGGCTCTCCAGCTGTTGCAAAACTATGTCTGGAGAACCCCGTCAAAAAAGGTGGAATTTCCCTTTAAAAAAGGGTTGTAGAGGATTAGAAAAACATAGTCGCTTTCTACCTGAACAGCACCACACCTATCCACTGGTTGTGTGTGGTACTGCACCATAATTTCACTGAAGTATAAGGCGCTGAATAGCAACACAACATGCAACCAGAGGACAGATGTTGCACTGAAGAAAAGATGGTTTAAACTCCTATCAATGTGAGATTAAAATTACACATTCCTTTTTTTTATCAACTAGGTGGCACTGTTCCGTTGATTGAATTACATACAAAGATCTATAGGCATCATATTCAAGGTTTAAAGGGGTTATCCAGGAAAAAAACTTTTTTTTATACATCAACTGGCTCCAGAAAGTTAAACAGATTTGTATATTACTTCTATTAAAAAATCTTAATCCTTTCAGTACTTATGAGCTACTGAAGTTTAGGTTGTTCTTTTCTGTCTAAGTCCTCTCTGATGACACGTGTCTCGGGATCCGCATAGTTTAGAAGAGGTTTGCTATGGAAATTTGCTTCTAAACTGGGCGTTTCCTGAGACACGTGTCATCAGAGGATTACTTAGACAGAAAAGAACAACCTTAACTTCAGAAGCTCATAAGTACTGAAAGGATTAAGATTTTTTAATAGAAGTAATTTACAAATCTGTTTAACTTTCTGGAACCAGTTGATATATATATAAAAAAAAAAAAAAGTTTTTTCCTGGATAACCCCTTTAAATGGGCACAGTCATTTAAAAAAAGACTTTTAATATGTCATAGAAACATTGCAAAAGTTTTGATCAGTGCCTAATTATTCAGACCCTGATTCATCAGTAAAACAAGTAGGTAAGAAGTGCACGCTTAGGGCGTTATCTCCTGGCTCTGTGTCATGTGGCCTAGACAGTCTCACAATGTAAGTCTATAAGACTGTCTCAGAGCGGGGAGCATAACACGATGTAGAACTTCTCTCCACGTTCCTTCTACTGATCAGTCGGGGTCTGAACACTCAGACCTCGATGGGACAAAACATTTTACATGTTCCAAAAAAAAAAAGAAAAGTCCAACAGCACAAAAAATCCTGCCCGTCCCTCTAGTACAGGGACAAAGATGCAGCATCAGTTAGCTAGTAATTCAATATTCTGGCATTGACATACAGTGACCCCCCGACCTACGATGGCCCCGACATACGATCATTTCAACATACGATGGCCTCTCATGTTGAAGGCAGCATCAACATATGATGCTTTTGCATGTCGGGGCCATCACATAAACGGCTATCCGGCAGCGCAGACTGCTTCAGCTGCCACCGGATAGCCGTTTACGGTGCCCCGTGTGGTCCGCTGATGATCACTTACCTGTCCTTGGGGCTCCGGCGCATCCTCTTCGGGATCCCCTGCATCGTCGCCACTCTCGATTGTCGTCATCATGACGCTGCGCACGCCGTCCCGTCATCCAATAGGAGTGGCGTGCGTAGCGACGTGATGGCGGTGAGGGAGAGCGAGGATGCCGGGGAAGCAGAGGTCTTGCCGGAGCATCGGGGACACCCCGGGGACGCGGCGACAGCGATGGAAGGCGACATCCAGAGCAGCGGTGACAAGCGGTGATGGTCCGGAGCGGCGAGGACACGTGAGTATAACCTCCAATACCAGTGGTCTTCAACCTGTGGACCTCCAGATGTTGCTAAACTACAACTCCCAGCATGCCCGGACAGCCGTTGGCTGTCCGGGCATGCTGGGTGTTGTAGTTTTGCAACATCTAGAGATCCCTAGGTAGTAGACCACTGTCCTATACTTTACATTGCACGGATCCCTCAACATACGATGGTTTCAACAAACGATGGTCCATTTGGAACGGATTACCATCGTATGTTGAGGGACCACTGTACTGTATGCTTGAGAAAAGCCTATGCTAAGGCCGAAACACAGCATTTTACACTTCATTGGAAGGCACAATGGGGGAGATTTATCAAAATCCGTGCAGAGGAAGAGTGGTGTAGTTGCCCATAGCAACCAATCAGATTGCTTCTTTCATTTTCCACAGGCCTCTTTAGAGGCCTGTGGAAAATGAAAGAAGCAATCTGATTGGTTGCTATGGGCAACTGCACCACTCTTCCTCTGCACAGGTTTTGATAAATCTCCCCCAATGTCACTTATGTAAGTTTTTTTTTTTTTTTACTATTTTTGATGGTGTCAGTCTCACTTTTTTTGGAGGTCACTATGACATGCCAAACGTTTTTTTATACTGACAGGTAGACTGGATTGGTGTTCCCATGTTACTGGTTCACTAAGGGTTAGTAGGGCCTTTGGGGAACATCACATGATTCCCGCCTCCAAATGGTTTCGCATTTTTAGGTTTTGTAAGCAGCTGCTGTTGCGTCTTTCACAGAGATTCTGAAGCAAAAGCATCTTTGTTGCAACTGTGATCATGTCGTCCGCGCAGTCAGCACCACCTGGACCAGTGAAATCCTATACTGAAGCAGATGCAGCCAGAACATCTGTTCTGCAGAGCACGGCGCCAGCCTGTGCTCATTGTCATTCACATCCCACAACAAGTAAAACAGCGGCTTCGTAGCTTTTCATGAATGTCCAAAAATCTAATCCTAGCTTAAAGAGGTATTCCAGTAAAAACATATTTTTTTCATATAAACTGGCTCCAGAAAGTTAAACAGATTTGTAAATGACTTCTATAAAAAAAATCGTAATCCTTCCAGTATTTATCAGCTGCTGAAGTTGAGTTGTTCTTTTCAGTCTGACCACAGTGCTCTCTGCTGACATCTCTGTCCATGTCAGGAACTGTCCAGAGCGGGAGAGGTTTGCTATGGCTATGGGGATTTGCTCCTACTCTGGACAGTTCCTGAGACAGACGGAGGTGTCGGCAGAGAGCACTGTTGTCAGACAGAAAAGAACAACTCAACTTCAGCAGCTGATAAGTACTGGAAGGATTACGATTTTTTTTTTAATAGAAATGATTTACAAATCTGGTAGAAAAGAGGAGTGGAAAGTGCTCACCTATATCAAAAAAATCTTGAACTGAGCAATTAACAGTCTTAATACCTATACCCCAGGTGTAAAAAATACTAAAAATGGACATTTTCTATTTGTCTATTTTAATATACAAATCTGTTTAACTTTTTGGAGCCATTTGATATGAAAAACAAAATGTTTGTTTTTCACTGGAATAACCCTTTAGGGTCTATTCACACGTAAAGTAATCTGCGCAGATTTGATGCGCAGGATTTGAAGCTGTATTCAGTTTACATTGAAATCTGCAGCATAAAATACTGCACATTAAATCTTGTGCATCAAATACGCGCAGAATACTGTGAATATACCGTTAAGCATTAAAAGGGGTACTCCGGTAGAAAACTATTTTTGTCAATCAACTGGTGCCAGAAAGTTATACAGATTTGTAAATGACTTCTATATAAAAATCTTAATACTTCCAGTACTTATCAGCTGCTGTATGCTCCACAGGAAGTTGAGTTGTTCTTTTCAGTCTGACCACAGTGCTCTCTGCTGACACCTCTGTCCATGTCAGGAACTGTCCAGAGTAGGAGCAAATCCCCATAGGAAACCCCTTCTGCTCCACAGCAGAGCCTTGGCTGCTAAATGGGGTGTCAGACTCACAAGAGGACAGCAGTACAGTGGGGGTGCAGGTATAGATTATGCATTTAAAGAGGTTATCCAGGACAAGAAAACCATAGCTGATTTGTTTCTTGTTTGTGTGTAGTATTGCAGCCCAGTGCCATTGAAGTAAATGAACTTGAGTTGTAATACCCCACACAACCTACGGACAGCTGTGGAGTTGTTTTTGGAAGAAAGCAGCTATGCTTCTGAATGGATTACTCTTAATTTCTGCACTTCTTGTAGGATTGTATTGTGGACACAGACAGCCGAAGGCCCCTATAGATGGACCAAATGGGGCCCACTTGCTTTCAATGACCTTATCCACCATTGAATCATCATGGTTTCCTAGCTTAAATTTAGATGTTGTGCCAGTCCTTGGTGCCTGATGAGTATAGGGATGCCAGTCCCTGGGGCCCAGTGGGTGCAGAGCCACCTGGCACCCAATTGATAATATTATTCCAGTTTACCATAGTATGGAACACTTTAGGCTAATCACATTAAAGGGTTATTCCAGGATTTTTTTTAATTTGATTATGCTACAGGGGCTGTAAAGTTAGTGTAGTTCATAATATAGTGTCTTTACCTGTGTGTGACGGTTTTCTCACAATTCTTCTATGATTTTCACCCCAATATTTATTTTTAACAGCATACAAAATGACTGTTGTCTCGGATTTTTCCCAGCTTGCAATGTGGCCAAGACCTGACTCCCTAGTCAGCTGATGACAGGGAGCCTGTCTGCTTCAATGGGTGGAAGGATCAATCTGCAACTAATTGTGGTGTCCCGGTACCGTATCCTATCCGGTACCTTCTATTGTGGTCCCCATAGCCAGAGTCCCTAGGACGTCGGGGTCCCAATTGTCTAGTTCACCCCTAGTCACCTCTTATCCAGATAGTAACTATCCAGTAACCATTTGGGATTTATGTCTATAGGATTGTATAAATGTAAATAAATAGTTAATTACCTGGCCATAGCGTAGCAGGACCTGCGGGTCACGTGGTTAGATGAACTCTATGGTATTTCTGCTTGAGGACCTTTGGAGGTCCCTGTGACATAGTCAATCCCATCACACTGTGTAACAGTGAGTGACTGGTGTTCGGACCAATCAGATTAGCCACGCCCCCTGCCCATATAAGGGAGCTGCGGCCATCTTCTCTCTCTTGTTCCTGCGCAGCCAAACAGTAAGGATTGCTCTTGTTCCTGTGCAGCCAAGCTGTAAGCATCTCTCTTGTTCCTGTGCAAGCAAGCAAGAAGCATCTGCGCTGCTGAGATCTGTGAGTCTAGGCCTGAACCTTGTGGCAACGGCCGATAACTTCTAATTACTGAGTGTATCAATCCCCACGCACTCTGTAGGATCACCGGACCTTATCTATCCCCTAAATCCGGATGGATCTGCAATAATTATCCTAAATTCAGAGACTTTAGTCTATTTCAAGGTCCACAACAATTGTCAGTCATTGAGATCTATAGAGACTGTTTGCCTGAGACTGTCATTGTTCATTGGATGTACTGGAAGCACTTAAGTAAAGTTTGTTCAAGTTCAAGTACCTTGTGGACCTTCAGTCATTTTATTACATGCACCTATCGTTTCTGGGAAGGGCGGCGATAGGCCAGAGAATTACCTCCGCATACCAGTCCTCAGCCCTCAGCCTATATGGAAGCGCCCCCACGCTTCGGGCAGGGGTGGTGACACGCCGCTCTGGGGGAGAGCCGGTAATCCATACAGGAGATCACGGGGGCCCCAGCGTTCAGACCCCAGGCGATCTAAAACTTATTCCCTATACTCCTAGGGGATGTTTTTCACCACAAGACATTTTGTTCCGAATGCTTGCATTGGAGCGACGGGGTCGTGATGTCACTACCACGCTAATCGTGGCATCACGCCATCACGCCACGCCGTGGTGTGGCGTGACATCACGGGAGGGGGGCGTGGCTGTGACATCACGACCATGGCCGCCCGCACCAAACATTCTACACTAATGTCAGGTGCTGCACAGAAATTGCGGCGGTCCCCAGTGCCGGGACCCCCGCGATCAGACATCTTATCCCCTTTGGATAGGGGATAAGATGTCTAGGGGTGGAGTACCCCTTTAAGACTGGTGGGGCTGGGATATGTCATCAGGACAACTTGATGACTCCTTGTTCAGGCAGAATGAAAGTGCTGACAGGCTCCCTTTAAAGAATTAGAGCCCTTTACCATCATGGTCCCTATGCAGCTGTACTGTCTTTCCATGTATCATTTCCACCCCTGATTGAACTAAATGGTGGAGTGAAGCTGAGTTGCAGTACCACATCCACCATGTTGGAAAGCCATGCTTTTCTGATTATATACCATCTCTAATATAATAGGTCACTCTTATACCAACACCTGCTCATTACAAATTGAGATGACTAAAATCCATAGCAGATCGCCACACTGCATCATATTGGCTCCAATGGGACCTGCAACAGATAATAGTTCAGAGGGTCAGATAAAACAAAGTACTGGAGTTACAAAAACAGCGCCACCCTTGTCCATAGGTTGTGTCTGCTATTGCATCTCAGCTTAATTAAATGGCGCTGAGCTGCAGTACCACACACAAGCTTTGGACAGCAAATGGCTTTTTCTTTTTTTAGTTAATCATATACAATCTCTTTAAGACTTCATGCATGGCAGGTACAAGACAAAGCGGAGATTAATAAATACTTTTCTCGACTTGTAATAAACTTGGTAATCGGCTACCGGGAGCCCCCACTGGGAGAATCATTCATCTCTTCCCCATTTAATAAACAGTCTAATACTTCAAAATGAAGTGCTCCCTTATAACAATAACTCCCCAACTCTGCATTCGGCGTCCTTTGTGTCTTCTTAAGCCTTTTAGTCCGCATAATCAATTCTCATTTAAACAGTCCATTCTTTCAAGCCGCTGGCTCAAAACCAATTTGTTGCTTTTTTTTTTTTTTTTTTTTTTTCATAAAGTTGGTTTTGGATAAATTATTGGATAAATTATTTCCGACATAAAACTATGAACTCATGGAATATAAGAACATCCCAGTCCTTCCCGCTGGTAGAAGGAATCTTCTAAGACTATCTGCTGCCTCCTGTTGTCTTTCCTCCATCTTCAACTGGAGTCTGACTAAAGAAGTGGACCCCAACCAAACTGAGGGGGACTTGATTTGATTGGATAAGTAAGGGGTGGTATTAAAGGGTTGTTCAGAATAAGAACCATATGGCTTCTGTCTTCCAAGGCAGTGTCCCCTTCTTTCACTGGGTTCTGTGTTGTTTTACTTTTGCTGCAATTCCACTCTCAACCTGTATACAGATATGGCACTGTTTTGGGAGAAAGCAACCATGTTTTTCTCTACTCCATGACTAGTGTTGAGCGGAATAGGCCATATTCGAATTCGCGAATATTCGCGAATATATGGATGAATATTCGTCATATATTCGTGAATATTCGCGTATTCGTAATATTCTCGATTTATTTTCGCATATGCGAACATTCGCGCTTGCGAAAATTAGCATATACCTTAATTAACATGAGCGAAAATTCGCATATGCAAATTTTCGCATATGCGAAAATTCGCACACCGGTCTCACACAGTAGTATTAGAGCCTTCTTTACACCACACAAGCTGGAAGCAGAAAGGAATGATCACTGTGATGTGTACTGTGAAAAAAAAAATTAAGTTAAAAAAACAAAAAAAAAAACGAATATTCGTAATTACGAATATATAGTGCTATATTCGCGAATATTCGCATTGCGAATATTCGCGAGCAACACTATCCATGACCACTCTTTTTTAGTTATTAGTACATGCTTGAATTCCTTTTATTTAAAGTAGCTCCTCCTTAGAGCCCATTCACACGACATAATTTCCTTAGTGGAGAAATCAGGTTAGAGAATGATGGTTTAGGCTGCATTCACACCTCGTTTTTTACATACGGGTGCCGAATCCGGCTGGGGGAGGGGAAATTGGGCACTCCCATACCCCAGCCAGATCAGCCCGTGACTCCATTTACTTTAATGAGCTGACCGAAGTAAAATGGTGAATCCAGTCGGCACAGTTTTGACCCATATCCGGTTTTGGACCGGACCTAAAACCGTTGTATATTACGGTTTTAGGTCTGGTCAGGAAACAGCATACGGGTCAAAACTGACCCGACCGGAGTCACCGTTTGACTCCAGTCGGCTCATTAAAGTAAATGGAGTCATGGGCTGATCCGGCTGGGGTACGGGAGCATCCGGTTTTCCCCTCCCCCAGCCGGATCCGGCACCCGTATGTTAAAAACGAGGTGTGAATGCAGCCTTAGTGGATACACTGTATGGACAAGGGAAACAGTAATGGAATAGGAAAGTATACTATTGTCACCAGTGTCAGGCATATATCCTTTAGTTATAAATGCAAAGTAGCAAAAAGACAGAGCCACCTATTATATCTAAAATAGACAATGCATGATTTAAGTTTCCCATAGAGAAAGGAGGTTAAATTAGATTCTCCTCAGCTCCACATCTGTCCACAGGTTGTATGGGGTATTGCATGTCAGACGTAATTACGGCAGTGGGGCAATGCTGCAGTACAACCCGCAGACAGGTATAGTGCCATTTCTGTAAGAAAGCAGCCCTGTTTTTCTCATCCGTATAACTGTTTAAAGGGATATTCCAAATATATGTTTTATATAATATATGTTACAACCATGATCATAGTATAATGAATATATCTGCAACTTTCTGATATGCCTTATGTTTAAATTTCTTCACCATTCTTAAGATATCTGCTAGCTGTGAGTGAATACAGTGATCCTTCAACTTACAATGGTCTCAGCAGGGGTGTATCTATAGAGGTAGCAGTCACACCAGGGCCCTGGTGTCTAAGGGGGCCCCAAAGCACATCTGCACCATAAGAGACCAGTATTATAATTGGCATATGGGGCCCTGTTGCTGATTTTGTATCGGTGCCCAGAAGCTACAAGCTACGCCTCTGGGTCCCAGGTTACAATATTTTCTAGACCAGACTCAACATACAATGCTACGGACAGTCCAGATCTGCGAAATGTGTCAATGGCTGGAAGAACTGACCAATCGGAATGGGCATTCACTGGTAAAACACCTGTATTTCTAAAGTGCATGCACTGACTGGCTGTCAGTACAGGGAGGTACTACACGTTTTGTACTACTCTTTACCTGTGCCAGGGTTAGCTGCTCCTTTGGACACCAGGTGAGAGCGGCTCCATGTTACTTTTATGGGGCACTATACAGGACCCTGAAGAAGCTCCATAGACAGTGATTTACAGCTTCCAGCAGCTTTTTTTCACTTTTATATGTAAGGACTTGTCAGGACTTGTAATAATTTTTCTATAATCCTTACTTTTTCCTATTGTTGGCTTCAGAACCAATTACCAGGTTTCCATAGAGTTATAGTCTCAACATACAATGGTTTCAATGTAGAATGGTCATCCTGAAACCGATTAATATTGTAACTTGAGGGACCACTGTACATTTTAGCAATGCTGCTGTAAAACAGGCCTGGGAAAGATAATAAACAATAGGGAGGACCATCATAGGCAGATAACACCATATGCATGTGAATAAAGGCCTCTGATACCGGGGTGCCAATAAAACAAAAAAACATAACATTAACAATAAAGATAAATAAGGAAGCGTAAGTTAGAATGTTCCCCTTTTCTGACAGCAAACAGATTTCTTCAAAATGTTAAAGGAGATGTCCGGTGCCCACTTTTTCTTATTTTATCCGTTTCGGGCTGAAAAATAAAAGAAAACAAATTTTCTCTTACCTGCCTAGGCTCCCCCGGTGCTCCGGTACAGGTGTTCGGTCCCCGGGCTGTATTCTTCTTACTTCCTGTTAGCCCGGCACGTAACACGGAGCTTCAACCTATCACCGACCGCAGCGATGTCCCGCCTCGGCCAGTGATAGGCTGAAGCTCCGTGTGACGTGCCGGGCTAACAGGAAGTAAGAAGAATACAGCCCGGGGACCGAACACCTGTACCGGAGCTCCGGGGGAGCGTAGGCAGGCAAGAGAAAGCTTACTTTCTTTTTTTTTGCAGCCCGGAACGGACACAATAAGAAAAGTGAGCACCGGACATGTCCTTTAAGAGTTCAAAATAGTGTATAGTATACCGTCAGAACAGGGTTTTCATCATTCAGCAGCTGGAGAGCCACAGGTACGGGAATGATAATGACATAGCAAACTGTAGCAACCATTGTCAGGCAGATGCTGTAAAAACAAATAAATCATAGGAACAGGTCCTTGAACACTGAACTCTATGAACTAAACAAGGAGATAAATCAGTACCTCGTACCTTTTTGGCAAAAAATTCAGGTTCTGCTTTTTTTTAAAGGAAATTTTGGTATTTAATGTCCCTTTAATACATGAAAACTAGAATGCTCAAGTTTCCATGATGATCAAGGGAACTATTTTCCCAGGTCTGTCATTCAGTTGTGTCCCGTATGTCACTGTGATCTGATGCTTTCCATCTCAGTCGTCCTCCAGCCAGACACAGGTCTGTGATTTGTAGATATAGAGCAGACGCCAGCTGAACCCTGACTAATAGAAAGAGATGTGAGAAATCCGATCTCCAAGATGTATCCTCACTCTTCATCTCCAGTATTCCTTCTATAGCCAAGAGTAACAAAAAATTCAATTTTCTCACAATTCATTCTAGCGGCAAATCCCGTGTTGCAATAATTTGATTTAATTCCAGTTTAAAGTGATGAAATTGCAGCCTTTCCACACTTATCCCACTTGCTTCCTTCACACTTTCATATAGGTGCAATGCCCCCTACCCCCCTTTGGGTTATTATACAATTTCATAAAGTATTCTTTACAATTTGAAAGAAATCATAGACTTTTTTGTCCCATGTTATGTTAAAGAAATACATGCTTGGTTTTACAATGTATATATGTATATAGATCCTACATGAAGTGAAGCTATTACACGTTATGTGGTGGCTCCAGCTATAGGTTTTGCACCAAAGGGGTTAAAATTGGGTAATGTACAGAAACAAACCAAGTGATATACAAGAACATGAATTACTATATGCATGATAGATGTAGAGGAGGCCACATAGGTGGAATATTTTCCTATCTTTTACTGCTCTCCACTAGATAATCTATTATAGTAATGTAACAAGTAGCCTATGTCATCAACATAATAAGGATATTGCATTTTGAGGCTCCAAATTTCCTGGACGTGGTCCCAGACAGCTCATCAGAATGCAGATATAGCAGTTCACATAGTGAAGCCAGATTCCATGACATCACTGCTCCTTACGTCTATATATATATACTTACCCATATAGACAGGCAGGGTCAGTTATAGGAGGTGGTAAACTGGGTAACTGCTCAATAACCAGACCACCCAGGAACAGCATGGGACCGGAACATACAAAAACTTTTACTGCTTTAGACCACCAAGGAATTTACCAATAAACTGATCCCTATATAGTCATTGCATGTCAGTATTAAATGGACACTAAATGGCAGTTTTATTTGGGCAATGAATAGCTTTATTGTGTGTGAATTTTATGGCAGGATTATGTGGGCATTATATAGGAGTATTGTTTTTTATACTGTATGAAGTTATTACATATTGTAATCTATTGTGGACATTATAGGGAACATTACATGGCTGGGTAAAACATTTAAGAAAAAGTGCATATGTATTTGGCATGCTGTTTTACCATAACTGGAAGGACACTATTGTTTTTTAACTTCCATGATGATCTAGGAAGCCTCATTCTGTTCTTCTCCTTTATTCCAGGTGTCGTGGTCATTGCCTTTGTCGTTTGCTGGCTCCCATATCACGTGAGGCGCCTCATGTTTTGCTACGTACCAGAAGAGCTTTGGACAGCGTAAGTAAAACTATATCAATGCTCAAAGAGAATAGCCATATAAATACTTAGACAATACCCTCAGTAAACACCTAACTCAACCTCAGTATCTACACTGAGCTATGACATTGTCAATGTTCTGTAGACTTTGAACAGTTTTCTTCAACCTGCGGGCAGAATTCAACCCCAATCATCCACGGATGGCCTCCACCACAGCTTGAGAGCCACATGTGGCCATATAGACCATGTTGTTTAACAGAGTGTGAAAAATTTAAAATAAGCTCATCCTCTTAGCTTCAAACCATATATCCGCAATGAAATCAGGGGAGGAGGAGGCCCTTGGATAAACTTTGGGGGGCCCACTTTTCACCAGTGGAGTTCAGGCCCTTTGTGAAAACCAAATAAAGAAGAGGTGGACGAGCATGCATATGACATCTATGTGAGCCGTAGAGGCAACTTTGGACATCAAAAGAGTGAGCCATATGCAGGAGCCTTCGGATGGGAAGGTTTGCTGAAAAGCCATTGGAGAACGATGTTTTCCTGGGAGGTTGGGCTTTCAAAGGCGAGCATTTACATTTTTTCCATTTCTGTATGAGATTTCTCTCACTCACTTTCTCTAGAACTGAAAGTGGCTCAGAGCTTCAGCTCCCTCCAGTGCACCAGCTGCTAACTGAATTATTGATCAGGCTATGCGGTGCTGGTGTTAGTGGTATCCAAACTTGGAATATCCAGCTGTTGCAAAAACTCCCAACATGCCCTGACAACCTCAACCTATAGACACCCTACAGTTATGAACCACCAAGCCCAATAACTTCTATGAATTCTGCCCATTACCATTGGCAAAGACCAAATGGAAGGTCAAATATTGAAAACTATAAGGTGCAACTCAAAGCAGCAGCCAAAGCTAGGCTCTGTCCTCTCCATATGACTAATGTTTATTAAATCCACTTAAAAGAACAATGACTAAGAACTGGCAGCACTGTCAGTAGATGCCCATTTCCCAGTACACAGTGCACACTTGTTACTGGGTTATTAGCATTGATGACGGGTGAGCAATGACCCAGCAGTCAACACCATATCGAAACCAGTTGTACACATGCCAAATATCCACTTAAATATTTAATTTGCTTACATTCATATTGGAATTCCTGAATTTTTTATCCCTTTATTACAGGAAGATTACATGATCATGAGTTCTAAGTGCTCAGAGATTTGGAAGAAAGTAACAATAGTACTGTAACTCAGCAAAGTAGCAACTAAAGGAGGCTGTAATAAAGCTGCATGTCCATACTTAATCCAAAACCTGTGTGGCTCCACTGAACAAACTTTAACTCACTGCAGGACATAGGGATTTTTAGGTATATGGACAGTTGGAAAGGGATACAACAGGTCCAGTCTGAATGAGGCATTAGACTATATTGTAGAGAATACAATACAACTTGAGGCATGCAATACTGTCACACAGCCTGTAGCGGTCACTGGCTGGCAGGCAGGATGGAAGAAATTAGTCTGGGCATGAAGGGTGGGTGGCAGAGGCCCACAAGGTCCACCGGGACATGGTTCTGTCCCAACAGAAAAACTTTGAGCATGAGTCCACCATGCCCTATAGATTGTAGATTTGTTGGTAATTGTGGTGGGATCTATCAGTAGTAGTATAAGCAATAACCATGTTTTTTGTTGTCCACAGTGAACTTCACGACTTCTACCACTACTTCTACATGCTCACCAATGTCCTTTTCTATGTGAGCTCCACCATCAACCCAATACTCTACAACTTGGTGTCTGCAAACTTTCGACAGATATTTGTTTCCACCCTCAGTTTTTTATGCCCACCATGGAGAAGAAAGAAAAAGCACCCTGGTTTTACCAGGAAATACAACAGCATCTCAAGCACCAACCACACATTCTCCACCCAGATCACCAGGGAGACTCCATACTGAAGACAAAGGAAAGACGTCATCCAGAACTTCCATAACTTTGCCTCATAAGATCTTCTTCAAGTCTGTGGTTCTCATTATTGAGAGTGTCTGGTGCATTAGTTGCCGAAACATAAACCTTTCTCATTTCTCTTCAAATTATACATTTAATCCTTTGCACAAAACTGCAGCCTGCAGAAGCCATGATGTCCCGACAGTCCTCCACTGACCCGTGGATGCATGAAATATAAATATAAGACACTTAACAGTGATTTTTAAGACAAATATTGCACTGGTCATTATGAAGATGGTGGATGTTCTATTCTTATTATATATTGTTGTTTACATTGAGTTGGGGTTATCGCATATGAAAAGATGCTCTAAACAGAGCTTTCCCACAAGACAGAGACTATTGACTTTCTTCTCATGTTTGTTCATTTTATAACTATTCAAGATGGTTGGAACTATGATACAGATACAGTAATTGTATTTTACCATTGATATTGGTGACAACCAATATGGCTGCCATTTCAGCTTCCAAAAGGGTTACCTTACAGTTTTTCAAGTCTCCCAAAGGGGAAGGGGGTTGGTGTAGTATTAAATGCTTACCATGTAACACATGAGCATAAGTCAGGGTCCTGGGACCCATTGACAAGCCCCCAACAATGACATGCCAGTAAAAGTCCAGATTTTTTCACAGGGACAAAGAGGCCTTTAACCCCTCAGACAGGGCTTTGGTACGACTGCAACCTTGAAACCTCTTCTATATACACCCATGATGAGCCAGCTAGTAGCTCTGGCTTAGATTATCCTGAGCAGGGCCTTTTATTTAAGTCCATATGCCAGAATAGCGCATAAGGGTTCTCTTAAACCTCTTTCACTAAGCATTGTTGGCTCTAGAAAAGCTTATTGTCAATTATATTGGGGCTGGATTAGGGTTGGCACCTTCCCTGGAACTTTATGTAGTCCCAGCAATGATATGGTGATATTTAGTAGTGTTGAACTTTTTGACATGTTCCATATTGAGCCAGGGATGTTTAGGAGGGGGGGGGGGGGGGGCTGATAACAATTTTTTTTGTTGTTTTATTCAGTAGCCCAAAGGTTTCAAAATGTTTTTATTTTTTTTCATGTGCCAAACAATTCAGGGTGAAGGTGGGAGGTGAATACATTTTTTGTGTATTATTTGACAAAACTTTTTAGAATGTGCCATATCGACCCAGGAATGGAGGAGGAGAGAGGAGATAGGGAGAAAAAGATACACAGAGTGCGCTCCTAGTGAAGACCGCTTTGGTGGAAGGCAAAAAATGAGTAATATAGGGTCCATACCCTTAGGTGTTGCGCTAAGGTCACAACACCTACAGTGGCTTGTGGAAGCAAATTTGCAGGATGGCCGCCAAGGGGAACTCCTGGAGATGACGTCAGTCGGTCTGGTGTGGATACATGGCAGTATAAAGTGGAAAAGCCACTGGTCCCGCTGATTAAGATATGTATCCTTTTTGCTAAGAAATAAAGTATACATATCTTAATCAGCGGGACCAGCGCCTTTATTCCAGGGGAACACTTTTCCACTTTCTACTGCCATGGAGGAGGAGAGGGGAATTGTTTGTACATTATTTATGAAGCTTTTATGTTGTAGTTGAGTGTAGTGAAGTAAACCAAAAAGGACTGTGTGTTTCTAAACCTGAGAAAGCCGCAGGCAAAGATGTTCTGTCAGTAACACACGGACAGATGGTGATAGGGATCTGCTGTATTTGCCGTACCAAACCATCCATTACAGTGAATGTCAAGACTTCATAAATAACAGCTGACGGAGTAAGAGAGGGACCGCTGATCTGCACCCTCCTGCATCCACTCTGCAAATACTAGCGGAAAAATCCATTTTGATACAGTAAACAGCAAGCATAAGAGCAGAAGGACAAGAACACAAATAGTTTTGGGGGAGGGGGTGTACCAAGGCAAATATCAGTGTAAGGTATCCTTTATTATTGCATATTGTAAGTGGTGATGATAATCTCATGCTTTATGACAGCGACCTCCCACCTGTGGCTCCCACACTGTTGCAAAACTACAACTCCCAACATGGGGAACAGATCCAGCCTCATGTTCGACCTGTGCAAGCCACTTAGCTAGAGCATTTAAGTGAACACAGGAAACGCAGCTTTAGGGAAAGGTCACATTAGGGTAAGGATGTACAGTTTGCAGTATGTGGATCTGCACGAGTATTAGCTCCATCGTCAATCAGTGGGGATAACTCTGCTTTTCTACGCGAAATCTGTAGCAATATGAAGCATGCTACTTTTTTTTGTAGTTGATTGACTGCAATACTTAAGCCCCACCCCTGAGGAGCCTGGGAATGCCCATAAAATGGCTATGCTTGGGAATTTTATAAACACCATTTTATCACCCAGGCAACATGATTGTCCCAGCAAAGTTGGGAGAGATAGCAATCATGTATGCTTCCCTCCTGACCAAACAAAAAGGCAATTGTATGACAAATGAGGGGGGGGGGGGGGGGGAGTATGCATGAGTTCTGCCACGCCACCTAAGGTTAGCCCTGCCTAGTTGTAGTTTTGCAAAAGATTGCCTAAAGGTTAGAGGCCAGTGCTTTTTGGTATGTCTACCTACCTCCTGCTTTAACCAGCATGTACCCTTCATGTGAATATTGAAAGAAGTGGCATAAGCTTAAAGTTGGCTGGAAAGATGAGATATTTTTATTTTTAACCCCCCCACCCCAGTTACCCCTGACTTATAGTGTAACACCAATGCCATTTGCTGTTAACAGTTGTGAAAGATAAGCTTAAAGTGTAATTCCAGACAAAGATATAAAACTCCTACTACAGTGAGAAGTGTAACATCAGTTTCATTCATGTCACTGGGGCCAGTAATATAGTAGTCATGTTCTTGTCACTAGGGGGGCAATATTATAGTATTTTATCCTTGTTTGTAGGGGGCAGTATTCTTGGGATTATATTCTTGTACATAGGAGACAGTATTATAGTAGTTATATTCGTGTGTGTGTGTGTATATATACATTCAGTATTACAGTAGGTATATTGTTGTACATAGAGAGCAGTATTATATTAGTTATATTTTGTATATAGGTGCAGTATTATACTATTTTTATTCTTGTACATAGGGGGTAGTATTATATTAGTTATATTCTTGTACATAAGGGCACTATTATAGTAGTTATACAGTATTCTAGCAGAGAGCAGGTAGTATTATATTGTAGATATGTTTTGTACATAGGGAGAAATATTATAGTAGTTATATTCCTGTACATGGAGGCAGTATTATAGTAGTTATATTCTTGTACACAGGGGCAGTATTATAATAGTTATATTCTTGTACATAGGGGGGCAGTATTATAGTAGTTATATTCTTGTACACAGGGGCAGTATTATAGTAGTTATATTCTTGTACATAGGGGGGCAGTATTATAGTAGTTATATTCTTGCGCACAGGAGGCAGTATTATATTATTTTATACTTGCTTAAGGGGTAAAGGAATGACATTGACACTTAAACACAAATTTAACATAAAAAGGGGGGGGAAAAATCACTGATAATCTCTGGAATTGCACTTTAAGCATTTTCCCAAACGATGATTATTATATTTCATTTGATATTGGGATATTAATAACATACGTATCAGTTTAAGCTATGGTAAGATTTTTGTTTCAGGCCTATTTGGGGTTATTCCTTTTTTTTTTTTACATCTTCATTTAGCTGTGGAATTGAGAAGACTCACATTGGGAATGGATGGAGAAGAGCCTAAAATAATGAGTTGTGGTGTCTGGTAAACTTGTCATTACAAGGAGCGAGCGATTTAACCAATACAGATTTGTCTTGACTACTGATTTCCATAGTGGTTATCTGGGCCTGGCGCTCTCTGGTTATGCCTCCACTGTACAGATCCAACCCTGTAATCATATGATATTTATATATATATATATAGTTGTGATCCTCCGTGTTCTATTGTCTGTGACTTTTGCTTGCATTTTAATACTTGCACTTTATTCTTTTACCTGTCCTCTTATTTATGTCAGAACCGGTTAGTCTTGCTGTTGTTAAATATGTATGTTCAGCGTCCTGTCTAATAAACGGGAGATGTTTGTAAAGGAACTTACTTGAAGGAGAGATTTTTCGTGAAGAATAAATCTTTTGCTAAATGTGTGCATCCTGCTGTGAAACTTCCATATGTACGCTACCGTGAAGTGTAGACACATTGATCTCCCCATTCAGTGAGCTTATACCTGCAGCGGTGAACGGTGAAAGGCTTTAGTAGTGAGAGAGAATACATTTTGTATACATTACACTACAACATGACAATAATAGAAATCTGTTCTCATTTATACATAGAACACTACAACCCCCAAGATGATCACAGTACTTTTTTTTATTTCTTCTATATAGAAGCCTACGCCTACCATGATGCAGCTCCTGTACAGGAAGGCTACAACCCCCAACATGACCATAATACAGTTGTACTACATTCTGTGCAGAGAACACTACAATCCTTAAAGGGGTATTCCAGGAAAAAATATTTTTTATATATATCAACTGGCTCCAGAAAGTTAAACAGATTTGTAAATTACACCTATTAAAAAAAAATCTTAATCCTTCCAATAATTATCAGCTGCTGAAGTTGAGTTTTTCTTTTCTGTCTGGCAACAGTGCTCTCTGCTGACATCTCTGCTTGTTTTGGGTACTGCATAGAGTAGAAGAGGTTTGCTATGGGGATTTGCTTCTACTCTGGACAGTTCCCGAGACACGTGTCATCAGAGAGCACTTAGACAGAAAAGAACAACTCAACTTCTGCAGCTCTTAAGTACTGAAAGGATTAAGAATTGTTGATAGAAGTCATTTACAAATCTGTTTAACTTTCTGATGCAAGATGATATATAAAAAAAAAGTTTTTTCCTGCATAACCCCTTTAACATTACCAAGCACTGCACATGACTATAATAAAATATTACCGTATTTTCCGGCATATAAGACAACTTTTTAACCACGTAAAATGTTCTCAAAAGTCGGGGTTATCTTATACGCCGGGTGTCGTCTTATACGCCGGGTGCTGCATTCAGCCGGGACACCCGGGGTATGGATTATCAATACCCCGGGCATCCCAGCCGAGATTAATTTCCCCCGTCACATTCGGAACATCCCTGTGTCCCGAAAGATCTTTTCGGGACACAAGGATGTCCCAGTTATCTTTCTGCGGCCCCATGTTATCTTTAAAAACGCAGGGGCTGCCAGGAGGTAGCGCAAGCAGGGACGTCAATGACGTCCCGTGCGCGTGCCCATAGCAACAGCAGAGCGGAGAGGTGCAGTGAGGATGCGCGGGCATGGTAAGTTACCAGCACGTCATCTTCGGTGCTCCGACCACCGCTCCTCCGATCTGGGGACCTACTGCTATGGCCTATAAGCCATAGCAGTAGATCGTGACCCTGGATCGGTGGTCGGAGCATTAAAGTGGGGCATTACACAGGAATCCAGCTTCCAGCCATACACTGTATATGGCTGAAGGATGTATGTCTGTGGAGTCCATTGCCTACCTAATGTGGGGAAACTAGAACCTAATGTGAGGGAAACTATACTGCCAACCTAATGTGGGGGAACTGTACTGCCAACCTAATGTGGGGGAGCTCCAACCTAATGTGGGGGAACTATACTGCCAACCTAATGTGGGGGAACTACAGCCTAATGTGGGGGAACTATACTGCCAACCTAATGTGAGAGAACTATACTGTGAACCTAATGTGGGGAAACTACAACCTAATGTGGGGGAACTATAATGCCAACCTAATGTGGAGGAACTACAACCTGATGTGGGGGAACTATACTGCCAACCTAATGTGGGGGACAGGGCCGGCCTTAGGTGTTCAGGCGCCCTGTGCGTGCTAACCTTGTGCCCCCCCATAAACGTACACAAAGAGGAAAACAAATCTTTGCGACAAATATTGTTTTTAATATCTAATGAGTCCCCTGCCCGCTTAATCAGTCCCATGTACCCCTTCACCAGTTCCCTGCCTCCCTAATCAGATGCAGTATAGTTCCCCCACATTAGGTGCAGTATAGCTCTCCACATTAGGTGCAGTATAGTTCCCCACATTAGGTGCAGTATAGTTCCCCACATTAGGTGCAGTATAGTTCCCCACGTTAGGTGCAGTAAAGTTCCCCACATTAGGTGCAGTATAGTCCCCCACATTAGGTGCAGTATACAGTAGTTCCCCACATTAGGTGCAGTATAGTTCCACACATTAGGTGCAGTATAGTTCCCCACATTAGGTGCAGTATAGTCCCCCACATTTGGTGCAGTATACAGTAGTTCCCCCACATTAGGTGCAGTATAGTTTCCCCACATTAGGTGCAGTATAGTTCCCCCACATTAGGTGCAGTACAGTTCCCCACATTAGGTGCAGTATAGTTCTCCACATTAGGTGCAGTATAGTTCCCCCACATTAGGTGCAGTATAGTTCCCCCACATTAGGTGCAGTATAGTCCCCCACATTTGGTGCAGTATACAGTAGTTCCTCCACATTAGGTGCAGTATAGTTTCCCCACATTAGGTGCAGTATAGTTCCCCCACATTAGGTGCAGTACAGTTCCCCACATTACGTGCAGTATAGTTCTCCACATTAGGTGCAGTATAGTTCCCCCACATTAGGTACAGTATAGTTCCTCCACATTAGGTGCAGTATAGTTCCCCACATTAGGTGCAGTACAGTTCCCCACATTAGGTGCAGTATAGTTCCGCCACATTAGGTGCAGTATGGTTCCCCCACATTAGGTGCAGTATAGTTCCCCCACATTAGGTGCAGTATAGTTCCCCCACATTAGGTGCAGTATAGTTCCCCCACATTAGGTGCAGTATAGTTCCCCCACATTAGGTGCAGTATAGTTCCCCCACATTAGGTGCAGTACAGTTCCCCCACATTAGGTGCAGTACAGTTCTCCACATTAGGTTGGCAGTATAGTTCCCCACATTAGGTAGAAGCAGGTTCCCCACATTAGGTAGTAGAAGGTTCCCCACATTAGGTAGAAGCAGGTTCCCCACATTAGGTAGTAGCAGGTTCCCCACATTAGGTAGTAGCAGGTTCCCCCCCCCCCTGACTCACACACACACACACAGAGACAGACAGACACACACACACAGACAGACACCCACACATGCACGCATACACATACACAGACACCCACACCCACCCACACAGACAGACACCCACACACACACAGACAGACACCCACACATGCACACACACACACATAGACACAGTTACCTGTCCTGCGCTGCGCTTCTCTCCGGCGTCGGCCTGACGAGTGACGTCACTGACGTCCTCCTGTGTGGGCCTCTTCAGACTCCAAAGACGCGGACGCGGCCAGCCAACCAAAGACGCGGAGGAGGGCGGGGTAAGTGAAACCTCCCTGTGTAATGAAGAAAACTGTGACCTGAAGTGGAACGTGACCCTCCGCATAGGGACACAGTTGAGGGAGGGTAGTGGGAATGGAGTGAGAGGGAGCGGCCTGCAAAGCAGAAAACTGTGTCCCTGTGCAGAGGGTCACATTCCACTACAGGGCACAGTTTTCTTCATTACACCGGCATTTAGCGCTGCTTGCCCGAAGCAGCGCTAAATGTCTGAAGAAGTTACCTGCCCGGCGCCCGGACTGCACTTCGGGCAATAGAAATTACATATACCTGATGCGAGCTGTGTCGGCCGCCCGGCGCCCCTGTTGCTATGGCGCCCTGTGCGGCCGCACAGCTCGCACACCCCTAAGGCCGGCCCTGGTGGGAGAACTATGCTGACAACCTTAAGTGGGAGAACTATGCTGACAACCTAATGTGGGGGAACTATGCTGACAATCTAATGTGGGAGAACTATGCTGACAACCTAGTGTGGGGGAACAATGGTAAGGTAGGGTAAGGTATCATGGTAGAGGGGTAGTCTTCTATGGCGAGTATATCCCAAACTCTATATTTTAACTGTAAAAGTTGGGGGTCGTCTTATACACCCAGTCGTCTTATACGCCGGAAAATACGGTATTTTATTTTATATAGAACATTACGCCTAACATGATCCAACCACTGCATATGGCCATAATATAATTCTATTACACTGTACACATAGAGCACTTCAACCCCTAGCATAACATTGTCCATTGTGTATGTTCTACAATCATAAAGATTTCAGCCATCCATTACTATACAATTCTTCATGAAAGGGTTGTATAATTCTTGTCATATTTAGGCCCCTCTTAGATAAGCTTTATTTTGGGTCTAGGTGCTGGGAGCCCTTTATCCCTCTAAGGTCCAGGCCATCCATGGTTTCATATGGATAATCATAAAGTCCTCTAACCTCAATTTAGATGTAGCTAGTATGGTTCCTTCATCTAGATCTTATCCTATTACCTCACCACTAGTCTTTTCCTTTTGTGAAAGGTGACATTGGTTACTCAAAGGTATATACTATATACCACAAAGGGCTATAAGAAGATAAGGCCAAGCACTATGAATCTTAACATAACTCTCTCTTCTCTCTCCTACAAAAAACAAGGGTGGTGAGAAGTAAACAAGTTCTAGGACCTTCTAACCCAGGGTAGTGGGGTGTGATGAACAGTACCAGCTGGCTGCTCCATAGGCCTATGTGCACATATAGTTATCCATACCATATTAGGGGTGCTCTTGGGACTATGTGCTCCCCCACTGTTGGTACTGGTTGTTTATTCTTTCCCACTCACCGCCTCCATTCTTTTTAGAAGAAAAAGGCTTGTCGTGTAAAGATTCAGGGCTTTAAATAGAGAATAAATCATTTGGAAGAACATCACCTGATACAGTAAGAGTTAAGAAATCTGCATCAGTTCACACTTGAGGTTGGTATCCTGGGCAACTAAAGATATGTTCCTGTTGTGCAAGACGTGGGCTGCCTGCTCGCATGTATATGTATTTACACTGCAATGCAGATCCTCAGCCGCACAATGGATGGTTATCACTGACAACTGACTGCCACACCAAAAACTCACCAGATCCTGCTCAATGGTCAGTCCAATGCAAGAATTACAATATGACATGGACAATGAGGTTTTAGATACTTGAAAATAGCCTGTTGCTATCTGCATAGATCGATATTGTGGTGGCCCAGGACAGGAGCTGTTACCCCGTGCCCTTGCTGCCCTGTCAGGCAGCCTCCACACAGTGTCCCCTGGGCCCCCCCTTCATCTGTTCTACTGTAATTTTATATTATCCCCTATGTTATGTATATAAGAATGTTGTATCTTTAAGAAAGGTTAACATGTGATCATCAGTTGTCATGTGAGTTGTCATGTGATTGTTACCCAGGAGGTATCAGTGACCAGGTGACTTAAGGGTGACCAATGGGACCCCACCAGAGTCTCCCCCATAAAAGCCCTGGGAGGAGTCTCTTCTCTCTCTTAGTTCCTGAGTCTTTGCTGAGGTGCAGTCGAGCCTAAGAGTCTGGAGTCATAGGAGCCTCAAGTCAAGTCTGCAGCCACAAGCTACAAGTCTACAAGTAAGCTAAAGTCACAGCTTAGTCTGTCTCCAGTCAAGTCAAGTCAGTCACTGTCATCTATTGTCAAGTCAACGTGACCTGTACTAAATTGTCCAAAACCACTGCAAGTCTCAGCAAGCCCTACACTGTATAGACTGTACCATCTGTCACTCAGTAAAGCTACCGTTGTCCGAAACTTGGCGCTGGAGTAATTATTGCCCCCGTGCCTAGCCCAGGATCCAGCGGTATACCTTCGGGTGGTATTGAGGATAAACCACGCCCTGGTGTCACGAATACAAGGGTCTAATGCCATCTGCCTCTAGGGTAATTCCATCTGCCCTGCATCTCATACCCCAAACCACTATATTAATAAAGCAGACTAGATAGCTCAAAAAGAGCTGTCTGTCCCAGTGAGCTGCATACACATTACACCTCACAATAGCCATACATCATAACCTGGTGCAATATCTGAATCCTCAGCATGCCCATTATATCTACAAGAAGAATGCAGTGGGGGTAATCTTAAAGGGGTTGTCCAGGATTGAAAAAAACAAGGCTGTTTTTTTTTCTTTTCTTGCCAGGAACAGCATCACACTTGTCATGTTTGGTTGTGTCTGGTATTGCAGCTCATTTATATTGAACTGAATAGGAGCAAACTGCAGCTCATCTATATTGTAAGTGAGTTGCAATACCACACACAATCTGTGGCTAGGTGTAGCACTTCGTCGAAGAAAGAAGCCATGTTTTTTTTTTTAACCCACAATACCCCTACACACAATCCTCTGATGGGTCTACCATGAAGGTTGGAACAGAGTTTAGCAGAACATTTACACAACATCCTCCAACCGTCATGAGAAGGTGGACAATATCAGCAATATATACAGATCAGGGCCATGACACCACTAACATTTTATACAGGCCTGGTCCCTTACTTGGCCTGGATCTTATAGGACGTATCTCAGGGATTTGCTCCCTTTCTAAACAATCTCAAAGACAATTTGTATTTACCGGATGATCTCTGTGACTTTCTTTTCTTGGGGTTCTAACTTCTAATATCCAGGAGGCCACATCTGGAGTAGATCTTCTGTTCCTTCAAACCAGGTTGACAGGGTGACTTAACATCTTTAGGATCTCCATGAGAAACTCAACACTGAAGCCTTGGAGTGAGAGGAAAAATTTGCATCAGGGAAGGGCTGTAGCCATTTTCTTACAAGATTGATGGGATAATACATTTAGACAACCGATTGTCCACAATGATCCATTGAATACCCAAATGCAAAATCAAGGATCTCACACTTTATCCTCTACGTCCTGCAAATTTGGGGCCAAATATACCATTTGCACCATTACATTCATTTTCAGGTAACTTTTTATTTTATTTACACAGATACTATGACTTTTTTTTTTTTTTAACAGATACCATTGTGGGTCATCTTCTGAAGCAAAGCCAAATCGGTGGTGTAAATCTAATATAATATAGTTGCTTTGTGATTTTTTTACAGTTTTCCAGCTAAAAGAATGGGTATTTGGTCACTGTCCCTTTAATTAATGCTTTTACATTTGTAAACTTGTAGTCCGCTGCAGGCATCCTCCATTGTATGCATTTTTATGCTGGGGATCGCCCTTAGCAACGGACTACAAGGGCAGAATCTGCTCCCCCAGTATATATGCACAACTGCATTTGGGGTTGAGCACCTCCAGCCATTTGAGACCACGTTGTTGTTTAAAAATTAATGCTTTTACAGCAATTTTACTGAATTTAGTGGTAGTCCAGCGGTGGTCCAGGGAACTGAACTCATCAGACTCTTATCCCCTAACCCAGTGGTTCTTAACCTAACCTGGGTTCGATCGAACCCCAGGGGTTCGGTGAGTCAGTCCCGGGGGTTCGAAGGGGGTGGTCGCATCAGGACAGGCAAACCAAGCAATTGCTTTGGACCCCGAGCTGGCCCGGGGCCCCAAGCAGAGCCGGTGTTTGCCCGTCCTGTAGCGACAGGGCAATTCCCCCCATCACTATTAACGCCCCGCGTTAAGTTTAAAAATGCAGGGCCGCCGGGACATAGCGCACGCCGGGACGTCACTGACGTCTCGTGCGTGTGCCCATGGAAACGAAGGCGCCGAGGACCGGAGTATAGAGAAGGAGGAAGACGCGCACTGGCCAGCTTGGTAAGTGACCAGCGGCACGTCATCTTCGGTGCTCCGACCACCGGTCCCGAGACCTACTGCTATAGCCAGAGCAGTGGTCGGAGCACTGAAGTGGGCAGTACACAGGCATACAGCCTCCAGCCATACACTGTATATGGCTGGAGGTTGTACGTCTGTGGGGGAACACTGCCTACATCAGTGGTCTTCAACCTGTGGACCTCCAGATGTTGCAAAACTACAACTCCCAGCATGCCCGGACAGCCGTTGGCTGTCCGGGCATGCTGGGAGTTGTGGTTTTGCAACATCTGGTGGTCCACAGGTTGAAGACCACTGGCCTACATAATGTGGGGGAACACTGCCTGCCTAATGTGGGGGAACACTGCCTGCCTAATGTGGGGGAACACTGCCTGCCTAATGTGGGGGAACACTGCCTGCCTAATGTGGGGGAACTCTGCCTGCCTAATGTGGGGGAACACTGGCTGCCTAATGTGGGGGAACACTGGCTGCCTAATGTGGGGGAACACTGCCTGACAAATGTGGCGGAACTCTGCCTGCCTAATGTGGGGGAACTCTGCCTGCCTAATGTGGGGGAACTCTGTCTGCCTAATGTGGTGAAACTCTGTCTGCCTAATGTGGGGGAACACTGCCTGCCTAATGTGGGGGAACTCTGCCTAATGTGGGGGAACTCTGTCTGCCTAATGTGGGGGAACACAGAATGCCTAATGTGGGGGAACACTGCCTGCCTAATGTGGGAGAACTCTGTCTGCCTAATGTGGGGGAACACTGCCTGCCTAATGTGGGGGAACACTGCCTGCCTAATGTGGGGGAACACTGCCTGTGCCTAATGTGGGGGAACACTGCCTGCGCCTATTGTGTGGGGGAACACTGCCTGCGCCTAATGTGTGGGGGAACACTGCCTGCGCCTAATGTGTGGGGGAACACTGCCTGCGCCTAATGTGTGGGGGAACACTGCCTGCACCTAATGTGTTTTAATGGTTTTGTTCTTTAATGGTTTTGTTCATTTTGTGCACCTATGTATAAATATATACTTAAATATATACCTCCAATGTTTTGAATTTGAAAAAATCATATTTTATTTTTCCAATTAAGAGGGGTTCGGTGAATGCGCATATGAAACTGCTGGGTTCAGTACCTCCAACAAGGTTAAGAACCACTGATCTAACCATAAGATAAGGGATAAATGTCTGATCACAGGGGTCACAGTGCTGGGACCCCCTGCGATCTCCTGCACGGGACCCCTGCTACTTACACCTCCTAGGCACATTCTAGTCCCCACCTTCCTGGACAAACACAAGTAATGGCCTGCTCAGCCAATCACCAGCTGTGGGGGACATTGCTATGGCCAGTGATTGGCCCGTCACTTGCGTTCTTCCAGAAAGGTGGGGGCCGCTCTTCTCAGAGGACGTGTAAGCAGCAATGCCCCCTACAGGAGATCGTGAAGGGTTTTCAGACCTGTGACCTGGGATCCCTGTGATCAGACACGTATCCCCTATCCTGTGGAAATGGGGTAAGGGTCTAAAAAGTTCACAAGTTCTTAGTCCAAAATTACTGAAACTCCCTCAGAAGTGGTCCTGCGACATAATACATGAAAGGACATTTCCAGGGAAGTCTTACTGTTGTGGTAGAAAAGCAGCACTAATTCCAACAGTAGGTCAATCCAAAAAATTGTGTATTCAGAAAGGGGCCTTGTCAGTTTTTGCCTATCTAACAACGATAACATTCTTACTCTTGGAGACAGGAGATTTGTAGAACGATGTTCTCACAGCATGGACAGGAACAGTGACTAGTGTTGGGCACGAATATTCGCATTTCGAATTTTTATCACGAATATCGCAAATTCACAAATATATTCGCTATATATTCGAAATTACGAATATTCACTTTTTTCCGCATATTCCTTCTTTTCACTTGTGAGACAATTAGAATGATACAAATACACTTGTCAGAGGTTATCAACAATATCCCTAGCAACCAATAGTAAAGTTGCCCACCACCTCACTGTTTTCTTCCTTGAATACGCGAATATGCGAATATAACGAATACGCAAAATTCGCGAACATAGGATGAATATTCATCTATATATTCACGAAATATCAGGAATTCGAATATGGCCAATGCCGCTCATCATTAACAGTGACTTGATTGTTGACAGATTGTACCTAGGATGAAGATGTGGCCTAGTTGAAGGTATGCCTAGCAATAGCACGGCTAGGGAATGTACACTTGGCTGACGGGATATCTTAGCAAGTAAAGGACTAGGAGATGTTACTTTGGCCAAGGCCAAGCCTAGATTACTGACTGACAGGTTTAGGACCGTCTCATCATCATGGGACATACTAGGGACTTCTGCAACCACTGACTAGGAGGATCATGTGACCAAAAAACTATTCTTCTTCGTACAGTAAATGTTAACCCTTTTACATTTTGTGGAACTTCAATAAACAAGGTGCAATGCAGATGACTACATTTGTACAAACTGTTTACTCTGACAACTTTTTGCCCCGGTCTGCAAGAGTTGTCCCAGCAGCCCACTTTGGCTGCATTGCAAAAACCTTACAGTACACGTTTTTTTTTTTTTTTGGGACGCTACCCACTGTAATGGAAAGTGCAGACTGCAATGCTTTTTTGTACAGTAAAAAAAAAACACCTACGGCGTGTGGCGTGATGTCACAACATCAATGGAGGGGGCATGGTGTGACATCATGGACACAGAAGCCCCAATCTTCCGCGTTCAGTGCGTCACTGGTGCCAGCACAGAAATCACGACAGGTCCAAGCGGCCAGACCCCCTGGGATCAGACATCTTATCTCCTATCCATTGGATGGGGATAAATTGGATAAGATGTTTAGGGGCGGAGTACCCCTTTAATGCAATTCCAAGCGTATCACTCAGGAAATCACTGGCCGCCGATTAGACCAAATGTATAGGGGTAATCTGCAACCATGATAGGAAGTATCATATGTTTCAGAAATTCAAAGCGACTCTCCGAATATTTGTCACACATTGCACAGTGTATTTTTCGTCTTGTCAAAAATATGCTGTGTGAGCAAGAGGCTAAGAGTACAATCAGATGTCGCAGTTGTGTTGCGGTTTGTCGCCACAACTATTGCCAAAGTACCGTATTTTTCGCTGTATAAGACGCACTTTTTCTTCCCCAAAACTGGGGGAAAAGTTGGTGCGTCTTATACGGCGAATACACCTTAAAACCCTGTCATATCGTGGCGATCCCTGCGGCCATCAACGGCCGGGACCCGCGGCTAATACAGGACATCACCGATCGCGGTGATGCCCTGTATTAACCCTTCAGAAGCGGCGATCAAACCTGACGCCGCGTCTGAAGCGAAAGGGACACTAACCCGGCTGCAACGGGAGGGACCTTACCTGCCTCCTCTGTGTCTGCTCCATCCCGGGATCCCCTGCATGGCCGGCACTCTCCTTTGTCGTCATCGCGCACGCCGTCTTATGATCCAATAGGAGCGGCGGGCGTAGTGGCGTGCGTAGCGACGTGATGGCGGCAACAGAGAGCGAGGGTACTGGGCAGCAGAGACGTTCCGGAGCGACGGGGACACCCCGGGGATGCGGCGACAGCGATGGAGGGCGACATCCAGGGCAGCGGTGATGAGCGGTGACGGGTCCAGACCGGCAGGGACACGTGAGTATTACCTCCTATACCAGTGGTCTTCAACCTGCGGACCTCCAGATGTTACAAAACTACAATTCCTGGAATGCCCGGACAGCCAACGGCTGTCCCGGCATGCTGGGAGTTGTAGTTTTGCAACATCTGGATGTCCGTTGGTTGAAGATCACTGTCCTATACTTTACATTGTATTCTAGATTTTCCTCCTTTAAAATTGGGTGCGTCTTATATGCCGGAGCATTCTATATGGCGAAAAATACGGTATTCACACCAACAACCTTCTGCAACTCTTCTCTATTACAGCTGCAGTCTTGTTTTCCGTTCCAGCTTTGCTAAATCTACACATTTATCATGCAAATCTGAAAAAATGAGAAGTAAAATGAATCTCATCCGTTTGTTTCGGTACTTAGCACAGTCTGCTGGATGCATTATACTAATGGAATATTTCCAGAATGTTATTTGCAAATGAAAATATGTTGTTGAGGAAGCAGAATCTGGTCAGATACTTAGTTCTATTACTGAGAGTGCACCCCCCCCCCCCCCCCCAAACCTTGTGAACTCCACAGGGAAGCCCCATCTCCTGCAATATTTAGTCTATTTTCTTGGGTTAGCCATCAGCCAAACTTTCCAAATGGCCAGCCTTGGACAATGCTTACAGGCTAGAAGGATTCCTTGGCAATATACTGATCACAAAGTGTCCTCCAGCTGGAAGCCCCAGTGATCTACTGTAATCTGGGGGGAATCTTAGCTGTAGGTGTTTATTTCCTGGCAGTGCCACCACAGTACAAGAAAGTATTACACTGTGTCCATTCACATTAATATGATTCAAATTATTATTAATAATAATTATTTATTAAGTACCCTTAGTTCCAGCTTTCTCAGATTTGGTTGATCTTGTGGGAGTCCAACCACCGTAACCCCATATCTTCTGAGTATGGAAATACCCCATGTGTGGATGTCAAGTGCACTACGGGCACACTACACTATAATGCTCAGAAGAGAAGGAGTCACATTTGGCTTTTGGAAAGCAAATTTTGATGAAATGGTTTTGGGGGGGCATGTTGCATTTAGGAAGCCCCTATGGTGCCAGAACAGCAAAAAAAAAAAAAAAAAACACATGACATACTATTTTGGAAACTTCACCCCTCAAGGAACGTAACAAGGGGAACAGTGAGCCTTAACACCCCACAGGTGTTAGACAAATTTCCAGTAAAGTTGGACATGAAAATGAAAAATTAGATTTTTTTCACAATAATGCTGGTGTTACCCCAAATTTTTCATTTTAACAAGGGGTAATAGGAGAAAATGCACCCCAAAATGTGTAACCCTATTTCTTCTGAGTATGAAAATACCCCATATGTGGATGTAAAGTGCTCTGTGGGCGAACTACAATGTTTAGAAGAGAAGGAACGCCATTGAGCTTTTGGAGAGAGAATGTGGTTGGAATTGAAGTCGGGGGCCATGTACGTTTACAAAAACCCCCGTGGTGAAAGAACAGTGGACCCCCCACACATTTGACCCCATTTTGGAAACTACACCCCTCACAGAATTTAATAAAAGGTGCAGTGAGCATTTACACCCCGCTGACGTTTGACAGATCTTTGGAACAGTGGGCTGTGCAAATGAAAAATTTAATTTTTCATTTTCACGGACCATTGTTCCAAAAATATGTCAGGCACCTGTAAAAACTCGCCGTAAACCCCCTCCCGTGTTAATGTACCCTGTACATTCACATGGAGGGGGGGGGGGGCAAACCTCCAGCTGTTGCAAAACCACAACTCCCAGCATGTACTGACAGACCATAGATGCTGGGAGTTGTAGTTATGCAACAGTTGGAGGCACATTGTCTGCGCAACACAGAGTTTGTTACTTAACTCAGTGTTTTGCAACCAGTGTGCCTCCAGCTGTTGCAAAACTAGAACTCCCAGCATGTACAGTCTCTCAGTGCATGCTGGGAGTTGTAGTTTTGCAACAGCTGGATGCACACTGGTTGCGAAACACTGAGTTAGGACACAAACTCTGTTTCACAACCAATGTGTCTCCAGCTGTTGCAAAACTGCAACAATCAGCATGCATTGACAGTCGAAGGGCATGCTGAGAGTTGTAGTTTTGCAACAGCTGGAAGCACACTGCTACAACTCCCAGCATACCCTTTGGTAGTCTGTGCATGCTAGGAGTTGTAGTTATGCAACAGCTGGATGCACACTTTTTCATACAAAAAATGTGCCTCCAGCTGTTGCATAACTACAACCCCCAGCATGCACAGACTACCAAGGGGCATGCTGGGAGTTGTAGTTGGAACTCCAGCTGTTGCAAAACTACAACTCTCAGCATGCCCTTCGACTGTCAATGCATGCTGATTGTTGCAGTTTTGCAACAGCTGGAGACACATTGGTTGTGAAACAGAGTTTGTGTCCTTTTGGCTGTGCATGCTGATAGTTGTTGCTAAGCAACAGCAGGAGGTGACCAGGCCTCACCTCCCGCTGTATCCCCGCCGGCCCCAATCACTGCCCAGCAGGGCAGTGATTGGTCGGTTGTTCCGACCTATCAATCACGTGATCGTGAGGTGGCACCAGTTCACTCCTGCTGGGTAAGGGTGAATGGGGCTGTCTCGGACCCTTTTTTTCCGGATCACCGGGTCACCAGAGACCCGATTGACCTGGAATCACCGCAAATCGCTGGTCTAAATTGACATGGGGGAGTCTCAGGACCTCCCCAGGGTTTTGCACAGGGTGCCTGCTGATAGATATCAGTAGCCATCCCGGTCCGGTCCCCGCCCGGCAGGGAACGAAATTCCCACGGGCGTACAGGTATGCCCTGGGTCCTTAAGTACCAGGGCATCAGGGCGTACTTGTACGCCCTGGGTCCCTAAGGGGTTAAAGGCGTTAAGAAGTTTCCAAGTGTTTTGGAATAGAAAAGATATGACAGTGATTAAGTAGTTTTATTTAACATAAGTGAGTGCAGACTTGAAAGTGAGTATTTCACTGTATGTATTTGTGGTGGCCCAGTACCGGAGTTGCACCCCTTTACCCTTGCTGTCCAGTCAGGCCTACTCTATTTCGGTTTCCCCTGAGTCCCTCTTTAATGTATGTCATACAAATGGTTAATTATACATCATGTTGTCTATTATAATGTCATTATACTGTTATGTGCCTTTAAATACTGTTGCCATGTGTTGTAACCAAGGAAGGTACGAGTGATCATGTGACTAATAGAGTGACCTATAGGACCCCTCCAGAGTCTCCCCCATATAAACCCTGGGAGGAGCTAGTTCCAGTTTATGCCAACCTGAGCTACAGTGAGGTCAAGTCCTGAGAGAGTGTCTGGTGTCCTGAGGAGGCCTAACATCTACCATGCAGCCACACTTCCACAAATCCAGTACCCCACAGGTGAACGTCAAAACCTGGTGAGCTACATACGGGGTGAAGTCAGTCTAGTCAAGTCAGTCAAGATCAGTCTGTATACAGTCAGCGTGGGCCTGCAGCAAATTGTCCAAATCCACTATAAATCCCAGCGAACCCTAGCGTCTCTGAAGTCACTGGTTACCTTCTTGGAACTAACTGAACTGTCAAGACTACTACACCTGTCTACCTCAGTAAAGCTGCCGTTGTTCCATAACTTGGCGTCAGAGTCATTATTTGCCCCTTGCCTAGCCCAGGATTAAGCGGCATACTTTCGGGTGGTGCAGAGGTTAAACCACGCTCTGGCATCATGAGCACAAGGGGTTAATGCCATCTGCCCCTAGGGTAATAACATCTGCCCTCATCACACCCTCACCACAACTTTTGGCATCACGAACAACAGGATACTGTATGGGTGTGTGCCTTATGCAAAAAGTACCCCCCCCCCCCCCAGTCTGAACTGTTTCCAGTATTGCAGAGTAAAACGCACGAGTGTGTGACAGAAATTGCACCAGAAAATGTACGGGACTTTGTCAGTGAAATCTGTTTATTGCGAGGCGCTTGTAAAATTGAGGGGGAGGTGAAGAAAAGTCTGCAATCTGCCATAGTGAACCGTAAAAGAATTGTGCCTGCCATGTCCCGCTTCAGCCAGTGATAGGCTTAGTGCACTGTCATGTAAGGAGCTCGAGTCCCGCCTTCTCCCTGCTGCCCGGGCTCCGTACATGACAGTGAACTCAGCCTATCACTGGCCGAAGTGGGACATCGCTGTGGCTGGTGATACGTGACTGCACTGTGACGTTCCAAGACTAAGAAGCAGATAGTAGAGAAGCACCGGAGGAACGGGACGCCAATATCTGCGCGATGGGGGAATGAAGGAAGGTGAGTCAAAGTTTTTTGTTTTTGTTTTTGCAGCCTGGGCACAGGGGAAGTTAAAAGTGTTGTGCCGCAGTTCTCCTTTAAGGTTCCTACAAGGGTATGCTAGGTTCTGGGATGGGGGGCAGTTGTAGAGAAAAGAATATAAGGAGGTTATAATCAGATAAGAGAAGAGGTGAATTTAATAGGTTAGATATGGAACAGAGGCAGGTAAAAATAAGGTCAAATGTGTCATCCTCATTGTGTATGGCAGCAGAGGACCACTGTGAGAGACAAAGAAACCTCGGAGGAGGTTTGTGATAGGGGTTTAGGCCGCTGACTGGGATGTGTGGATGGGGATGTTGAAGTCACTCATGATGATAGTGGGAATAAAATTCAGACAGAGCATACTTCCAAATAATGGAGGGGGGGGGGGATGGACACTACACCTCTTCCAGAGGGACATGGGTTGGGTTGATATAAGGTTGGATGGGTAGCGTGATGTTGGGGAAACTGGTCAGTGACAGGAGGGTCTCATGATAGTAGACGTGAGAAGGATACATGTGAGATGACTAAGAATATTTGGGAGGGTAGGCTTTAGGGTATGGAAAAAGGACAGCAGTAGAAGACAGAGGAGTGTGTAGAAGAGAGGGAGGGATAAAAAGGTTGTTTCTTGGTGTTGGGGTTTGGGAGTGGTCAGAGAGTTTGAGGACTAGGGAGACCTTGAGATAAGACGAGTAACAATAATGGGCAAAATAAGGCTATGTTCACATAGTGTTTTGTCAGGCATATTTTATTTGTAAATATGTGTCCGCAAAATTGCATTCACATTTTTCAACACTATTGTACTATAATCGATGCTTATGTATGTAAAAAAAATGTGGACACATTTTTGCAGCCATGTAAATAAGTGACATGTCATTATGTGGTGTCCCGGTACCGTATTGCATACAGTACCTAGTGTAGAGGTCCCCAAAGTCAGAGTAACTACGTTCAGGTAGGGTTCCTAAGGTGGGACAGCCCCTAGTCGCCTCTCTTTAAGTCTAACTCTAATGTTAATGTGTGTCTATATTTAATAATTATAGCTATATTTCATAGTAATGTATAGTACTTACCTTGTTCAGCGTCGCAGGACCTTCGGTCATGTGACCACGCTAGTAATAGATTAACAGACTCTGAATGCTAAAGTCCCAACCATTGTCAATCTCCAAAGGAAAGGGTTATGATAAGAGACTGTTATGTTAATGAAGTGTACAGAAAATCTTCAGTAAAAGTTAACACTGTTTGCAGAAGCTCTCCGGTTGTGGACAATCTCTTATTCCCTACCTCAAACCTATTATCATCTACCTCCTGGCAAGGGCGGCATTAGGAAAAGCTTTATTGAGGAGCCCCCACCCTGGCGTCACGAATAGCAAGGGTTAACAAGCAGCCCTTGATTACCGCACAGCTACACTCCCCATACCCTATATCCCCCAGGCTATCACAATTATATACATCTGTTTGCAGATGAAGCAGTTCAGTCCTTGGTCCCTCCACAGACCCCATATCAAATGGGGGAGGACAAAATCAGTTTGGAGTAGAGGACCCCAACTTTTTTGTTTTGCCTTATGGTCTTAAAGGGGTATTCCATGAAAATGCTTTTTTTTTTTTTTTTTTTCATATCAACTGGCTCCAGAAAGTTAAACAGATTTGTAAATTACTTCTATTACAAAATCTTAACCCTTCCAGTATTTATCAGCTGCTATAAAGTTGAGTTGTTCTTTTCTGTTTGACAACAGTGCTCTCTGCTGATACCTCTTTCTCAGGAACTGTCCAGAGCAGGAGAGGTTTGCTATGGGGATTTGCTGCTACTCTGGACAGTTCATCAGACAGACAGAGGTGTCAGCAGAGAGCACTGTTGTCAGACAGAAAAAACAACTGAACTTCAGCATCTGATAAGTACTGGAAGGATTAAGATATTTTTTAATGGAAGTAATTTACAAATCTGTTTAACTTTCTGGAGCCAGTTGATGTTTTTTCATGGAAAACCCCTTTAAGTACAATACAAACTAAGGGGGATATATAATGCGGATAGCTATACATCTTGGTGCTTTTTCCTTGGCCGCTGTTTACACCAGCTAATCCTGCGGTGTGACATCTGTCACCTCTGAGCTGTCACCCTCCACTGAGTTAGATTTATTACAACCTTTACTGAGATCCCTTATCTACATGCACAAGGAAAGCAAATGCTGTAAAGGTGGAAAGTGTACTGGATTTACAAGAAATCCCTTAATTCCTTTCTAATCCTAGTAAGAGCACCTTGTGATTGCATTTGCACACAAAACGACAACGTTGCCTGTTAATAATGGAGTATGTAGTGGTAGAGTCCATGTGCAGTTCTAGGAAGGGGTCCAAACCCTACACGTAGGGGCTTGTGTCACCTGGCAGTGCAATTTATCCAGCTGCTATTTCTGTGTGGCCCCAAGAAAATGTGGTCAACTCAGATAAGTTTTACTTTACAGAAATGAGAAACCATACAGAACCCTTCATAGGGCCCCATGCCCAGAGTGACTACTTTGCTTGGAATTTTAAGGTGCTCCATTAAGGAATATACAGTGACCCCCCGACCTATGATGGCCCCGACATACGATCATTTCAACATACGATGGCCTCTCAGAGGCCATCGCATGTTGAAGTCAGCATCAACATACGATGCTTTTGTATATCGGGGCCATCGCATAAAGGGCTATCCGGCAGCACAGACTGCTTCAGCTGCCACCGGATAGCCGCTTACGGTGCCCCGTGTGGTCCGCCGACGATCACTTACCTGTCCTCGGGGCTCTGGCGCGTCCTCTTTGGGATCCCCTCCATCGTCGGTGCTCTCCATTATCATCATCGCGTTGCTGCACATGCCGTCCCTTCATCCAATAGGAGCGGCGCGCGTAGCGACGTGATGGTGGCGACGGAGAGCGAGGATGCCGGGGAAGCAGAGACAGAGACACCCCGGGGACGCGGCGACAGCGATGGAAGCCGACATCCAGGGCAGCGGTGACGAGCGGTGACGGGTCCGGAGTGGCGGGGACACGTGAGTATAACCTCCAATACCAGTGGTCTTCAACCTGCGGACCTCCAGATGTTGCAAAACTACAACTCCCAGCATGCCCGGACAGCCGTTGGCTGTCCGGGCATGCTGGGTGTTGTAGTTTTGCAACATCAGGAGATCCGCAGGTTGTAGACCACTGTCCTATACTTTACATTGCACGGATCCCTCAACATACGATGGTTTCAACAAACGATGGTCCATTTGGAACGGATTACCATCGTATGTTGAGGGACCACTGTATGACATTCTGGGATCTTAGCAAGTAAGTATTATTTGGGGAGGTAAGTGTTATCCAGGTAAGTATTATTTGGGGAGGTAAGTGACCAAGGGAATCTATATCAGATCCTGACCTTTCATATTTAGGTAAAACAACTCCTCAAAGGGAATGTGTTGTCCATGTCGTATGGACACTGACCTACTTTGGCACTTGAACAAGACAGCTCTTGCTCTGCTGGTCAATGGTGGTGCTGGAAGTAGAACCTTCATCATAATGCAATGTAATACATCAAGAGGATGCGTTTAAACTAGGGTATCAGTAATGAACGTCATGTGTAAATGTACCTGGAGAGACTGAGGCCAAGGGCAGATTCTTTGTCGTTATGAAACAGAAGCTGACATTTCCTGTTTGCAGTTACTTCAGACATAATAGATTCAGAGACCTTGAGATAAGACAAGTAACATTTATGTTATTATAATGGAAATAAGGACACTTTCATTTAAGTGCCCATTTACTAATGCCTAAAATAATTTACGCTGCTCTGAGTAATGGGATTGACACAGGATTTCCGCTGCCACTGCTCACTCGCTCTTGTGGTAGCACTAATGTACTGTCACAAAATCACCTGGCACAAGATCACACCAGATTAATCTTTGGAGCAGAAACACAACATTGGCAGTCCACACTAAATGGAACGTATCGCCTGAATTTTTTATTTATGAATCTGAAACTTTTTTTTATATATATCAACTGGCTCCAGAAAGTTAAACAGATTTGTAAATTACTTCTATTAAAAAAAAATCTTAATCCTTTCAGTACTTATGAGCTTCTGAAGTTGAGTGGTTCTTTTCTGTCTAAGTGCTCTCTGATGACACGTGTCTCGGGAACCACCCAGTTTAGAAGCAAATCCCCATAGCAAACCTCTTCTAAACTGGGCGGTTCCCGAGACACGTGTCATCAGGGAGCACTTAGGCAGAAAAGAACAACTCAACTTCAGAAGCTCATAAGTACTGAAAGGATTAAGATTTTTTAATAGAAGTCATAAACAAATCTGTTTAACTTTCTGGAGCCAGTTGATATATAAAAAAAAAAGTTTTTTTTTCCCTGGATAACCCCTTTAAGTGAATAGCTTTACAACAAGCCCCATAAACATAGGCAACTATGGCGAGGAGCTGTCCTATTCACATGCTTAGTAACAATTTAAAGAGGTCAGTCCACAGGAGGGGGAGGCTGAGCTCTGAGCTTCAGCTATTTTACATATCCTGTGTTCTCTATCTACTGGTGTCACCTTGCACTTTTAATGCTGTACAGATCATTTCCGGTAGCCTCCATATTATCATTATAGAAAAACCAGCTTAGTTTTAGGCCTAGTGGCCAAAAGGAAAACTACAGAATTTCAGAATTAAAGGGGTACTCCAATGAAAAATATTTTTTTTTCAAATCAACTGGCTCCAGAAAGTTATACAGATTTGTTAATTACTTCCATTTAAAAATCTTAACCCTTCCAGTACTTATCAGCTGCTGTATGCTCCACAGAAAGTTGTGTAGTGCTCTCTGGTGACACCTCTGTCCATGTCAGGAACTGTCCAGAGCAGGAGAAAAGCCCCATAGAAAACCTCTCCTACTCTGGACAGTTCCTGACGTGGACAGAGGTGTCAGCAGAGAGAATTGTGGTCAGACCGAAAAGAACTACTCAACTCCCTCTGTAGTATGCAGCAGCTGAAAAGTACTTGAAGGATTAAGATTTTTATATAGAAGTAATTTACAAATTTGTTTAACACCAGGTGATTTGAAAAAAAAAATGTTTTTCACCTGAATACCCCTTTAAATATATAAAGAAGTATGAATAGAAAAATGGAAAATTAGAAACAAATAACAAAAAAAAATGTTAATAAAAACTTTTTTTTAATAAAAACATGATTTCAAAAGTAGGTCATTTTCTAATGAAACATTCCCATTAAGGTCCAAAATTTGGCGCTATTACAGTATAGCCTACTCCTATCCAATGATGTTGTGGCAAAAGGATACAGGCCTTAAACTGCCAGCAACACTGTATCAAGCTAAAGGGAACGACCTAGGATTTGCCGCAAATCCTGTACAAGTCTGTGAGCAAGTCTCCGGCAAATCCTAGACCACTAACTCAAGCAGTGGGCAAAGGAGTTGCTGCAATTTTAACCATGTATGCAACCACGGAGCAACTTGGAGTTGCAATATCTGCCACAACCTGTCGATAAGTGTGGCAACAGTCATGTTCCTTTAATCCTGGACAACCCCTCAATGAGCAAAAGAGATGGCTCGCAGAGGAAAGTCATGCCTCGGATTCGGATGCAGATGTTTGCAACTGAAAAATCCTCCATGTGACCAAAGCCGTACAGTTCTGTTTATCTGGGGAATTTTTTTTTTTACTTTTGTCAACAGAATTAAAGGGGTTATCCAGGAAAAAACTTACATATATATATATATATATATATATATATATATATATATGTATATATATCAACTGGCTCCAGAAAGTTAATCAGATTTGTAAATTACTTCTATTAAAACATCTTAATCCTTTCAGTATGTATGAGCTTCTGAAGTTAAGGTTGTTCTTTTCTGTCGAAGTGCTCTCTGATGACACCTGTCGTGAGAAACACCCAGTTTAGAAGCAAATCCCCATAGCAAACCTCTTCTAAACTGGGCGTTTCCCAAGACACGTGTCATCAGAGAGGATTTAGACAGAAAAGAACAACCTTAACTTCAGAAGCTCATACATACTGAAAGGATTAAGATGTTTTAATAGAAGTAATTTTACAAATCTCATAAGTACTGAAAAGATTAAGATTTTTTAATAGAAGTAATTTACAAATCTGTTTAACTTTCTGGAGCCAGTTGATATATATATATATAAAAAAGTTTTTTCCTGGAATACCCCTTTAATTTTGTGAAGTCCATTATTCCTTCTAAGAGGCAACTTTATAGGATTACAAAATAAATAAATTTTTTTTTTGGTCAACAACAACCAGGCTTTTTTCCATTACCTACCCATCAACAGTATGGATAGCATCCGATCACATGAATAGGGCCTAGATTTTACTTTTCTACGGGTCCCGACCATCGCTTCACAAGGACTCTTATAGATTCACGTTTATTGCTTTATTAAAAATTTTTGCCGTTTCCATGCTTGGTTAAGTTGATTTTCCGCCTGGCTCTGGCAGGATGGGATTCTCTTTCAGGCCTCTCCAGTGTCTCTGGTTCATGGATAATTTCCAATTTCATTAATTAATCGTCCGTCTGTGTGATTTAGTCTTTCTGCTCCACTGGCTACAGGAGACAGGTTGTGGTCCTGCATAAAAGAGCAGCATTTATTAAATTATATGATATTGTATCCACTCCCATTCCAGTGGGGTCAGGTTATATAGCCTGCAGGGTCATGGTCACATGACATTGATTGGTCTGTAAATCTTACAGAAGCAGGACGAGATTAAGTTAATAGTTACAGGATGGGTTTTGTTTTACAGCATTTCTCTTGACAAACAATGCACCTAACATCAGGCATGTGCTGTATATACTCGAGTATAAGCCGAGTTTTTCAGCACGATTTTTTGTGCTGAAAACGCCCCCCTCGGCTTATACTCGAGTGAACTCTCCGCCTGTCAATTACTTCTCAGTGGTCTTCAACCTGCGGACCTCCAGAGGTTGCAAAACTACAACTTCCAGCATGCCCAAACAGCCATCGGCTGTCCGGGCATGCTGGGAGTTGTAGTTTTGAAACCTCTGGAGGTCCGCAGATTGAAGACCACTGCGGTCTTCGTCATCATCCAGACACCCCCCCCCCCCCCCCCTTTAGTTTTCTACTCACCTCTCGTCGGTGGGAAGAAAGGGCAAGCTGGATCGGGCCATCTATGGTGCAGGGACCGTCCGGTGGGGAGGGTTAGTTGTTCGGGGCTGTCCATTTTCCCCGGGGGGGGGCTCTCTTCTCCGCACTCCGGGTCTGCCCCGGACTAGTGACGTTGCCTTGACGACGACGCACAGGGACGTTCATTCGTAGCCTGAGAGGGGGGTCTGGATGATGACGAAGGCCGCAGTGGTCTTCAACCTGCGGACCTCCAGAGGTTTCAGAACTACAACTCCCAGCATACCCGGACAGCCGATGGCTGTCCGGGCATGCTGGGAGTTGTAGTTTTGCAACATCTGGAGGTCCTCAGGTTGAAGACCACTGATGAAGGGATTGACAGGCGGTGATGATGAAGGGGGGGGATGATGACGGGGGGGATGATGTATTTCCCACCCTTGGCTTATAGTCGAGTCAATAACTTTTTCCTGGGTTTTTGGGCTGAAATTAGGTGCCTTCGGCTTATATTCGGGTCGGCTTATACTCGAGTATATACGGTATGTCTGCAAAAAGAACTACAACACAAGTCAGGGCTCAAGTAACAGAATGCAAAATGTATTTTGTGTCACTAAATGCATTCACAGAACACAACAGGTACATTGCTGCATTCCAGAAATAGTTCTGAAGCCCACATTTTAACAACTGAAAAGCAACAATGTGGATATTTTGTTGCCAGAGTAGTAGCTGATCCTGCAAGATAAGTACTCAATTTTGTTAGAGTAATATCCCATTCTGCTACAGTGTCCCATCAGGAAGACCTCATCCTGCAAGCGTAGCAAACAGTGCTGCAGGAATAGGATCTTGATGTGTAAGGCTAGGTTCAGACTACGGAATTTCCGCCTGCAATATTGGAGACTGCAGTGTCCGCGCGGTCCTAGTGCCGACTGATTCAGCCGGCGCTGGCCGCACTCGGAATCTCCGGGCGGAAATTTTCTGCCTGGAGATTTCGTAGTCTGAACCTAGCCTAAAAGTAGTACTGCTTCCTGTAAAAGTAGTACCCTGTCCTGATGGGGTAGTAGCCCATCCTACAAGAGTAGTACCTCATCATGCAATAGAAGTACCCTGTTCTGCAAGAGAAATACCCTATGCTGCTAGAGTAGCTCACCATGATGCCAAAATAGAGTAGTACTTCATCATGCAGGAGTAGTGACCTTGTCCTGTTAGAGTAGTGAAGTATTCCATCTTGCAAGGGTAGTATCCCATCCTTTCAACGCAGTACCTTATCCAGTAAGAGCTGTACCCCATTATGCAAAAGTAGAACCCAGTTCTACTAGCACAGTACCCTATCCTGCAACTCAAGTACCCCATCTTGCAAGAGTAGTACCCTTTCCTGCCAGAGTAGTACTATATCCTGGAAGAGTAGTACCTTGTCCTACCAGAATAATACCCTGTCCTGCAAGAGTAGTACCAAGTCCTGTAAGATTAGTATCCAGTCTTGCCAAAGTAGTACTTTGTCCTTTCAGAGTAGTATCCCATCCCAAAAGAGTAGTATCCAGTGCTGCCAGAGTAGCATCCAGTCCTAGGAAGGAAGTACTCAATTCTGTAAGAGTAGTACCTAGCCCTACAGGAGTAGTACCCTATCATGCAAAAGAAGTACCCTGTTCTTGCAAGAGAAATTCCCCATGCTGCAAGAGTAGCTCCCCATCATTCAAACATAGAATAGTACATCATGCAAGGGTAGTGACTTTATCCAGTTAGGGTAGTGAAGTATCGGATCTTGCAAAGGTAGTATCCCATCCTTTCAACACAGTACCTTATCCTGTAAGAGCAGTACCCAATTATGCAGAAGTAGAACCCCAGGTCTACTAGCGCAGTACCCTATCCTGCAACTAAAGTACCCCATATTGCAAGAGTAGTACCCTTTCCTGCCAGAGTAGTACTACATCCTGGTATCTTGCCCTACCAGAATAGTACCCTGTCCTGCAAGAATAGTACCAAGTCCTGTAAGAGTAGTATTGTCTTGCCAAAGTAGTACTCTGTCCTTTAAGGTAGTATCCCATCCCGAAAGAGTAGTATCCAGTCCTGCCAGAGTAGTATCCAGTCCTAGGAAAGAAGTACTCAATTCTGTAAGAGTAGTACCTAGTCCTGCAGCAGTAATACCCTATCATGCAAAAGTAGTACCCTGTCCTATCAGACTGGAACCCAGTACAAGTGAAGTACCAAGTCATGTCAGAGTAGCAACCCATCATGCAAGAGTAGTATTTAGTCCTGGGAAAGCAGTGGTCTGTCCTGTAAGGGTAGTGCCCACATCTTCAAGAGTAGTAACACCTCCTGTAAAGAGTGCCCCATCTTGCAATAGTACCCAGTCCTGCAAGCCTAATCCTATATTTAATCTAAATCTATATTTACAGCATATGAGTGTCGCCAGGGGTCCTAAGATATGACATTAAGGCTAGATAGTCTACATAATTTATATTTCAGTGGGTGATAAGGGGTCAGAGGTGTCAGTAAATCTTTTATCTCCTGGCAAAGTTAATTTCTCAGATTAATGTTAATATTTTCACTCTGCAGATTCACACCACTGTCAGTAATAGAAAGAATGGAATATGCCGAACTCGTTGTGCTCCTATTCCCGGCATTGACCCTTAAATTGAGTCTTTCACCCAGCAGTCTGCAAATGGTACTTTAAATTCTAAAGGTTAGAGCCAGAAAATGTGTGATCTTATATGATGGGAAGAAGGCCCAGGGAGCAGATAGGAGGGAAATGAAAGCAACAAAGTTCAAGGGAGAAGGGTTAGTTATTTCAGCTGAAGCAGATGAAGCTAGACAGTACATCATGCATTCCATCTGGCTTTATTAATGGTGCATGTAATGCAAGCCTCCATATTTCCCCAACCCTTTGTAAATAAATAAAGCAAACAAGTGTTGGAAGAAATGGCCAAGGGCCTTTTATTGGGGAAATAAACAATTTTATTAAAAGTAAGTAAATAATAAACATTAAACGAAATATTAAATAAATATTAACCAATAGTAAACATAAATATAACTATTAAACTTCAGCCATTAAATAAACTGTCCACCCAGGTTGCCTGGGCGACCACACCCTAAAAGCATGCACCCTACTACATATGAGGTAGGCGGATACTTGTTTTTAATTGGTGCAATATTGATATATATAGAAGGGGAACTGAGGGTAGCGTCACTCCCGGACGAAGGCTGTAACGTACCGAAACGCGCGTTGGGGTGACGCTGCCCCGCACCCTGCTGACTGTTTGCTGCTATTCTTATTATCGTACTGAATACTTTGATATAGGTTGGTATACACTTTGTTCAGCACTTTATGCGCTGTTGCACATTGTTTTGTACTGATCTCCTTATACATAATTGTGTGTGTGTGTGTGGGGGGGGGGGGGGGTTATCATATCCCTATTCAGGCCATATTTAGTGCAATAGATCCATCATTAATTGTGTTGACCTCCCTTTTAAGCCTTTACTGTGGTGTTCCTTTTTAGCATATGTCAGCAGAGGTTTCGGTGCAGTGTTCTAGTGTTTCCATGTTTTGTGATTCCTCCTTGCAATTATGTTTTTATCATTTGTTATTTAATAAAGATTATTATGATTTACTCATGAAGGACTCCATTTTCTATTTTTTGGTTTTTATGTATAAAAAAAGAACCAGAAACACAAGGACGGATAGACAGATAACTGGACACCTGAGACACCGGACATAAAGGAGCAGCAGGAAGAGGATTCAGGTGAAGACGGCGCCCCTTACCAAGGCGGTCTGTCTTGGAAAAACGAACATAAACACACACACCGGAGGGAGACCATTGCACATCAGACAAAGACGGGGAAACAGATTGTTTGTTAGCTGCAGTGAAGTCGCCTACACGAAAAGCACAGAAAAACGCAAGAACAAAAGTAGTATGAAACAGACAAACCTCAAAAGGATCTCTACAAACTGAAACACAAGCTGAACAAAAACGCACTAAAAGAGAAAAATCAATAGGCCTTCTATTATCCTTCTTAACACTAGACAAACGGTACCCCTTTAACAATTGCTTCACCTGAAAAAGAGAAGTCACTGGGCGCAAACCTAACCACCGCTGGAAGAAAGAAACACATGCCAAACAATTACAAATAGCAGAATGAGACCAACCCTTTTTAAAACAAAAACACAAGAATTCAACACCAATCCCAGAATCTGTAGCAAAAGACACAGCATGTTTTGATAGACAAAATTCCTGCCACAAAGACCAAGATTTACAATACTTTGACTATGTAGAAGGAGCCACTGAAGACCTCAGCACATCAGCTACTAAGACAGGAAAGATCCCATAGATGACAGGGGCACGCGAGGCCTTCCTTGTCCGCACCAGGCACCAACTGGAAAAACCTGCAAAACTGACCGTGGGAAAGGGAATCAGCAGGATCAGGAACCGGAGAAGACGGGATGGCATCGGAGGAGGCCACAAACGAAGGTCTAGGCAGTTCATCAGCAGCAACGGAAGGATCCCCGACATCCGAAAGGCACCGCCGGGCCCAATCCGCACCATCAGGAAGCGAAGCTCGGGACATCAGAAGCTGAAGAATGTCCTGGACATCAGAAGCTGGATCCATCACGGTGAAGATCAACGCAACAGGTAAGGATAATCTTCTTGTCTTGATCCGAAGATGCTGTCAGAGGTCCCAGAGCGGGGGGATATATATCCCCAGCTTCCCGCTTCCACAGAATCCAGCCAATACGAAATTATAAATAAAACACAAATTTGCCAGATACATCCAGTCCATAAACAAATAACCCCAGCAACAGCTGGATAAAAACACTGCCCAGAGACAGGTGGCCAAAACCTGCCCAACAACTGACCTAACATATAAAAGTAAAGAATTAACCCTTAACTGGCCGGAAAATGGAGGCGCATTACATGTAGGCCCTCCGTTAACCCTTCTGGCCCTTTGGCATTCTGGATGGTGCAGTTCACGAAGGCCCCTCTGTCTAGGGCTATTTACGGGAAACCGTGGCAAGCAATATTCTTAATGGTAATATTTAAGAGACACTGGCTGCTACTATGCATGGGGGTATGATCACTATATTTATAGGGGTACTGTGACTGTCAGTATTTATGGGGCTGGTACTAACTAAGGGGGTACTTTGACTGTCAATTACTATTAATCTGGCACCTTATGGGACACTGTGATTTCTACTATTCATGGGGCATTGTGGCAAACATTAATGGGAGCACAGTGGTTTGCACTATTCATATACAATGGAAATACCACAGCTAGCAGTATTCTGGCTGGTACTATGCATGGGGGTACTATCACTTTTATTCATGGGGGCTTTATGACTCATTATTAATGGGGCTGGCCCTATTTAGGGTGCTGGCACTTATGGAGTATAGTGACTCACTGTTAATGCATTTTACATGCCATTTATGCATTAAAAATTTTCAGGGGAACACAAGTAAAGCAACTGTGCTGGTAATGGTTGGCACTATTTATGGGATTATTTTCACCAGAATTATTCATTTTGACACTATTCAATGGGGCACCAAGGCTGGCACTGTTCATCGAGGTACTGTCACTATTACTAAATCTGGCACTAATTATGGTGCATTGTGATTTCCACTATTTAAGAGCATTCTGACCAACTTGCATGGTGGTATGGATTGGCACTGTTTATTGGGGCACCATGGCTGGCACTGTTCATAAGGGTGCTGTGGCTGCCAATTTAAAATATCTGGCACTCATTTTAGGATACTGTAGTTTAAAATATTCATGGGAAATTGTGGCCAACATTTAGGGGTGCCAGGGTTGGTGTTAATCATTGGGGTCTCTGGTCAGTGCTAGCAATGCAGTCACTAAGTCTGTCATTGTGTGGGCCTGATAAGAATTCAAGAATTATCCTGGCAATCCTTGATCTAAGTCGGTGCCAGAATCACTCCAGGGGATTTTGGCACAGATTTTGGGTTGTAACTCTGGGTGGAGTCCTAAACACACGCACATGTACTGGTCAAACCCTGACTCACTCTGTTCCCCCTCCTCACAGATTTGCTGCTTCAGCCACCAATCTCTTACCCTCTAAGGGACAGAAATTTTAAAGAGTACCTGTCATCAACAAAAACTTTTAATATGTTGTTCATAATCATTAATGAAGAGATATTGTAATATATCTTCATTAAAAAATATTAATATTTATACCAGTTTTTTCATTTTATACTTTTGGCCACTAGGGGTCACTCTTGTATGCCTGGTCTGCAGGTAGCTTCCTATGCTTTTCATAGTAAGTGTACAGCTTTTAGGACTAATGCTGACAGGGTTCTGGTCCTTCCACCGGAAGTTCAGTACTCTCAGCTCACTGTGAGCTACAAGCCTGTGAGCTGAGAGTACTGAACTTCCGGTGGAAGGACCAGAACCCTTTCAGCATTAGTCCTAAAAGCTGTAGACTTACTATGAAAAGCATAGGAAGCTACCTGCAGACCAGGCATAGAAGAGTGACCCCTAGTGGCCAAAAGTATAAAATGAAAAAACTGGTATAAATATTAATATTTTTTAATGAAGATATATTACAATATCTCTTCATTAATGATTATGAACAACATATTAAAAGTTTTTGTTGATGACAGGTACTCTTTAAATATTTTGCCAAGAACATCAAGAAAGTTTTCAGTTACTGCTCAAGTAGTAGAACAACAAGGCCATAAAAAGGGATGAAAACCCAATCTGCGCACGGCTGGGCACATTTATATGGAGACATTCTCAACATCACAACACAAGAGAGATGGATGCCGCTTAATGGACTGGTGCAATGTGACTTTGAGAATGTCAACTGAAGCAACACCGACATAGAAGGAAAGGCCAAGAAAGTAATGGAGGGGAAGATTATGTGTCAAGTTACCTGGACCTGGGGTGGTATGCAGTGGTTGTTCATGGGGTGCATTTTTGGGCCTCAAATTGACAAAAAAAATTGATACCTGTCATCATGGCTGTCCTCCTGATACAATGAATGTTCCATCCAATTCATGGTCCTTAAAAGGCAATTCCTGATTTAGACAATTCAAACCTACTTAAACTTTTTGTGAAATTTTTAGTAATACTTGGTAGTTGATTTTTCAATGCAGAGCTTACAAGATATAATACAGTATACAGACAGAATGCAGCACACCACACACTTGTACTGTGAAATGAGACAGAACTGACCACAGAGGCTCCAAATGGAATGCAGATATGAACATAGTCTTACCTGGAGCGTCTTTTTTTTTCCCTCTGGAGTACCCTACATACATACACTTATGTAATATCCCAGTATAGGACATGGTCCTGTACTACCCTTAGGCCCTGTCAGGTTGAGATCCTCAGTGACCTGGGGGCTCCCCTGCAGGGTCTCCCCCTGTTTCCAGAATGTTGTGTATACTGCTTTAATGTATAGACAGGGTCCTAATGAATAGATAGAGCAGAGGACCTGTGAGAGGTTGTCTCAAGGACCTATAAGTCTGTCACATGATTCATTGTCACATGTTCTCCCAGAGAGCACCAGCTTAACCTATGACCAGCAGCTTGACCAATGGGCCCTAGTCCAGCCCCCCACTATATAAAGGGACGGCCATTACAATTCACGTTCTTCCCTTCTCTCATGATCTTTGCTGAGGAACAGTTAACACCAGAGATCTCAGTGCAAGTGACCAACTACCTGGAAGGCCACAAAGCTACAGTCATTCCAGTAAGTCAAAAGTCTATATCTTCTTCCACTACAAGTAGTCAAGTCCTGCATATAGTCCAAGCCTCAAGACAATTGTCTCAAGTCTATTACAAGTATAATTGGTCCCAGCAAGCTGCGAGGTCTTCTGAGTTCCTGGCCACCTTTCTGGGAATCTGGCCTAGCTGTGAAGATAATTCCATCTGTCTTAAACTCAGTAAAGCCTCCGTTAAACCATAACTAGTTGTGGACTCTCCTTTCCTTAATTGGCCATTGGCATAGCGGAGATACCATTCGTGTGGTTACGGTACCAAAAAATCCCTCTGGCGTCATGAACACTAGGGGTTAATAACATCTTGCCACTGCTACATTGCTACTGCTACATCCGTGGTCCCGCCATACACCGGTGGTCCACCACACATACATTACGTAATACATCTTTTTTCCTGTGGCAGAAATGCAGGGGAACTATATATTTGTTGCAGGGTTCCCGCTAAGATTGCTGAAGTGATTGATGTTTTAGGGGTAGAGTCGCCCTTTAAGTTACTTTAGCCCATTTACTGCAATCAAAAAAAAAGTGCCAACATCCTCCCTGGTGCAAGCAAACAAGTAAAATGATGGAATAACACCATATGTGCTGAGTAACATTCTCTGTCCATGGTGCCTTGTGGTGTTCAGGCATGTTGTAAACTATGCAAAAAAGTGGAATAATTACCTTTTAATTACACTCCAATGCATCAGGCCACATGTGTTTAACCCCATTGAAGACTTACAGCTGTAGGCAGGATAATACAATACTGTACATGCAGATATGTTAGGAAAACACAGGGTTAAGGACCATGCAAACTGTCCCAGTAGATACCAAGGCGCCCTAGAGTTCCCACTGGCTCTGGCGCTGCGGCTGAGCCCCACATTAAAGCTGAAAAACCTGTACATTATCACAAAGGCGAGGCAAGCATGCAATATTAATGTGAGGAGATGTGATGAGACGGAGTCGCCGGTGTGGAAGTGGAAATTAAAGATGACACTTTATCTGCTCCTTCTTGCTATGTAGACCACCTACGCCTTGTAAGGTCCCCAACTGGCAGTCTAGAGACCACATGGGGCCTTTGGTTCTCCTGGGCTTTCAAGGGCCAGGACTATTAAATGCAGCTGCTCCATTTTATAGTGAAAAGCTTTTATCCCCTATACACATGCAACACACTCAAGGGCAGGATTCAACTGACAGCCTGGTGGGCAGGGATGGCATGGGGGGGGGGGAGCGTGACAATTGCTCCATCAGGGGCCCCTGAACAGGTTTAGAACCACAGACACATTACTGCATTTTGCCGCGATTTGAGCAAAATTGTGTTTAAAAACTGCCACAATTTTATGCAAATTGTAGAAAGAGGAGTAGGAGGTAATGAGGAGAAGCATAGGGGGAGGGGGCAGTGAGGAAGGTGGGGGACAAGTATATGTAACAGGGGCATATGAATACTATATAGGGGGTAAAGGTAGCATTATATGGAGGGGAGCATGGGAGCATAGGATGCAGTGCATAATGTGTGATAAGTAATAGTATATGTGTTGAAGGCCATAGGAAGCAGTATATGTGAGATTGGGGGTCATACAGAGCAGTATATGTGTAAAGGGGGGGGGGGTCTTTAGGTCTAATCCTGGGTCTGTACACCAAAAGTTATTACCTAAACACAGAATAGGTGACAAGAATCTGATCGGTGAGACCTGATAGCTGGGACCACCAATCATGAGAATGGAGGTCTTTTGTCAGCAGCACATGATCGCCAGCAGCTCCATTTATTCTCTATAGGACTTATGAACATTGCTGAGCGCTGAACTCACAAGTATGGAGACCCCATAGAGAATGAATAGAATAGACCCCATAGAGAATGCTGTAAAAAGGACTTTTAAACACAGTCGCTAACGTCACAGTACCGCCATAGTCTGACTGACACTCTGCTTATTTATTTCTATTACAACGCTCTAGAGAGGAGTCTGTGAGTGGTGCTGCGGAGGTGCGGTGACATCAAAGAAGAGACTTTTGGCGACTATGGAGAAAAGTTGTTTTTACAGCATGGAATGTATGGCTGCAGTAGCCAGCTTGTAGGCTTCCTCTTCCTCTGTATTGTCCTCACTGTAAGGACTTTACAGCAAAGACAATACAAGGGAAAATTTATAAAAATTTCAATGCATTTAAATAAATTTAAATAAACCACACCCACACTTTTTTTTAACTGTATAACTCCTTTAGGATACATAGAACTAGAATACAGTACAACATGAGTGAACTAATAGAACAGGATTACAAGAGAACATACATTAACTATTAGATACTACTAGAGCACTAAACGTGTATGTCTTGACATGTCACAGAATGAATACAAAAAATTCCCAAAAGGTCACAGACCCAACGCTGATTCAGCAATCAACAAGAGAAAATGTGTTTTTATGGATCAAAAATGTATACTTTATTATGAAAAATGTATTTATTAACACATAATTCCAAGACACAAGACATGATAAGAGCAATTAAAAACATACATATGGTCTTGTACAAATTTCCAAAGTGCTGGTCCAGTGGACAAGAAAAAAAAAAAAAAAGAAGGTGGGTGGTCAGGCTGCATAAAGTAGGATATATGTATATATATATATATATATATATATATATATATATATAGGGATATCCGAATCAAAAAATTGATTTCATAAGTAAAAATACATGTATACACTCCAGGGTGAAGAAAAACAGCATGTAATGTGCAAACGCCAGAGTCGATGGTAATAAAAAGCTCAATGTCTAAAGTGCACAAATCAACAGGTAGTAATAATAAAGTAAAAAAGTGCTACAGTGCTATAATAACTGACGCTGTGCAACAATGGGCTTAGTCTGGGTTGCCATGTGTTGGCATTACCATAAGCATAAATCGACATACAGCAATAGCAATTACAATAGACAAACATATATAGGCATAATAACTAACATACAACCTGATGTGTACTGCCCGGCCAACCACCGGACCCAACGTTTCGCAAACAAGCTTCGACAGGGGGGGGGGTGGCCAATGAAACCATCTACCTCTTATTTATGTAAAACTTGGGCCAATCATCAACAGCTCTGGGGGTCAGCTGGTATGTATGTTAGCGTCATTGGTATGCGCCGGATTGGCGCCTCGGCAAACATAAACATCTGCCGCATGCCTAATTTACCTGAGACGGAACCGCCAGCATCCCTTAATGATGCCATAATGGCGCAGCTTAGATCAGCCGGGCCGGCCCACGTCACGTGACCGGCCCGGTCAGCTGAGCCGGCTCGAGTCACATGACCTCTGTGGGAGCGGCATAGATAACCGGCCTGTATGTTGCGCACTGACGCACCAGGAAGTGCTTGCGATCATGGACCAGCACTTTGGAAATTTGTACAAGACCATATGTATGTTTTTAATTGCTCTTATCATGTCTTATGTCTTGGAATTATGTGTTAATAAATACATTTTTCATAATAAAGTATACATTTTTGATCCATAAAGACGCATTTTCTCTTGTTGATGTCACAGAACGGTCAGAACCTGAGTGAACAGCACGCTGCGCTTCTTTCCATTTTTAGCATGCATCACATGATAGGCACACAGCGTCCTGCTCTCCCTGTAAATCTAATAATTGGTCAGGGTCTGAACACTCAGACCCCAACTGATAAAAACTTGACTGTGATAAGTTGGGTGACATTCCAATGGTAAATGAAAAGGGCTATATGTCGTGGTTATTTAGCCATTTAACGCCATGGGGACAAAGCCCATTTTGACCTTAAGGACGAGGCCAATTTTAGTTTTTGTTCCATGTACAGACCCATATAAGGGCTTGTTTTTTGCATCACCAATTGTACTTTGTAATGACATCACTTATTTTATAACATAGCGAAACAAAAAAAAACATATTTATGGGGTGAAATTAGAAAAAACGACATTTTGAAATTTTTGGGGGCTTCCGTTTTTACACAGTGCACATTTCGGTAAAAATTACTCCTTAACTTTTTTCTGTAGGTCCATACAGTTACAAGGATACCCAATTTATGTAGGTTTTAGGTAACTACATGCACCAAAATTAATATGTTTAAAATTGTCATCTTCTGGCTCCTATAACTTTTTTATTTTTATGCATACGGGGCTATATGAGGGCTCATTTTTTTGCGCCGTAGTCTGTAGTTTATATTGGTACCATATTTGTTTTGATGGGATTGTTTTTGATCGCTTTTTATACATTTTTTAATGGTATATGAAGTGACCAAAAATGCACAATTGACCGTGTGGTTTAACTAACATTATATTTGAATAGTTCGGACATTTACTCACGCAGCGGTCCCTCAAATTATTATTTTTAGCATAGCATTGATCAGTGTTATCAGTGCGCTGCTGCTCCAACCTGATGAGCAGCACACCGATCGGACAGAGAGGAGGCAGATGAGCACCCTCCCGCTGTCCTCTCAGCTGATCGGGACATCCTGATTTTGTTTTAGATGTTTTAGTTTTTAGATCCCGCGATCAAAGTTGATTGCGGGATCTGAAAACTAAAACATCTAAAACAAAATCGCGATGTCCCGATCAGCTGAGAGGACAGCGGGAGGGTGCTCACCTGCCTCCTCTCCGTCCGATCGGTGTGCTGCTCATCATGCTGCTAAAAATAATCATTTGAGGGACCGCTGCGTGAGCAAATGTCCAAACTATTCAAATATAATGTTAGTTAAACCATTAAAAAATTTATAAAAAGCAATCAAAAACAATCCCATCAAAACAAATATGGTACCAATGTAAACTACAGACTACAGACTACGGCGTCTTAAGGGTTAATGCCAGGCATCGGCCCGATCGGCAGTTGGACCCACCAGGTTTGACCAAGCTCATGAGTGTGCTTCAAACCCTGGTAACGGGACTCAGGGCGTACAGGTACGCCCTCCATCCTTAAGTACAGGGATGCGAGGGCGTACCCCTTCACCCTCCATCCCCAACAGGTCAAAGGGAATTTGTAGCAAGAATCACCTGCACTAACCTGCTGGTACAGGGTAATAGTGTTGGTGACGTTGATTCCAGCACTGTTTACCTTTTTTTTCCTATGTGGCCCCATTCCCAAGTTAAGCGTGAAAATCCAAATACGCAAAAGAAGTGCTTTGGTGCACTGGGAGTGTTCCTAGCCCTTGGTCAGGGCCGGCTCTACCAATAGGCAAAGTAGGCAGCTGCCTAGAGCGCCCTCCTGAGGGGGGCTCTGCTCTGCCCACAGCAATAAACTTAGCTAGCATCCGAAATCACAACCACATGCTAAGCCAGCAGTAAGCCCATCCCCCTCAAGGTAACACTGTCATGTGCATTCTTCAGCCGCACCACATCGCTCCTCTCTGAGTTACAGGCATGATCACTCAAGTCAGGTCCAGCATCCTGACAGTGTGTCCACCGGCTAAACACCAAACAACCCTCCCAACCAATCCCCTGCCCCACTGCATGCCGCGCTCCTGTCAACTGCTGCTCCCTCGCCACTGGGCGGAGTCCAGGGAGCAGCAAAATTTGGTTTTGCCTAGGGTGGCTAAAATCTTTGCACCAGACCTGCTCTTGGTGCACTCTTCTGCTCTACCCAGTCCCATCATATGATCATAATAACAGGTCATTCAGTCACATTCCCTTCTATCCTGCACTGCGGAGCTCTACCCCCACATGTACTGGTCACATGATTGTAACATCCCTCCAGCATGTAGCAGATAAAGAGCATGGTCGGCAGTCATTGTAGTTGTGTTGTGTGTGGAGATCTCTGCTTCCCAATGACTGCCTGATAAGGACCTGCCCTGTATCTGCTAGATGAGGTATATGTGGGAGTGGAGCTCAGCAATGCAGGATAGAGGAGAATGTGGCTGAAGGACCTGTGATCATGAGGGTCATGTGACAGGAGTGGGCAAAGTTCAGCAGTGCAGGATAGAGGAGAATGTGGCTGAGGGACCTGTGATGATGATGATCATGTGACAGGAGTAGGTGGGTCAAGATCGGGTCAAGATTTAGTCTTAAACCGTGGCCCTCGAGATTTTGCAAAACCTCAACTCCCAGCATGCCGATAGTTGAAGTTTTGCAACATCTCGAGGGCAGCAGTATGAGACCACTAATCCTGAGTAACATATGAAGGGGATGTTGCACAGGGCAGAGCCTGTCAGGCAAAAGATTGCACCAAGGGTCTGGAAACACACCTAGTGCCCCAAAGTATATTTGGGGAGACTTATCAAAACCTGTTCAAAGGAAAAGTTGCCGAGTTGCCCATAGCAACCGATCAGATCTCTTTTATTTTTCAGAGGCCTTTTCAAAAATGAGAGAAGCCATCTGATTGGTTGCTATGGGCAACTCAACAACTTTTCCTCTTGACAGGTTTTCAGAAATCTCCCCCATTATTTGCATACTTGGATTTCTGGGCATAACTTGGGAATTGGGCCACATAGGGAAAAAAGGTAAACAGTGTATTACCCTGTACCAGACGGTTAGTGTGGGTGACAAATTTTTTCTTAAACCAAAAATTTTTACTTTTAAACTCATACCTGTGATGTCTATGTTTAATTTCTAATGTTTTATGCACTTGTGCCAACGATCTCCCTGGGTTTTGAATGGTCACATCTGGCGCACTTGTGGTTTGTGAGAAGTGTCTGCTCTCATCCGGACATTTATATCTGGAGCATCTGTGTCTGTAGATCCTCCACAATTGTCCAAAATCCAGTCCAAGTCAGAAGCATCAATTAACTCCATAGGAATTTATTTGTGTCCTCCAGCAAAAAGGAATCGGAGAAGATTTCCTAAGATTGAATATGTCCTTGTCTTGTCACAGAGGAGGGGTATAGACTTTAGGACGTGTTTCCCATATACTGGATTTAAAGTAGAACATTAACTCCTCTCCCAATCTACAACTTTGTAAATCCATCACATTCTTTATCTTGTACTGATCCTAAGCTGTACTCACTATTCTGCTGGTGAGGTCACTGTGTACATATATTACATTACTTATCCTGTACTGATCCTAAATGATATCCTGTTTTATACCCCAGAGCTGTACTCACTATTCTGCTGGTGGGGTCACTGTGTACATACATTACATTACTTATCCTGTACTGATCCTGAGTTATATCCTGTATTATACTTCAGTGCTTTAATCACTATTCTGCTGGTGGAGTCAGTGTGTACATACATTACATTACTTATACTGTACTGATCCTGAGTTATATTCTGTATTATACTCCAGAGCTGTACTCACTATTCTGCTGGTGGAGTCACTTTGTATATACATTACATTACTTATCCTGTACTGATCCTGAGTTATATCCTGTATTATACTCCAGAGCTGTACTCACTATTCTGCTGGTGGGGTCACTATGTACATACATTACATTACTTATACTGTACTGATCCTGAGTTATATTCTGTATTATACTCCAGAGCTGTACTCACTATTCTGCTGGAGGGGTCACTGTGTACATACATTACATTACTTATCCTGTACTGATCCTAAATTATATCCTGTTTTATACCCCAGAGCTGTGCTCCCTATTCTGCTGGTGGGGTCACTGTGTACATATAATACTTATCCAGTACTGATCCTAAATTATACCCTGTATTATACTTCAGTGCTTTAATCACTATTCTGCTGGTGGAGTCACTGTGTACATACATTACATTACTTATCCTGTACGGATCCTGAGTTATATCCTGTATTATACTCCAGAGCTGCACTCGCTATTCTGCTGGGGAGGTCACTGTGTACATACATTACTTATCCTGTAGTGATCCTGAGTTACATCCTGTATTATACTCCAGAGGTGCCCTTACTATTTTGCTGCTGTAGCAGTCAACCATCAAACTGCAGACTAGCATTACCTCCTTTAGTCTAATGTTGTCTAGACATGTCAAAAGTTTAGATTGCATCGGGTCCAAGTCCTGAGACCTACTGCCATAGTGATCCAACTGTGATCCAAAGACTATGAAGGAACACATCAGCTGGATCAGATGGCTGGCTAGAGAGTGAAGAGCGCTGCAAGGCTCCTCCCTCAGCTATAACTTACAATCGCAGTAAGTCTCAGGACTGAGACCTGGTGCAAAGTAAACTTTTGACACTTCTGGACAACATTGCAAATGTTTACTAAATTACAGTAAGGCTTTTAATATATGTAGACACAAACCTACCTACTTACAGAAGAGACCCCCAGAGATATCAACAAACTCTAATTCCAACTATTACAAAGGGGATATTATCATGAAGCCTCAATCTAATAATGCCCACCAGAAATAATATTATCATACTCTAACTTATATTAAGAATATTCACCTTTAACCCTTTTAAGTAACCATCTTTGATATATTAGCCTATTGAAATCTCCAAATAGGGTTCTTGGCAAAAAGGACCCATATGGCCAAAAAGGAGTATATTTAATAGCGGCTGTCTACAGTTGACACCAAGTTGATAAAGTTACCAGATCCAGACAGATAGGGTCTCTAGAATTAGGGATTCCACTATACAGTTTTAGTTTTTCTACAATAGTTTTTACCCTACAGTTGTTCCTCCCGGAGATGTATGAGGCATCTTATTCATCGTCTCCACCTGTCTACCTGTGATATTCTCAGAACCGTGTAAATGCTGTTAAAAGCGGAGATGGGCGACAGTGTGTCACAACGAGCGGGGAGATTAAAGGAGAAAAATCTCAGAGTTCAGCAGTTCTGTGTCTTACTGGTGAAAAACAAGTCTTCCGCTATGGTCTTTGATAATGCAACGTGCTTACTGGAAGGTTATGTCTGTGCTGGAAAAGTTTCAAATTTGTATCTTAGAAGTGGAAAAAGTATGTATGTGAGTGGATATGGGCAAAATGGGGAAAATGTACCCCATAACTTTGTGATTTCACCAACCCTATAAATGCACATGATAGATGGGGGGTAAAGAATTTGTATTAATGCCCAGAAGCTTTAAGTTATGTCTATGTCACTACTTATCAAATCATTCTGTGACATCCCCGCTCTCCTTAGATAACAGCACTCTTCATTCTAACATCACAAACTCTGCTTAGATAACCCCATAAAGAAAAACTAGAAAGGAAAGTGCGGCACGTCCAATCCTATAATTTTTCTTTATTGAGGATTCACTAAAATGTGTCATACAGGTACAGACACAACAACCTACTGTGAATAAGGACATGATGCCCAAAACGTGTAGGTGCTTTTAATTTCTGCTTCATCAGGACGCCACCTGAGGAAGCAGAAAGGAAGAGAAACGTATGTTGGGGAACACATGCAGCGACTGTCTTGGTACTATACATGACTGGTACCATTATTTTCTAGATCCCCTCTAGTGCTGTTTCTTGCAGAGATTTGTTTTGGTATGTATGCCGTGCTGCCCTCTTATCCAGGGGCGTAGCTATAGGGGGACAGGGGTAGCAGTCGCACCGGGCCCTGGTGCCTAAGAGGGCCCCAAAGCACATCTGCCCCATAAGAGACCAGTATTATAATTGGCACATGGGGCCCTGTTGCAGAATTTGCATCAGGGCCCAGAAGCTACAAGTTACGCCCCTGCTCTTGTCCCTTTATGCAGTACAGTTCCCTGCCTTCACCTATTTATGCCATTGACTCTCTATAATATATTATGCTCTCTGCACTATATAATTTTTCTTGCCATATTTTTTGTGTCTTGACCTCCACATTTGTCTTCTATGAGTGTACCGTGGTGTCCACCCTATTATTCTCAAGCTTTGCATTATCAAATTTTTATGTAACTATATATATTGAATAAAGATTGTCTAATTGTTTATACTGTATGTGGTTGATGCTTTATCTTTAGTGTTGATGTCTCATTTTGGCCCAGCAACTATTACATTTTAGGGTATGTTCACACAGTGGAATTCCGCGCAGTGAATATTACCATCAGTGTGAATGGGTCTTCCGTGAGAAGCAGACAATTCCGCTGAAATTGTCCCACGCAAAGAAAGAAAATGTCCATTCTTTGTGCGGAAGTCCGCAAGCACTGCATAGTCATCAATGGTGATGGTGTAGTGCCGCACAGTCCTACCGCAGAAGTACTTTCAGTGGCGGCTGCCAGACGGAATCTCCACTCGCTGAATTCCGCAAGTGGAGATTCCGCAGTGTGAACATACCCTTACTGGTTGCCCATTTTTTAGAGATAGTATAGAAATGCATGTAAAAATGGAACCTTTATATATATATATATATATATATATATATATATATATTATAAATGTCCCTCCTTGGTCATCCAAATATTTGGGAGTGTGTCTACGGATAATTCAGGCTGCTCAATCTGTGACATCATCAACCACCCCCAGGATAAGCTTACTCCCCAGATAACCCCACCCTGACTCTTCTCTATGCCTTTTGAATACACTTCTGGCAGTTTTCCACGAAAAACGCCAGAAAAAAACTTATGTGTAAACCTAGCCTTGCCTTATATAGTGCAAAATAATTTTTTCTTTCGAGACCAAGATCCAAGTGACGCTGCAACTTATGCACCCCCTGTAGCTTTTCCAGCAATTCCTATGACAAAGAAAAACTTGGTAAGGAAAGTGAAAGCGAGCAGTCTGGGTTGACCCAATAAGTGCAATATGAGGGTGGAAATATGGAGGACCTTAATATCTGACCAAGATGAAAGGGGTACTCCACTAGAAAAACTTTTTTTGTTTTAAATCAACTGGTACCAGAAAGTTAAACAGATTTGTAAATTACTTCTATTTAAAAGTCTTAATCCTTCGTGTACTCATCAGCTGCTGTATGCTCCACAGGAAGTTGTATTTCTTTATGGAATTCTTTTCAGTCTGACCACAGTGTTCTCTGCTGACACCTCTGTCCATTTCAGGAACTTTCCAGAGAAGCAGCAAATCCCCATAGCAAACCTATCCTGCTCTGGATAGTTTCTGACATGTACAGAGGTGTCAACAGAGAACACCGTGGTCAGACTGGAAAGAACTAGACAGCTTTCTGTGGAGTATACAGCAGCTGATAAGTACTGGAAGGATTACGATTTTTTAATAGAAGTGATTTACAAATCTGTTTAACTTTCTGGCACCAGTTAATTTGAAAAAAAAAAAAAAATTCTCCTCCGGAGTACCCCTTTAACAATGACTGCTCAGGTTAGGGAAAAATAAACCAACAAATCTGTAAAGAAATATATATAGGTAAAATTATCATCAAAGTCTTAGAATATGTGGAGTTGTTCTCTCTGCAATACAAAAATGTAAATAGGATAAAATTGGAAAGCTGAATGAAATCTCCCTTCTTCCTGTGGTTTGTGTTGAGGTCTTAGGGAGAACCAATTCTATTACTTATTTTATGACTCTTCTTATAGAGAAGGAGAAGCAGATTTTGTTGTCTCTTGCTCACATTCTTCCTTCATTGTCATTGAATGTATTAGAATAGCGACACTTTCTGAATTAGTTATCTGTAGAACATTCCGTTCCCAGCGCAATCCAAGATCTAGTGCCATACTGCCCCCTGCTTGCCAAGGTATGGATAGATAGAATGAAAAGATATCATTGCCATAGATAGGTGATGGGTAACATCACAGGTCTTTTTATACATGTCAAAAGAACCATTTTGGGTGGTGTTCCCTGTTAAGATTAAAGTAATACATGGATACATTTGCTTGAACATGTGGTCATGCAATATGTGCAAATCCACAAGAGCAGGAACAACACTTAAAGGGGTACTCCGGCCCTAATACATCTTATCCCCTATCCAAATGATAGGGGATAAGATGTATGATCACGGGAATCCCACTGCTGGGGACCCCCGCAATCTGTCATTGCGCACCCTCTTTTGTTAGCTCTCCGCAGCGCTGGAGGCTCCGAGTGTGTGGCGTGGCGACCACAGGGCCGGAGTATCGTGACGTCATGACTCCGCCCCCGTGTGACATCACGCTTGCATTGAGGAGGCGGACTTGCATTGAGGGGGCGGAGCGTGATGTCACACAGGGGCGAAGTTGTGACGTCGCGATACTCCGGCCCTGTGGTATCATACATATACACACTCGGAGCCTCCAGCGCTGCAGAGAGCTCACAAAGGTGGGTGCGCAATGACAGATTGCGGGGGTCCCCAGTGGCGGGACCCCCGCGATCATACATCTTGTCCCCTATCCTTTGGATAGGGGATAAGATGTATTAGGGCCGGAGTACCCCTTTAAGTCACAGGGGACAGCACATTTTTCTAGGGTTAATGGGAGTATTTCTGGTAATTTGGGATTGTTAAAAGGCTATTGGTAGCATTCATAGTGGTTATGGGTGGATAAGAGGTGAATCATAATAATTCCTGGTGGTCTTGGGTTGTGAAAGGGTTAATAATATAATCTCTGATAGCTCATTGTTTAAAAGGGGTTAATGGAAGGGTAACTGGTGGTCTAAGTTTTTTAAGGATTAAATGTAAGGTTTTTGGTGCTCCCAGGTTGTTAAAGGGTTATTGGTAATGTTATCTAGCGGTCTAGGATCATTAATGCATTAATAGTGACATTCCTAGGGATCTTGGACTGTTGACCCTTTCATAACCTGGTTTACTTTAATTCTTGTGCTTCTATTTTTACTTCCTTAGCTTCTAAAAACCATAACTCTTTTATTTTTCAAATTACAGAGCAATATGAGGGTTTTGTTTTGTGGGACCAATTGTTCTTTCTATTTTACCATGGAAAAAAAATTCTACAACTCGTAGCAGAAAATAAAGCTAACTGGTTCCCTTTACAGAACTATTGGTAATTTACCTGGTGGTCAAGAGTTATCATAGGGTTAGTGGTAACTTCCCTGGTGGTCTAGGGTTTATAAGAAATTAATAGTAACAACCCTTGACGGGTGGTCTTGGTTTGTTAAAGAGTTAAGGTATACCACAGAGAAAAAAAGTTATACGTTACTCAGAAACTAATCCTGACCATGTATGTTAGGAATCATGGCAGGTGGTGGATCCTCTGGGCCTGTGTGGATGGAGACTTGAGACGTGCCAGGGAGCAGAGTCTAAGGTGCCATTGGTTTTCACCAAAGCCCGCCGCAAAGCGGGATGTCTTGCTGCGGTAGGTGGCACCCAGGTAGCTACCCCTGGCACGACTCGTCCACACAGGTAGCTGGGAGGTGGCGTGACACAGAAGGTGACAGGTAGGACATGGCAAGATGGCAGAAGGTAAGGCAGGTAACACTGGGATAGGGAAGGTAGGGTGGCAAAGAAAGGATACACAGTAACAGGAACACAGGACTTCACAATGGCATTGACTACCAAAAATCCATCAGGGAAAGCAGGGAGGAGCAGAGATTTATGGAGCAGGGGACAGGTGCAAGCACTTTAGTTAATTGGGTACTGGCCCTTTAAGAGAAAGAGCTCCAGCACGTGTGCCCTATGAGGCTGAGGCATGTGTGCCGGAGCTGCAGGGACACCAGGGAGATGACACAGAGGATGGTGATGAAGAGCTTGGACTCGCATGCGGGCGTGTCCTGCGATGCGAATCTCAGCCCCGACAGCGGGGACACAGGCAAGGAGCGCACATGGCCGGCGTGTTCGGCCAGAGAGCAGATGTCACAATGTACATATAATTTGTATGTGTCTAGTGCTTATATTTTTCTCACAAATACCTTCTTTCTGTTGCTCACTTGGTTTGTCATTCTGTACTTTGAAGGAGGCATGTCCTCACTCTACATGACTCATCTTCCTCCCTGAGTGCTAGGATAGATAATACATAGATAACACATCCTAGATCTGATGAATGAACTAATCGTATGAAATACTTTCGTCTTTCCATAGATGAATGCGCTGACAACAAAATCACACAAAAATGATCAATGGAAATTAAATTTATCAACCCATGGAGGTCTGGATATGGAGTCACACTCAAAATCAAAACCACACTACAGGCTGATCCAATTTTGATGTGATGTCCTTAAAACAAGTCAAAATGAGGCTCAGTAGTGTCTGTGGCCTCCACGTACCCGTGTGACCTCCCTACAATGCCTGGGCATGCTCCGGCCAACTCCATGAAAGTCTGTGGCGCAATGTGGCATTGGTGGATGGAGCAAGACATGATGTCCCAGATGTACTCAATCGGATTCAGGTCTGGGGAATGGGCGGGCCAGTCCATAGCATCAATGCCTTCCTCTTGCAGGAACTGCTGACACACTTCAGCCACATGAGGTCTAGCATTGTCTTGCATTAGGAGGAACCCAGGACCAACCTCACCAGCATATGGTCTAACAAGGGGTCTGAGGATCTCATCTCGGTACCTAATGGCAGTCAGGCTACCTCTGGCAAACACATGGAGGGCTGTGCGGCCCCCCAAAGAAATGCCACCCCACACCATTACTGACCCACCGCCAAACCGGTCATGGAGGATGTTGCAGGCAGCAGAATTTTCTCCACAGCATCTCCAGACTCTGTCACGTCTGTCACACGTGCTCAGTGTGAACCTGCTTTCATCTGTGAAGAGCACAGGGCGCCACTGGCGAATTTGCCAATCTTGGTGTTCTCTGGCAAATGCCAAATGTCCTGCATGGTGTTGGGCTGTAAGCACAACCCCTACCTGTGGACTTCGGGCCCTCATAACACCCTCATGGAGTCTGTTTCTGACTGTTTGAGTTGAGTGGACACATGCACATTTGTGGCCTACTGGAGGTCATTTTGCAGGGCTCTGGCAGTGCTCCTCCTGCTCCTCCTTGCACATCCCTGGTGGTTTAGAGTTGTTAAAGGGTACCTTTCATCAAAAAAACTTTTGATATATTATAGATTAATGTATGCAGAATAACTTTACAATTGCATGTTATTAAAAAATATGCTTCGTTATATTTCATTTTCCACTTTGAAAAATGACCACTAGGGGTCTCCCTACCAGTCCTTTTTCATAGATTTCAGACTCATGCAGGAGTCCTAAATCTCAAACTGCAGCGGAACACAGACAAACTCAGCACTGCTCACTGCCAGGGGGCAGTGCTGTGCTTGCCTGTGTCCCAGCAGCAGTCTGAGATTTAGGACTCCAGCATGAGTCTGAAATCTATAAAAAAAAAAAAAAAAAGGACTGGTAGGGAGACCCCTAGTTGTCATTTTTCAAAGTGGAAAATTAAATAGAAAGAAGCATATTTTTTAATAACATGCAATTGTAAAGTTATTCTGCATACATTAATCTATAATATATCAAAAGTTTTTTTGATGAAAGGTACCCTTTAAGGGATTCATTGTAATATTTCTATTTGTCTAAATGGTTAATAATAACATCTTTGGATGTAAAAGAATACTTACCCAAAAGTCAGGCAAGTACATGGCTTAGACACAGAGGCTCAGACCCAGAAGAAACTAGTTGCAGCGGTAGCTCTGCATTGTAATACAAAAGTCTCTGAATTTCTGAGTCACAAGTAAGAAAATCTGTTTCAGATCCAAACTGTTCTTAAAAATAACAGGCCAAAAATGTCTCTTCACAACATTGACATCTTGAAAAGACGCTTTACCAACAATGCAAGATGGATATAACACAAAGCTTTAATAAAAAAAAGAAGACTGCCATGTGGAGTGATACACTGTCATATACAAACGCTTGTCTATGTAGCTACAGATTTGGTAGTGGCTTTATCTTTCTTGTAAGGTTAAGTCCTATGCAAATATAACTCCAACATTATTGCAAGTTAAATGAAGTTTAGAAGGGTACTCCCCCGTGGAAAATAAATCTTTAGCCTTCCAGTACTTATCAGCTGCTGTATGCTCCAGAGGTAGTTCTTTTCTTTTGGAATTTCTTTTTCTGTCTGACCACAGTGCTCTCTGCTGACACCTCTGTCCATGTCAGGAACTGTCCAGAGTAGGAGCAAATCCCCATAACAAACCTTACCTGCTCTGGACTGTTCCTGACATGGACAGAGGTGTCAGCAGAGAGCACTGTGGTCAGACAGAAAAGAACAACTCAACTTCCTTTGTAATATACAGCAGCTGATAAGTACTGGAAGGATTAAGATTTTTAAATAGAAGTAATTTACAAATCTGGCACCAGTTGATTAAAAAAAAGAATATTCTACCAGAGTACCCCTTTAATACTGCCATAAAGTGCCCATAGTTTTGCCACAACATTGCCAAACTGCAAATATCAAAAACTATGCATAACTGTGCCATTCAGTACCCACGTAATATTGCCATACAGAGCCTACAAACTACCACCAAAGAGTTCCCATAAAATACTGCCCTATTGCTTTCATAAAACCACCACACATTGTTTATAATATACCGTCAGTATTTATACACTGCCTAAACAAGAGAGCCATACAGTGCTACTATAGTGCACATATTATACTAATATCAGTTGTGGATTAAGGGTATCACTATCCCCTATGTACAGGATAGAGGATAACCAGCTGGTCGTGAGGGCCTCAGCAGTCGGACCCCCTGTGATCTTAAAAAGCCTCCTATTAGAATAGAGCGATGGGTTACCAATATGCATTCTCTTTGGGAACCGAGTACATTGTTCAGCTGTTTCTGGCGGTTCTCACAGAGAATGAACAGAGTACTGTGGTCCCTCAAGTTACAATATTAATGGGTTCCAGGACGACCATTGTATGTTGAAACCATTGTATGTTGAGAAAATAACTCTATGGAAACCTGGTAATTGGTTCTGAAGCCCCAAAATGTCATCAAAAATAGGAAAAGGTGAGGATTAAAGGGGTACTCCGGTGAAAACCTTTTTTATTTTAAATCAACTGGGGGCAGAAAGTTAAACATATTTGTAAATTACTTCTATTACAAAATCTTAATCCTTCCTGTACTTATTAGCTGCTGAATACTACAGAGGAAATTCTTTTCTTTTTGGAATTCTCTCTGATGACATCACGAGCACAGTTCTCTCTGCTGACATTATTATAATAATAATAACACCTTACTTATTGTTGTCCTTAGTGGGATTTGAACCCAAGTCCCCAGCACTGCAAGGCAGCAGTGCTAACCACTGAGCCACCATGCTCCCCTTAGCATACATCTGCTATGCACGGTTGCTAAAATGGACAGAGATGTCAGCAGAGAACACTGTGCTCGTGATGTCATCAGTGTTCCAAAAAGAAAGGAATTTCCTCTGTAGCATTCAGCAGCTAATAAGTACTGGAAGGATTAAGATTTTTAATAGAAGTAATTTACAAATATGTTTAACTTTCTGCCACCAGTTGATTTAAAAGAAAAAAGGTTTTCACCGGAGTACCCCTTTAAAGAATAATAGGTAGATAACTAATACAGATAAAGCAAGTCCTTACATATAAAAGTAAGAAAGATCTGCTGGGAGCTGTAAATCACTGTCTATGTCAGTGTTTCCCAACCAGGGTGCCTCCAGCTGTTGCAAAACTACAACTCCCAGCATGCCCGGACAGCCGTTGGCTGTCCGGACATGCTGGGATTTGTAGTTTTGCAACAGCTGGAGGCTACATGGTTGGGAAACAATGGTTTATGTAGAGGACAGGAGCTTCTTCAGGGTCCTATACAGTACACACAGTGTCCCAAATGGAGCTGCCCTAACTTGGTGTCCAAAGGAGCAGCTAACCCTGGCACAGGTAAAGAGTTAGTACAGAACTTGTAGTTCCTCCCTGTACTGTAGGGGGCGCTACCAGACAGCCAGTCAGTGCATACACTTCAGTAATGCAGATGTTTTACCAGTAAAATGCCCATTCTGATTGGTCAGTTCTTCCAGCCATTGACACGTCTATCACAGATCTGAACTGCCTGGACATTGTATGTTGAGTCTGGTTTCAAGTTACAATGGTCCAGAAATAAACATTGTATGTTGAAACTATTGTATGTTGAGGCCATTGTAAGTTGTGGGATCACCGTAGTGGCATTCATCCATGACCTTCCACTCCTTTTTAACAGGAAACTGGGGTCCCAATTTTCGAGATTGTGGGGGCATCGTCAGTCTGCACCTACTTGTGCCAAAAACTAATGACCAGGGTCTCTTTTCTGTAATTTTAACTCATTTTGATCCCACTTTTGATGCATTGAGAAGTGAGCAGAGCAAAACAGATTATAATGGGGGCAATAACATCCCAGCCATGGAGCCCAGATTGCCCTCTTTATAATCAGCCACCACACAGTGCCCATATAATCGTACCATACAGTTCCCGTACAACACTGCCATCTAGTCCTCATACACTGCCCGTATACTACCATACAGTGCTCATAGAATTACATTATACTGTCTATACAAAGCACAATCATAATGTCCCAAAAATGCTGACATATGCTGACAACACTACAGTATATTGACATATGTGGTGACCACAGGGTGTTGCATTATGTAGCAGGGTCTGGTGGTATTAACCCTGGGGGAAAGATGTTGTTAACCCCTTAGTGTTCGTGACGCGTGATGCGGTTGTTTCGGTATAATAACCACTGACAACCAGCCCAGAAACGGTATGCAATAAAGGAATGTCCACAGCACAGGACACAGGACACAGGATACCTCGCAGGTTTGCTTGGACTTGTAGTTATTGAGATATTTAGGCAGGCTACTGTGCTACTAATATATTCCTTAGCTGAGTAGTAGTCACTGGATTTGTAGAGAGAATTGCAACTCACGTTTTAGAAGGCTGCTGTTCCTCAGGCTTTGGCCTAGATGAGATAAATTTGCAGTATATAGGACTTTATGCTTTCTTTAGGTCCAGGAGATAAGAGAATGAGAATAGAGACTAAAGCCCCTTATATACTAGGGGGCTGGACTAAAGCCCATTGGCTGCTAATGCCTGGTGATCCTATGCCCATGGAACTCTGGGTATATCCCATGACAGTAGGTCACATGACCAAGGAAGGTCCTATATATTTTATACAAACTGTACAACTTAATACATATGAACAATAGATACACATAACGAATATACACTGCATTTATATGAGACAACAAAGGGGGAGCCCTGCAAGAAAGCCCAATGGACCTAAGGGACTGTTCCTGAGGGGACTTAAGGATGGTACAGGACTAGCTCCTGTACCAGGACACCACACATACATTATATACATTAAATTGTTGTGCAGGGAATAGAAAACTAAAAATAAACTAAGAATAAATCACATCCAAATTAAATACAGCAGTACCTCAAGTTAGAATATTAATTGGTTCCATGACGACCATTGTATGTTGAAACCATTGTATGTTGAGACCATTGTATGTTGAGACCATAACTCTATGGAAACCTGGAAATTGGTTCTGAAGCCATCAAAATGTCATCCAAAAAAAGGAAAATGTGAGGATTAAACAAAAATAAGTAGATAACTAATATCGATAAAGCAAGTCCTTACATATAAAAGTAAGAAAGATCTCCTGGGAGCTGTAAATCGCTGTCTATTTAGAGGACAGGAGCTTCTTCAGGGTCCTGTACAGTACACGCAATGTACTTAAAAAAGTAAAATTGAGCTGCCCTATCCTGGTGTCCAAAGGAGCAGCTAACTGTGGTACAGGTTAAGAGTAGTACAGAACATGTACTATGCACTTCAGTAATACAGGTATTTTACCAGTGAATGTCCATTCTAATTGGTCGGTTCTTGCAGCAATTGGTGTATGATTTCAAGTTACATTGGTCCAGAAAAGACCATTGTATGTTGAAACTATTGTATGTTGAGGCCATTGTAAGTTGAGGGATCACTGTATATATGTCCGGTGTGTGGGTGGGACTGGTAATTCAGGGTCCATGGCTGACGTGTCAGAAGATGATACAAGATAATGATGCAGAAGTATTAACAAGACATCTCCATTTCCTGCACACCGCTCATCATATGGTAATGGTCAAATATATAACCCACCTACAGAACCATTCCAGACATTGCTTCTTTGCAATGTGGATATCTGAAGTACAAGACACAAAGTACGGAACCAATATAAATTGGGTATGACAGATATCTTCATTCTATTGAATATGTACAGGAGTATAACTACAGTACTATAATACTGCTTCCCTACATACAATAATATAATACTGTACTGTCCCCTAGGTATGAGAATATAACTACAATAATACTGCTCTTATGTACATGAATATAACTCCTATAATACTGCCCCCTATGTACAAGAATATAACTACTATAATACTACCCCTGTGTACAAGAATATAACTACTATAATACTGCCTCCTATGTACAAGAATATAGCTACTATAATACTGCCTCCTATGTACAAGAATATAGCTACTATAATACTGCCTCCTATGCACAAGAATATAACTACAATAATACTGCCTCCTATGTACAAGAATATAACTACAAGAATACTGCCCCCTAACTACAGTACTATAATACTGCACCCCCACTCATGTGCACAATTATTAAACACCTGAGAAGAGTGGGTCCCTAAACTAACACTGATGTAGCACTGGGTGGCGACCATTGCTGTCGTGACGCCAGGCCCACAGGGGGAACAACCCAACGGCCAGGCAGCCCCACTCAGGCCCAGCGCTATAATAAGGCCAACCAAGCCTTTTAACATCACCTGTGACCCCACAATCACCCTCTGCCGTGGCGCACAGCGCACGCACGTAGCACACAGCGCTCCATGACCTACGACACACGACAGGGTGGGGCGCTGTGTGCTACTTGCATGCGGCCCCCACAGAGCGGCGCCGGTGCATGCAAAGCAGACAGTGAGTGTGAGGCTGGCCGGGTAACTAGCGCAACGGCTGCAACGGCACTAGGAGGGTTGAATGTGCCGTGCAGTCCCCTTCACTGCGTGTGCACCATGCTATGGCACGCCATGGCAGCACAGCAGTGTGTGTGACTGCAATACCTAACTACAGGGGAGGAGGCTGCAATAACTAGAGAGAAGAGGCTGCATTACCTAACTACAGGGAGGGCTACAATACCTTACTACTCAGGGGGGGTAATACCTAACTACTGGGGAGCTGCAATACCCATCAAACTACTGGGGGGGCTGCAATAACTACAGAGGAGAGGCTGCATTACCTAACTACAGGGAGGGCTACAATACCTTACTACTCAGGGGGGGGGGGGGGGTAATACCTAACTACTGGGGAGCTGCAATACCCATCAAACTACTGGGGGGGCTGCAATAACTACAGAGGAGAGGCTGCATTACCTAACTACAGGGAGGGCTACAATACCTTACTACTCAGGGGGGGGGGTAATACCTAACTACTGGGGAGCTGCAATACACATCAAACTACTGGGGGGGCTGCAATACCTAAGTAACCAGTGAAGGCTTCCCTACCTATCTACCTGAAGTATTCCTTACTTACCTACTGGGGTCATACATTAAATTGAAGGGAACAAGAGATGGGGGGGGGGGGGCAAAATGCCCTTCGTCTGTGTAGACTAAAATCCTTGTACCGGCCCTGGCCCCATTGCTGCCCGACCAAGCTTCTGGCTCTGGTCCCCACAGACAAAGCACCGCAGCAACAATGGCCACCACAAAACACCCCACCAGTGTGAACACCTTCCATGTGCTCTATGTCAGAGGGCTGGGAGAATGATGAGAGGAAACCCTTAGGCTGTGTTCACACTGAATTTCCTCTACTTCTCCATGCAAAAACTATGGCACACAAGTAATTTGAGGCAGATCTAAGCAGAAGTTTTTGTCTTTTTGGTATGGGAAAAGTTAACAGACCTAAAAGGGGAGGAGACTGGCAAAAAGTTCTCCTCAACTGTGAATCTTCTTGGATATTCGTACTAGACTCCTTGCAACCAAAAAGTTCAAATTTAAGATAATATTGGAAACTTCATTATTAAAGGGGTACTCCACTGGAAAACATTTTTTTTTTAAATCAACAGATGCCAGAAAGTTAAACAGATTTGTAAATTACTTCTATTTAAAAATCTTAATCCTCTCAGTACTTATGAGCTGCTATTTCCTCCACAGGAAGTTATTTTCTTTTTGAATTTCCTATCTGTCTGATGACAGTGCTCTCTGCTGACACCTCTGTCCATGTCAGGAACTGTCCAGAGTAGGATATGTTTGCTACAGGGATTTGCGCCTACTCTGGACAGTTCCTAAAATTGACAGAGGTGGCAGCAGAGAGCACTGTGTGGCAAATGGCGAAAATAGTTTCACTAGACAAGAAGGTATCCCCTCTATAGTGCTTTAAGAAGGTTAATGGTGAACTCCAGATTGCAGACTGGCAAATATGTTCTAGAGGGACAGAATTACGTTCTGCCCAAGAGGCTGAAATAGACCTCGTGGAGTGTGTTCTAGTGAACTCCGGTGCAGTCAAACCTTTAGAAGTGTAGCACAGATTAATGCACTCACAAATCCATCTGGAAATGGATGGTTTAGATGCCTTAGCACCTTTCTTTGACCCCCTGATGTAAAATAAGAAGGTTCTCAGATTTTTGAAACGGTTTAGTTCTTTCTAAATCCTTAAAGGACATCTATAGTGCAAAATAACTTATCCCCTATCCGAGGGATAGGGGATAAGTTATAGATCGCCGGGGGTCCGAGCGGCAATGTACAGGAAAGGGGGCGTTCCGTTCCCGCATGACGCGGCGGCCGACACGCCCCCTCCATGTACCCCATAGAGATGCATGGAGTGGGAGTGTCTGTCGCGGCTTTCTGCTGGGGACGAAACTTCACTTCCTGCAGACTGCCTCGGCCCTGTCCAGGAGATCCCGGGGGGCCCAGCACTCAACCCCCCACCCCCACCCCCACCGCGATCTATAACTTATCCCCTATCCTTTGGATAGTGGATAAGTTATTTTGCGCTGGAGTACTCCTTTAAGCATCTTACCAAATCTGGGGTAGCAAAGTCCTTTTGAAAAGATCCAGGCTCAGGAAAAACTGTTGTGATGCCTTGGGGGGTGTATGGCAGTTGGGGTGTTGCTGTGAGGTATATCACGGTTATAATTAACTCTTGTCAGTCGTGACGCCAGGGTGGGGGTTAAATGCTGTATGGCTTGGCCTATCGCCACCCTTCCCAGAAGCGATAGGGAGATGTAGAATAAAAGTATTGTCCACAACCAGAGCTCTGCTGAAAACTCGCGTAAACTTTACTGAAGATTATCTGTAACATGCAAATACAGGAACAGTCTTTATAACAAAGTCTATATACAGCTTAGCTGAGATTGACGTACGGTTGGGACTTTTGTAAGTTCTTTAGCTTAGTAGGATTTAGTATGCTTAGATCTGCTGTATTTAGGGTTATGTTTAGGTCCAGAGGTCTCGCTAGCATAAACGGGGAAGTTGTAAGAACTCACAGTTTCGTTTCAGATCAAGGCCGGCAGGCTTTGGCCCAGTATTTTTCGTTGTAAGCTGCGTAGATCTTGACTCCCCAACGATCCGGAACCCAAGAGAGCATCTATTGGCTGCAGCTCCCTTATATGGGCAGGGGCTGGCCGTTTTAGGATTGGTCCACACCATCTGTCAATCAGCTTTACAAGGCATTGTGGGTAATCACCTGACCCATGAACCTCCAAAGGTCGTTTTACCTACCATAGAGACTAAATCACAGTCACATGACCCGCAGGCCCTGCGACGCTATGCAAGGTAAGTATACTCTTTCTATACAGTATTTACATTTATTCTAGCAATATATTAACTATTGGAGGGGTGATTAATGTTTGTAGAAGAGGCAACTTTAGGCAGAAAGGATGGAAGGAATCTCAAAAGGACTTTGTCAGGCAGAAAAATGATATAAGGTTCAACTGAAGCTAAAGCTTGGAGTTCACTAACCATTTTGGCAGTAGTAACGGTCAACAATAAAACCACTTTAAGAGTGAGGAACCTAAGTTTTACATTCTCTAAGGGTTCCAGAGGTTGAGCACAAAGTTGTTGCAGGGCTAACCCCAGATCCCATGGAGAAACAGGATTCACAGATCTTGGACAAATCCTAGTGGTGTCCTTAATGAAGGACTTTACCACCGGTTCTTGAGGGAGACGTCTATGGAGAGATGCTGATAAGGCTGCTAACTGTACTTTGATAGAGTTGGGAGAGAGTCCATCTTGCAAGAATTCCAGAATTGATGGAACAGAAGGAGAAGAGGAGTTGATCTTCTTGGCAGCGCACCATCTGTGAAAAATTCTTCTAATTCTGGCGTAAGTCCTGTTAGTCGCCTCACTCCTAGAGTGAGATAGCGTCTCTAAGGGTGCATTCACACCACGTTTTTGCAATACAGTTCCCATATAGGTTTTCAATGTGAAAACCGTATGGAACCGTATAGAAAACCGTATGCATTGACTCTCCATTGAAAACCGTATGCCAAAAGATGTATCAGGTTGTGTCCGTTTTGCATCCTGTACGGTTTTGTCCGTTTTTTCTCCCGTACCCAAAACCGTAGTCTACCACGGTTTTTGGTCCGGGTGAAAAACTGTATTAAACCATGTACGTTTTTTTTTTTTAACATGGGAGTCAATGGGAACCATTCAGAACCGTATGTGCGTACGGTTTTATCCGGTTTGCACCATACGGTTTTTGACTTTGCACAGTTTTTTTTCTTGGAATTTCAAACAGACAAGTGAAACTTTATTCAAAATGGAGTGAAAGGTTAAAAACGTATACGTTTTTTTTTTTTTTAGACGGATGCAACTGGACATCATTTTTCAAACCGTATACGTTTTTTAACTGTATACAGGTTGAAATTTGTACACACGTTTTGATACAGTTTAGTCCGGTTTTGAGGAATCCGTTTTTCATCAAAAACCTGATACGGGAAATGTATTGCAAAAACGTGGTGTGAATACAGTCTAATATACGGTCCGAAAACCCTCTGGCTTTCAATAAAGACCTATTAACCTCCATGCAGTCAGGCTGAATGTTCTGAGGTTGTGGCACAGCTGTGTGCCCTGAGACACCAGGTTCTGCTTGGGGGGGAAGTCTCCAATAGATTCCTCTGCTCATCTGGATGAGCTGGGAGAACCAGGATCTCTTGGGCCAGAATGGAATGATCGTAAATCACTGAGGCCAGATCCAATCTGATCATCAATACCCTGGGTATCATGGGAGTTGGCAGAAAAATGTAAGCCAGATTGAAATTCCAAGGAATTGTCATGGCATCTATCCAATAAGGTTTGTCTGCCGGATATAGGGAGCAGAACCTGTCTAGTTTGCGATTGGCTTTTGTTGCCATCATATCTATTTCTGGGAGACCCCAGAGATCTACAAGCTGAAGGAATACTTCGTGATTCAGAGCCCATTCTCCAGGTATTGTCAAATCTCTGCTCAAGCGGTCTGCAAAGACATTCTGGACCCCCTTTATGTGGACAGCAGATAACCTGAGTATCCTCGTCTCTGCCAACAGAAGATCTTTACTACCTCCTAAAGTAACAGAACAGATCTTGTTCCTCCTTGTTTGTTTATATTATAAACTGCTGACATGTTGTCTGTTCTCACCTTGACAGTTTCTCCTAGAAGGAAGGCAAAATGAATTAGCGCATAGTAAATCGCTCTTAGTTCCTTGATATTGCATGAGAGAAGAAGTTCTTCTGGTTTCTATTTTCCAGCCACCTTTCTTCCCAGCAGATGGGCTCCCCAACCGGACCCTGAGGAGTCTGTTGTCAAGACTAACCAGTGAGGTTCCATAAGCGACATCCCGTCCTGGGGAATAAATAGCCCACCAACTCAGGGATCTGCGAACAGTGGGAGAGAGTCTGAGAAGAGAGTCTAGGGAGGAAATCTTTCTGTCCCAGGCGTGTAGAATCTCTGCTTGTAGTGGTCCCATGGGCCAGAGTGCCCACAGGACAGCTTCTGCTGAGGAGGATAGGAGACCTAAGAATCTCATGGGAGTCTTCAAAGATACTTTGCGAGGAACCCAAAGAAATTGATATCCCTTGGATATCCTGTCTTTCCTCGCTGGAGATAGAAAAATCTTCATATTGTGGGAGTCTAGGCAGAATCCCAGGAAGGTTATTACTTTGACCAGGGTTAGGTGAGATTTCTCTAGATTTATCACCCATCCTAGCCTGTGAAGTAAATCCAGAGTCAGGCTGGTGTGAAGATGGAGTTCTTCCTGTGACCTGGCTAATATAAGCCAGTAGTCCAGACAGGGGATTATCCTGATACCCTGAATCCTGAGGACTACCATCATGGAAGACACTACCTTTGTAAAGACAAATGAAGCGATAGTAATCCCAAAGGAAAGAACATGAAATTGGACATGGTGAAGAACTCCCCTGATGAAAACTGCAACCCGCAAGAATTTTCTGGGATTCTGGCAGATGTGTATATGAAAGTATACATCTTTGAGGTCCAATGACGCCATGTAGTCGTCTTTCTGTAGGATCGACAGATTTTATTGTTTCCATATGAAACCTTTTCGTTCCAATGAATCTGTTTAGATATCTGAGATGTAATATAAGTCTCCACTTTCCTCCTGGCTTGGGTACAAGAAACACCGGAGAAGACACACCTTTGCCTTTTTTGGCTAGGGGAACAGGTTCTACAGCAGCATTTGCAATAAGATCTAGTATTGACTGCTCCAAGAAATCCTGTTTTGGGGATTTTAGAATGGAGGATGTTAGAAACCTCTCTGGAGACTGCGATATCAGGGAGAGAAAATAACCACTCGCTACAATGTTTAGAACCCAATAATCTTTTATTAATCTTTCTACAAGCAAGAATAACAAACGGACCGGGCACCGCCAGCAATAATAAATGCCTGTGTAACAGCAGATTGTCGACAGACGGAGATATGGAAGTCCCAATGCAGACCAGGGCAAAGGGAGGTGCTCACCGTATAAGAATACTATATGTAACGAGAAAAAGAACAAAGTAGGAGCACACACCTGAGTCCTGCTGCTGTGTCTTTTATTGTGTCAAACTGGTATGCAGAGTGGATAGGCAGGAGCACACACCTGGGTTACAACGCTGTTTCACGCCTCCTTGCACTTTGTCAAACCCCCCTGGTGACACATTTATTAATCTTTGCCGGGAGAAAATGATGGTCAGAACTCTAACTTCTTAGAACTTCTGGCTCTGGAGGAACCTCTTCTGGCCAAACCAAATCCTCTGCCGCGTCCAGGATTTCTATTCTGTCCGGATCTCTGTGGAGAACGGTCATGTCTTGACTGGTTGTAACATCCATGAAAGAATCTATCAGACAAGGGAAGATTCTCCCCCTTCTTATTAGAGAGTTTCTCCATAATAGTGTCCAATTTAGGACCAAATAATTTACCAAGACTGAATTACAGATTGCAAAAGATGTACTTAGAGTGGCTATCTCCAGGCCAGGGTCTTAGCCAGAGGGCTCTTCTAGCGGCAGAGGAAAGGGACATGTTGTGGGCAGACAACTTCACCTGTTGACAGTTTGCATAATATAGGTAATCCATCCCCAGGTTGAATTATTTAAAAGATAGAGATCTTAGGATCTCTTCCCTGCTAACGCCTAAAACAATGTCATCTTGGACCCTAGAAAGCCAAGCTTTCATAGCTTTAATTACCTCAAAGGAGGCACTACCTACAGCACACTGACTGAAGGCTACAGTATAGGACCATCTCAAGGTTACTTCCATACGACGATCCATAGGATCCTTCAAACTTGATCCATCATCAGAAGGAATGATGGTTCTTTTGGAGAGTTTTGCAATCGCAAAATCTACCTTGGGAGGGTTAGCCAGCTCTTTAGACCTGGACTGATCCAATGGATAAAGTGTCTTGAAACGTCTGTTCAGAACTGGCGCATTTTCAGGACTGACCAACTCAGACCTCATAAGCTCCAAGACCGCATCATCCACAGAAAAGACCCTAGGTCCTTTTGATGTGGAAGGAGCTTCCCCTTGCTCTACAGGTACATTTTCCATCTCAACAGCCTTAAATCTAAGAAACTTCTCAGCAGGAAAATAAGTCTTTTCCTGGACTTCCTCATCTTCTGAAGTGAATGATTTAGTCTCATCTACTATCCTAAACTATTCATCAGAATAAACAATAGTGGGAGTCTCGCCCGTCTAAGCCTTTTGCTTGCAGGAGGGGCAATAGTTAAGGAATCCTTTAACTCCTTAATTTAACTCCTTAATAGACACAAACTCTTTAACCCAAACAAACATGTCTTGCATGGATGGTTCCTGATTGGGTGGAAGTCTGGGACGGCAAGAAGAGCAAATAGGGTAATCTGATCCATCTGGAAGTGGAACTTTACAAGATGTACATTCTAGATGTCTACGCTTTCTAGACTTTCCATGTGGCTCTCTATGTCTGCCAGACCCTCCGGATTCCATAGAGGACATCTAAGGCTAAGTTTCCACTTGCTTTTTTTTCTGGCAATTTTTGGAAAACTGCCACTGCAGTTTTTGGAAAACTGCCACTGCAGTTTTTGAGCCAAAGCCAGAAATGTATTCAAAAAGGAATAGGACATATAAAGGAAGGACTTACACTTCTCCTCCCTTGTGGATCCACTTCTGACTTTGGCTCAAAAACTGCAGTGGCAGGTTTACAAAAACTGCCAGGGAAAAAACCAAGTGGAAACTTAGCCTTAGAAAAAATTGTATATAGAAAAAATCAATTATTAAGCATAAGAGTAAAAGTAAGGGAACCCTTGAAAAAAATACATACATTAACAGATGAACAGTTATCAAAGCAAAAAGTAGGCTAGCAAATGAATGCAAGCAACAGAATACTACAAAAGTAGTACAGGCTCAAAGAGACAGAGCCAGAGTAGAGGAGGGTTTAAATAGACCACAAATTTGCGCCAAATCATTAAGCTCCACCCAATTCCTGGTGACTGAGCTAACTATCCTAAACTCTAAATAGAGGGGGGAAAAAAACTGTAAACCAAAAACTGAATGTTACAAGGAATAAAGAAAGAAACTCCTGAACACAGGAAGAAAATAACCCCAGATCCAACCACCGCTGTGGCCTGAGGAAGAAAAACTTCCGGTGACTTCACCGGCAGAGACGAAGCTGAAGATCTCAGCGCTCACATCTAGGGGCTCCGGCAAGATGGCGCGAAAGCTGGGATCATTCCTAAAAGAGACAATCTTAAAGAGTACCTATCATCAACTAAGTAGAGAAACAAAGGGAGTAGATCAGCTCACCAAAGTCCATATGTGTCAAGCATCAGGCAATAGTCCCGGAGCACGGAGACAGGGAGCCGCCACTCCCCGTCCAGCTCCTGGGTAGAGGTTTCCAATAAAACTTAACCTTTAATGGCAACTAATTAAAACATGGAAAGTCGCCACAAGGTGACGAGTGACATGTCACTAAAAACAAAGGGGGGGTGAAACGCCGACGCGTTTCGAGCAGTTGCTCTTAGTCATGGCGTTGGTACCTAGTCACACGGGGGTTTAAATACCCACTGGCATATGGTCGGGTCCCACCGTGGAAAAAACTCCCCGCCTCCGTCAAACAGGATGTGACGTGGCATAGGGAAGGTAGTCAAAGAAAAAGGAGGGTGCGGCCAGGTAAGAACTAACTAAGTGGAAAAAGATGGCCGATTAACCCATGAGTGACCTGTATGTCATATCAGTCTAGGTGTGGTAACATACAATGTATGCGAACAATGCAGTGTAATAGTGCAGCGGCCGCTCGTGGGATATACCCGGGTAGTTAGACTGTCATATAATAGTCAGCATATGGGAAAAAAAATAAAAAATAAAATAAAAAAACCCCGGGGCACACTAAAACCCGAATGTAATAATAGGTAAAAGCGCATATTGTGAATTACCACCTAAATGTTCAAACTCGCTTATAAATATAATAATATACATGGGAGTTTAGCCCATAGCAAAATGTAACATTGTGATAAACATGTTTAACGATTAAGCGAGTTAAGTGCTTAAATACGATGCGCACAAGACCACTAATAGACAGAAAATATATATAAAAAAACATATGCTAAGACTGCCTAAGAGACATGATAAATTCATGAATATTTTTTAGTGTACAGACACATGGGAACCTGTGGGTAAGCACATATTATAATAGGGGACAGGAATCGCAACATGAAATAAAATAAAACTCAGAGGGTAAGTAAGTTCTACCATAGCCACAGTTAAATGATATACAGAAAAAACCATATAAGGCTGAATGAAAAAAATGTACTAATTTAGTAAAAATACATGAGGTCATTTCTATAGTTAAGACCCATAGGAGCACATGTTTCCATCCTTAAAATCCAAAAAGCCTCTCGTGTGAAGGGCATGTAACCAATCACCCCCCCGTTTGGGGGGGGGGTACTTTTTCAATTCCCTGGATGGAAATAGTGTTACTTTTCCCTTCATGGTGCTCCACTAAATGCCTGGTCAAACCAGACATTGATCTGGAGGAAAAATTAGGACGAATGGCAAGATGTTCATAAATCCTTCTTTTTAGTTTTCGTCCTGTGCACCCAATGTATTGCATTCTGCATGCAACACATGTTGCACAGTATACAACATATTCGCTGTCACAGTTAATAAAACTTTTTATAGTGTAGCTAATGCCTGTTGCTACTGACACAAAATGGTGGGAGGAGGGCATTAGAGTGCATATGTTACACCGGGACCTTCCACATTTGTGGCTCCCATTAGTGTGGAGCCATGTATTAGCGGGTTTGTCGACCGGTAGATCACTGGGTGACAAAATGGACCCCAGAGATCTAGCTTTCTTAGCTACACATCTAACCCCTCCAGATAGCAGTTTCGCCATGTCGTCATTTTGTAGCAGTACCGGGATATGCTTGGTGATAATATTTTTGATTTGATCAAAATTTTGGCTGTAAGGAGTGGTGAAAGTAGGAGTAAAGCACCATTCCTTATTTTCTTCATGTGACGGAAGCAAGTACTCATCCCTAGATTTGGCATCAGCAATGGCTTTTGTCCTAGCAAGTATGGCACCACTGTATCCCCTACGTTTCAGGCGTCCAGTGATGCCGGCACTTGCTGACTGATAGAATGTGTCATTCGAGGATGCCCTTTTTGCCCTTATGTATTCTCCTATAGGGAGATTCTTTGTGGTATGTGCAGGATGTCCACTTTGGGCATGCAGAATGCTATTGCCCGCTGTGGTTTTGCGGAACATACTAGTATCAATTTTTAGAGTATGTTTGTTACCCATCAGAGTGACATCAAGAAAATTAATCGCTTCTTTTTCTCTGACCATAGTGAAGCGTAGATTCAAATCATTGTCATTGAGGCCAGACAAAAAACCATCAAACTCATATTCCCCCAAACCTTGGCATATTAGGAGGAGATAGTCTATATACCTGCCGTACCAGTAGATGTTACTCTGGTACGGATTACAGGTAACATACAGACGATGCTCCTCCCAGAACGCCATGTAAAGATTGGCGAGGGAGGGGGAGAATTTTGCCCCCATAGGACAACCAGTAACCTGAAGAAAAAACAAACCATTGAAGGTAAAATAATTGTGTTGTAACAGAAAAACCAAAACTTCAACTATATACTGTCTTAAACAGGGACTGTACTCAGTGTATTTGTTAAGATGATATGTCAACGCTAGTTCAGCCTTGTCATGTGGTATGCAGCTATATAGTGATGCCACATCACAAGAGACCCACTCAAAACCACTTTTCCACTCAATTTGAGACATGGTGTTTAGGAGAGACTTTGTATCCCTGATATAGCCCATCGTTCTCTGGACCAGGGGCTGTAGCATATGATCAAGCCAATTGCCCAAACGCTCAAGGAGCTAATCAATACCCGCAACTATGGGGCGGAAAGGGGGTGGGAAGACATTTTTGTGGGTCTTCGGAAGAGCATGAAAAACCGGTATTTTTGGATACTTGGGATTAAGGAATTCTTTTTGTTTTTGAGTGATTATATCAGACATAACCCCTTCCTCCAATATACGTTCCAATTTCGTTCTCACCACATTCGTGGGATCAGATGGAATTCTTTTATATGTTGTTGCATCCCCTAGCATATTCATAATCTCTCTTTCATACAGGGTTTTATCCAAAATAACCACAGATCCTCCCTTATCTGCCTGTCTGATGTATATGTGTGGGTTATTCTTTAGATCCTGTAAAGCTTTATTTTCCTTCTTATTGAAATTAGTAGGTGATGTTGATGTCTGTCTTTCTAGATTGCGCAGGTCCATTTCCACTCTGCGTTGATATATATCCATGGCCTCGACTCTAGAGTTAATAGGGTAGAAGCTGGGGTTTGTTGTGGGAAAAATATCCTTAGTGGAAATGATATTATTGTTTATACTGTTAGATGAAACTTGCAAATCCATGAGATTCAAACATGTGATCTGATCTGCAAAGCTCGTATGGAGCGGTAAATTAGCTTTTCCTATTTGGTTCAATATAGAAGGTTTTGATCCATTTGATTGTAATTCCACCATATCTGTATCACAAAAATGTTTCTTTACAGTAAGGGCTCGAATGAATTTGTTGACATCCCTGATGGTCTGGTATAAATCAAAGGAGTACAGTGGCACAAATCCTAGGCCTTTTTCCAGGACCTCCGTCTGTTGCTGGGTGATAATGCATGCAGACAGATTAATAACAGTATATTCATGAGATAGATCTTCAGGTACAAGCCCCATTATTGTCTCCTGTTTCTGGTCCGCATGCCGTCGGTGTTTGCGTCCCGCTCTGTGTTTCCTTGATCGTGTCTTCTTGGTTTGTATTTTCTCCTCTTTCTGGTATCCGGACCTACGTCGTTTTTTGAAACCGTGTTATAAGGTGAGTTATGTTGATTTTGTCCAGCATGATTTTGATATCGACCATTGTCTTTTTGCTGATGTCTAGTTTCACTCCGGTCGTCATCTGATCCCTCTGTGCAATAATCTGTGGTATCGTTATCTGATGACGTGAAACTGACATTTTTTGCGGCATAAGTGTCTGGTTGATTATGGTGTTTTAGTATTGATCTGGGTTTATAGTCTTTACGTTGCCATGTATAGACTGTGTCATTTTGATAGTCATTTGTGTCCCTGGTAAATTTGATTTTTTTGACATCTGCAATAGCATCCTCCAATTTTGATAAATGTTCATTCATTTTGTCCTGTAATGTGACAAGCTCCTGGGATCCAGTATATTTTTCCAAGAGAATAGTGGTTTGATTTATATTGTCCTCCAGTTCGGTCATACGTTGCTGTTCGCACTCTATGATCAGTTGCATGAGATCAAAAGAACATTTATCAAGTATCTTGTTCCACTTAGTAGTGAATGCTTCACTAAATACTGTAGTAGAGCGTTTGCGAATTCTTAGACCCCTTGGAATCATATTTTTATTACAATACTGCGTGAGTGTGGTGGCGTCCCACCACACCCTCAATTGTTGTGTTTTATATTGTTGCAATTCCTTCATAAGGGATTTAAGATCAGATGTTACATCCTGTTCTTGATTGCCAGAGAAAATATTTGTTACACGTGTGCGTCTGTTTGGGTCATTAGACAAAGCTACCGTTTGGGAGTTGGTAAGACTAGCGGTACCAATCATGTCATCCATAATAAAGTTGTTGTAAATAAGAATAGGTAAAAAGTTCAAACAAGTAGAATAGTGGAAATATTATTTCATTCAGATGCTCAACATAATGCAATATGATAGTCTTGAATGTTCACAAATCATTGGAAGCATGATCTCATAGACGGCAATGTAGTAGAGAAACAAAGGGAGTAGATCAGCTCACCAAAGTCCATATGTGTCAAGCATCAGGCAATAGTCCCGGAGCACGGAGACAGGGAGCCGCCACTCCCCGTGAAACTGAGAAAAAGAAAATGGAAGGGGTCCAGCTCCTGGGTAGAGGTTTCCAATAAAACTTAACCTTTAATGGCAACTAATTAAAACATGGAAAGTCGCCACAAGGTGACGAGTGACATGTCACTAAAAACAAAGGGGGGGTGAAACGCCGACGCGTTTCGAGAAGTTGCTCTTAGTCATGGCATAGGTACCTAGTCAAACGGGGGTTTAAATACCCACTGGCATATGGTCGGGTCCCACCGTGGAAAAAACTCCCCGCCTCCGTCAAACAGGATGTGACGTGGCATAGGGAAGGTAGTCAAAGAAAAAGGAGGGTGCGGCCAGGTAAGAACTAACTAAGTGGAAAAAGATTAACCCATGAGTGACCTGTATGTCATATCAGTCTAGGTGTGGTAACATACAATGTATGCGAACAATGCAGTGTAATAGTGCAGCGGCCGCTCGTGGGATATACCCGGGTAGTTAGACTGTCATATAATAGTCAGCATATGGAAAAAAAAAAAAACCCCGGGGCACACTAAAACCCGAATGTAATAATAGGTAAAAGCGCATATTGTGAATTACCACCTAAATGTTCAAACTCGCTTATAAATATAATAATATACATGGGAGTTTAGCCCATAGCAAAATGTAACCCATTGCTGATGCCAAATCTAGGGATGAGTACTTGCTTCCGTCACATGAAGAAAATAAGGAATGGTGCTTTACTCCTACTTTCACCACTCCTTACAGCCAAAATTTTGATCAAATCAAAAATATTATCACCAAGCATATCTCGGTACTGCTACAAAATGACGACATGGCGAAACTGCTATCTGGAGGGGTTAGATGTGTAGCTAAGAAAGCTAGATCTCTGGGGTCCATTTTGTCACCCAGTGATCTACCGGTCGACAAACCCGCTAATACATGGCTCCACACTAATGGGAGCCACAAATGTGGAAGGTCCCGGTGTAACATATGCACTCTAATGCCCTCCTCCCACCATTTTGTGTCAGTAGCAACAGGCATTAGCTACACTATAAAAAGTTTTATTAACTGTGACAGCGAATATGTTGTATACTGTGCAACATGTGTTGCATGCAGAATGCAATACATTGGGTGCACAGGACGAAAACTAAAAAGAAGGATTTATGAACATCTTGCCATTCGTCCTAATTTTTCCTCCAGATCAATGTCTGGTTTGACCAGGCATTTAGTGGAGCACCATGAAGGGAAAAGTAACACTATTTCCATCCAGGGAATTGAAAAAGTGATTGGTTACATGCCCTTCACACAAGAGAGGCTTTTTGGATTTTAAGGATGGAAACATGTGCTCCTATGGGTCTTAACTATAGAAATGACCTCATGTATTTTTACTAAATTAGTACATTTTTTTCATTCAGCCTTATATGGTTTTTTCTGTATATCATTTAACTGTGGCTATGGTAGAACTTACTTTCCCTCTGAGTTTTATTTTATTTCATGTTGCGATTCCTGTCCCCTATTATAATATGTGCTTACCCACAGGTTCCCATGTGTCTGTACACTAAAAAATATTCATGAATTTATCATGTCTCTTAGGCAGTCTTAGCATATGTTTTTTTATATATATTTTCTGTCTATTAGTGGTCTTGTGCGCATCGTATTTAAGCACTTAACTCGCTTAATCGTTAAACATGTTTATCACAATGTTACATTTTGCTATGGGCTAAACTCCCATGTATATTATTATATTTATAAGCGAGTTTGAACATTTAGGTGGTAATTCACAATATGCGCTTTTACCTATTATTACATTCGGGTTTTAGTGTGCCCCGGGGTTTTTTTTTTTTTTGTTTTTTTTTTTCCCATATGCTGACTATTATATGACAGTCTAACTACCCGGGTATATCCCACGAGCGGCCGCTGCACTATTACACTGCATTGTTCGCATACATTGTATGTTACCACACCTAGACTGATATGACATACAGGTCACTCATGGGTTAATCGGCCATCTTTTTCCACTTAGTTAGTTCTTACCTGGCCGCACCCTCCTTTTTCTTTGACTACCTTCCCTATGCCACGTCACATCCTGTTTGACGGAGGCGGGGAGTTTTTTCCACGGTGGGACCCGACCATATGCCAGTGGGTATTTAAACCCCCGTGTGACTAGGTACCAACGCCATGACTAAGAGCAACTGCTCGAAACGCGTCGGCGTTTCACCCCCCCTTTGTTTTTAGTGACATGTCACTCGTCACCTTGTGGCGACTTTCCATGTTTTAATTAGTTGCCATTAAAGGTTAAGTTTTATTGGAAACCTCTACCCAGGAGCTGGACCCCTTCCATTTTCTTTCTATCATCAACTAAGCTGTCCCTAATCCCTCCCCCCCAATCTGTCCCTGACTATTGCTGACTCTATACCTGTCTATATTTTTACCCAAAACCCCATATAAATACCTTTTTTAGATCCCCTGTGGCTGCTCAGGCTCTTGCCGTGAGCGAGGGAGGAAGGGGGCGTGGCCCAGCAAGCTTGACATCATCTGAAGCCTGTCAGTCCGCACTTCCGCCCTTCTCCCTCTTCAACATCAGAGTGTAACAATAGATAACAATAGTAGCAGAGTGTAACAATAGAGTGAGTGCAGCAGCATTGCAGGACTTGTACTCTCTGTGTCCCGAAGCAGTCATTCATTGTCCCATAGTAGTGCGGCAGCACGTCTGGACTTATGTGCTCTGTGTCCCGACGTGCTGCCTTGCTACTACGGGACAATGAATGACTGCTTCGGGACACAGGGTGCACAAGACCCTATCCTCTTCTGTGCTGCCCTGTGCTACACTGACATTTGGCCAGATGAAGCGGCTGGCCATGTCAGGAGCGCCGTGCTGCAGGCACAGCGCTCGCTCCTGCCTGTCTGATTGACAGGCGGGGAGCTGCGCTGTGCTCTTCAGTGTCCGGCTTCACTGAGATTTCGGACTCATCCTACCAGGCCAGCAGTGGCGTTGCTAGGGTTGGTGTCACCCGGTGCGGTAGAAAATGGTGTCACCCCCATACCTCCCCCCTCCCCCCAGTAAGTTTTTAGCCTGTTGTGACAGACACCACTGTTGTAGCGCATTGTGAGAAATTCCAGTATAATAATCAGATATACCAGTTGCCACAGAATGGGAAAGTGTTAAAGAAGTTTTCACCATTTAAATATACAGCTCCCAGAATTACTTAAAGGGGTACTCCACTGGAAAACATTTACTTTTATATCAACTGGTGCCAGAAAGTTAAACAGATTTTTAAATTACTTCTATTTAAAATCTTAATACTTACAGTACTTATAAGCTGGTGTATGCAGGAAGTTGCGTAGTTCTTTCCAATCTGACTACAGTGCTATTTGCTGACACCTCTGTCCATGTCAGGAACTGTCCAGAGCAGGATAGGTTTGCTATGGGGATTTGCTCCTACTATGGACAGTTCTTGACATGGACAGAGGTGTCAGCACAGAGCACTGTGGTCAGACAGAAAAGAAATTAAAAAAGAAAATAACTTCCTGTGAATCGCTTATACAGCAGCTAATAAGTACTGGAAGGATTAAGATTTTTAAATAGAAGCAATTTACAAATCTGTTTAACTTTGTAGCACCAGTTGATTAAAAAAAATGTTTTCCAGTAGAGTACCCCTTTATGCAGTGGTGAGGTTATGTTGGGAGTTGTGGTTTCACTGACCATAACTGTAGAACTGACAAGCGACTACAGCTCTGATAGGACATAGAGAGGAGAATACACAATGATATCAGTGACGTCTTCTCTATAGTCTTCCCTTATCTAATTCAGATGGTACATACCGCCTGGTCCAGCTAAAACTTCTCTCTGTAGAATGTGACGCCCAGACGTCTCCTCACTATGTCAGCGCATTCTCATCCTCTATATGAAAACAATTATTATTATAAACCTGCCAGACACTGTATCCTCTAAATATAATACTATTATACACTATACTCTGATTATAAACCTTCCATACACCATACCCACTGAATATAATACCACACACTGTACATTCTGAATATAATACCAACACATACTGTACCCTCTGAATATAAATCTGCCACATACTGTACCCCTGAATATAATACTATCACATACTGTACCCTCTGAATATATTACTACCACCCACTGCGCCCTCTGAATATAATACTTAGAGATGAGCAAACTACAGTAAATTCAACTCGTCACAAACTTCTCGGCTCGGCAGTTGATGTCTTTTCCTGCATAAATTAGTTCAGCTTTCAGGTGCTCCTGTGGGCTGGAAAAGGTGTATACAGTCCTAGGAGAATCTTTCCTATGAATGTATCCACCTTTTCCAGCCCACCGGAGCACCTGAAGGCTGAACTAATTTACGCAGGATAAGTCATCAACTGCTGAGCCGACAAGTTCGTGACGAATCGAATTTACTGTAAGTTCGCTCATCTCTAATAATACTACCACAAACTGCGCCCTCTGAATATAATACTACCACCCACTGTGCCCTCTGAATATAACACTACCACAAACTGCGCCCTCTGAATATAACGTTGCCATACAGTGCACCCTCTGAATATACTACCACAACCGCAGTAACACCCCTCAACATCCGTTAGCTGATGCTATTACCACGGGAGGGGGGTATTGGTGGTGTTGCTAGTGGATGATCGGGGTGCTACTACTGGGGGGGGGGGGGGTGTTGCTGAAGGATGAGGGTGCTACTGGCCATCCCCCCTGGCAGTATCACCCCCATCATCCATCGGCAGGATCATCCTCCTGGCAGGAGCACCGCCATCATCCACCATCAGGATCTGCTGCTGTGGGGGGGGGGGGGGTAGTTGCTGGCGGATGATGAGGGTGCTACTGCCAGGGGGGGGAGCATTAGGTAGGCAGCAGTTCCCCCACATTAGGTAGGTAGCAGTTTCCCCACATTAGGTAGCATCTTTTCCCCACATCGGGCAGCATAGATTCCCCACATTTGGTACCAGTTTCCCCACATTAGGTAGGTACCAGTTACCCCACATTAGGTAGCAATTTCCCCATATTAGGTAGCACAGATTCCCCACATTAGGTAGCAGTTTCCCCACATTCGGTAGCACAGATTCCCCACATTAGCTAGCACAGACTCCCCACATTAGGTAGCATAGACTCCGCACATTAGGTATCATAGACTCCGCACATTAGGTAGCATAGACTCCCCACATTAGGCCGCAGGTTCCCTTGCAGGTTCCCCACAATGCGTCAAAGTCTCCCCTCTCACACACACACACATGCACACACACAAAAAAAAACCACATACAACACAGAGAGACACACACACACAAACACACAGTCAGAGAGACACACACTCACAGACAGACACACAGAGTCGCACAGTCACACACACAGAGTCACACACAGAGTCACACACACACACACAGAGTCACACAAACACACAGTCACAAACAGAGTCACACAAATACACAGAGTCACACACACACTCAGAGAGTCACACAAACACACACAGTCACACACACACACACAGAGTCACACACAAACATAGATAGAGACAGACACACACACTCACCCATCCAGCGCAGCGATCCTTCTCACCGGGCGCAATGCGAAGTGACGTAACTGACGTCCCCCTGCGCGGCCATGCGGTATGACGTCAGGCCGGCGCAGACGTGGGAGCGGAGGCCGGGCACAGTACTGGTGAAGGTGAGGGGGGGGGCGTGATGACGGACGGGTGCACTGAAAGGGGGGGGGGTGCTAACGGACGGGCGCACCGCACACACAGCACAGGGGGGGTGTGCTGACGGATGGGAGGCCGGTCGGGCACATAGGGGGGTGTCAGTGTAGCTGGGGAGGGGGTGCTGCGGAGCGTCTTGGTGTCACCCCATTAGGTTGGTGTCACCCGGTGCGGGCCGCACCCCCCGCACCCGGGTCGCAACGCCACTGCAGGCCAGCATGAGTCCGAACTCTATACGCCAGGACATGTAGGGAGACCCCTAGTGGTCGTTTTTTAAAAGTAAAAAATATATATATAAAGATACATTTTTGTTAATCACATGTAATCAGAAAGTTGTTTCTAATACATTGATTAACAAAATATACAAAGTTTTTTTGCCGACAGGTACGCTTTAAAGTAATTCTGTGGAAAGGGGCAGCTCAGGAGCGTCCATGCTCACATCAGGACAGAAAAAAACCTCACTGTCCTGATGCGAGTAGGGCATTTTATAGTCAAAGGGGGGAGGTCCCTATGATTTGTTTCATTTTCATTAAAAAATCCTGGTCCTATTTTAGCTCACAGGGCGGAGACACCCCACATTGTACTGCTGAGCGACGACCGGGAACACACTTCAGTGAACTGGGAGTGGTGACCTAAATCAAAGAATTTGTTTGGTGTGGCTCCTGTCAGTTAGGCTGCATACCCATCTTGTTTTTTACATACGGGTGCCGGATCCCGCTGGGGGAGGGGAAAACCAGGCGCTCAAACGGTGACTCCGGTCGGCTCAGTTTTGACCCGTATCCAGTTTCCCAACCGGACCTAAAACCGTAGTGTACTACGGTTTTAGGTCCGGTCACAAAACTGGATACGGGTCAAAACTGAGCCGACTGGAGTCACCAATTGACTCTGGTCGGCTCATTAAAGTAAATGGATTTACGGGCTGGTCCGGCTGGGGTACGGGAGCGCCCGGTTTTCCCCTCCCTCAGCAGGATCCGGCACCCGTATGTAAAAAACGAGATGTGAATGCAGCCTTAATGGGGTCCACATTATTATAAACGTCTGTGCGTGCTCTGACACAATAGAGTGTCGATTTGGAGCTTGTCCCCAATAGTTCTACTGCTAAAAAAAATGCACAGAAAGCCACAGTGTCCTAATGCCAACCATAGCGCCACCAAACAACCACAATGTCCCAGTGCCAAGCATAGTGCCCCCTAGTAACCCTCATGAATGTTATACTAATATGTACAGCAGAGACAAATCCTCTAGGTGGCGCTGTGCTCCTTAATATCAATGTCATAACTTTAGCTGTAATACCCACAAGCCACCATTAGATGCCGCTGTCGTCGTGCACTACCCCTTTCCCCCAGCAAAGGCTGCAGCCGTCCGGTGTTTCACGGTAGTGGCGGCTGCGATGGGCGAGACGGAGACCGGGGAAGGAGTTGTGGAGCGAGCGGAGCCGGTCCCTGGCCCCCCGGCGGAGGAGCCGGTGTTGTGGAGCCCGGAGGTAGAAGTGTGCCTGTTTCACGCCATGCTTGGGCATAAGCCCGTCGGTGAGTGGAGGCCGCAGCGGATCCCCGGGCTGGAGTAGATTTCGTAGCCGAGTAGGGGAAGGGTGGCGCGGGGAGGAGGAGCGCGGACAGCCCGGGACTTAGTATCGGTGTCTCACTATGTTTTCCTAATATTTGTATAATTAGACACAATAGGGATCATGTTATTATTGGTAATGAGCCGATAGATGGCGCATGCTCAGTGGCCTTCTTGTCATAGATTCCATAATAACACAATGGAGATGCAGCAGAGCCGAATGTGTGCTGTATAAAACTACTGCTGCCTGCTCACATACAGGTCAGTGGAAATGTAGTAAGATGTGCACTGGTCTCCATGGCAACAACATATGTTTTCTATGGGGATTTTCTCCTGCTCTAGACAGTTCCAAAAATGGACAGAAGAGGTCAGCAGAGAGCACTGTGGTCGTCACAGAAGAGAAATCCCAAAAAGAAATGCATTTACTTTGATGTCATGACCACAGTGCTCTCTGCTGTCCATTTTAGGAACTGTCCAGAGCAGGAGAAAATCCCCACAGCAAACATATGCTGCTATGGACAGCAGAGGTCAGCAGAGAGCACTGTGGTCGTGAAAGAAGAGAAATCCAAAAATAAAAGCATTTCCTCTGTAGTATACCGCCCCTAAAAAGTACTGGAAGGATTAAGATTTTTTAATAGAAGTCATTTACAAATCTGTTTAACTTTCTGGCACCAGTTGATTTAAACCTGACATAGTCACTAGGACATGGATAGAGCTGTGCTCTAAAGAAGAGGACTTGGCACTTGCTGGAGCTCTGTGGATCCTTCTCTGCTATACTTTAAATACAGGTTTCTTGTTCTAGTGGCAGTGTCAGGTATTGCAGCCCAATTTAAAGGGGTACTCCGGTGGTGCTCTCTGCTGACACCTCTGTCCTTGTCAGGAACTGTCCAGAGCAGGAGAGGTTTGCTATAGGCATTTGCTCCTACTCTGGACAGTTCCTGACACGGACAGAGGTGTCAATAGAGAGCACTGTAGACAGACAAAAGAAATCCAAAAAGAAAAGAATTTCCTCTGTAGTATCCAGCCACTAAAAAGTACTGGAAGGATTTAAGATTTTTTAATTGAAGTAATTTACAAATCTGTTTAACTTTCTGGAGCCAATTGACTTAAAGGAAAACAGTCCCCCTTTTACCTGCACTATAACCCGATACATTGGGTTATAGTGCAGGTGAACAGGAGACCGATGGGGGCTCGAACTGCTATACCTACCTGCAGTCCAGAGCCCCCATCCCCCGAAGGTCCAGCTGACTTGCACTTTGAGGCGGGCCCACCGGCTGGATTTAAATATTCATAAGCGCCGATCACATGAGCGCTCAGTAGGCACGATCTCTGGCGTGAACAGCGCTTATGAACATTTAAACCCAGCCGGTGGGCCCGCCTCAAAGTGCAAGTCAGTGCTGGAAGAGGGGGACCTTCGGGGGATGGGGGCTCTGGATTGCAGGTAGGTATAGCAGTCCGAGACCCTGCATCGGTCTCCTGTTCACCCGCACTATAACCCGGTGTATCAAGTTATAGTGCGTGTAAAATGGGGACTGTTTTCCTTTTAAAAAGACCTTTAAAAAAAAGTTTTCCACCAGAGTTCCCCTTTAACCCCTTAAGGACGCAGGACGTAAATGTACGTCCTGGTGAGGTGGTACTTAAAGGGGTAGTCCAGTGGTGAAAAATTTATCCCCTATCCTAAGGATAGGGGATAAGTTTGAGATCGCGGGGGGTCCGACCGCTGGGGCCCCCCGCGATCTCTCTGTACGGGGCCCCGGCTCTCCGCCGAGATAGCGGGTGTCGACCCCCGCACAAGGCGTCGGCCGACACGCCCCCTCAATACATCTCAATGGCAGAGCCGGAGATTGCCGAAGGCAGCGCTTCGCCTCTGCCATAGAGTTGTATGGAGGGGGCGTGTCGGCAGACGCTTCGTGCGGAGGTCGACACGCCCCCTTCCCGTGGGCTGTCGGGGCTCCGTACAGGAGATCGCGGGGGGCCCCAGGGGTCGGACCCCCCGCGATCTGCAACTTATCCCCTATCCTTAAGATAGGGGATAAGTTGTAAACCACTGAGTCACCACTGGACTACTCCTTTAACGCACCAGGACGTACATTTACGTCCTGTGCATAACCGCGGGCATCGGAGCGATGCCCGTGTCATGCGCGGCTGATCCCGGCTGCTGATCGCAGCCAGGGACCCGCCGGCAATGATCGCAGCCAGTTAATCCGCCATTAACCCCTCAGGTGCCGGGATCAATACAGATCCCGGCATCTGCGGCAGCGCACGATTTGAATGAATGATCGGATCGCCCGCAGCGCTGCTGCGGGGATCCGATCATTTATAACGCCGCACGGAGGTCCCCTCTCCTTCCTCCGTCCGGCTCCCGGCGTCTCCTGCTCTGGTCTGTGATCGAGCAGACCAGAGCAGAAGATCACAGAAAACACTGATCTGTTCTATGTCCTATACATAGAACAGATCAGTATTAGCAATCATGGTATAGCTATGAATAGTCCCCTATGGGGACTATTCAAGTGTAAAAAAAAATGTAAAAGTAAAAAAAAAAAAAAAAAATCCCCTCCCCCAATAAAAAAGTAAAACGTCCGTTTTTTCCTATTTTACCCCCAAAAAGCGTAAAAAACATTTTTTATAGACATATTTGGTATCGCCGTGTGCGTAAATGTCCAAACTATTAAAATAAAATGTTAATGATCCCGTACGGTGAACGGCGTGAACGAAAAAAAAAAAAGTCCAAAATTCCTACTTTTTTAATACATTTTATTAAAAAAAATTATAAAAAATGTATTAAAAGTTTTTTATATGCAAATGTGGTATCAAAAAAAAGTACAGATCATGGCGCAAAAAATGAGCCCCCATACCGCCGCTTATACGGAAAAATAAAAAAGTTAGAGGTCATCAAAATAAAGGGATTATAAACGTACTAATTTGGTTAAAAAGTTTGTGATTTCTTTAAGCACAACAATAATATAAAAGTATATAATAATGGGTATCATTTTAATCGTATTGACCCTCAGAATAAAGAACACGCGTCATTTTTACCATAAATTGTACGACGTGAAAACGAAACCTTCCAAAATTAGCAAAATTGCGTTTTTCGTTTTAATTTCCCCACAAAAATAGTGTTTTTTGGTTGCGCCATACATTTTATGATATAATGAGTGATGTCATTACAAAGGACAACTGGTCGCGCAAAAAACAAGCCCTCATACTAGTCTGTGGATGAAAATATAAAAGAGTTATGATTTTTAGAAGGCGAGGAGGAAAAAATGAAAACGTAAAAATTAAATTGTCTGAGTCCTTAAGGCCAAAATGGGCTGAGTCCTTAAGGGGTTAAGTACAATGTGGCTGAGCTGCAGTACCACTAGGACATAAATGATGCTGTGCTCCAAAGAACTGGGGCTTGTGTGCAGTAATCAACACAGCAATATCCATTTCCAAGTGGCAGCGCCAGACACAACCAGTGAGATATTGACAGTGTAAGGCTGGGTCCACACTACGTTTTCTCCCATACGGGAGCGCATACGGCAGGAGGGAGCTAAAAGCTCGCGCTCCCGTATGTGACCGTATGCGCTCCCGTATGTCATTCACTTCAATGAGCCGACCGGAGTGAAACGTTCGGTCCGGTCGGCTCATTTTTGCGCCGTATGCGCTTTTACAACCGGACCTAAAACCGTGGTTGACCACGGTTTTAGGTCCGGTTGTAAAAGCGCATACGGCGCAAAAATGAGCCGACCGGACCGAACGTTTCACTCCGGTCGGCTCATTGAAGTGAATGACATACGGGAGCGCATACGGTCACATACGGGAGCGCGAGGTTTTAGCTCCCTCCTGCCGTATGCGCTCCCGTATGGGACAAAACGTAGTGTGGACCCAGCCTCAGTAAGATGAAGCTTGGGCGTTTGCTGGAGCTTTGCATGGTGCTGTCTGTGTTGGTGTGTCTGGTACTGCAGCTCAGCACCATTCAGGGAGATAAGGGCTAAGCTGCAGTACCAGACACAGCCACTAGCTACTGCAGCTTAGCCCTTTGTAAAGGACACAGTGCTCCAAAATAATACAATTTGTCACTTCTGTGCAGTCAGTAATTAACACAGCACTTTTCTTCTCCTAGTGGCAGTGTCTGGGACTGCAGCTCTGTTATGTCGCTATGACACTGGCAATGTCAGAAAAATAAGGCAGATCTGCATAGTTCTGTCCACGTCTATGTGGTAGTGTCTGGTATTGCAGTTATTCAGGTATATCAGGCCGAGCTGAAGTACTAGACACAGCCACTAGGACACTGACCATGTCAGAAATACTGTCCCACGGCCCCTACTGAAGCGGTACACAGTAACGACCATGTCTGTGTGGTTGTGTTTGGTAAATGAGGCCAAACTGCAGTACCACACATAGCCACTAGGGGAATTTGGATGGCAATGTGTTCTAATGAAAAGGACTCTGCACTTTCTGAAGCTCCATGGCTTCTTCTCTGCAGTATTCTGTACAGCGCCGTCCTGGTGGCTCTGTCTGGTACTGCAGTCCTGTTTAACCCCTCAAGGATCAAGCGTTTTTCTGTTTTTGCACTTTTGTTTTTTTCCTCCTTACCTTTTAAAAATCATAACACTTTCAATTTTGCACCTAAAAATCCATATGATGGCTTATTTTTTGCGGCACCAATTCTACTTTGTAATGACATCAGCCATTTAACCCAAAATCTACGGCGAAACTGGAAAAAAATTATTGTGCAACAAAATTGAAGAAAAAACACCATTTTGTAAATCTGAGGGCTTCCGTTTCTACGCAGTAAATTTTTCGGTAAAAAAGACACTATCTTTATTCTGTAGGTCCATACAGTTAAAATGATACCCTACTTATATAGGTTGGATTTTGTCTTACTTTTGGAAAAAATCATAACTACATGCACGAAAATTAATACATTTAAAATTGTCATCTTCTGACTCCTATAACTTTTTTATTTTCCGTATATGGGGCGGTATGTGGGCTCATTTTATTGCACCGTGATCTGAAGTTTTAATCAGTACTATTTATCTTTTGATTGGACTTTTTGACTGCTTTTTGTTCATTTTTTTTATGGTATAAAAAGTGACCAAAAATACGCTATTTTGGACTTTGTAATTTTTTTGCACATACGGCATTGACCGTGCGGTTTAATATATGATATATTTTTATATTTTGAACATTTATGCACACGGCGATGCCACATATGTTTGTTTTTATTATGTTTATATATTTTTTATATGGAATTTGGGAAAGGGGGGGGGGGATTTAAACTTTTTAAAAGGAAGAGGTTAATTAATGTTTGTGTTTTTAAACTTTTAGTCCGTTAGGGGACTTTTAGGAGGAATCATTTGATTCTGCATACAGATCAATATGGTTTCATAAAACCACATTGATCTGTGTGCTCTGCACTCGATTGATAAAGCCTGGTCCTGCCAAGCTTTATCATTCAGAGAGCAGGAGCCGATGTGGAAGGAGAGGTAAGCCCTCAGGCTACCTTCACAGTGGATCGCCCTGTGGGGAGGGTGATCCACCCCACTGGACCCAAAGGGATGGGATACAGACACCTTTAGACGCCACTGTCGGCTTTGACAGCGGCGATCTAAAGACTTAAAGGGGTATTCCAGGCCAAAACTTTTTTTTATATATATATCAACTGGCTCCGGAAAGTTAAACAGATTTGTAAATTACTTCGATTAAAAAATCTTAATCCTTCCAATAGTTATTAGCTTCTGAAGTTGAGTTGTTATTTTCTGTCTAACTGCTCTCTGATGACTCGCGTCCCGGAAGCTGTGCAGTTCCTATGGGGATATTTTCCCATCATGCACAGCTCTCGGGACGTGACATCATCAATGAGCAGTTAGACAGAAAACTTCAGAAGCTAATAACTATTGGAAGGATTAAGATTTTTTAATAGAAGTAATTTACAAATCTGTTTAACTTTCCGGAGCCAGTTGATATATATTAAAAAAAAAGTTTTTGCCTGGAATACCCCTTTAATAGCTGCATGTCGGCTATTAACGCCGGCCCCCAGCTACAGAAATCAGCTGGGGGCCGGCCGGTATGACGTGGGCTCGGGTCGGGAGCCCGCATCATACCCCGTTAACGGCCATTGGATGAGTATACACGTCCATGGTCGTTAACAGGTTAAACAAGATGTCCATTACTAAGAAATTTAGTCCCTAGGATAGGGGATAAATATCTGATCACTCGGACCCCCACGATCCCCTGTACGGGGCCCCATAGAGATGAATGAAGGGGCATGTTTCTACCAGCTGACCTGCTGTGTGCGAAACATCCACACAGCACCTCAGGGGCACGTACAGGAGATCGCAGAGGTCCCAACGGTTGGACTCCTTGCAATCAGTCATCTTTTCCCTATCAGACATTTCTTAGCACTGGACATCTTCTTTAAGTAAGTGAAGCCAAACTGAAGTACCAGATGCAGTGACTATGGTATGGATAGTGCTTTGCTCAAAGAAGAGGGCTGGACCCTTCTCTGCAGTATTTGGCAGAGCACCATCCATCCACTTGTGGTTGTGTCTGCAGGGGTGTGGAAATAAAAAAAATAAAAAACTACTTGTCCAAGGGACTAAAATGGAGCCCAATCTACTTGTCCCTTGTGAAAATCTACTTGTCCTGCTCCGTAAAATAATTTCAACCAAAATAGTATATGAATGAGGTGTTTTATTTATAGGAACTTAAAACAGCCCTAAAAACACTTTAATGCAATCAAATTGGAAACAATTAAATTAGTAACACTAGTAACATTATATAACTAACAGGTACAGGGGAAAGTGCTTTAATAGACGCTTCTGCTCTTCAAGGAAATGATGCTGCTGTCATGACAGGTTGACTTTAACCCCTTAACGACGAAGGACGTAAATGTACGTCCTGGTGACGTGGTACTTAACGCACCAGGACGTACATTTACGTCCTGAGCATAACCGTGGGCATCGGAGCGATGGCCGGATCATGCGCGGCAGGTCCCGGCTGCTGATCGCAGCCAGAGACCCGCCGTTAATGGCAGACTCCCGCGGATGTCCGCCATTAACCCCTCAGATGCCGTGATCAATACAGATCACGGCATCTGCAGCATCGCAGTCACTTAAATGGATGATCGCATCGCCCGCAGTGCTGCCGCGGCGATCCGATCATCCAGCACGGCAGACAGAGGTCCCCTCACCTGCCTCCGCTGCCTTCCGGGAGTTCCCGCAGACCAGAGCAGAAGATGACCAATAATGCTGATCAGTGCTGTGTCCTATACATAGCATGAACAGGATTAGCAATCGAGTGATTGCTATAAATAGTCCCCTATGGGGACTATTAAAGTGTAAAAATAAAAGTTAAAAAAGTTAAAAAAAAATTGAAAAACCCCCTCCCCCAATAAAAATGTAAATTGACCCATTTTCCCTATTTCACCCCCAAGAAGTGTTCAAAAAAATATTTTATATACATATTTGGTATCGCCGCGTGCGTAAAAACTGAACTATTAAAGTAAAATGTTTATGATACCGTACGGTGAACGGCGTGAACGTAAAAAAAAAAAGTCCAAAATAGATGCTTTTTTATAACATTTTATTCCCAAAAAAATGTATTAAAAGTTCTATATAAGCAAATATGGTATCAATAAAAATTACAGATCACGGCGCAAAAATGAGCCCTCATACCGCCGCTTATACGGAAAAATGAAAAAGTTATGGGTATTCAAAATAGGGGGATTTTAAACATACTAATTTGGTTAAAAAGTTTGTGATTTTTTTTAAGCGCAACAGTAATAGAAAAGTGTATAATCATGGGTATCATTTTAATCGTATTGACCCAAAGAATAAAGAATACATGTCATTTTTACATGTCATTTCTAAATTGTACGGCGTGAAAAGGAAACCTTCCAAAATTAGCAAAATTGGGGTTTTCTTTTTAATTTCCCCACACAAATAGTATTTTTTTGGTTGCGCCATACATTTTATTGTAAAGTGAGTGATGGCATTACAACGGAGAAATGGTCGCGCAAAAAACACTAGTCTGTGGATGAAAATATAAAAGAGTTATGATTTTTTTTGAAGGCGAGGAGGAAAAATCGAAAACGTCAAAATAAAATTGTCTGCGTCCTTAAGGCCCAAATGGGCTGCGTCCTTAAGGGGTTAATCAGTGTCAACCTCGTGAGGTCTCTTATGTCCACCCACATGCCTGGTTCCACCACATGTTAGCCAGTGCTGAATAACTCTGCTGGGGTCATATTTCTCAAATTCAGGTCCTTCCATTTTAGGGTGCGTTCCCACAGGGCGTATACGCAGCGTATTTGAAGCTGCGCAAAATGTATGGCAGCTGCGGGAAATACGCTGCGTATTCCTTGCTCACTATACACACAGGGCTTTCCGGCGGCAGCCCTATGTGTGTAGTGAGTTTTGGAGGCGGAGCCGCGCGTCACAGACACTCCGGCACACGGCCCCGCCTCCAAAACTTACTACACACATAGCGCTGCCGCCGGAAAGCCCTGTGTGTATAGTGAGCAAGGAATATGCAGCGTATTACCCGCTGCTGCCATACATTTTGCGCAGCGTCAAATACGCTGCGTATACGCCCTGTGGGAACGCACCCTTAATGAGCATTAAGTCCTGCAGAAGATCCTGATGAAGTCTTGTTCTAAGCGGATTTTTTACTATATTCATAGCAGAAAACACCCGTTCTGCCTCTGCTGTGGAAACACTTATAGTAAACCTCATCTCCACAACCTTCAATATATTACACAAGGTAGATGGCTTTGCTGATAACACAGAGGAGTATGCAGGAAAAATGGTTATTTTTTTTTATCTTTGAAATTTTTCATGTGTGTCTTAAGTCCACAAAACTCTTCAAGCATAGCTTCCTTTTCCTCAGCTGAGAAAATAATATTGAAATAACTAATTAATTCCTCAAGGTCAGCTCTGCCATATGCATATAGTTCCTCTCTACCTTCTGGCCATGTTGTGTAGTCAAAGACATTTAAGGACATTTATCAACGGGTTTAGTCAGGTTTTCTTTACTATAATTGTCACAACTGCGACTACGTGATTTTTCGTGCAACATTTTGACTGCAAAGCGGGAAAAGCAAGTTTTCCAAAAATTAACTACGTAGTAATAATTTTAAAATGGACTACGGGTAGTCAGGTATTTATTAACTGCGACAGTCGCAACTGCGCAAAAAAAAAGTCGCAACAGGGTTAAAAATGGACTAAATTTACTCCAGCTCAAACATGGAGCAGAAAAAGCTACTACCAAAGTAAAAAAGGAAAAATTGCTTACGTGAAAGAAAATTATCAACAGGCTGAAACCAGTTGATAAATAAGTCACACATAAGCAAAAAAAAAAGTAAGGAAAAAATTACTAAAAAAAAAAGAATACGTAAGCAAACATTGATAAATGTCCCTCAATGAATCCACGGGATGGCATTGAATCAAAAACGGAGAACCTTTCATCAATGTAACGAATAATGTTTGTAATGAGCTGTACATTACATACGCTAGCAGCTGGTGGGCACTGGCCTGACAATTCAATCTCCCACCCCTCAGTAGTTTGATCTCCAAATTTCCTCTCCTCAGGGTGGTACAGTGTAAAAAACTTCTTTATGTTTTCACCTCGCTCCAACTTCACGCCCACCAATCTTAACACATCTTTCAACAGCAGGCTTAACGTCCAGTAACAAAAGGTCATTAGATTGAAAAAATTCTGACAGCTGAGATACAGGCTCAAGAATATCTCTCAAAATGTATAGGGTACAGAGAAAATTTACATTTGTGATGGATTTCAGATATTTTCTTGCTTTAGCTGAAGACTCATCTGTCTCAGCACCAACCTGACCAAGATGCAAAACAACAGTTTGCAAGTTTTGCTGCATTGCTTTTAGGGCCCTTCTTTTACTAGAAACCCATCTCACTTGCTTACCGTATATACTCGAGTATAAGCCGACCCGAATATAAGCCAAGGCCCTTAATTTCACCCCCAAAGACCCAGGAAAAGTTATTGACTCGAGTATAAGCCTAGGGTGGGAAATACATCATCCCCCCCATGCCATCATCCAGACCCCCGTCATTAACACCCTCATCATCATTACCCTGTCATCATCCCCCCCTTCATGATTACCCTGTCATCATCCCACACCACCCCCTTCATCATCTTGTCAATGTCTGATTTAACAGTGGTCTTCAACCTGCAGACCTCAAGATGTTCCAAAACTACAACTCCCAGCATTCCCGGACAGCCATCGGCTGTCCGGGCATGCTGGGAGTTGTAGCTTTGAAACATCTGGAGGTCCGCAGGTTTAAGACCACTGCCCGGGCCTTTGTCGTTATCCAGACCCCCTCCCCCCTTTATTTTTGTACTCCCCTCCGCTCGGTGGGACGTTAGGGTGAGCTGGTCCGGGCCATCTGTGCTGCAGGGACCATCCGGTGGGGAGGGATATTCATTCCAGGCTTTCCATCTTCACCGGGGGGGGGGACTCTTCTCCGCGCTTCGGCCCCGGCCTCTGGAATAATGGCATTGCCTTGATAACAACGCACAGGGACGTTCATGACCAACGTCCCTGTGCATCGTCGTCAAGGCAACGCCATTATTCCGGGGCCGGGCCCGAAGCGCGGAGAAGAGGCCCCCCCCCCCGGTGAAGATGGAAAGCCTGGAACGACTATCCCTCCCCACCGGACAGTCCCTGCAGCACAGATGGCCCGGACCAGCTCACCCTAACGTCCCACCGAGCGGAGGTGAGTACAAAAATAAAGGGGGGAGGGGGTCTGGATAACGACGAAGGCCCGGGCAGTGGTCTTCAACCTGGAATGGAATGTTGTTCTTTATCAGTGCTTCTACACCACCCTTTGAACCCATCATTACAGCTGCACCATCAAAGTTTACAGAGATAAGTGTTGGTCCAGGCTGTTCTGGAGACCTTAGATGTAGCATATCTAAAGACAGCTTATTTATACCCTTAACAATTGCATTCAGCACACCTGTAGCGTGTACATGCTCCACTGGTACAAGGTCTACAAATGCTGTATAAGGTTTACCTTCATTGACAACCCTGATTAGCACAGTTCAATGATGGCATTATCTGTGCTGCCATCTGCAACAATACAGATAAACCTGGAATTCTGGACTATCTGTTTGATGTCCTGTCGAATTACTTCCGCCTCACATTTAAAGGGGTATTCCAGGGAAAAACTTTTTTTTATATATCAACTGGCTCCAGAAAGTTAAATAGATTTGTATAAAATCTTAAAGGGGTACTCCGGTGAAAACCTTTTTTCTTTTAAATCAACTGGTGCCAGAAAGTTAAACATAGTTGTAAATTACTTCTATTAAAAAATCTTAATCCTTCCAGTACTTATTAGCTGCTGAATGCTACAGAAGAAATTCCTTTCTTTTTGGAACACTAATGACATCACGAGCACAGTGCTCTCTGCTGACATCTCTGTCCATTTTAGGAACCGTGCATAGCAGATGTATGCTAAGGGCAGCATGGTGGCTCAGTGGTTAGCACTGCTGCCTTGCAGTGCTGGGGCCTTGGGTTCAAATCCTACTAAGGACAACAATAAATAAAGAGTTATTATTATAATGATGTCAGCAAAGAGAACTGTGCTCGTGATGTCATCAGAGAGAATTCCAAAAAGAAAAGAATTTCCTCTGTAGTATTCAGCAGCTAATAAGTACAGGAAGGATTAAGATTTTTTAATAGAAGTAATTTACAAATCTGTTTAACTTTCTGGCACCAGTTGATTTAAAAGAAAAAAGGTTTTCACCGGAGTACCCCTTTAATCCTTTCAGTACTTATGAGCTTCTGAAGTTAAGGTTGTTCTTTTCTGTCTAAGTCTCTCTGATGACACGTGTCTCCGAAAACGCCTGGTTTAGAAGCAAATCTCCATAGCAAACCTCTTCTAAACTGGGCGTTTCCCGAGACACGTGTCATCAGAGAGCACTTGGACAGAAAAAAACAACCTTAACTTCAGAAGCTCATAAGTACTGAAAGGATTAAGATTTTTTAATAGAAGTAAATTACAAATCTGTTTAACTTTCTGGAGCCAGTTGATATATAAAAAAAAGTTTTTTCCTGGAATACCCCTTTAATGAATTCATAAGCTTTCTCACGGTTAGTGTAGTTTTTCCCTAGGTCCACACCAGCCTTTTTCATTTCTCGGCACAGCATATCCATGTCTGAAAGAGGCTTTCCTTGTTTTGCAATTAGGTATGGATTATTAAATAAAATCATTAACCTCTTCCTTTCTACCTCCTTGAGTTTTTGTAATGCTGTAATAATATTGGGCACTGACTGAACAGCAGAACTGGTACCAATAGACACTGTACTTGTTGAAGCCTCTGACTGCACAAGTGCTTTTTTATTTTCTTGTTTGACCCATGAACAGCATTCCAAGTGAGCTTTGATTGGTTCAACACGAAATTTATCACAGCCAGTCACAAATGCATTCCTTGCTGATCCAGAGTAGATCATGGCTATAGTAGGGTATTTTAGGCAAATTTCGCAGTACATCTTTTGGATCTCCTTTAAAACAAGCCATGGCCAGGAATCTTTCCAGTGAGGTTGAAAAGCTCTTTCTCTTGTCTGTGTCATACTTTTTGTCTTTTGACACAGAAGTCGGAGTAGGATTTGGGCTTCTGCTCTCACAGGGACTGTGGCTCTGAGACACATTGCCTGTATCTTGTTTATTTGATCTCTTGAATCCAAAATTAAGAAGACTTTGAGACGACATAATAATCAATCAGCGGTCACCAAAGCTGTAGTGAAACCTGTATTGATGAAGACCTGGATTTTTATTCGCGTATTTCTAGTCAATATTCCTGACCTTTTTCCTTCCCTGAAAAAATTGACATACTTCAGGCCCAATGAAAAAACAAAACACCACTTACCCCTCCATCGTTCCCCTGCAGCTTCATGCGCTCCTCTTCCCACAGCTCTTATTGTTTCTGTGTGTGCAGCATTATGCAGACACTGCACGCACAGGAAGCAGGGCTGGTTTTAGACTAAGTGTGGCCCTAAGCAAAATTAAAAGTAGGGTCCCAAATGCTAAATGCCATATATCATACCAAGAACACAGTCACATACTGTATATTTTGGTTAGTTATTATACAAAGACTAACACAACCAATAATATCATTTTATGAAGCCCAAATTATACAACTACACCAGAAACACTACCATTACCAACAAACTGTGGCTAATAGTGGGTTATGAAAAGAAAGCTAGGCAGGCGTCACTGTGACAAATAAATGGCAACACATTTTAAATACATTATAACAGAGCAGGGAGGGGAAAATGTCTGTAAGGTTGCACATTCAAACAAAAAGCATGGGTCAAAAAATATGGAGAAAAAAAGGAAACAGCACTCACCAATGTCAAATATTTATTGTTGCTTAGATTAACACAAATTCCTAGGCGCAAAATTCGTGTTCAGCATAAAAGCTGGCTGACCTGCAAGGAGAGGCTGGTGAATCATTTCGCAATTTACCCACTTTCTCTAATGTTAAAGTACCTAAAACCACAACTTGCCTTTGCAGAATCTGCCAAACAAATATTTAGGTTCTGTACTTTTCTGTATCTTCCCCAACCTACACAAATTTCCCACACATAAAGCCCACAATGTTAATAATGTGGCCCATGATGTCCCATAAAGTACAGTACCCCCTTTTGTGCCCATTACAGTGAGTGTAGGTAGATCCCTCAATTACATAGGTAGGTTGTCCCCCTATTAAGTAGGAAGGCCTTCCTCATTAAAGGGGTTATCCAGCCCGCTGTGGCACTGACTCTCCTGGTCCCCTCTCATCACAGCTACTTCCTAATTCCTAGTAATATTAAGGAGACGATGCAAGTGCCAATTCAGCCAGTCATCGCTGTGGCCGTCAGTAACGGTGATGAGAGGGGACCAGGAGAGTCAGTGCCACAGCGGGCTGGATAACCCCTTTAATGAGGAAGGCATTCCTACTTAATAGGGGGACAACCGACCTGGGTAATTGAGGGATCTACCTACACACTCACTGTAAGGTATGTCCCTTTATCAGGTAGGCAGGTAGGGTTCCCCTAGTAAATAATGTCCCAGAGAGATATGTGCCCCCAGTTGATAGAAAGGGTGGGCTCCCCCAGTAGGCAGACAAAGCCTCAGATAGATATGACCCCCATTAGTTATGGCTCCCCTATATGAAGACAGGCCCCCAGATAACTATGACCCCCATCAGGTAGGGTTCCCCCATATGAAGACAGCCCCCAGATAGCTATGACACTCATCAGGTAGGGCTCCCCCATTTGAAGACACGCCCCCAGATAGCTATGACCCCCATCAGGTAGGGCTCCCCCATATGAAGGCACGCCCCCAGATAGCTATGACCCCCATCAGGTAGGGCTCCCCCATATGAAGACAGGCCCCCAGATAGCTATGACCCCCATCAGGTAGGGCTCCCCCATATGAAGACAGGCCCCCAGATAGCTATGACCCCCATCAGGTAGGGCTCCCCCATATGAAGACAGGCCCCCAGATAGCTATGACCCCCATCAGGTAGGGCTGCCCCATATGAAGACAGGCCCCCAGATAGCTATGACCCCCATCAGGTAGGGCTGCCCCATATGAAGACAGGCCCCCAGATAGCTATGACCCCCATCAGGTTGGGCTCCCCCATATGAAGACAGGCCCCCAGATAGCTATGACCCCCATGAGGTAGGGCTCCCCATATGAAGACAGGCCCCCATATAGCTATGACCCCCATCAGGTAAGGCTCCCCCATATGAAGACAGGCCCCCAGATAGCTATGACCCCCATCAGGTAGGGCTCCCCCATATGAAGACAGGCCCCCAGATAGCTATGACCCCCATCAGGTAGGGCTCCCCCATATGAAGACAGGCCCCCAGATAGCTATGTCCCCCATATGAAGACAGACCCCCCAGATAGATATGACCCCAATTGGGTATGGCTCCAAAGTAGGTATAGAGGCCCCAGATAGATTATGACCCCCATCATTGATGGGGATCATATCTATCTGGGGGCCTGGCTACCTACTGGGGAGCCCTACCTGATGATCAGGTAGGGTTTCCAAATAGTTTTAAATAGGCCCTCAGATAGATATTACCCCCAGTATTTAAAGGGTTCCTCTCATAAAATAAACTTTTTATATATTTTAGATTAATGAATGTTGAATAACTTTCCAATAGCATGTTAATGAAAAATATGCTTCTTTCTATTGTATTTTTCCCGATCAGTCCTGTCAGCAAGCATTTCTGACTCATGCTGGAGTCCTAAACACTCAGAGCTGCCAGCCTGCTTTGTCCACAGCCAAACAGGCTGTGAACAAAGCAGGCTGGCAGCTCTGAGTGTTCTCCTTTGTGAACAAAGCAGACTGGCAGCTCGTAGTGTTTAGGACTCCAGCATGAGTCTGAAATGCTTGCTGCCGGGACTGGTAGAGAGACCCCTAGTGGTCATTTCTTCAAAGTGGAAAATTAAATAGAAAGAAGCATATTTTTTAATAACATTCAATTGTAAAGTTATTCTGCATACATTAATCTATAATATATCAAAAGTTTTTTTGATGAGGTACCCTTTAAACAATTATGCCCCTTAAGAATATAGTTTTGCCCCTGGTGATCAGGCAGGTCCTCTTATTAGGCAAGTTTATCTCACTCACTCTGAATTCACACAGGTCCGCTCACACTGTTACAGTACTTACGTCTCCCTGTAGCAGTCTATAACGAGACTTCCTTGCGGGGATGCGCGCGATAGGTGATGTCATCACAGGCGCCGCACGGGACGTCAGCGTCCCGACGTCCTGAGCTACGTATGTGATGACGTCACCTATCGCGCGCAAGGAAGTCTCGTTATAGACTGCTGCAGGGAGATGTAAGTACTGTAACAGTGTGAATTCTTCCGGCATCTAACGCTGCTTGCCCGAAGCAGGGCTAAATGCCTGAAGAAATCACCTGCCCGGTGTCCGGAAATGCTTGTCCCGGGCGTCGGGCGATAGGAAATTCCACATCCCTGTTTCTGGTACTGCATCCCTGTACAAGTAAATGAGGCTGAGCTGCAGTACCAGACACGACCAAATAGATTGGCCCAACTGCTCATATGAAATGTCTAAACACATTTAGCACTAAAGCTAAGCATGTCCCCTCCTTGTCTCCTCGCTGCAGGTGTGAACAGACACTTTCACATGATCTGCATTCGGGATAAATTTAGCCAGAACATCGGCCGTCAGATATCATCGAAGGTCATATGGGAACATCTGCGCACCATGTATGATATGCAAGCCCTGGTGAGTACACCTGCGGCTGGTAATGCTTGTCATCCATCTTTCCAAACACTCTGGACGGCACATAGATCAGGCCCATTATATACTGTTACTTGTTTTAGGTTTTTCCTCATCCTATTTTATGATTTTCCTTTCCAGCATGAATCAGAGATCTTGCCTTTCCCGAATTCCGAGAAGAATTTTATTCTGCCCGAAGAGATTATTCAGGAGGTGAAAGAGGGTGAGTAGCCAGAAGACGTCATGTAGTAGCATAGTTATACTGATCATCTAGAAAATTTGATAATCCGGCACCGCCCTTGTTATAAAGCTGGCACTAACTATATGTCTTTCCCCACAGTGGCCACTTCAGGCAAAATGTGGTATTACTGGCAGCTATTTAAATAAATGGCCAAACATGTAACACTTAGACAGACCACGTCTGCCAGACTTGCTTCCTGTTAGGGCCCATTCACGCTACGTTTCTTCCAAGCAGAATTGTGCTCCATAGTTCCGCTGCAGAAAATACGGTGAAGCAATCTCCTAGGGCTGGGCGGTATGACCAGATGTGTGTATCACAGTATTTTTGTAACTTTTGGCGGTTCCACGGTATATAAATCTCCTCCCTGTATTTCCTCCTCCCCCCAAAATTAATTATCAGCCCAGTGTGGCCCCCATCGGGTAAATACTCACATGTCACCCGCAAGCGCTGCCCCCTTGTCCTCCTGTTTGTTGCGGCCTCCGGCGCTGACCCTATACTGTGCGGTATCTCTATGCCCGGGCTGCAAAAGGTAAACAAAATAAAGTAACGCACGTTCCGACGTCGGCCTTACGCTGGGGACGGGAACGTCAGACAGCCGTCAGCCTCGGCCGGTTATAGGCTGAGCCCACTGTCATGTAAGGAGCTCTGGCCGGCTTCTTACATGACAGTGCGCTCAGCCTATCACCGGCCGAGGAGGAACATCGCTGCGGCTGGTGATAGGCTGACGGCTGTCCGACGCTCCCGTCCCCAAGAAGCAGGTGAGGCCAGTACCGGACCAACGAGAGGTGAGTTCAAGTTTATTTTGTTTATTTTTGCAGCCCGGGCATAGGGATACCGCACAGTATAGAGCAATGGTCTTCAACCTGCGGACCTCCAGATGTTGCAAAACTACAACTCCCAGCATGCCCGGACAGCCGTTGGCTGTCCGGGCATGCTGGGAGTTGTAGTTTTGTAACATCTGAAGGTCCGCAGGTTGTAGACCACTGGTATAGAGTGTCAGCGCCGGCGGCCACAACAAACAGGAGGAAGAGGAGGGCAGCGCTTGCGGGTGACATGTGAGTATTTACCCCGATGGGGACAGCGCTGGGCTGATAATTAATTGGGGGGCAGTGCTCACGGGAGACATGTGAGTAGTTCCCTGATGTGGGGACAGCGCAGCACTGGGCTGATTCACTCATTCCCGAGGGGGAGGAGCCAAACCGGTATTGCGGTATGGGTTAAAATTCATATCGTGCAGCACAAATATTTCGGTATTCGGTATGAACCGGCATACCGCCCAGCCCTACAATCTCCCATTACTTAAGAGGGAATTCTGCTGCACCAGTCACAGACAGAGATTCAGTATTGTTAATGAGCCCTTAGTGCCTGTTCTCTCTGGCTTATCAAGGGGGTCCTATGAGGGGCTTCAATCTGTAGTGTCTAAAAAAGATAATTGTAAAGGGTTGTTAAAAGAAAGCAACCTCTCTAAAGTGTCCCTGTCATTAGAAAAAACTTTTGACATGTCAGAGATTGGTTGGGGCATGAGTGTTCTCTAAAAACAAGATGGAAGATGTGTGTGGTTGGGCACTTTACTCCCCGGTTTGCTGCCTTTTCCATTTCACTACAGGGAACGAGCCTGGGAGTGAAGCGCGTAATGGAACGCTTCTCCTGGCTCGTTTTAGAGTCTGAACACGCCGATCCAAATTTTATATTTTTATGACATTTTGTTTATTTTCTAATGATGACACTTTAAAGGTGTTTGTTAGAGAATATGGATGTCATAGTGGAGTGTCCCTGCCTTAGACCCCCTCTTATGTGTGCCAGAATGGCTCTGTATTGGAGGACCAAGCATGTCTGTTCCACACATGGACAGGATGTAATGCTACATTTCTCCTGTAGTGGCCACTGCAAGGGAAACGTGTGGGCATTTGATCGCTGGGGATTAGAGCCAGGCACAGTCTTCGAGACAACCCTACAATCTGTACCAGTCTTGTCACATTGTTATACTGTTAATGACATTGTTTTAGGTAAAGTGGCCACAGAAGAAGACATCAAAGAAGAAGCTAAGGAAGACGTAGATTTGCATTCAGCATCTGATGAAGGTGAGGCCTCTGGTTTCTTTTTCCACATATCTAGCATATTTAGCAGTATGTAAAATTAAAGGGGTTGTCCAGGATTAGGAAAACATAGCTGATATCGTCCCAAAACAATGCTACATCTGTATGCATGTTGTATGTGGTATTACAACTTATTCCCATTCACTTTAAAGGGTACCTCTTATCAAAAAAACTTTTGATATATTATAGATTAATGTATGCAGAATAACTTTCCAATAGCATGTTATTAAAAAATATGCTTCTTTCTATTTAATTTTCCACTTTAAAAAAATGACCACTAGGGGTCTCCCTACCAGTCCTTTTTAAAAAAAAATTATTATTTTTTTTTTTTTTTTATAAATTTCAGACTCATGCAGGAGTCCTAAATCTCAAACTGCAGCCGGAACACAGACAAACTCAGCACTGCTCACTGCCAGGGAGCAGTGCTGTGCTTGTCTGTATCCCAGCTGCAGTCTGAGATTTAGGACTCCTGCATGAGTCTGAAATCTATAAAAAAAAAAAAAAAAAAAAAAAAAAAAAAAAAAGGACTGGTAGGGAGACCCCTAGTGGTCATTTTTTCAAAGTGGAAAATTAAATAGAAAGAAGCATATTTTTTTAATAACATGCTATTGGAAAGTTATTCTGCATACATTAATCTATAATATATCAAAAGTTTTTTGATGAAAGGTACCCTTTAATAGAGCTGAATTCCAGGCACAACCATAGTCAGATATGGTTCTCACCAGAAGCCATATTTTTTAAATTCTGTATAATCCCTAGGTGTTCAGGGTTCTGGGAGAGCTGGTTGACATACCCTGTGATTTCTGTTTGTGTAGTTTTCACATCCGCTTCTCTGTACTTTCAGCTTTTACAAACTCTTCAGCAACATCAGTGAAGACCACAGACAAACCCAGCAAAGAGAAGGAGAGGACACTATCAGAATCCGGCTCCAAGGAGTCGGGTGATAAAAGGAAACGGAGCCGCCTCACAGAGAAGGTTGTTAACGCGAACAGCAACCCATCAAGCCCCAATGCCAACAAGCGAAGACGTACATAAGGATGAGATCCATCATACAAGCTTGTAGGAGATCACGGCATGACCTCAAGATCTCCTCCATCTGGACAGTCTCCCATAAATGGCGCCGCGTTGTGCTCGGTAACTGCATACGCTCGGGGCGCTCTCTGTTTTAAGGCTGATAAGCTGAGAGTCCTCTGGGATCATTTGGCACAAGTTTCTGTTTGGGGGAGGGAGCAGGTCCTCCAGTTTGGGATGTCTTACGTAGATGTAGATAAATCTTGTTAGGGGGTAATTCACAGACTGAGCCTCTACTTTTGGAATATAAGTGGTTTCCAAAGCCACTGCTTAGGAGGGGGCCTAAGGATAATGCTTAGGTCTGCACTATAGCTGGTCATAGACATATGACACTTGTCAAGACCCACAGTCTCAGGCTCAGTCTGTTAATCCTGGCCGGGAAAATGGGGAAAGCTGCAGGGAGACAAATGATGAATGTAGCATGAGGAGATTATAAGAAGTCTCTGATCATAATTTAAAGGGAAGGGTGGTCTTTGCAATGTCCTTGCAGCTGTGCTCTGGTTTCTGTGATGTAATAACACGCCATCCATAATTATGTCATGTGACCACTGCAGGCCAGTGCTATGGACATTCTATCAGACTATAGTCCACAGCCTTTGGCCACTGTGGTCACATGATGTCAGCATGTATGACATGTCTAAATACTTAAAGGGGTACTCCAGTGGGAATAATATATATATATATATATTATTATTATTTTTTTTTTTTTTAATCAACTGGTGCCAGAAAGTTAAACAGATTTGTAAATGACTTCTATTTAAATATCTTAATCATTCCAGGACTTATCAGCTGCTGAATACTACAGAGGAAGTTCTTTTTTTTTTATTTTATTTATTTTCTGTCTGACCACAGTGCTCCCTTCTGACACCTCTGTCCATGTCAGGAACTGTCCATAGCAGGAGAGGTTTGCTATGGGGATTTGTTCCTGCTCTGGACAGTACCTGACATGGACAGAGGTGTCAGCAGAGAGCACTGTGGTCAAACAGAAAAGAAATTCAAAAAGAAAATAACTTCCTGTGCAGCATACAGCAGCTGATAAGTACTGGAAGGGTTAATATTTTTAATTTGAAGTCAAATTACAAATTTTTAATTAGAAGTCTGTATTACTTTCTGGCACCAGTTGATTTAAAAAGAAAATTCCATCGGAGTACCCCTTTAAGCAGTAGGAACTGGAGCAGAGATGGGACGGTCCAGCAGGGTTTTTTTATTGAAGGCACATCCCTTTTGGGGGTCACTGTACATTGACAGCAGCAGGTCATGGCGAGGATTTTATTTTTTTTCCCATTAATACACCCTGTTCTGTTTACTACTGATAGGGCAGTTGTATATGAAGGGACAGAGTCCTGAAGTAGTAGTCATGTCATAGATCCATAGTCATGAAACTACCAATCCATTAGATTTGGTCAGGCCCACTGTGCGCTTCCAAGGTTGCGTTAACTCTTAAAGGGAGCATTTATTGCTGGTTATGCTGCCACTGCTGCAACAGTATAGCAAGTTTCCAGTATGGAAATATGTAAAATACCGTATTTTTCGCCATATAGGACGCTCTGGCATATAAGACGCACCCAATTTTAAAGGAGGAAAATCTAGAATACAATGTAAAGTATAGGACAGTGATCTTCAACCAGCGGACCTCCAGATGTTGCAAAACTACAACTCCCAGCATGCCCGGACAGCCGTTGGCTGTCCAGGCATGCCAGGAATTGTAGTTTTGCAACATCTGGAGGTCCACAGGTGGAAGACCACTGGTACAGGAGGTAATACTCATGTGTCCCCGCCGCTCCGGACCCGTCACCGCTCCCCTGGATGTCGCCCTCCATCGCTGTTGCCGCGTCCCCGGGGTGTCCCCGTTGCTCCGGAACGTCTCTGCTGCCCGGTATCCTCGCTCTCCGTCGCCGCCATCACGTCGCTACGCACGCCGCTCCTATTGGATGACGGGACGGCGTGCGCGACGACGTGATGACTACGAAGGAGAGCGCCGGCCATGCAGGGGATCCCGGCACGGAGCAGACACCGAGGAGGCAGGTAAGGTCCTCCCAACCCCCCCCCCCCCCCACAGTTTTGGGGAAGAAAGAGTGCGTCTTATACGCCGAAAAATACGGTAGTTTAGCGGCACTTACAGTTTGAAGCCCACAATGCACACCCGGCGGTGCTAGTCCAGCACATTTATTAGGTCATAATTGACAGGTTTCTCCCAAAGCACAGTGATAGGGTGAAACCGGTCAGTCATGAACGGGTGTGTGTTGTGGGCTTCAGACTGTAAACTATAGTACACTAAGCTACACACTGCCACAAGTGACAGGTAACATGTCTGTCACTATATTATGCTTAACAGGGGCAGAATAACCTGCATGAAAAGATTCCTTTAAGAAGCATTTTAAAGCCATAGACTGCAGTCTGTTGTAGGTATGCCTTAGCTGTAGGGGACACAAGCACCTGGTGCCTTGTATTTTATAGGAACTGTGTATTGTAAGTAGATCCTTGGAGGCTCATACTCATATGGGGGTGGGGGGGAGTTTTGTAGAACAACAATATTTAAAATTTTTAATGTTTTATAAGTGTTTTGTATATAAACCAGTTTCATGATATGTTGTGTCCTGTATCTGTTTTTTTTATTTTCCAAACAATTTATGGTAAGGCTGGGTTCACACTACGTTTTGTCCCATACGGGAGCGCATACGGCAGGAGGGAGCTAAAACCTCGCGCTCCCGTATGTGACCGTATGCGCTCCCGTATGTCATTCACTTCAATGAGCCGACCGGAGTGAAACGTTCGGTCCGGTCGGCTCATTTTTGCGCCGTATGCGCTTTTAAACCGGACCTAAAACTGTGGTCAACCACGGTTTTAGGTCCGGTTGTAAAAGCGCATACGGCGCAAAAATGAGCCGACCGGACCGAACGCTTCACTCCGGTCGGCTCATTGAAGTGAATGACATACGGGAGCGCATACGGTCACATACGGGAGCGCGAGGTTTTAGCTCCCTCCTGCCGTATGCGCTCCCGTATGGGACAAAACGTAGTGTGGACCCAGCCTTACACTGAACCCCCAGATTGTGTAGACAGAAGCTTATGTGCTGGTTCACCCAACACTTGATTTAGGAACCATCTGTCCACAATATAAGACCATAGACATAGAGGCTAAAATAGGGTTGTGTCTTTAACCCTTCATTGCCTTAACCCAATGAAGGTGCCTCCAGCTGTTGCAAAACTACAACTCCCAGCATGCCCGGACAGCCGTTGGCTGTCCGGGAATGCTGGGAGTTGTAGTTTTGCAACAGCTGGAGGCACCCTGGTTTGAAAACAGTGCCTTAACGCAAGATGAAGCCACACATGTAGCCATCCGCATGTAGCTTATATTATGCGAGATCATATATCGTATATGAGATCGCTTTTCTCCCTCCCACACATCAGCCACCCCACCCATTGCAACACACCTGTGATACTTTCCATGCAATAGACCAGTGTTTTCTGACCAGGGTGCCTCCAGCTGTTGTAAAACTTCAATTCCTTCAGAATGATCTCCCTTCCACCCAGCGATTGCTCCACCCATTGAAGCAAAGACAGGCTCCCTCTGAACACGTGACTAATGATGTAATGTCTCGGGCCACACTGCAACCTGGGAAAATGAGACAACAGTTATTTTGTATGCTGTTAAAAATAAACATTGGGGCAAAAATCAAGGAAGAATTGTGAGACCACCATGAAACAGAGGTACATGCACTATATTATGAACTACACTAAGGGTCTATTCACATGGGCGGAATTTCCGCCTGAAATGAAAACCCAGTACCCGCAAGCGGGATTTCCGTAGTGTCAACGGGAGTGCGGAATCCCATAGAAGTGTACTGGCCTTTCATTTCAGGCAGAATTCTGCCGTGTGAATAGACCCTTACTTTACGGCCTCTGTAGCATAGTCAAATAAAAAAAAAAATCCCGGAATTCTCCCTTTAACTTAGCCCCTTTCAGCTAGCTAGGGCTGCAAAACTAGATACAGCTCAGCTGTGGATGGAAGTGGTACCGTTTCAGCAGAATCAAAGTACCATATTTTCCGGCGTATAAGACGACTGGGCGTATAAGACGACCCCCAACTTTTACAGTTAAAATATAGAGTTTGGGATATACTCGCCGTATAAGACTACCCCTTCTACCGCGATGTACAGTACCTTGTAGTTCCCCCCACATCAGGTAGGCAGTATAGTTCCCCCCCCACATTAGGTAGGCAGCATGTTCCCCCACATTAGGTAGGCAGCATGTTCCCCCACATTAGGTTGCAGTTCCCCCACATTAGGTTGACAGTTCCCCCACATTAGGTTGCCAACTCCCTCACATTAGTAGGCAGTTCCCCCACATTAGGTCGGCAGTTCCCCCACATTAGGTCGGCAGTTCCCCCACAATAGTAGGCAGCTCCCCCACATTAGGTCAGCAGTTCCCCCACAATAGTAGGCAGCTCCCCCCACATTAGGTCACCAGTTCCCCCCCCCCCCCCATATTAGGTCAGCAGTTCCCCCCACAATAGTAGGCATCTTCCCCCACATTAGGTCGGGAGTTACCCCACATTGTTAGACAGTCCCCCCCCCCCCCCTCATAGACATACAACCTCCAGCCATATACAATGTATGGCTGGAGGCTGTATGTCTGTACTGCCCCCACAGTGTTCTGATTACAGCTCCTCCGGCCCGGGCAGATAGTCTAAGTTTTCCTATCCCGGAGCCCAATACCCGGCGTATAAGACGACCCCTGACTTTTTCGAAAAAAAGTCGGGGTTAAAAAGTCGTCTTATACGCCGGAATATACGGTAGATTTCATTTTTACAGGTTTTCCTAAGATCAGAACTACTGCTGCTACTCTATGTGACTTCTGTCAGTGCATTCACCAGTCTGTGATGGCTCCATAGAGAACAAATAGTTTGGTGACTGAGCATTGCGCCCTGCCGTTCTACCCGTTCTCATACTAGGTGGTGGTCCCAGTGGATAAATCCTTTAATACATACACTCAGGACACCTTAAGGCTGCATTCACACACCGAATATGCAGTTGTTATATCTGCAATTGCGCATTTTATAAAGCAGTCCAAAATACATAAGCATTGGCTTGTAAAATCAGCAATTGCACATTTTACAACATTTAAAGGGCAACTGTAGTTTAACACTTTTATATATTTCTGTGCCAGGGCCTCAAAAATAAACAAAATAAACTTATACATACCTTCCTACGTGCCCCCGTTAGTCCGGCACAGGCCTCACGGTCCAGCAGTGCTAACCTGCTAACCTCGTTCCACTTCCTGCGGACGGGGACGCCACAGAGCCGTCGGCGTATCACTGGCCGCAGCGATGTCCCGCCCCGGTTGGTGATAGGCTGAGCCCACTGTCATGTAAGGAGCTCTGGCCGGCTTCTTACATGACAGTGGGCTCAGCCTATCACCGGCCGGGGCGATACATCGCTGCGGCCGGTGATACGCCGACGGCTCTGCGGCTTCCAGGTTAGCACTGCCGGACCGTGAGACCTGTACCGGACCAACGGGGGCACGTAGGAATTTATGTATAAGTTTATTTTTGAGGCACGGGAATATATAAAAGTGTTCCACTACAGTTGTCCTTTAAATCCACAGCAGATTGTGTGTGTGAGAAAACACCCTTATGCAATTTTTTATGAAAAAAAAAAATGCATTGGAAATTCATGTTTGTGACTTAATTTTTGAATCATGCAAAGTCCATACGTGTCACTTACCTACACGTATTCACCAGAACTGAAGAGTATGACAACATCTTCTCTGGAAGAAAAATAGGTGCATATCAATGATACTTGAAAGTTTTATAAGCTTTATTGTGACTCAATATCAAAACACACACTAAGAGCAACCTTACAAAACGCTTAAAATAACATTCCACATGGAGCTGATCCAGAACCCAGGAAGCGGCCATGAATCACCCCCCCCCCCCCCCCTTAAGAAAAATGGCACCCTGTCCAATAAATAGCAAACTGTTAGTAAACAAAGGTACTATACAAATCCTGATGCGTAGACTGCTGCAGCCAGCCCAAAAAGATTCATATCAATAACATACAACCACAAGTGAAGAATAATATAGGCAGGATATCCTTGCATCAGAAAGGCAGATCGGACCAGACAGGAGTAATTGCTAGGTGAAAGGCAGATGGGGCCACATGGGCACGCCGACTCATCAGACATTTTATTAAAGGGGTTGTCCGGACAGGGAATGTGTTTTTATATTTTATTTTTATTTATTTTTGCTGGCTTGTTTTTTGGTGGCTTGGGCTGTATTGAAATTACAAAGTGGGAATTACTTACTCTGCCCATTACTGCAGGTATCCTAAGTGCCAGGTCTCCACCATGGACTTCTTCTAGGGACAGGAAATGCCCACCCAGCATAGAGATCAGCTGCTGAACCAACATTTAGGCTATGTACACACGGGCGAAAATGTGAGGAATATCCGCATGAAAAACAGGTGTGGACATTCCGAACATTTGACTAACCGGCACTAGGACCACTCAGAAATGCGCCGTCTCATAGATAGCAATGCATTTCCTTGCGGACTCTGCAGAAAAAATAGACTTGACTATTCTTTATGCGGACGTCGTAATTTGAATTTTGCTGTTTCAATGGTGCCGCAGAATTCCATACAAATCGTTGGGACTATGCGGCAGTGGTATGTCTGTGCGGGCATTTTGCCCAATTTTCACCCGTGTGAACTTAGTCTTAGGCTACGTTCACATATCGGAATTTCCGTGTGGAATTCTGCACAGAGACTCCGCAGCAACAGAATCTCCGTTGCACACCTCAGAATTTCCGCGCCAGATGTTTCCGTGCCCGCAGAAAGAATGAACCTGTCCATTCTTTTTGTGGACTCCGCAGGGAATGCATAGCAGTCTATGAGACGGCACATTCCCCTGCGGTCCACAACAGGAGATTTATTTTTTCTACTCCAGTGTTTCCCATCCAGGGTGCCTCCAGCTGTTGCAAAACTACAATTCCCTGCATTCCCAGCCAACGGCTGTCCGGGCATGCTGGGAATTGTAGTTTTGCAACAGCTGGAGTCACTCTGGTTGGGAAACACTGTTCTACTCTGTGATAAGTAAGTTAAAACAGCCATAGACTATTCCTTTAACTAAGGAGAAGCAGAAGTGGGAACATTTGTGTTATGTAACCTGAGAGCCTGTCCGTTCCCTATAGTCCTTTGTCTACTTAGTTTCACTTTCAGTTACCCCTGCGGGATGGGACAGACTAAGTCCAAGAAAAGCGTTTCCCCCGGATTGCATGTACAATGGGAGTCGGATTATGACTCCACCTGGGAGGAAGAGGATGAAAGACCCAGGAAAAAGAAGAAAAATCAGGTGATTTGGGGGGAGTTAGTACTTCTGGAAAAAGAAGAAATATCAGGTGATTTGGGGGGGAGTTAGTACTTCTGGAAAAAGAAGAAATATCAGGTGATTTGGGGGGGAGTTAGTACTTCTGGAAAAAGAAGAAATATCAGGTGATTTGGGGGGAGTTAGTACTTCTGGAAAAAGAAGAAAAATCTGGTGATTTGGGGGGAGTTAGTACTTCTGGAAAAAGAAGAAATATCAGGTGATTTGGGGGGAGTTAGTACTTCTGGAAAAAGAAGAAATATCAGGTGATTTGGGGGGCAGTTAGTACTTCTGGAAAAAGAAGAAATATCAGGTGATTTGGGGGGCAGTTAGTACTTCTGGAAAAAGAAGAAATATCAGGTGATTTGGGGGGGGAGTTAGTACTTCTGGAAAAAGAAGAAACATCAGGTGATTTGGGGGGGAGTTAGTACTTCTGGAAAAAGAAGAAACATCAGGTGATTTGGGGGGAGTTAGTACTTCTGGAAAAAGAAGAAACATCAGGTGATTTGGGGGGGGAGTTAGTACTTCTGGAAAAAGAAGAAACATCAGGTGATTTGGGGGGGGAGTTAGTACTTCTGGAAAAAGAAGAAATATCAGGTGATTTGGGGGGCAGTTAGTACTTCTGGAAAAAGAAGAAACATCAGGTGATTTGGGGGGGGAGTTAGTACTTCTGGAAAAAGAAGAAACATCAGGTGATTTGGGGGGGAGTTAGTACTTCTGGAAAAAGAAGAAATATCAGGTGATTTGGGGGGGGAGTTAGTACTTCTGGAAAAAGAAGAAACATCAGGTGATTTGGGGGGGAGTTAGTACTTCTGGAAAAAGAAGAAATATCAGGTGATTTGGGGGGAGTTAGTACTTCTGGAAAAAGAAGAAACATCAGGTGATTTGGGGGGGAGTTAGTACTTCTGAAACAAGTGAGGGTACCCTGTTCCCTAATAGCGTGCTATAGCTAAAGTTTTGCAATTATAGTATGCCTTTCTGAGAACAAAGTCCAGGGAAAAATGGCACGCCTTTATGTGTGTACTAAAGGTCTCCTGTCTATCTGCAATGCCACTTACTGTTCCCTGTTTCATTCCGGGGCGTGGCAGAAAGTACAGAAAACGTCCTCATACCTTCCCCCATGGTGACTGCATAACTGCACGTCTCCAACGAAAACAAACATACCAACCGCCCGTCTAATAACACTGCTGTAATATTATCAGAAGAGACTTTCTAGAGCCAGAAATCTGGAAAATGGTGAGTATTTCAAGCGCATCGGGGAAAATTAAAGGGGTATTCCAGGAATTTTTTTTATTTGACTATGCTACAGGGCTGTAAAGTTAGTGTAGTTCATAATATAGTGTCTGTACCGGTGTGACGGTTTTCTCACAATTCTTTTGTGATTTTCACCCCACCATTTATTTTTACCAGCCTACAAAATGACTGCTGTCTCGGTTTTTTCCCAGCTTGCAATGCGGCCGAGACCTGACTCACTAGTCATCTGATGACAGGGAGCCTGTCTGCTTCAGTGGGTGGAGGGATCAATCTGCAACGAATGCAACAGCTGGAGGCACCCTGATTGAAAACCACAGGTCTTTTGTTTCGATGGGTGGGCTGGCTGATGTGTGAGAGGGAGGAAAATGGAATTGTGGGATTTGTAGTAAAAAAAAAAAAACATAAGTCAAACAGGAAATACCAGTTCACAAAAACCTAGCTACAGTGTTATGGTAATCTCACAACATAGCCATTTAGCCCCAAGACAAGCGCAGATCCTTCCTAAGCATGTCCATTACTGCCTGCCAGGTACGTACTAAAATCACCTTATGGTGGAGAACCCCTTTAACTAAGAAATGACACCATAAAATGGAATTCATGGCTTTGAAATAGTCAATAAATAAATTACATTGTCTGGCAGGAAAATCGTTCTTGTTGCCCATAGGAACCAATCACAGTGCGGTTTGGCGAACCAAAGTCATTGGTTGCTATAGGTAGCGAAAATCATTTTTTCTTTTAGAAAGTTTTTATGAATCCACCATTGTGTCCAATATGTTTAGGGAAGTGCGGCAAACGGCACCATTTTTGCAGATTCGGAAGTAACAGGAGTTTTATTTTTTTTAAAGGCCTCGTTGCAAATAGCAACCAATCAGAATTCAGCACTCTCAGCTGTTGTTACCTAACTTGAAGACATTTCAAGAAATGAGAGTGATTGGTGGCTATGGGCAACAAAACACGTTTTTGTGGTAAATAGATACCACACCAACAATATTTACCCCCTATGTATGGGTCCAAGGTCACCTGTCTGAATGAAGACATTGTCATCTATAGGACTATCAGAGATAGCTTAACCCCTTAAGGACTCAGCCCATTTTGGCCTTAAGGAATCAGACAATTTAATTTTTACGTTTTCATTTTTTCCTCCTCGCCTTCTAAAAATCATAACTCTTTTATATTTTCATCCACAGACTAGTATGAGGGCTTGTTTTTTGCGCGACCAGTTGTCCTTTGTAATGACATCACTCATTATATCATAAAATGTATGGCGCAACCAAAAAACACTATTTTTGTGGGGAAATTAAAACGAAAAACGCAATTTTGCTAATTTTGGAAGGTTTTGTTTTCACGCCGTACAATTTCTGGTAAAAATGACATGTGTTCTTTATTCTGAGGGTCAATACGATTAAAATGATACCCATTATTACATACATTTATATTATTGTTGCTTAAAAAAAATCATAAACTTTTTAACCAAATTAGTACGTTTATAATCCCTTTATTTTGATGACCTATAACTTTTTTATTTTTCCATATAAGCGGCGGTATGGGGGCTCATTTTTTGCGCCATGATCTGTACTTTTTTTTGATACCACATTTGCATATAAAAAACTTTTAATACATTTTTTATAATTTTTTTTTTAATAAAATGTATTAAAAAAGTAGGAATTTTGGACTTCTTAAATTTTTTTTCGTTCACGCCGTTCACCGTACGGGATCATTAACATTTTATTTTAATAGTTCGGACATTTACACACGCGGCGATACCAAATATGTCTATAAAAAATGTTTTTTACGCTTTTTGGGGGTAAAATAGGAAAAAACGGACGTTTTACTTTTTTATTGGGGGAGGGGATTTTTCACTTTTTTTTTACTTTTACTTTTAAATTTTTTTACATTTTTTTTTACACTTGAATAGTCCCCATAGGGGACTATTCATAGCAATACCATGATTGCTAATACTGATCTGTTCTATGTATAGGACATAGAACAGATCAGTATTATCGGTCATCTCCTGCTCTGGTCTGCTCGACGCCGGGAGCCGCACGGAGGAAGGAGAGGGGACCTCCGTGCGGCGTTATGAATGATCGGATCCCCGCAGCAGCGCTGCGGGCGATCCGATCGTTCATTTTAATCGCGAACTGCCGCAGATGCCGGGATCTGTATTGATCCCGGCACCTGAGGGGTTAATGGCGGACGCCCGCGAGATCGCGGGCGTCGGCCATTGCCGGCGGGTCCCTGGCTGCGATCAGCATCCGGGATCAGCCGCGCGTGACACGGGCATCGCTCCGATGCCCGCGGTTATGCTTAGGACGTAAATGTACGTCCTGGTGCGTTAAGTACCACCTCACCAGGACGTACATTTACGTCCTGCGTCCTTAAGGGGTTAAAGGGGTACTCCCGTGGAAAACTTTTTTTTTTTTTTTAAATCAACTGGTGTCAGAAAGTTAAACAGACTTGTAAATTACTTCTATTAAAAAATCTTAATCCTTCCAGTACTTTTTAGGGGCTGTATTCTACAGAGGAAATGCTTTACTTTTTAGATTTCTCTGATGTCATGACCACAGTGCTCTCTGCTGACCTCTGCTGTCCATTTTAGAAACTGTCCAGAACAGGAGAAAATCCCCATAACAAACATATGCTGCTCTGGACAGTTCCTAAAATGGACAGCAGAGGTCAGCAGAGAGCACTGTGGTCATGACATCAGAGAAATCTAAAAAGTAAAGCATTTCCTCTGTAGTATATAGCCCCTAAAAAGTACTGGAAGGATTACGATTTTTTTAATATAAGTAATTTACAAATCTGTTTAACTTTCTGGCACCAGTTGATTTAAAAAAAAAAGTTTTCCACGGGAGTACCCCTTTAAACAAAAGAAGCAAGAGACACACATGTATGGCCACCACTCCATCATCTATGGGTTTTCCAATCGTTGCCAAACACTGCAATCTTCAACGTTCGGAAGGCCCACAGGGGATGAATGGAATGGTGGCCAGGCTTGTGTATGTTCACTTTTTTGTGGCAATTGACAGGGGTCGCCACGGTCAGACCCCTACAGATCTACAGGATGGGCCAGTTATATGGATACACCTTAATAAAATGGGAATGGTTGGTGATATTAACTTCCTGTTTGTGGCACATTAGTATATGTGAGGGGGGAAACTTTTCAAGATGGGTGGTGACCATGGTGGCCATTTTGAAGTCGGCCATTTTGAATCCAACTTTTTTTTTTTTAAATAGTAAGAGGGTCATGTGACACATCAAACTTGTTGGGAATTTCACAAGAAAAACAATGATGTGCTTGGTTTTAACATAACTTTATTATTTCATGAGTTATTTACATGTTTCTGACCACTTATAAAATGTGTTCAATGTGCTGCCCATTGTGTTGGATTGTCAATGCAACCCTCTTCTCCCACTCTTCACACACTGATAGGAACACCGCAGGAGAAATGCTAGCACAGGCTTCCAGTATCCGTATACACTGCTATATACTACTATATACACCGCAGGAGAAATGCTAGCACAGGCTTCCAGTATCCATAGTTTCATGTGCTGCAGAATGTGCAAAACAAAAATTGGAACAGGACCCTCAGTTTACGCAGAAGATTTTGTTCAGTGATGAGGCAAACTTTTATGTGAATGGTGAAGTTAACAAACAAAACCACCGCTATTGGTCTGACACTAACCCACATTGGATAGATCCCAGCAAGACTGTTGGAATACAAAAATTGAGGGTATGGTGTGGTATATGGGGTACAAAGATAGTGGGGCCATTCTTCATCATTGGAAACTTCAAGGCCACTGGATATGCGAAATTGCTACATGATGATGTGTTTCCCTCTTTATGCACTGAAGCTGGCACGTTCCCTGAGTTGTTCCAGCAAGATGGTGACCACCACATTATGGGTGTCAGGTCCGAGCATTCCTAGATGAACAGTTTCCTGGAAAGTGGATTGGTCGTCATGGGCTAGTTGAATGGCCCCCAAGGTCTCCCGATCTGACCCCTTAGACTTTTATCTTTTGGGTCATCTGAAGGCAATTGTCTATGCTGTGAAGATACGAGATGTGCAGCGCCTGAAACTACAGATACTGGAAGCCTATGCTAGCATTTCTCCTGCGGTGTTACTATCAGTGTGTGAAGAGTGGGAGCAGAGGGTTGCATTGACAATCCAACACAATGGGCAGCACATTGAACACATTTTATAAGTGGTCAGAAACTAGTAAATAACATATGAAAGAATAAAGTTACGTTAAAACCAAGCACATCATTGTTTTTCTTGTGAAATTCCCAATAAGTTTGATGTGTCACATGACCCTCTTCCTATTGAAAAAACAAAAGTTGGATTCAAAATGGCCGACTTCAAAATGGCCGCCATGGCCACCACCCATCTTGAAAAGTTTCCCCCCTCACATATACTAATGTGCCACAAACAGGAAGTTAATATCACCAACCATTCCCATTTTATTAAGGTGTATCCACATAAATGGCCCACACTGTACAGTTTATCCCTGCGGATAAAGGTAACTTGCTCACATGGGAAAACTCCTTTAATGAGGAAAAAGACCCCTTACTATTATTACATCTTGGTCCATATAAACACTCTGACATATAGGTTTTTTAGAGTAAATCTGTTGCAATAAATACACACCTGCATCACCATAAGAAACCACCTGGCCACCATTTTTGTGGGTTTCCAACTGTTGTAATTTGGGGGTGTTGTTCAATTTTTGGTTAATTTGCATGTCTTCAGCCTTGCCCCAGGTTCTAGCGTCTCTTTTATGCTAATTTGCATAAGCCCTGCCTGTTTAAAGTCCCACTTGTGGGACAGCCTTGGGAAAGAAGTGAATGTTAAAGGGAACCCGTCACTAAGTTTTACCATATATGACAATTGACAACACGTAATAGAGGTTAATATCATGTGTCCTACCATGTTTGGATGTCTGCTGGCACGTCTGTAAATGTGGAGAAAATTTTAATAACTGTCACACGCAGTATGTAAATGAGACTTAAGTAGTCACCAGGCATGCTCAAGTAGTCACCAGGCATGTGGCCTGCTGAAGAAGTCATGGCTCCCCAGGCTGTAATCATTCCTATTTAGACATGATTGACAGCCTACCTGTAAGAAGTGACATCAGACCCTAACTGAGCTGCTCAATCATACCTAGATAGGTATTATTTGAGCCTAAATAGGCGCGATTAATGCTTCGGTAGCCATGACTACTTTAGCAGTCGCACGCCCAACTGACTACCTGAGCCTTATTAACATACAGCATGTGACATTTTATAAAAGTTGTTTTCTTCACATTTATGTACCAGCAGACATCCAGACCTCTATTATGTCTTGCCACTCATTATATAGGGTAAAACTAGTGACTGGTTCCCTTTAAGAGGTATGACTCCTTCCAAAAATCATCTACTATGTTATGTGCAGGGCCCAAGGAGCCAAGACATGACACAGGCATTTTCTTATTGGAGTTCTCCCACACACGGAGACTATACTGTAACTCTCGCCTGGAGCATTCCTTTTAATTTCAAGGGGTGTTTTATCTCTTCTTGTCAAATAATTTTCGTCAACATGCATAGAGGTGTAAAACTCCTTTTTTGTCTCTGTGTCCCATGTAGATTAATTTAAGAGATCCAAGATCCATCGCAGCAAGAGACCTCCAGATGTACAGACATGGATACCCACAATATATAAGACTCCCTATGCTATACCTGCCTATACCTGTCAGTAACATACAAAGAAAAAAGAGGTTGCTAATACAAAGATTAAACTGGACCCCCTTATATTGCCATTTTTTCCACCCAGGTCAAAAGGGCCTGAAGGGGGTTTACCCAACTCCAAAACTTATCCCCTATCCACAACTAAGCATCTATAGAGAATGAATGGAGCACTGGCCACTGTAGCTAGGGTACAACTTTTGATGTTGGGAATAGACCTTTAAAGGGGTACTCCGGTGAAAACCTTTTTTCTTTTAAATCAACTGGTTCCGGAAAGTTATGCAGATTTTTACATTACTTCTATTAAAAAATCTTAATCCTTCCTGTACTTATTAGCTGCTGAATACTACAGAGGAAATACTTTTCTTTCTGGAATGCTCTCTGATGACATCACGAGCACAGTGCTCTCTGCTGACGTTATAATAATAATAATAATAAGTCTTTATTTATTGTTGTCCTTAGTAGTATTTGAACCCAAGGCCCCAGCACTGCAAGGCAGCAGTGTTAACCACTGAGCCACCATGCTGCCCTTAGCATACATCTGCTATGTATGGTTGCTAAAATGGACAGAGAAGTCAGCAGAGAGCACTGTGCTCGTGATGTCATCAGTGTTCCAAAAACAAAGGAATTTCCTCTGTAGCATTCAGCAGCTAATAAGTACTGGAAGGATTAAGATTTTTTAATAAAAGTAATTTATTTTGTTTGCCTCTTAGGAAGTCAGAGCAAAAGAACAGTCTTCACTAGTAAACTGTTTTGCTGTGGACAACCATGAAGAAATCCATTACAGTGTAAGTTTTGTTACTTTATATCCTTCTGTAAAATGGAAACTTTCTCTGGGAGAAGTCACTGTCAGCCATATCAGCTCTGATGGAACTAACTTCTCTGTCACCCACCTTCCTTCTCACTCTGAAAGTTTCCTAGCAATAAAACTCGGCAAGAAAACATTGTGGTTTTGTATAGTGTCATACCTGATAATTGAGGAATCCTGGGAAATTTAATTCAGTGGGTAAAGTATGTGATAGGCTGCATTCGCATTACGTTTGCAGCCTACAGCTGCCGGATCCGGCTGGGGGAGGGGAAAACCGTGCGCTCCCTCAACCCAGCCGGACCGGCACCGAAGTCCATTTACTTTAATGAGCCGACCGGACATCTTCTACTCCAGTAGCCGATTACTGATTTGATTTTCTGGACCAAGATGCATTTCTGCATCATTTCTTTGTTACCTCTATTTTTCCTTTCTAGATTCCAAGACATACACCAAATTTGGATTTCTACCAAAACAAGAAGCCCTTTAAGCCAAACGGTCAGTGTGGGTCGGTGGGTCGAGTGATAGTTATTCTATTTAGCCATTGCTTAGTTAGATATGTTTCCCAGAAAGCTACATGAACCACCAATATGGCTATCATGGGTCTGTTACCCAACTTTGCAATGACGCTGAATGGCAGTTTCTGTTTTGTGCTGCAGCCTTTATAGGATGATGTGACCTGATCTCTGTCTTGCAGGGGTATACATCGAGGAGCTACTTTCTGACTGGAAGTTTGACTATGAGAAATTGGAGAGGAATCATTCCTACATCCAATGGTGACCTTATTAAACATTTGTTTATTGACAACAACTTACAGCTGCCATATATAGTAGTCATCTCCTAGTTCTACACTTACCTTGACTGGCATATAAATTAGTATTGTTAGGCCGCATTATATTTCTCCCAGTCTCCTACTATTTTCTATAAGTCTCATTCTTTACTGTAGTTCTGATATTTTATCCATGAACCAAGAAGAAGCAACCTGTAGCTTCCTCCTATCTGGTCCCATGCTATGAACACAGACTTATAGTAGTTCTACATTAGATCATCATATCATGTTTTTATTTTTCCTATTCTAGGCTTTTTCCTCTTCGGGAACCAGGTAGAAATTCAAGTGCCACACCACTGACCATGGATGAGATTCAGGTATATGAGGACACTGATAGCGACCATCCTCTGGCTCAGACATAACATGGAGCCCTATGCCATATTTTGTCACCTATTACTAAATTATGAAATACTTTCTAGATGATGAGGAAAGACCGAGAGGTTGTGAGGAGGTTTCTGAATGCATACAAGCTCATGTTGGGATTTTACGGCATTGAACTCCAGGACAGTGACACTGGGAAGCTGCAGAAGGCAAAGAACTGGAAGGAGAGATTTCATAATCTGAATAAGTGAGTGTTCTCTGTATGATCCTTTCAGGACAGGAGAAGCTGCACACTGTGCCTGGTGCAGCAGCATGCATGTCACAGGCAGTGACCTCAACCTTCTTAAGGGTATTCTCTGTGTCCTTATATACACCCTCATCCTCTCATCCCATATATACAGACAGTATTATTATTTTTTTCTATTTGCAGTCATAGCCACAACAACCTGCGGATCACCCGGATACTCAAGTGTTTGGGTGAGATGGGCTACGACCATTTCCAGGCCCCTCTGGTCAGGTTTTTCCTGGAGTGGACCTTGCGTGACAACTATCTACCCAATGTAAAAAGGAGTGTACTGGACTATTTCATGTTTACTGTGAAGAACAAGCAGGAGCGCAGGGAGCTGGTGCAGTTTGCTAATGAGAACTACAAATCCCATGAACCTTTTATCTGGGGGCCAGAAAAGAAGCTCTCAATATATAGCAGTGAGAAGAGGACTAAGAATGAGGAGAGGCCTACAAGTAGGAAAAAAACGGACAGAAGGTAGAGATAGGTAAATGTTAGTACCCACAACATACAGTCCAATCCCAGTCATGAAGACTCAACACTCTCCATTAATTAGGTTGTCTAGCAACCATTTACTCTGTGTCTCAGTGATCAACATTCGAGGATCTGCAGCTATGCACCAAAGTGGTCACAGACATTTGTATCTGCTGTACAGTTGACTGCCCCTTTATGCTACACAGATCTGTTCAGGTTTCACCCACTCAGGATACAGGACGCATGAGAAAATGACATGACATGTAATTTGTATTTGTTCTTACCAAGTTCTGCACAAATAAAGGTAAATTCTAGCAAAATATCCCCTTATTTCCAAATGATTCAATCTTCATTGTAAGTCAATTTGTAATAAGAGATGTATTTGTACAAGCTCATGGAACCCAACATTGCTGGAGGAGCAAAGACTAACAAGACTTAGAGGCAGTCCATGCTGCTGCTGTGGGTAAAGGGGCAGGGCTTAAAGGGGACTGGTGTTGCAAAGTGGGACCACAATCATTGCTATTATTACTGCAAAAGAAGAGACAGGTAGAACCTGTAAGGCTATGTTCACACAGCGTAAATTGTGTGGAACGTTCGTCGGGAAAACACGGGCATGCATTCTGCACATTGTCTTCATAGACAACTATGCATTTCCAAACGGAATCTGCAGACACAATAGATCCTGTATTGTGATATCTGCTACAGATGTTTTTGAGTTGAATATTTCTGCAGAATTCCACTCTGAAATGTAACAGCAGTCTGAACCCAGACCATGGCCGCCAGTTGTCTGGACCCAAGGGGGCATTGTGCCACTTCCTTTAACATGCCTACCTGTGCACTTGTCCCAGCCACAACTCTTTATTACCAGTCTGCTATGGACATCACTGGGTCTTCAGTTTTTTATGCCTACAGGCACCCTGCACATCCAGACATGCTCCTCCTTCTCCAAACTGGAGGAGGAGGACTGGTCCCTGGTGACTGGTATCCCTCCTCTGAAATAACTAGCAGAGAGCAATCTCTAGGGTTTACTTCAGTTCCTTCATGGAGCCCTGAATAAAATGTTTCACCCAGATTAGAAAGTCCATAATGGACAGTTCCTAAACAGCAACAACAAAAATTCCCCAGGGATTCCAGGGCAAATTATATATAACAACAACCTTTAGGGGTCGCCCCCCAAGGGGTTAACCCTAAACTAGAAACCCCCCTTAAAACTGAATTTTATTAGATCATTTAAAATATATATGAGCTCCGGTGTTATGGTTAAAAGCACAGCTAGTAGTTGCTTGAATAGTATATAAGCATCCTATAACTTCGTTTGTAATGGTGTTGTGCTTTACTAGCACTAATCTATGGATGCCACTATATTAACAGAAAAGCACTGATAGCTGTTAGTTAAAATGTGAATAGCCCTCCGCTTCCCGACGTTTCGTTGGATAAACCAACTTTATCAAGGTACAGAGGCTAATGGCTACTCGTTTGGTCCACTCTCCCTTTTATATCCTCTGTTGGTGATGTCAAAAAGCACTGCATCATTGTGCGCCGATTGTTCAGCCTATCTGGACTCAAGGTACGCGACTAACCAATCCGGTCATGCCACGTCACTGTGTGTTGATATCATCCCTACCAATCAGCACACTTCATTCCCCGTTACTCGCCCTACGTATATACGGTGCGCGGCGCATGTCTCCGCACTTAGTAAAAATCCATCACAATTACGGGCAGTTGCGCATGTCCACTCCACGACAATCTGCCGTTCGCGCATGTCAATGGACTTAGATTCAATCTTGCATTTAGTCAATGTCTGCGCCTGCGTCCGACTTAAGATGTCCCGATATCGGATTCTGCGCATGTCTGCAGACTTAATCGTTTTAGAGCAATGATGATAGTTATGGAATGTGTTTAGTTGTTCTAATGATGCTATTACTAACTTGCGCACATTTAATATGTGCAAATTGGATCCTATTCTGCCAACATAGGTAGTGAGTTCCATAATTACAACGCATACTTGTCAAGCACCTTATTCTAATGAATATTATTCTGTGTATGTAGATTTAGTTGTAACGGGGATCATGGTGATGAGAGGTATCTGTCATTAATTCTGGGTTCAGGTATATGATTATATACAGTGGATGTTGATGTTGTTGGAAATAGACTATTTATGTCTATTGGCAGTGGGTGTTTGTAAACTAAAAACTAGCTATGTACATCAGGTAAATGTTATACTTTTCATATGGAGGCGTCTTTGTACTTGCTAATGATAGATATCATTCATCCACTGACTCTAAACGTTCAGTATAGATGCCAATTATTGATATTTAGTGTAAACTGATACTGAGATCTAGTTTTTTTAGTTTTCTAAGATGGACCATGTAGAAGGCACCCCGAACAAGATCCAGACGCAACCAAAAGAACAACCACCACATCCGATCCAACCCTCTCCCCCTCGGGAGTCCCAGGACAGGGGCACAAGAGACGGGCCCAACCGGGCGGACCACCAACACATGTCCCCACATCAGGTAAGTATGACTCTAGATGTGTCTCAGTGGATCTAAATAGTTTCTACACTGAAATAAATTATTGAATATGTCCTGATACTTTGTAATGGTGTCCTTAAGGGGAGGGACAATATATCAAATAATTCGGAAATGTGATGGATGATCATAAAAATTGTCACTGATTAATGCACTTTATCTAGTTCCTTGCTAGTCTACACACTGGGACCCAACATCCAAAGGCCCAACACCAGCGAACCACCGACCACCGCGAACCACCGACCTGCAGCCCACCGCTCCAGGTAAGTATATCTCAATTAGAACTGTATAATGGGCCCTGTCTTACATGATTTTATATGGTACTAAAAGGGTCTCTGTCTGTTAATAATCTACCCACCCATAAAGGTCTATAAGATATATTCATTTCCTTGTTGGACTTTTAGTTCCTGAGTCCAGAGTGTTATAAAGGTATATGAGTCAAATTGTGATCCAAGTTAGAATCATATAATCATTTTGCTAAACAACACAGAGTATAAGGGAGAGGATCATCTATCCGGTGCTAGATTTTACAAGTCTGTTTGATTTTAAAGAGTGATAAGTCATAATATCAATTCTCCAAGAACGCTGTGAAAGAGAAACCTTCATTTAGTCCATCTGGACTTCTTGTCCTCAACTTATATATCCACTTGGCCTCTTCTCTGAGTAATATCCTGTTTACATCCCCTTTCCTTGGACCCATCTTGATTTGTCGTAGTCCCCAAAACTTAATCTGATCAATTCTGTTGTTGTGCATGATCCTAATATGTTTGGCCAATGGTGTATCAGCATTAGTTCTAATAGTGCTGAGGTGTTTGCCAATCCTGCGTCTGACTTCTTGAGTTATTTTGCCCACATATAGTTTGGGACAAGTGCAGCGAGCTATGTATAGTACATTTTTACTGCTGCAATTTATAAAGTCAAAGATCTTATAGGATCTATTATCATGTGGATTGATAAATTCTTTAGTTTTGGGGAAGGAACTGCAAATTGTGCAGTGGCCGCAGGGATATGAGCCTGCTGGTGGATTGGGTAACCATGTCTGTGGGGTGTCTGTCTTCTCATCAAAGTGACTATGTACCAAAATTTCACATAAATTGGCCCCCCTTCTATATGTGATGTTAGGTCTAGGTCCAATTTTCCCCTTCAAATCCGGATCAGATAATAAGATGTGCCAGTGTCTTTGCAATATTTGATTAATCTGTGGAGTATAGGCATCATATGTGCCTATCATTCTAGTAACTGATTCCTTGGATGAAGAGTTACTGTTATTCGGTCCTAGTAACCTGTTCCGATCACTGTGTTGTGCTCTATTGAAGGCCTTTCTCATATGTTTAATTGGGTATCCCCTATTTAGAAATCTAGATGTTAAATTTTGGCTTTCTTTCAGAAATCGGTCTTCTTCCGAGCAGTTACGGCGCGCCCTAAGGAACTGGCCAGTTGGAATGCTCCTCCGCAAAGTGACCGGATGTCAGCTGGTCCAATGAAGGAGACTATTTGTCGAGGTGGGTTTCCTGAAGATGTCTGTTTGAATTTTATTTCCGGAGTCTATATAGATGTTAAGATCGAGAAAGTTAATAGATCTCCCTCCTTCTTCTGGTGTAAATTTCATTCCTATCGCATGTTGATTAAGAACCGAAACAAATTCCCTAAACAGTGTTAAACCCCCTTCCCAAAAAATTAAAATATCGTCAATGTACCTTCCCCAAAAAGAAATGTGCTGAGTGTACAAAACCAAATGTTCACTTAAAACAAAAGTGCTTTCCCACCACCCCAAAAATAAATTTGCATACGTGGGTGCACAAGTAGTCCCCATGGCGGTGCCCTTCATCTGTTGATAGAGGGCACCGCCAAAGAGAAAATAATTGTGAGTTAGAATAAAGTGCAACCAACTTCACAAAGGTATCTATCTCCGAATATTGACTGAATGCTGGGGTCATAGTTGATCTGGGTTTTAATAATGAAAATGGTGCTTGTATTTCGCTCGCTATACCTTCATTTTCTTCTTGTAAAGATGAATCTTTACAAGAAGAAAATGAAGGTTACATTATTTACATTATTAAAACCCAGATCAACTATGACCCCAGCATTCAGTCAATATTCGGAGATAGATACCTTTGTGAAGTTGGTCACGAAAGACATTCAACAAATCCACCCCAGAAGCCGCCTGATACATTCTAATTTGAGCGAAGGGGAGAAACGGGCCCTACATATATTACAAGATGACGACAGTCTGATCATAAAACCGTCAGACAAAGGCGGAAACATAGTCCTCCTAAATAAGGAGGACTATGTGGATATGGCGAAGAGATTACTTAATGATGAGGAGACCTATCAGAGAATAGCGCGTGATCCAACTAGAGAGTACCTGGAACAAATGAAGGAAATTTTGTCGAGAGCGAGGTTGGAAAACGTATTATCAGAAAATGAATACAAATTTATTCTAAACGAACACCCCACCATCTCTACATTTTACGTTCTACCAAAAACACGCAAGAATATGGATCCCATCAAAGGCAGACCTATTGTATCGGGCAATAACAATCTAACAGAAAATGCTAGTGTGTATTTGGATAAAGTCTTATCACCTTTTGTACCTTCCCTTCCTTCACATTTAAAGGACACTAAGGACACCGTTCTAAAAATTAGTGAACTTTTAGTCACGGACACTACACTTCTTATGAGTTTGGATGTGGAATCACTTTATAGCAATATCCAACACGATTTAGGCTTAAGAGCCATTAGCACTTTTTTGGACACCAAGAGCACTTTATTTCATAATCACAATAAGTTCATTATTGAACTATTGCACTTTATTCTAACTCACAATTATTTTCTCTTTGGCGGTGCCCTCTATCAACAGATGAAGGGCACCGCCATGGGGACTACTTGTGCACCCACGTATGGAAATTTATTTTTGGGGTGGTGGGAAAGCACTTTTGTTTTTGGTGAACATTTGGTTTTGTACACTCAGCACATTTCTTTTTGGGGAAGGTACATTGACGATATTTTAATTTTTTGGGAAGGGGGTTTAACACTGTTTAGGGAATTTGTTTCGGTTCTTAATCAAAATGCGATTGGAATGAAATTTACACCAGAAGAAGGAGGGAGATCTATTAACTTTCTCGATCTTAACATCTATATAGACTCCGGAAATAAAATTCAAACAGACATCTTCAGGAAACCCACCTCGACAAATAGTCTCCTTCATTGGACCAGCTGGCATCCGGTCACTTTGCGAAGGAGCATTCCAACTGGCCAGTTCCTTAGGGCGCGCCGTAACTGCTCGGAAGAAGACCGATTTCTGAAAGAAAGCCAAAATTTAACATCTAGATTTCTAAATAGGGGATACCCAATTAAACATATGAGAAAGGCCTTCAATAGAGCACAACACAGTGATCGGAACAGGTTACTAGGACCGAATAACAGTAACTCTTCATCCAAGGAATCAGTTACTAGAATGATAGGCACATATGATGCCTATACTCCACAGATTAATCAAATATTGCAAAGACACTGGCACATCTTATTATCTGATCCGGATTTGAAGGGGAAAATTGGACCTAGACCTAACATCACATATAGTAGGGGGGCCAATTTACGTGAAATTTTGGTACATAGTCACTTTGATGAGAAGACAGACACCCCACAGACATGGTTACCCAATCCACCAGCAGGCTCATATCCCTGCGGCCACTGCACAATTTGCAGTTCCTTCCCCAAAACTAAAGAATTTATCAATCCACATGATAATAGATCCTATAAGATCTTTGACTTTATAAATTGCAGCAGTAAAAATGTACTATACGTAGCTCGCTGCACTTGTCCCAAACTATATGTGGGCAAAACAACTCAAGAAGTCAGACGCAGGATTGGCAAACACCTCAGCACTATTAGAACTAATGCTGATACACCATTGGCCAAACATATTAGGATCATGCACAACAACAGAATTGATCAGATTAAGTTTTGGGGACTACGACAAATCAAGATGGGTCCAAGGAAAGGGGATGTAAACAGGATATTACTCAGAGAAGAGGCCAAGTGGATATATAAGTTGAGGACAAGAAGTCCAGATGGACTAAATGAAGGTTTCTCTTTCACAGCGTTCTTGGAGAATTGATATTATGACTTATCACTCTTTAAAATCAAACAGACTTGTAAAATTGAGCACCGGATAGATGATCCTCTCCCTTATACTCTGTGTTGTTTAGCAAAATGATTATATGATTCTAACTTGGATCACAATTTGACTCATATACCTTTATAACACTCTGGACTCAGGAACTAAAAGTCCAACAAGGAAATTAATATATCTTATAGACCTTTATGGGTGGGTAGATTATTAACAGACAGAGACCCTTTTAGTACCATATAAAATCATGTAAGACAGGGCCCATTATACAGTTCTAATTGAGATATACTTACCTGGAGCGGTGGGCTGCGGGTCGTGGTTCGCGGTGGTCGGTGGTTCGCTGGTGTTGGGCCTTTGGATGTTGGGTCCCAGTGTGTAGACTAGCAAGGAACTAGATAAAGTGCATTAATCAGTGACAATTTTTATGATCATCCATCACATTTCCGAATTATTTGATATATTGTCCCTCCCCTTAAGGACACCATTACAAAGTATCAGGACATATTCAATCATTTATTTCAGTGTAGAAACTATTTAGATCCACTGAGACACATCTAGAGTCATACTTACCTGATGTGGGGACATGTGTTGGTGGTCCGCCCGGTTGGGCCCGTCTCTTGTGCCCCTGTCCTGGGACTCCCGAGGGGGAGAGGGTTGGATCGGATGTGGTGGTTGTTCTTTTGGTTGCGTCTGGATCTTGTTCGGGGTGCCTTCTACATGGTCCATCTTAGAAAACTAAAAAAACTAGATCTCAGTATCAGTTTACACTAAATATCAATAATTGGCATCTATACTGAACGTTTAGAGTCAGTGGATGAATGATATCTATCATTAGCAAGTACAAAGACGCCTCCATATGAAAAGTATAACATTTACCTGATGTACATAGCTAGTTTTTAGTTTACAAACACCCACTGCCAATAGACATAAATAGTCTATTTCCAACAACATCAACATCCACTGTATATAATCATATACCTGAACCCAGAATTAATGACAGATACCTCTCATCACCATGATCCCCGTTACAACTAAATCTACATATACAGAATAATATTCATTAGAATAAGGTGCTTGACAAGTATGCGTTGTAATTATGGAACTCACTACCTATGTTGGCAGAATAGGATCCAATTTGCACATATTAAATGTGCGCAAGTTAGTAATAGCATCATTAGAACAACTAAACACATTCCATAACTATCATCATTGCTCTAAAACGATTAAGTCTGCAGACATGCGCAGAATCCGATATTGGGACATCTTAAGTTGGACGCAGGCGCAGACATTGACTAAATCCAAGATTGAATCTAAGTCCATTGACATGCGCGAACGGCAGATTGCCGTGGAGCGGACATGCGCAACTGCCCGTAATTGTGATGGATTTTTACTAAGTGCGGAGACATGCGCCGCGCAATCGGCGCACAATGATGCAGTGCTTTTTGACATCACCAACAGAGGATATAAAAGGGAGAGTGGACCAAACGAGTAGCCATTAGCCTCTGTACCTTGATAAAGTTGGTTTATCCAACGAAACGTCGGGAAGCGGATTGCTATTCACATTTTAACTAGCAGCTATCAGTGCTTTTCTGTTAATATATAGTGTTGCTCGCGAATATTCGCAATTCGAATTTTATTCGCGAATATCGCATATTCGCGAATTCGCGAATATTCGCGAATATAGCGCTATATATTCGTAATTACGAATATTCGTTTTTTTTTTTTTTGTTTTTTTTTTCACAGTACACATCACAGTGATCATCCCTCTCTGCTTCCAGCGTGTGTGGTGTAAAGAAGGCTCTAATACTATTGTATGAGACCGGTGTGCGAATTTTCGCATATACGAAAATTTGCATATGCGAATTTTCGCATATGCGAATTTTCGCTTATGTTAATTTTGTATATGTACATTTTCGCATATGGTAATTTTCGCACACGCGAAAATTCGCATGTGCGAAAATAAAACGAGAATATTGCGAATATGCGAATATTCGCGAATATTCGTCCATATATTCGCGAATATTCGCGAATTCGAATATGGCCTATGCCGCTCAACACTATTAATATAGTGGCATCCATAGATTAGTGCTAGTAAAGCACAACACCATTACAAAAGAAGTTATAGGATGCTTATATACTATTCAAGCAACTACTAGCTGTGCTTTTAACCATAACACCGGAGCTCATATATATTTTAAATGATCTAATAAAATTCAGTTTTAAGGGGGGTTTCTAGTTTAGGGTTAACCCCTTGGGGGGCGACCCCTAAAGGTTGTTGTTATATAGTTCCTAAACAGGACTGAGAGGGTGACAGTTTTAGAGAAAAATACCAAGTGCATACTGTGGAACAGGGTAAAAACAGAACTGTATAGGGAGGAAGCTTAATCAAGACACACTACCAGACATTAACTTAGGAAATATAAGGCTGATAACAGAGGGCACTATTATAGATAATAAGAGGCTGCAGCAGAGGGCACTAGCTTTGGTAAAGAAAACAACAGGGGGTCACCAGCCTAGAAAATAAAACATCGCTGACACAGACAAGACAACCTAAAAGCCCCAAAAGTGAGGAGGAGCAGAGATTGTTGTCAGGGACTGGAGACAAGGTGGAGGACCCCTCTGTGGGCTTAGTGTATTAGTCCTAATACTTTCTTTGTTTAGCTGTTGCTACCATTTCTGCTGCTGAACGTCATACATGAATTACACCCGAGAATCTACATGTCTGCTTAAGGATGGAATTCCACTTGTTTTTTTTTGGGGGAAAACGCCAATTCTGCTGCATGGGGTTTTTTCGGCCAAGAAACGCTGCGGCCAGATGTTAGCTGTAAATCAATGAAAAGACGCAACATTCTTTTTCCACTTTGCGTTTTTCAGTTTGGTGTTTTTCTAATCCTTTTGCCATTTTTTCACTCTTTTTCAGCTCCTTGGCGGTTTTGCAAAATCACAGCATGTTGAGCCTATGGTGTTTTTTTCCCTGAAATTGTGGCGTTTTTCTCCCATTGAAGTCTATGGGAGTAAAAAAAAAAACGCAAAGAAAAACACCATGTGGGTTTTAACTTTGTCGTTTTTGCAGGCGTTTTTTATTCTTTTTTGGACTTTGAAATAGAAGCAGAGCGGAGAAGGGCGGAGCAGTTAGGTGGAGAATGCGCGCATGGTAAGTTACCAGCACGTCATCTTCGGTTCTCCGACCACCACTCCTCCGGTCCTGGGACCTACTGCTATGGCCTATAGGCCATAGCAGTAGATCATGACCCCTGACCAGAGGAGCGGTGGTCGGAGCACTGAAGTGGGGCAGTACACAGACATACAACCTCCAGCCATACACTGTATATGGCTGAAGGCTGTATGTCTGTGGGGGCCACTGCCTACCAAATGTGGGGGGAACTTTACTGCCAACCTAATGTGGGGGGAACTATACTGCCAACCTAATGTGGGGGGAACTATACTGCCAACCTAATGTGGGGGGGGGGGGGGAACTATACTGCCAACCTAATGTGGGGGAGCTATACTGCCATCCTAATGTGGGAGGAACTATACTGCCGACCTAACATGGGGAGAACTATACTGTCAACCTAATGTTGGGGGAACTATACTGCCAGCCAAATATGGGGGGAACTACAACCTACAACATAGGTTGGCAGTATAGTTCCCCCACATAAGGTTTTCCGTATACAGCCAACCTAATGTGGGGGGAACTATATTGCCAACCTAATGTGGGGGGAACTATACTGCCAACCTAATGCGGGGGGAACTGTACTGCCAACCTAATGTGGGGGAACTATGCTGAAAACCCAATGGCCCTGATTTACTAAGAGTGGAGTGTTTATTCTGGAGTGATTTCAATATCACTCGTCTTTTTTTTCAGGCTTATTTACTATTCTGTCGCACATGTCGGTTATTTTTGTGTCGCACGGTTTTTTGTGTCGCACAAACTCTGAGCTAAAGAAATTAGCTGTGTGAGTCAAAATGGTTTAGACTTGTTTGTTTAAAAATGTTTCCATGAATCAAATGTGTTAAAAAGAAAAAAATATATAAACATTAACAATCACAAAAGCACTCAATATTTTATTCATAAAAGTGTTGAACTGTACAAAATGTTTTCCAGTTATAAAACAAGTTACTTTCACAAAAAACACAATGGTAAACAGTCCCTTGTTAGAAATCACTCCATTTTTGGAATTTCACTCGGCCTCTTGGCTGTCGGTTATTGTGTGAGGCAAACTCACACTTTTTCTCAAGTGATTCTGGAAGTACTCCGAGTATTTTTTGGTTTTTGTCAGTAAAACGCCCATTTTTGCATAAAACACGCCCATTTCAGAGTGAAAAAAAACCCACTCCGAGTGTTTTCTAAAGTGTCGGTTGTGCGACAAAAATTTGGTCAGATAAATAGTCGCACAGACATTGCAACTAAAATTTTGGCGCAAAAAACGAGAAAAAGAGTTGGTTGGACTTTAGTAAATGAGGGCCAATGTGGGGGGAGCCATACTGCCAACCTAATGTGGGGGGAACCATACTGCCAACCTAATGTGGTGGAACTACAACCTAATGTGGGGGAACTATACTGCCAACCTAATGTAGGGGGAACTATACTGCCAACCTAATGTGGGGGAATTATACTGCCAGCCTAATGGGGGGGGGGGGGAACTATACTGCCAGCCTAATGTGGGGGGAACTATACTGCCAACCTAATGTGGGGGAACTACAACCTAATGTGGGGGAACTATACTGCCAACCTAATGTAGGGGGAACTATACTGCCAGCCTAATGGGGGGGGGGGGGAACTATACTGCCAGCCTAATGTGGGTGGAACTATACTGCCAGCCTAATGTGGGGGAAACTATACTGCCAACCTAATGTGGGGGATCTATACTGCCAACCTAATGTGGGGGTACTACAACATAATGTGGGGAAACTATACTGCAAACCTAATGTTGGGGAACTACAACATAATGTGGGGGAACTATACTACCAACCTAATGTTTGGGAACTACAACCTAATGTGGGGGAACTACAACCTAATGTTGGGGGAACTATTCTGCCAACCTAATGTGGGGGAACTACAACCTAATGTGGGGGAACTGTACTGCCTACCAAATGTGGGGGGAACTATACTGCCAGCCTAATGTGGAGAAACTATACTGCCAACCTAATGTGGGGGAACTACAACCTAATGTGGGGGAACTATACTGCCAACCTAATGTAGGGGGAACTATACTGCCAACCTAATGTGGGGGAACTATACTGCCAGCCTAATGGGGGGGGGACTATACTGCCAGCCTAATGTGGGGGGAACTATACTGCCAACCTAATGTGGGGGAACTACAACCTAATGAGGGGGAACTATACTGCCAGCCTAATGTGGGGGGGGGGGAACTATACTGCCAACCTAATGTGGGGGAACTATACTGCCAACCTAATGTGGTGGAACTACAACCTAATGTGGGGGAATTATACTGCCAACCTAATGTGGGGGGAACTATACTGGCAACCTAATGTGGGGGAACTATACTGCCAGCCTAACGTGGGGGAACTACACTGCCAACCTAATGTGGGGGAACTTCAACCTAATGTGGGGGAACTATACTGTCAGCCTAATGTGGGGGGGGGGGAACTATACTGCCAACCAAATGTGGGGGATCTATACTGCCAATCTAATGTGGGGGAACTATACTGCCAACCTAATGTGGGGGGAACTATGCTGCTAACCTAATGTGGGGGAACTATGCTGCCAACCTAATGTGGGGGGAACTATACTGCCAACCTAATGTGGGGGGAACTATACTGCAAGCCAAATGTGGGAAAACTATGCTGCCAACCTAATGTGGGGGAACTATACTGTCAGCCTAATGTGGGGGAACTACAACCTAATGTGGGGGAACTGTACTGCCTACCAAATGTGGGGGGAACTATACTGCCAGCCTAATGTGGGGAAACTATACTGCCAACCTAATGTGGGGGAACTACAACCTAATGTGGGGGAACTATACTGCCAGCCTAATGTGGGTGGAACTATACTGCCAGCCTAATGTGGGGGAAACTATACTGCCAACCTAATGTGGGGGATCTATACTGCCAACCTAATGTGGGGGTACTACAACATAATGTGGGGAAACTATACTGCAAACCTAATGTTGGGGAACTACAACATAATGTGGGGGAACTATACTGCCAACCTAATGTTTGGGAACTACAACCTAATGTGGGGGAACTACAACCTAATGTTGGGGGAACTATTCTGCCAACCTAATGTGGGGGAACTACAACCTAATGTGGGGGAACTGTACTGCCTATCAAATGTGGGGGGAACTATACTGCCAGCCTAATGTGGAGAAACTATACTGCCAACCTAATGTGGGGGAACTACAACCTAATGTGGGGGAACTATACTGCCAGCCTAATGTGGGGGGAACTATACTACCAGCCTAATGTGGGGGGAACTATACTGCCAGCCTAATGTGGGGGGGGGACTATACTGCTAACCTAATGTGGGGGATATATACTGCCAACCTAATGTGGGGGTACTACAACATAATGTGGGGAAACTATACTGCTAACCTAATGTTGGGGAACTACAACCTAATGTGGGGGGAACTACAACCTAATGTTGGGGAACTATACTGCCAACCTAATGTGGGGGAACTACATCCTAATGTGGAGGGAACTATACTGCCAACCCAATGTGGGGGGAACTATGCTGACAACCCAATGTGGGGGGAACTATGCTGACAACCTAATGTGGGGGGGAACTATACTGCCAACCTAATGTGTGGGAACTATGCTGACAACAATATGGGGGGGACTATACTGCCAGCCTAATGTGGGGGGAACTATGCTGAAAACCTAATGTGGGGGGAACTATGCTGACAACCTAATGTGGGTGGAACTATGCTGACAACCTAATTTGGGGGAACTATACTGACAACCGAATGTGGGGGGAACTATGCTGCCTAACTAGTGTGAGGGAACTATGCTGCCTACCTAGTGTGGGGGAACTATGCTGCCTACCTAGTGTGGGGGAACTATGCTGCCTACCTAGTGTGGGGGAACTATGTGGAACATTTTGTTCCAAACCCTTGGGCGGGCTGCTGGGTTATGATATCACAGCCACGCCCCTTGTTACATCACACCACGCCCCCTCAATGCAAGTCTATGGGAGGGGGCGTGTCGACCACCGCACAATGCTCTGATAGTGCCCCTCCCGAGACTAGACTTTGGATCTGCCCCTGACTCCAGCCTGCCACTCACTGATTCATATTTCCCTGCCATGGCTGTCACTATCCGGCCAATCCCCACTCTGGGCAGAAAATATGAATGAGTGAGGTGAATTTCTATTCACATCACTGGCCGTCCGGAGTACAGAGCAGAGATGCGAGCGCTGTATCTCTGCTATATTATAGACAATCGCATCTGGTGTCAGGAGTGGTACTAATATAGTCAGGATCTGTCTATTAGTACAAGAACTACTACTCCCATCATGGAAATGTGTGTTCCATTCTGGGAGTAGTAGTACTACCTAAAAAATTTTTAAAACATTAAAATAAAGTTAAAACCACACACACACATTTTTATTATTGTCGGCTACATTTTTAGTGCCCTGCCCGCCCACATAAATTGATTCCTGTTTAAAAATTAATTTAAAAAATTCCGATTACGGTGTCTGCAGAAAGAATGAACCTGTCCATTCTCTCTGCAGACTCTGCATGGAATGCTTTGCTGTCTTTGAGAAAGTGTTACACCTTGCGCTCCTTCCTCTGGTGGTGAGCGCACTGTTCCCCTTGTTTCACTCTGCGCTCCGGCCGCAGGCTCCGGCCGTGAGCGCAGTGTCCTTGTTCCCCTGTCTGTCGGTGGGTCTGGGATTCGCATCGCGGGACGCGCCCGCATGCGAATCCCAGCCCGTCACTCACCCCGCTCCGCTGCCTCTGTGTCTGAGCTCCGGCACAAGCGTCTCCTAGGGTGCGCACGCTGGAGCTCTGAAATTTAAAGGGCCAGTGAGCCCATAATTTGTGTTTGCACGTGACACCACATAATAAGTCCCTGCACCTCCCACACTTCCCTGCCGGATCTTCAGTGCCATTTGCCTGAGATTAAGCGTCCCATATTGTTTGTTTGCCTTGCCCGTTTTCTGACCCTTCCGCTACGTTATTTGACTACGCACCTTTGCCACCTGCCTTGACCTTCTGCCAAGTCCGACTACGCTTCTGCCTCATCCTACTGTACTTCGCCTCACCCAGCTACCTGTGTGGTCGAGTCGTATCGGGGGTAGCGACCTGGGTGCCGCCTGCCGCAGCAAATCCATCCTGCCTTGCAGCGGGCTCTGGTGAAGACCAGCGGCACCTTAGACTCCGCTCCCCTATATGGCCCGTGTGATCAGCCACTCAGGTCAGTGGATCCACATCCAGCATCGTTACAGAAAGCATATTCCTCTGCAGAAAGTTTCGGTGACAACATTCCGACAAGTGAATATAACCTAAATCTTTTTCTAGTCTTTCAGGAGTCATATTTTCTCATATGCAGGGGAAAAAAACAACAACTGCTCAGTCTTTATTGTCTTTTAAATCAGTTGTATAAAAAGTAATAAACATGCAAAACTGACTTTTCCCGGTCTCCCACAGCTGTTGCACTAAAATTAAGGCCATGTTCACACATCAGAATTTCCAGGTGGAAGCCAGCAGAAGAATTGAGCACGGAAATGCCATTACAGAGGCATTGTTTTCATTAGAGTTCTGCTGCATCATGCACACAGCGGAATTTCTATAACTATTGTTTCTGCTGCAGAATTCCGATTTCGAGTCTGCCGACAGAACCCACAGAAGAAGTGTTAGGGAGGGGACCAGAAGAGATTAATATAGCATGTATTTTACTTTCACACCACTCCCGCTATGGAGCAGAATTATTTTTTGTCTGGGCAACCCTTTTAAAGGGATATTCCCACCTGAAAAAGTTAACCCCTATCCACAGTTTATCGATGGGGTCCGACCACTGGGATCTTCACTGATCCAGAGAATGGGAACAAAATTGTCCCCAAAATGAACAGAGTGCACCATGCATGCATGCATAACCAGTGCTCCATTCATTCTCTATGGGGTTGCTCAGGGTTGGGCTCAGTCCTCAGTTGTGACTGACCACTAACAATCAGGTTGATATTCCCTATCACGTGGATAGAGGTAACCTTCAGAAATGAATACCCTTTCGTTACTATACACCCTGTTCCAAATATTATGCAAATTCTATTTAAGTGTCACAAAGATTATATATTTTGTTTTTCAGTGTAACTCATGGTTGGCATTGTGTCTCTGGGCTCTTTTTATCACTGAAAACAATCTCAGACACCTGGGATAATTAGATTGCCAGGTGAGCCCAATTTAAGGAAAAATTACTGTTCCACATTGTTAAGTAGAGCACCATTTTCAAGCAATATGGGGAAGAAAAGGATATCTCGGCTGCCGAAAAGAGTGAAATGGTTCAATGCCTTAGACGAGGTCTGAAAATATGAGATGTTTCAAGAAAACTTAAAGGGGTACTCCGTCCCTGGCATCTTATCCCCTATCCAAAGTATAGGGGACAAGATGTTAGATCGCCGCGGTCCCGTTGCTGGGGACCCCGGGGATCGCCGCTGCGGCACCCCGCCATCATTACTGCACAGAGCGAGTTCGCTCTGTGCGTAATGACGGGCGATACAGGGGCCGGAGCAGCGTGACGTCATGGCTCCGCCCCTCATTACATCACGGCCCATCCCCTTAATGCAAGTCTATGGCAGGGGGCGTGACGACCGCCACGCCCCCTTCCCATAGACTTGTATTGACGGGGCAGGCCGTGACGGAATGATGCTCCGGTCCCTGTACTGCCCGTCATTACGTGCAGAGTGATCTCGCTCTGCTCAGTAATGATAGCGGGGTGCTGCAGCAGCGATCCCCGGGGTCCCCAACAGCGGGACCCCGGCGATCTGACATCTTATCCCCTATCCTTTGGATAGGGGATAAGATGTCTAGGGGCGGAGTACCCCTTTAAGCGTGATCATCGCACTATTAAGATATTTGAGGCTGATTCAGAGCACAGACGGGTTCGTACAGATAAAGGCACATTGAGGAAGATTTCTGCCAGATCCATGCATCGGATCAAGAGAGCAGCTGCTAAAATACCATTACATAGCAGCAAACAGATATTTGAAGCTGCTGGTGCCTCTGGAGTTCCACGGACATCAAGGTGTAGAGTCCTCCAGAGTCTTGCAGCTGTGCATAAACCTTCTATTTGGCCACCACTAACCAATGCTGACAAGCAGAAATGGCTTCATTGGGCACAAAAAATACTATTTTCAAACAGTCCTATTCACTTAGTGTCGTGCAACCTTGGATGGTCCAGATGGATGGAGTAGTGGATTGTTGGTGGATGGCCACCCTGTTCCAACAAGGCTGCAACATCAGCAAGGCGGTGGTGGAGTCATGTTTTGGGCCGGAATCATGGGAAGAGAGCTGGTCGGCCCCTTTAGGGTCCCCGAAGGTGTAAAGATGACCTCTGCAAAGTATGTGGAGTTTCTGACTGACCACTTTCTTCCCTGGTACAGAAGGAAGAACTATGCTTTCCATAATAAAATCATCTTCATGCATGACAATGCACCATCTCATGCTGCAAAGAATATCTCTGCATCAATGGCTGCTATGGGGTAAAAAGGAGAGAAAGTCATGGTGTGGCCTCCATCCTTCCCTTACCTCAATCCTATTGAGAACCTTTGGAGCAGGGCCGTTTGAAGGAATTTGGGGGCCCCAAGCAAAATAGATATGTACCCCTAGGAATTGAGTGCAAAACATTGCAATCACATTCACTCACTGTCAGAGAGGTTGCACAACTAACGCCGCGCGCGGTAGTGTTGTCAGTTCGCGCACCATCACGTCACGCTCTAGGGCCGGCATCAGGACGCTGGCCCTTGAATTCTGGGACTCAGCATGACGTCACGTGACATGGTGAGCCGCACGAACATACGAGGCTCGGGCCGCCGGACGGTGAGCTGGAGCGGGGCACAAAAAGGAGCCAGAGGCAGCGGCTACAGTCTCTGCCTCCCCCTCCAGGCAGGCTCTCGCACTGCTGGCCCGGCAGGCCGACAGGGCGAGCTGCCTGCCGAACAGGGATAGCGCAAGAAGATAGGCAAACACCGGCTCTGCTCAGGGGCTCTGGGTCAGCTCGGGGCCCCAAGCTATTGCTTGGTTTGCCTGTCCTGTTGTGATGGGCCTGCTTTGGAGAATCCTCAAGCAAAAGATCTATGAGGGTGGGAGGCAGTTTACATCTAAACAGCAGCTGTGGGAGGCTATTCTGACATCTTGCAAACAAATTCAAGCAGAAACTGTCCAAAAACTCTCAAGTTCAATGGGTGTAAGACTTGTGAAGCTGCTATTAAATAAGGAGTCCTATGTTAAAATGTAACGTGACCTGTTAAACTGTTTAAAAAGTTTGATTTAATTAGCTTTTGATTTCAGTAAATATGCTGCAAACACAACAAATGACAATATTCAGTTCTTTACAACCTATAAAGTGTTTTGAAACTTACTGGGGGAGATTTATCAAAACCTGTCCAGAGGAAAAGTTGCTGAGTTGCCCATAGCAACCAATCAGATCACCTCTTTCATTTTTACAAGGCCTCTGCAAAATGAAAGAAGAGATCTGATTGGTTGCTATGGGCAACTCAGTAACTTTTCCTTTGCATAAGTTTTGATAAATCTCCCCCACTGTGCGTAATAATTTGGAACAGTGCATTGTAAGTTTTCTACTGTTATCATTTGGAGATTTGTTCAATAAAATTTGAATTGATTTGAATGTTAATAGTTGATAACATGAGAATTATGCTGACTGATTGATTGTACATCAATTATTTAGGTAAATGAGAAAAATATCATTTGCATAATAATTTGGAACAGGGTGTGGTTCCCAGCTATGGTGTGCAGAAAGCCACAGGATTCCTAGGTCAGGCTAGGGGCCAGTTGCCTACTCCAGGGCTGTGAGACCATTACTCATCTTCTCATCACAGGCTAAATGTCCCTCACGCTGCTCACAACAGATGCCCCATAAGTGTCTGAGATGCCCCTCATATTGCCTGCCACAGATACATATAATCCTTAGGTACCCTACAGAACCAGACTCATGCCCCTTCACAGGCTCTTCTCTTGTGTCCATTGTCTGGTGCTTGTGTCCAAACAATGTACAATTGCTATTGTTGGTGCTGGCATCAGTCACAGTGTAGTGACCAGGCATTCCCCATCCCCACTACATGCTCGTCCCTCTGTCGTGCATCTTGGCAGCACTGTGAGGGTTCATTAGAAATAGAAATTTGGGGCTAAAGGTTGCAATAATCTTAAAACAGGTACCGTATATACTCAAGTATAAGCCGAGTTTTTCAGCATGATTTTTTGTGCTGAAAACACCCCCCGGCTTATACTCAAGTGAACTCTCCGCCTGTCAATCCCTTCTCAGCGGTCTTCAACCTGCAGACCTCCAGATGTTGCAAAACTACAACTCCCAGCATGCCCGGACAGCCATCGGCTGTCCGGGCATGCTGGGAGTTGTAGTTTTGAAACATCTGGAGGTCCGCAGGTTGAAGACCACTGCCGGCCTTCGTCATCATCCAGACCCCCCTTTAGTTTTCTACTCACCTCCCCTCGGTGGGAAGAAAGGGTGAGCTGGTCCGGGCCATCTATGCTGCAGGGACCGTCCGGTGGGGAGGGTTAGTCGTTCCGGGCTGTCCCAGACTAGTGACGTTGCCTTGACGACGACGCACAGGGACGTCCGTGTGCAGCAGACGTGCCTGCGCATGAACGTCCCTGTGCGTCATCGTCAAGGCAACGTCACTAGGCCGGGGCCGGCCCGAAGCGGAGAAGAGGGGGGAGGTGAGTAGAAAACTAAAGGGGGGTCTGGATGATGACGAAGGCCCGGCAGTGGTCTTCAACCTGTGGACCTCCAGATGTTTCAAAACTACAACTGCCAGCATGCCTGGACAGCCAACGTCTGTCCGGGCATGCTGGGAGTTGTAGTTTTGCAACATCTGGAGGTCCGCAGGTTGAAGACCACTGATGAAGGGATTGACAGGCGGTGATAATGAAGGGGGGGGGATGATGACGGGGGTGATGACGATGGGGGTCTGGATGATGATGGGGTGAAAATGACAGGGTGATGATGACGGGGGTGTTAATGACGGGGGTCTGGATGATGACAGGGGGGGATGATGTATTTCCCACCCTAGGCTTATAGTCGAGTCAATAACTTTTCCTGGGTTTTTGGGGTGAAATTAGGGGCCTCGGCTTATATTCGGGTCAGCTTATACTCGAGTATATACGGTGAATGTTAGTCTGTTTCTTTCTTGTTAACTGCAGTAAAAAACTCTCAAACAACCCACAATCCACCATCAACCTACATCAGGGATAGGTGCATAGTGCGTGCTGCATCGATGTAGCAGAGCGGAATTCTACCATAGGCTTCAAGTAGATTTACTTGCAGTCCTATGTAAAACCAAAGGTGGCATATTCTGATATGACATGAGTGCAAATCAGCTCTGCTACATCTAATTCATTCAACTTTGCTTCATCTGACACACTCAGCTCTATGTCTATGTTAGTTTTTCACTAACATTTATAAAAGCAATAATTACATGGTTGGGGGGGGTGTCCATAATAATATGTAGGAGAACTGGTCAAACTAGAAAAAGTTCCATATACAGCTCTGTATCATGGCCACCATTAAAGCTCTTATAGGGTTGCTACACAGCTTTCCCTCACTCCTGATTTAGAACTGTGCCTAGTTATGAATGATATTACTACATCTCCCACCTCTTGCATTGTTAGACAAGTAGGTAGTACAGCAGTCTAGGAAAGCTGGGTAAAAAACAGTATTGTCAATGATGCCCCATAAGTGCATAAAATGCCCCACATAATTCCTGCCACAGATGCCACACAAGTGCTTGAAATGTCTCTAATAGCCCCTAATAGATTAATGCCCAGCACATATGCCTTATAAGTCCCTGAGATTCCCCTGAATGTGTTTGTAACAGGTGCCCCATAAATGAGAGCTTTTCCTGATAGTGTCCACCATAGATGCCCTATAAATGCCTGATATGTCCCCTATAATGCTTGCCACACATTCCCCCAAAGTGCTTGGGATGTTCCTCATTGTGCCCATCACAGGTGCCCCATAAATGCTTTAAGTGCTCCTCACCCTGTTTCCCCGAAAATAAACCCTACCCCGAAAGTAAGCCCTAGCAGGATTATCAGGGCGGGCTGCAATATAAGCCCTACCCGGAAAATAAGACCTAGGCCAGGGGTAATCAACTGGCAGACCACGGACCAGATCCGGACCGCGGCTGCCAGTAATGCCCGCAGACCACTATCCACCCCCCCCCCCCCCCCCCTTGACTGGTCCCGCGGCAAATTACCGTAACTGAGCTGGGGGGATGAAATGTGTACCCTAGTTTATTATGGCAGAGGAGTGGGGGGCACTGTAGGAGTGTGGAGGACGATGGGGGAAGGGGAGGATGGCGGGCTGCAGGAGTGTGGAGGATGGGGGGGCTGCAGGAGTGTGGAGGATGGGGGGGGCTGCAGGAGTGTGGAGGATGGGGGGGCTGCAGGAGTGTGGAGGATGGGGGGCTGTAGCAGTGTGGAAGATGGGGGGGGGTGCGGCATCCTCCACACTGCTACAGCCCCCCATGTTGTTTAAGGTACATAATAAATAAGCCCTACCCTGTTTTTTGTGAGTAAAATTAATAAAAGACCCGGTCTTATTTTCGGAGAAACACGGTAGCACCCACCACAGTTGTCCCATAAGTGTCTAAGATGTATCTTATAGTGCCCCCCACAGATGCCCCTTAAGTGTCTGAGTGGCCCCGCAGATGTCTCACAAGTGCCTGAAATGTCTCTAATAGTCCCTAATAGATAAATGCCTGAGATGTCCCTCAGAGTGCCTCCTGCCAATGCTTAAAAGTGTCTGAGATGTCCTTCATAATGCCCACCAAGATGTCCCCCTTCTATGTTGCTGCTGGTGTCAATTACAGTGTAGAGCAGTGGTCTTCAAACTGCGGCCCTCCAGATGTTGCAAAACTACAATTCCCAGCATGCCCGGACAGCCGTTGGCTGTCCGGGCATGCTGGGAGTTGTAGTTTTGCAACATCTGGAGGGCCACAGTTTGAAGACCGCTGGTGTAGAGACTAGGCATTCCCCATAAACACGACATGCCCATCCTTTATCTTGTGTCTGAAAGCACTGTCCCTTTAAAGGGAGGGTACAAGGATGTCTAAGAAATAGAAAGCGAAACTCCAGGCGAGAGATTGCACAAGTCTAAAATCAGAGGAAAAGTTTAATTTCAGTTTCTTTCTTGTCAACAGCGAGAAAGTCACAAACGACTCGCAATCCATAATCATCCGAAAGCGGGGTAAGTACATAGGTCTGCACAGATGTAGCAGAGTTATATTCTGTGTGTCAGACCCTAAAGACATTTTGTACAACTTGTCAAACTAGACTAAAGATTGAAGAGGACATATTAGTCACTGGATTTAATAATTCATGTGTACAAACCAATATGGCCACCATTAAAGCTCTTATGTAGTTGTTACCCAGCTTTTTCTAAACCTCTCGCCCTTTTTGTATTGTTATAGTAGTTAGATTTACTGTTCAGAAGTCTGAAAAAGCTGTGTTTAAAACAATATGACAATCAGTAAGGATTGTCACCCATCTTTTCCTGACCCCGGAATGGCCAACTTGTACACTTAAAGGAGTACTCCGCCCCTAGACATCTTATCCCCTATCCAAAGGATAGGGGATAAGATGTCAGATCGTGGGTGTCCCGCTGCTGGGGAACTCCGGGATCTCGGCTGCAGCACCCACTTCAACGGCTTCCGGCAACGCTGGAGGCTTCGGATCCCGACCATGCGAGCGAAAGAGCGTGATGTCACGACTCCGCCCCTGTGTGACGTCATGCCCCGCCCCTCAATGCAAGTCTATGGGAGGGGGCGTGACGGCCATCACGCCCCCTCCCATAGGCTTGCATTGAGGGGGCGGAGCGTGACATCACACGGGGCGGAGTCGTGACGTCACAACGCTCCGGACCCGTGATCGACAGTAATCAAACCCAGAGCGAACACGCTCCGGGGACTGATTTTTAACAGGGTGCGGCGTGCAAGATCACGGGGGTCCCCAGTGGCGGGACCCCCCCACGATCAGGCATCTTATCCTCTATCCTTTGAATAGGGGATAAGGTGTCTAAGCATCGGAGTACTTCTTTAATCCGTACTAATCCTTCTGCTTGTAATGTATTGATAAGCAACAAGCATGTCCTGTGGCTGTTTTAAAGGGGAGGTCCACACTGCCAGTCTTGAGTGCCATTCCTCAGATCTGCCAGCCTGGAAGGAAATATTGGTTCCAGCATGTCCCGCACACATAGTGCCATACTGTAAAACCACCAACCTTTTTTTTGCTACCTCCTGGAAAATGTTTTAACAGAAATGTAAATGCTCATTGTCGTTTTTAGAGATGAGCGAACTTACAGTAAATTCGATTCGTCACGAACTTCTCGGCTCGGCAGTTGATGACTTTTCCTGTGTAAATTAGTTCAGCTTTCAGGTGCTCCGGTGGGCTGGAAAAGGTGGATACAGTCCAAGGAAAGAGTCTCCTAGGACTGTATCCACCTTTTCCAGCCCACCGGATCATCGGAAAGCTGAACTAATTTATGCAGGAAAAGTCATCAACTGCCGAGCCGAGAAGTTCGTGACGAATCGAATTTACTGTAAGTTCGCTCATCTCTAGTCGTTTTAAACAACTTTCCTCCATCTAATAGCTTACTTGAATTCTAACATTTCTGTAAAGCACTTTATTTACCAATGACTCCTTACCCCCAGAAAAACCACTTCTAAATTCTGGGCCATTAGGTGTCTCCCTCCTCTGCAATCTGCTGTTCACTGTCTGAACCTGTCATCAGTTTTATGCTGCTTAAACTTCTGGCAGCATAAAACTGGTGCATGCAGCGCAATGCCGGGACACTGAATAACTCTGAATGCCCAAGCGTATCAGAGTAATTCATAGTGTCCCAACATTGTGCTGCCTGCACCAGTTGTATGCTGCCCATGGTTTGGGCAGCATTAAACTAATATAGTAACATAGTTTATAAGGCTGAAAAAAGACCAGAGTCCACCAAGTTCAACGTATATCCATATTGTGTCCCTACGTAGTTGATCCAGGTTCCCAACTGGGTGACAGGTTCCCTTTATAGGAATTCTCTCTCTAGAGAAATCTGTCTCTACTTTAGTGATCAGTGTAACCCCTTCCATGTGGTACTGCTGCTGTATGTACACAGTCCTGCTAGGGCTGGGCAGTATACCAGTTAATACCGAATACCGAAATTTTTGTGCTGCACGATATGAATTTTAACCCATACCGCAATATCGGTTTGGCCCCTCCCCCTCGGGAATGAGTGAATTATCAGCCCAGTACTGCGCTGTCCCCATCTGGGAACTAATCACATGTCACCCGCGAGTGCTGTTCTGCCCCCCCCCCCCCCCAATTAATTATCAGCCCAGCACTGTCCCCATTGGGGTAAATACTCACATGTCACCCGCAAGCGCTGCCCTCCTTGTTCTCCTGTTTGTTGCGGCCGGCGCTGACACTCTATACCAGTGGTCTTCAACCTGCGGACCTCCAGATGTTGCAAAACTACAACTCTCAGCATGCCCGGACAGCCGTTGGAACATGCTGAGAGTTGTAGTTTTGCAACATCTGGAGGTCCGCAGGTTGACGACCACTGCTCTATACTGTGCAGTATCCCTATACCGTTATATACCGTGGAACAGCCAAAAGTTACAAAAATACCGTGATACATACATTTGGTCATACCGCCCAGCCCTAAGTCCTGCCTCCTTTATCTAATCCCCTTCTCCCTAAAGTCAACAGGCTTGTCATCAGCGACACCTTCCTTGCTGTGCTGCTACTGTTTCTTAAATTTTTTTTTTTTTTTTTTTTTTTTTTTTTTGCTTTACCAGCACTTTGCAAAACCAGTTTATCAGTAACCCCTCCCCCCACACATGTCATCTATACTAGTGTTCTGGGTAAATCATCAGCTCAGCACTGTGCCAGCCAGTTCAGTCCAGTGCACTTTGATCAGCAGTCTGTCATGGCATAGCAGAGAGAAGTAGGTACTGTGCTCTGATTGGTAAAACAACGAAGGGGAAAAGTAACTGTGTGTGTACTCCTGATAAAAAAAAAACAACTTTTTGAAATGGAGAGAATTAAATAGTTATAAACATTGAAGGGCACTCAATAACAGCAGTAAGAGCACCTGTTTCAGATACATGTGTGGCCTTGAGTAACAAAGCCTTAGTAAGTTAAAGGGGTACTCTGGCGGGGGGAAAATTCAAATCAACTGGTGCTAGAAAGTTAAACAGATTAATAAATTACTTCTATTAAACAATCTTAATCCTTCCAGTACTTATCATCTGCTGTATGCTACAGAGGAAGCTGAGTTGTTCTTTTCAGTCTGACCACAGTGCTCTCTGCTGACACCTCTGTCCATGTCAGGAACTGTCCAGAGTAGGAACAAATCCCCATAGCAAACCTCTCCTACTCTGGATAGTTCCTGACATGGACTGAGGTGTCAGCAGAGAGCACTGTGGTCAGACTCAAAAGAACAACTCAGCTTCCTCTGTAGAATACAGCAGCTGTAGTACTGGAAGGATTAAGATTTTTTATAGAAGTAATTTACAAATCTGTTTAACTTTCTAGCACCAGTTGATTTGAAAAAAAAAAAGTGTTTTCCACAGGAGTACCCCTTTTAAAAGCAGTGAGTAAACCTGCAAGAATAATTTGTTGTGCTGGGGTTTAAAATCTGAAGTGCAGGTCACCTTGCGCTGTAGGTATTAGTTGCAGCATTTGGGTGAGATTTGTCAAAAACAAATTAGTTTTTGACAAGTTTGCAATGGTTAAAGGGGTTATCCAGGAAAAAAAACTTTTTTTTATATGTCAACTGGCTCCAGAAAGTTAAACAGATTTGTTAATTACTTCTATTAAAAAATCTTAATCCTTTCAGTACTTATGAGCTGCTGAAGTTGAGTTGTTCTTTTCTGTCTAAGTGCTCTCTGATGACAAGTGTCTCGGGAACCGCCCAGTTCAGAAGCAAATCCCCATAGCAAACCTCTTCTACTCTGTGCAGTTCCTGAGACAAGCAGAGATGTCAGCAGAGAGCACTGTTGCCAGACAGAAAACAACAACTCAACTTCAGCAGCTGATAATTATTGAAAGGATTAAGATTTTTTTTAATAGAAGTAATTTACAAATTTGTTTAACTTTCTGGAGCCAGTTGATATAAAAAATAAAGGTTTTTTTTTCCTGGAATACCCCTTTAAAGCTTCACTAGGCCTCAAAAACTTGCTGTAAGTCGACTACTGATACAACTTGTTCGTGGCAGGCTATACCCGTAGAGTATAGATCTGATTGATTAGTGTATAAGCGTAAAGATAATATGTGTGTGTGTGTATATATATATATATATATATATATATATATACCCCTAATAAAAAAAATCTAATCACCTACCTTTTTACATTTTTCAAATAAAATAAATAAATAAATAATCAAATAAATAAATATATTGACATATATAGTATACCCCTGTGCAGAATTATTAAGTATTATTAAGTCATATAATTCCTGATCCCGCACAGTCAATAGTCTGAACAGAAAATAATACAAAGCTCCAAAATTGCTGATTTTTGAAAACATTACAAAAAAAGGGAATAAAAAGTGATCAAGTAGTCCTATCTATGCAATAGTGCCATTGATAAAAAGTACAGATCACAGCACAAAAAATGAGCCCTTAAAATCATCCCATAGATGAAATCTGAAAAATATTGATATGGATCAGAACATGGCGATGCACACATTTTTAGTTTAACTTTCTTATTAATCAGGAAAAAAAATGTGCCCCGCTAAATCTTGCAATTGCATTTTTTGTGTCCCAATTACATTTTTCGACACAAATTTTTTTTTTCTGGTTTTGTAAAACATTATAGGGTAAAATGAAGGATAACTCTGTAAAAAGTACAACTTATCCCACAATAAATAAGCCTCTGATGGGGGAAAAAGAAAAATGTTATGGGTCTTGGAATTTGAAGGGGAAGAAAATATTAGCAAGAAATTTTAATTTGGCTGATCAGGAATGGGTTCAAAAGCTTTTGAAACTACAGGTACGCTTTAAATGAAAGGGACAGTTCTTTTAGAAAGCGTCACTTATAAATGTTGCAGTTAACAATGTGACCACTAGATGTCAGTACAGGGCCTGCACTCCACTTTGGGAAGTTCATCTCATTTTACTGCCTGCAGTAAAACTAAATGTTTTTAAAGCAGCATATAAGCAAGTTCTATAGTGCAATCTGGATAACTACAGAATTTATAAACTATCAGGTGCTGAATTACTGGAATTTTACTGAATATGTATCTGAACTATAGGTTTCCTTCCTGGTTGCAGAGCTCTTAGTATCTTTGGACATCCTTATCATGTCTTACTACTACTCGGAGGTAGAATGGAATTCCGATTACGACTCCACCTGGGAGGACGAGAAGCTGGAGCCCCCCAAAAAGAAAAAAACAAAGCCACAGTATCAGGTACAGACCCCTGGGGCATACATCCTGCTTCATATACAAAAACAATGAGATTGTGTCACAGTGTGACAGTGTAGCACCTGCCTACACTCTGTTGGTCAGCGTAATGATATAATTTAGCACCATATTCAGCATCTCAGCTTGCAGTCAGTGAACAGGAACAATCTTGTTTAGAGACTGAAAACATGTTCGGACCTCTTACAAATAAGTTTGGTTCAATGTATCAGTGTAGCCTGCAGTCCTTTCTGATTTGCTCTAGACTGAATATTTTATTACAAACTATTAGCTGTGTGAACAGTAAGGCTAGGTTCACATTGACGTTGTCTTCGGTCCCATTCAGGGTCCGTTTGTCTCTTTTTTTATTTCCTTGAGAAAAACGGAAACAGGTCAGACACAAAGGACACTGCTGGGTCCCGACGGACCCTATTCATTTAAATGGGGTCCATCCGGGATCCAATAGTTTAGTGGAGAAAAAAAATAGTACATGCACAATTTTTTTTTTTCTCCACTAAACTCCCGTCGTTCTGGTGGTATTGCTGATGGAACTCTGAATAGTGGAGTCCAATGGCAATGTGAACAAGGCCTAAGAAATCTGTGTGAGGTTTTTTTTTTTAGCAAACAGAGCTATTGAAAATGGTAACACAAAGGGGGGAATTTATCATTAGCACAGATTTGCAATGCGAAACCTGCTGCATAAGTGTGTGGTTTTTACAGCTGCTGCACAAAATGTATTATGTTGCACACGTCACTTGATTTTGCACAAATGTTAGGAAGCCCTTTGCAAACGAGGGTGAAAAGCTCACATACCGTATATACTCGAGTATAAGCCGAGTTTTTCAGCACGATTTTTCGTGCTAAAAAACGCCCCCCCTCGGCTTATACTCGAGTGAACTCTCCGCCTTTCAATCCCTTCTCAGTAGTCTTCAACCTGCGGACCTCCAGATGTTGCAAAACTACAACTCCCAGCATGCCCGGACAGCCACTGCGGCCTTCGTCATCAATTAGACCCCCCCCCCCCTTTAGTTTTCCACTCACCTCCCCTCGGTGGGAAGGAAGGGTGAGCTGGTCCGGGCCATCTATGCTGCAGGGACCGTCCAGTGGGGAGGGTTAGTCGTTCCAGGTTGTCCATTTTCACTGGGAGGCCCTCTTCTCCGCTCCGGGCCCGGACTAGTGACGTTGCCTTGATGACGATGCACAGGGACGTCCGTGCACAGCAGCGTGACATCCCTGCTCATCGTCGTCAAGGCAACGTCACTAGTCCGGGGCCAGGCCCGGAGTGGAGAAGAGGGCCTCCCGGTGAAAATGGACAACCTGGAACGACTAACCCTCCCCACTGGACGGTCCCTGCAGCATAGATGGCCCGGACCAGCTCACCCTTCCTTCCCACCGAGGGGAGGTGAGTAGAAAACTAAAGGGGGGACTGGATGATGACGAAGGCCACAGTGGTCTTCAACCTGCGGACCTCCAGATGTTTCAAAACTTCTACTTCCGGCATGCTGGGAGTTGTAATTTTGCAACATCTGAAGGTCCGCAGGTTGAAGACCACTGAGGGATTGACAGGCGGTGATGATGAAGGGGGGGGGGATTATGACGGGGGGATGATGAAGGGGGTGATGGTGAAGGGGGGGATGATGACGGGGTGATGATAGGGTGATGATGACGGGGGTGTTAATGACGGGGGTCTGGATGATGACAGGGGGGGGGGGGGGGATGATGTATTTTCCCCCCTAGGCTTATAGTCGAGTCAATAACTTTTCCTGGTTTTTTGGGGTGAAATTAGGGGCCTCGGCTTATATTCGGGTCATCTTATACTCGAGTATATACGGTACATTCCTACATCAGTTGGTCACTGGAATACATTTGCACAAAAATCTCTTTTGAACCAGTGATAAATTCAGCACACCAACCAATGCATCTGCTAACCACGCCCCCTGGAAGTGCAAAAGAAAAATGACAAAGCCAGTGCGCACAATGTAAAAATAGTGCAAATTAAAAAGATGAAGCCAATGCTCATAAAAAAAAAAATAATAAAAAAAAATATCACTGCATAGGCAATTTTGCAGGTGCACCCCAGTTTTTAATTTCCCCCCAAAGTGGGGAATTTATCATTCAATGCGTCAGCACACAGCAGAAACATTTTTGGGCAAGCTAAGTTTTCCTTATGCACATTTTTTCGCAAGTTTGTGTAAAGATGGGGCTTGCAAAAAAGGTTCATCAACTTTGCCACCCTGTGCTGGTGCAGGGGATGATAAATTTCCCGCAAACTATTGCACACTCAAATAAGCTTCCAAGGCTCAAAGCCTGAGTCACTACCCGGGCAGGGCATTAGTAGGTTATATTCAAATGGTGGATATTTTGCTGGACAGAAAGAATTAAAGGGGTATTCCAAAGAATAACAATTTTTTTCAAATCAACTGGCTCCAGAAAGTTAAACAGATTTGTAAATTACTTCTATAAAATCTTAATCCTTCCAGTACTTATCAGCTGCTGTATACTACAGAGGAAGTTGAGTTGTTTTTTTTCTGTCTGACAACAGTGCTCTCTGCTGACGCCTCTGTCTGTCTCAGGAACTGTCCAGAGTAGGAGCAAATCCCCATAGCAAACCTCTCCTGCTCTGGACAGTTACTGAGACAGATAGAGGTATCAGCAGAGAGGACTGTTGTCAGACAGAAAAGAACAACTCAACTTCAGCAGCTGATAAGTACTGGAAGGATTACGTTTTTTTTAATAGAAGTAATTTACAAATCTGTTTAACTTTGTAGAGCAAGTTGATATGAAATTTTTTTTTTTTTTTACAGAATGCCCTTTTAACATGTCAATTCTTTCTGCAGAGGCTGGAATCAGAATTTCCGTGGCAGGTACAGAATTCTATTGAAAACAATGGGACTCTGCTGCAATATACTTTCTAAGCGGAATTTTTTTCACCAAATTCTGCTTGAAAATTCCGCCATGTGAACAAGGCCTTAGACTGAGATGGGAATAGCCTCATGACATCCCACATGCACCCTGGGAGCCAGCAATGTCAACTCCTCCTATGTATTTAATTTGTAGGTACAGGTACAGGCTGGTTTGAAACATTAAATACAATTCAGTAAGATGTGCACTTGAATCTGGCAATTACAACTTTCATGCATTTGGCGTGATTTCCGTTATTTCTTACTTTTTCAGCGCAACTATGTGAACAGAGCAGCAAGGGACATGCAGAACTACAGACATGGATATGGCCAAACTGATAACTACCAGGTACATGAATATTCCATGACTTTTTAAAGAAACAAACACCTAAAGGCCAAGTTTCCACTTGGTTTTTTTCTGGCAGTTTTTGGAATACTGCCACTGCAGTTTTTGAGCCAAGGCCAGAAATGTATTCAAAAGGAATAGGACATATAAAAGAAGGACTTATACTTCTCCTTCCTTATGGATCCACTTCTGACTTTGGCTCAAAAACTGCAGTGGCAGTATTCCAAAAACTGCCAGAAAAAAAACAAGTGGAAACTTAGCCAAATAAAGCTGCATTGATGTGTTTTTTCTTGATAGACCAAATTCCCGGATGTAACATTCACAGCTCTCACTTTGGGTGTTGTAGCGGTAACAGTTCTCATGCCGAGTATAGCCCTTTAAATGGTTATTTTTCTTTCTGGTGAATCCATGTATGTTACTTAAATGTTTTCTCCATAGGTACATCAGGATTATATGCCAAACCTTGCATTCTACCAGAACAAGATTGCATTTGAACCTTACGGTCAGTAAATACAAGATAGTTATGAGCTTAATGTGTTTTACACCACTTTCCCAAGCTTCTGAATGGCAACCTGTAATACAGTAATATATCTCCTGCCCTTTTGTACTGCAGTATGGTTAGGCAGATTTTTTATTTTATTTTATTTTTTTAATCCAGGACTCTGGGAAAGCTGAGTGACAAGCCCAGAGGTAGTGATGTCCGTGTTTGCTTGTCACTCACCTTTCCCAGGAACATCTCAGTACAGTGGTCCCTCAAGTTACAATATTAATTGGTTCCGGGATGACCATTGTATGTTGAAACCATTGTATGTTGAGACCAGAACTCTATGGAAACCTGGTCATTGGTTCTGAAGCCACCAAAATGTCATCCAAAAATAGGAAAAAGTGAGGATTAAAGAAAAATAAGTAGATAATTAATATAGATAAAGCAAATCCTTACATATAAAAGTAAGAAAGATCTGCTGGGAGCTGTAAATCACTGTCTATGTCAGTGTTTTCCAAGCAGGAGCCTTCAGCTGTTGCAAAACTACAACTCCCAGCATGGCCGGACAGCCACTGCGGCTGTCCGGGCATGCTGGGAGTTGTAGTTTTGCAACAGCTGGGGGCACCCTGCTTGGGAAACACTGGTCTATGTAGAGGACAGGAGCTTCTTCAGGGTCCTGTACAGTACACACAATGTCCTAAAAAAGTAACCTGGAGCCGCCCTCACCTGGTGTCCAAAAGAGCAGGCAACCCTGGTACAGGTAAAGTGTACAGACCATGTAATACCTCCCTGTACTGTAGGGGGCGCTACCAGACACCAGTCAGTGCATACACTTCAGTAATACAGGTGTTTTACCAGTAAATTGCCCATCCTGATTGGTCAGTTCTTCCGGCCATTGATATGTTTTGCAGATCTGGACTGTCTGTACATTGTATGTTGAGTCTGGTTTCAACTTACAATGGTCCAGAAAAGACCATTGTATGTTGAAACTATTGTATGTTGAGGCCATTGTAAGTTGAGGGATCACTGTATAGACTTGATAAAATTAACCCGCATGCTTAATTTATGGTACAATATACATTTCAGTCCTGCTTTCTCAGACTCCTAAATGGCAAACCTGCATATGTATTGGGTGATATATCCCCTGTTGTATCACTAAGCAGATCTGCTGATCATAACTTTTGGGATTGTCAGTCATCATAGCCAGAATCCTGAGGACTATATTGGTTTTCACCCAGCTTTCCCACAAACACAACAAATGAATGTACTGTATTCTATGTACTCCAGCTTAGCTGCATTGTCTGTCTATGGTAGTCTGAAATCCACCTCCTGTCTCATTAGCAACTCTTTCCACCACGCTTTACACTGCAGCACTGTTTGATGATGATCAATCATTATTACATCCATATTAATCCCCTTAAAGGGGACCTCTCATCAAATAAACTTTTGATATATTTTAGATTAATGAATGTTGAATAACTTTCCAATAGCATGTTAATGAAAAATATGCTTCTTTCTATTGTATTTTTCCCGATCAGTCCTGCAGCAAGCATTTCTGACTCATGCTGGAGTCCTAAACACTCAGAGCTGCCAGCCTGCTTTGTTCACAGCCAAACAGGCTGTGAACAAAGCAGGCTGGCAGCTCTGAGTGTTCTCCTTTGTGAACAAAGCAGACTGGCAGCTCGTAGTGTTTAGGACTGCAGCATGAGTCTGAAATGCTTGCTGCCAGGACTGGTAGGGAGACCCCTAGTGGTCATTTCTTCAAAGTGCAAAATGAAATAGAAAGAAGCATATTTTTTGATAACATGCAATTGTAAAGTTATTCTGCATACATTAATCTATAATATATCAAAAGTTTTTTTTTGATGAGAGGTACCCTTTAAAGGAAGTTCTTCCTGTTCCAACTGCTGAATGATTGATATACAGTGGTCCCTCAAGTTACAATATTAATTGGTTCCAGGACGACCATTGTATGTTGAAACCATTGTATGATGAGACCATAACTCTATGGAAACCTGGTAATTGGTTCTGAAGCCACCAAAATGTCATCCAAAAATAGGAAAAAGTGAGGATTAAAGAAAAATAAGTAGATAACTAATATAGATAAAGCAAGTCCTTACATATAAAAGTACGAAAGATCTTCTGGGAGCTGTAATCACTGTCTATGTCAGTATTTCCCAACCAGGGTGCCTCCAGCTGTTGTAAAACTACAACTCCAAGCATGCCCGGACAGCCGAGTAATACAGAACTTGTAGTTCCTCCCTGTACTGTAGGGGGCGCTACCAGACACCAGTCAGTGCATGCACTTCAGTAATAGAGGTGATTTACCAGTAAATTGCCCATCCTGATTGGTCAGTTCTTCCGGCCATTGATATGTTTCGCAGATCTGGACTGTCTGTACATTGTATGTTGAGTCTGGTTTCAACTTACAATGGTCCAGAAAAGACCATTGTATGTTGAAACTATTGTATGTTGAGACCATTGTAAGTTGAGGGATCACTGTATAGACTTGATAAAATTAACCCGCATGCTTAATTTATGGTACAGTATACATTTCAGTCCAGCTTTCTCAGACTCCTAAATGGCAAACCTGCATATGTATTGGGTGATATATCCCCTGTTGTATCACTAAGCAGATCTGCTGATCATAACTTTTGGGATTGTCAGTCATCATAGCCAGAATCCTGAGGACTATATTGGTTTTCACCCAGCTTTCCCACAAACACAACAAATGAATGTACTGTATTCTATGTACTCCAGCTTAGCTGCATTGTCTGTCTATGGTAGTCTGAAATCCACCTCCTGTCTCATTAGCAACTCTTTCCACCACGCTTTACACTGCAGCACTGTTTGATGATGATCAATCATTATTACATCCATATTAATCCCCTTAAAGGGTACCTCTCATCAAATAAACTTTTGATATATTTTAGATTAATGAATGTTGAATAACTTTCCAATAGCATGTTAATGAAAAATATGCTTCTTTCTATTGTATTTTTCCCGATCAGTTCTGTCAGCAAGCATTTCTGACTCATGCTGGAGTCCTAAACACTCAGAGCTGCCAGCCTGCTTTGTTCACAGCCAAACAGGCTGTGAACAAAGCAGGCTGGCAGCTCTGAGTGTTCTCCTTTGTGAACAAAGCAGACTGGCAGCTCGTAGTGTTTAGGACTCCAGCATGAGTCTGAAATGCTTGCTGCCAGGACTGGTAGAGAGACCCCTAGTGGTCATTTCTTCAAAGGGGAAAATGAAATAGAAAGAAGCATATTTTTTAATAACATGCAATTGTGAAGTTATTCTGCATACATTAATCTATAATATATCAAAAGTTTTTTTGATGAGAGGTACCCTTTAAGGCTGGGCTCAGACTACGGAAAATTTCCGCCCGGAGATTCCGAGTGCGGCCAGCGCTGACTGAATCAGTCAGCGCTAGGACCGCGCGGACACTGCAGTCTCCAATAGACTGCAATGTGTTCCACGCGGATTTCCGCCTGAAGAAAGAGCAACGCCATTCTTCAGGTGGAAATTTCCAAGCGGATTTTCCGTTCACAAATTCCGAAGTGTGAATTTGTGAACGGAAACCCATTCACTACACTATGCATTTTAGCAAGCGGAATTTCCGCCTACAATTTCAAAGCGGAATTGAAGGCGGAAATTCCGTAGACTGAACCTAGCCTAACTGGTTCTCTTTCCCAAATACAGGAGTAACAATAGAGGAATTTCATCGGGACTGGAGAGAAGACTATGAAGAACTTGAAGAAAATCACAGCTTCATCCAGTGGTAAGATTCTAGAGGTGAAGCAGGGGGTCTATTTCACTAAATAATTAAACATTTTTTTAATTTTCCACCAAACTTTGCATTTCAGTTCCCCATCAAGATTTCTGTTTGTTTCAATTAAATGGAACATGTAAAAAAAAACCTGTACAGACTGTTTCTTATTGACTGTTATGTAATAGAATTATTATTACAGGTTGTTTCCACTACGAGAGCGCGGTGTGAACCCAAGAGCTCTCCCGCTGACCCTGGCAGAACTCAAGGTAAGGAGGGTGTAAGACCCAGCACTGCCTGTATAATGAACAGACCAGGTTTATAATATAAGTTGGCGAGATTTATAGTAAGATTTTGTGTTGTCCTTAGCAACCAATCAGAGCTCAACTTTCATTTTACCACAGCAATATGAGAAACGAAAGATGAGTTGTGATTGGTTGCTATAGGTAACAGTGATAATCTTACTATAAGAAGACAGCGCAATATATCTCCCCCCACTGTTTATACTGTACAAAGTGTGCATGTAATGTATGGACCATATTATGTACAGACTAGGGCTGGGCGGTATACCGGTTCATACCGAATACCGAATTTTTTGGGCTGCACGATATGAATTTTCCCCCATACCGCAATACCGGTTGGGCCCCTCCCCCTCGGGAATGAATGAATCAGCCCAGCGCTGCGCTGTCCCCACATCCGGGAACTGATCATATGTGACCCGCCAGCACTGTTCTGCCCCCCAATTAATGATCAGCCCAGCAGGGTACTACTCACATATGTCAAACACTGCCCTCCTCCTCTTTGTTGGGGGCCGCCGGGCGCTGGAACTCTATACTGTACGCCAGTGGTCTCAAACCTGCGGACCTCCAGATGTTGCAAAACTACAACTCCCAGCATGCCCGGACAGCCAACGGCTGTCCGGGCATGATGGGAGTTGTAGTTTTGCAACAGCTGGAGGTCCGCAGGTTTGAGACCACTGCTGTACGCTGTATCCCTATGCCCGGGCTGCAAAAGATAAAGAAAATAAACTGTAACTCACCTACGTCGGCCTTACGCTGGGGACAGGAACGCCAGACAGCCGTCAGCCTATCACCGGCCTATCACTGGCCGGGACATCGCTGCAGCCGGTGATAGGCTGACGGCTGTCCAACGTTCCAGTCCCAAGGAACAGTGTAAGGCCGACGTAGGTAAGTTAAAGTTTATTTTCTTTATCTTTTGCAGCCCGGGCATAGGTATACAGCGTACAGCAGTGGTCTCCAACCTGCGGACCTCCAGCTGTTGCAAAACTACAACTCCCAGCATGCCCGGACAGCCATTGGCTGTCCGGGCATGCTGGGAGTTGTAGTTTTGCAACAACTGGAGGTCCGCAGGTTGGAGAACACTGGTGTACAGTGAGTTCCATCGCCGGCGGCCCCCAACAAAGAGGAGGAGGGCAGTGATTGAAGGTGACATATGTGAGTAGTACCCCGCTGGGCTGATCATTAAAGGGGTATTCCAGGCAAAAACTTTTTTTATATATCAACTGGCTCCGGAAAGTTAAACAGATTGGTAAATTACTTCTATTAAAAAATCTTAATCCTTCCAATAGTTATTAGCTTCTGAAGTTGAGTTGCTGTTTTCTGTCTAACTGCTTTCTGATGACTCACGTCCCGGGAGCTGTCCAGCTCCTATGGGGATATCCTCCCATCATGCAAGGGATATTCTCCCATCATGCACAGCTCCCGTGACGTGACATCATCATTGAGCAGTTAGACAGAAAACTTCAGAAGCTAATAACTATTGGAAGGATTAAGTTTTTTTTAATAGAAGTAATTTACAAATCTGTTTAACTTTCCGGAGCCAGTTGATATATAAAAAAAAGTTTTTGCCTGGAATACCCCTTTAATTAGGGGGAGCAGAACAGTGCTGGCGGGTCACATGATTTGGAGGGGGGGGGGAGCCGAACACCGCGCGCGGGTCACATGATTGGGGCGGGGGGGGGGGGGGGGCAGAACAGCGCTGGCGGGTCACATGATTTGGGGGGGGGTGAAAATACCGTTATATACCGTGGAACCGCCGTAAGTTAAAAAAATAACGTGATACACAAATTTGGTCATACCGCCCAGCCCTAGTACAGACTGTGTATATAACGTACAGTACATGTATATAATGTATAGGCTGTGTTTATAAAGTATGGGCCATGTATATAAAGTCCAGTCTGTGCTTATAATGTATGTGCCATGCATATAAAGTACAGGTGTTCAACCAGTGCTTTTAATGTACATGCTTATGTATATAATGTTTAGCAAGAGTTTATAATGTACATGCTTATGTATATAATGTTTAGCAAGAGTTTATAATGTACATGCTATGTATGTAATGTTTAGCCAGTGTTTATAATGTACATGCTTATGTATATAATGTTTAGCTAGAGTTTATAATGTACATGCTATGTATGTAATGTTTAGCAAGAGTTTATAATGTACATGCTATGTATGTAATGTTTAGCTAGTGTTTATAATGTACATGCTATGTATGTAATGTTTAGCTAGTGTTTATAATGTACATGCTTATGTATATAATGTTTAGCTAGAGTTTATAATGTACATGCTATGTATGTAATGTTTAGCAAGAGTTTATAATGTACATGCTTATGTATATAATGTTTAGCTAGAGTTTATAATGTACATGCTGTGTATGTAATGTTTAGCCAGTGTTTATAATGTACATGCTATGTATGTAATGTTTAGCAAGAGTTTATAATGTACATGCTTATGTATATAATGTTTAGCAAGAGTTTATAATGTACATGCTATGTATGTAATGTTTAGCTAGTGTTTATAATGTACATGCTTATGTATATAATGTTTAGCTAGAGTTTATAATGTACATGCTATGTATGTAATGTTTAGCAAGAGTTTATAATGTACATGCTATGTATGTAATGTTTAGCTAGTGTTTATAATGTACATGCTATGTATGTAATGTTTAGCAAGAGTTTATAATGTACATGCTATGTATGTAATGTTTAGCTAGTGTTTATAATGTACATGCTTATGTATATAATGTTTAGCTAGAGTTTATAATGTACATGCTATGTATGTAATGTTTAGCTAGTGTTTATAATGTACATGCTTATGTATATAATGTTTAGCTAGAGTTTATAATGTACATGCTATGTATGTAATGTTTAGCTAGTGTTTATAATGTACATGCTTATGTATATAATGTTTAGCTAGAGTTTATAATGTACATGCTGTGTATGTAATGTTTAGCTAGTGTTTATAATGTACATGCTATGTATGTAATGTTTAGCAAGAGTTTATAATGTACATGCTATGTATGTAATGTTTAGCAAGAGTTTATAATGTACATGCTTATGTATATAATGTTTAGCTAGAGTTTATAATGTACATGCTATGTATGTAATGTTTAGCTAGTGTTTATAATGTACATGCTTATGTATATAATGTTTAGCTAGAGTTTATAATGTACATGCTGTGTATGTAATGTTTAGCAAGAGTTTATAATGTACATGCTATGTATGTAATGTTTAGCAAGAGTTTATAATGTACATGCTATGTATGTAATGTTTAGCAAGAGTTTATAATGTACATGCTGTGTATGTAATGTTTAGCAAGAGTTTATAATGTACATGCTGTGTATGTAATGTTTAGCAAGAGTTTATAATGTACATGCTTATGTATATAATGTTTAGCCAGTGTTTATAATGTACATGCTGTGTATATAATGTTCAGCCAGTGTATATAATGCACATGCCATGTTTACAATGAATGGGCCATGTATACAATGTACAGACTGTGTATATAAATATGGGCTGTCTATATAATATAGGCCATTTTATTAATATATGGGCAATATATTTATATTTGTAGGATCTGGGACTGTGATTATAACATGCCATGTATATAATATCCTCCTCTGTTTTAGGTGATGAAGGCAGATGATGACGTCAGGCGGCGGCTCCTGGAGTCTTATAAGCTCATGTTGGGGTTTTATGGCATACAACTCCTGAATGAGGAAACTGGAGAGGTGTCCCGGGCGGAAAACTACAAGGAGAGATTTCGCAATCTAAACAAGTTAGTGAGGTTTTCACCTAGTTATACTACAGTCCTGAATGGCAGATCTGCTTACATATAATTTTAAGGGGTAGAATATACAGTATTGTGGCCCTATTGTCACCCAGCTTTCTAAGTCCTGTCTCTGTATGCAGCTTCATAACCCTTGTGTAAGATGTTAGGGCAGACATATTTGTTGCCCCCAACATTAGTTGATTTATGTCTGCAATATCTGGATGAGAACCAAAACAGGCTGTATAACTAGGCAATATCTAAGAGTCTGAGAAGGCTGCGTAAAACCATTTTATAGAAGTCACAACAGCTTGCACAGGGTATAGTCAGCCAGCTTTCCCAGACTTTTGAATGGCAAATATAACATAGTCTTATAAATAGGCAGATTTACCATTTAGGTGCCCTACAAAGTTGGGCAGACCAGCTTTCATATGCACAAATAAAATTATAGTATTTTTACACTTTTCCCTCCTATCCTTCACAGTCACAGCCACAACAACCTGCGGATCACCCGGATCCTGAAGTGTTTGGGGGAGATGGGTTTTGAGCGCCTGCAGGCCCCTTTGGTTCGGTTCTTCCTGGAGGAGACCTTGTGTAATAACAACCTACCCAGTGTGACAAGGAGCGCCCTGGACTATTTCATGTTCACTGTAAAGGACAAACAGGAGCGCAGGGAGCTGGTACAATTTGCCTGGGCAAACTACAAATCCCAGGAACCATTTATCTGGGGGCCAGTACAGAAGCTCCGAAATCTTGAAAATGACAGGAAAAAATTAGGTAATAAAGTAACTGCAGAGAAACAAGATGAGGAAAACCCAAGTTTAAAACAGGATGAGGCAGCAGGAGGTGGAGATGCCCCATATGTTGCTTGGGAGCCCAATCTTGATGTTCTGCCGAAGCATGAGCTTGGTGAAAGTTTAGGGGAGGCCGGATCTGATGATGGTGGATCTGGGGTTGCTTCTGGGAGGCCCCACCATGAAGTTCTGCAGAAGAATCAGACTGGTGAGGTCTTAGAGGAGGCAGGAGTTGATAATGGTGGACCTGAGGTGGACGAGCTGGGGGCCCTTGATAATGTCCATCCTAGAGAAGCTTTAGAACATGAAGATGTCGTATCCAACTCAAGAAAGGAGAACCCGACCACAGAGAGGAAAAGTACAGGGAATGAACAGAAGATAACAGAGGACAATAGCACAGGGAATGAGCAGAAGATAACAGGGGATAAAAGTACAGGGAATGAGCAGAAGATAACAGGGGATAAAAGTACAGGGAATGAGCAGAAGATAACAGGGGATAAAAGTACAGGGAATGAACAGAAGATAACAGAGGACAATAGCACAGGGAATGAGCAGAAGATAACAGGGGATAAAAGTACAGGGAATGAACAGAAGATAACAGAGGACAATAGCACAGGGAATGAGCAGAAGATAACAGGGGATAAAAGTACAGGGAATGAACAGAAGATAACAGGGGATAAAAGTACAGGGAATGAACAGAAGATAACAGAGGACAATAGCACAGGGAATGAGCAGAAGATAACAGGGGATAAAAGTACAGGGAATGAACAGAAGATAACAGAGGACAATAGCACAGGGAATGAGCAGAAGATAACAGGGGATAAAAGTACAGGGAATGAACAGAAGATAACAGAGGACAATAGCACAGGGAATGAGCAGAAGATAACAGGGGATAAAAGTACAGGGAATGAGCAGAAGATAACAGGGGATAAAAGTACAGGGAATGAGCAGAAGATAACAGGGGATAAAAGTACAGGGAATGAACAGAAGATAACAGAGGACAATAGCACAGGGAATGAGCAGAAGATAACAGGGGGAAAAAGTACAGGGAATGAACAGAAGATAACAGGGGGTAAAAGTACAGGGAATGAGCAGAAGATAACAGGGGATAAAAGTACAGGGAATGAACAGAAGATAACAGAGGACAATAGCACAGGGAATGAGCAGAAGATAACAGGGGGAAAAAGTACAGGGAATGAACAGAAGATAACAGGGGATAAAAGTACAGGGAATGAGCAGAAGATAACAGGGGATAAAAGTACAGGGAATGAACAGAAGATAACAGAGGACAATAGCACAGGGAATGAGCTGACAATAACGAAGAATGAAACCACAGGGAATGAGCACAAGATAACAGAGGATAAAAGCACAGGGAATGAACAGAAGATAACAGAGGACAATAGCACAGGGAATGAACAGAAGATAACAGAGGACAATAGCACAGGGAATGAACAGAAGATAACAGAGGATAAAAGCACAGGGAATGAACAGAAGGTAACAGAGGATAAAAGTACAGGGAATGAGCAGAAGGTAACAGAGGACAATAGCACAGGGAATGAGCAGAAGATAACAGAGGACAATAGCACAGGGAATGAGCAGAAGATAACAGGGGACAATAGCACAGGGAATGAGCAGAAGCTAATAGAGGACAATAGCACAGGGAATGAACAGAAGATAACAGAGGACAATAACACAGGGAATGAACAGAAGATAACAGAGGATAAAAGCACAGGGAATGAACAGAAGATAACAGAGGATAAAAGTACAGGGAATGAGCAGAAGGTAACAGAGGACAATAGCACAGGGAATGAGCAGAAGATAACAGAGGACAATAGCACAGGGAATGAACAGAAGGTAACAGAGGATAAAAGTACAGGGAATGACCAGAAGGTAACAGAGGACAATAGCACAGGGAATGAACAGAAGATAACAGAGGACAATAGCACAGGGAATGAACAGAAGGTAACAGAGGATAAAAGTACTAGGCTTGAGCAGAAGATAACAGAAGACAAAAGCTCAGGGCATGGGCAGCAAAAACAGAGGTCAGTGGTTTAGGAGATAAGCAGACAAGGGTTTACAACAGATCAGGGAATAAGCAGACTACAGAAAACACTAGCTTTATAAACCACAAACACGCAATAGCAGATGCTGAAAATATGAAGCTGATAACAGAGGGCCCTAGCATAAAAAATGAGAACATGACAACAGGGGTCACCAGCCTAAAAAATGCTAAATTGCTGACACAGTCGGAACAACCTGAAAGCCCCAAAAATGCAGAGGAGCAGAGATTGTTGTGAGGACCCAGAGACAAGGAGGAGCCTCAATCTGTTTGTTGCTGCTTCATCTGCTGGTTCACACATTACACATGAATCACACCCAAGAATTTACATGTCTACTTAGAGGGATTGTCTATGTTGGGCATCTTGCCCACTGTTTTCTCAGAGATGTAACCGATGCCTATGTTTAAAAATAATCTTGTGGTCATTTCTTACATTATTGCTCCTTAAAGGAGAACTCTGGAGCAGCAAAACATATCCCCTATCCTAAGCATTTCTATGGGAGAGCTGGAGCGCTGCCCTCGGCAATCTCCATCTCTTCCATAGAGCTGCATTGAGAGGGCGTGTCGGCTGCCGCTTTGTGTGGTGGTCGAAATGCCCTATTCTGGAGGTGAGCTGGGACCTCGTACAGGAGATTCTCAGGATAGGGGATAAGTTTTGCTATCCTGGAGTTCTCCTTAACTCCTTAAGGACCAGGCCCATTTTGGCCTTAAGGACCAGACCAATTTTATTTTTGCATTTTTGTTTTTTCCTCCTCGCCTTCTAAAAATCATAACTCTCTTATATTTCCATCCACAGAACAATATGAGGGTTGTTGTTTGCGTCACCAATTGTACTTTGTAATTACATCACTTATTTTACCATAAAATGTACGGCGCAACCAAACAAATATTATTTATGTGGGAAAATTGAAAAAAAAACGCAATTTAGCAAATTTTGGAAGGTTTTGTTTTCATGCTGTACATTTTCCGGTAAAAATTACATGTTTTCTTTATTCTGTGGGTCAATACGATTAAAATGATACCCATGATTATATTATTTTCTATAATTGTACCGCTTAAAAAAATCTCAAACCATTTCAACAAAATTAGCATGTTTGAAATTGCCCTATTTTGACCACCTATAACTTTCTCATTTTTCTGTATATGGGGCGATATGAGGGCTCATTTTTGCGCAATGATCTGTAGTTTTTATCAGTATCACTTTTGCTTAGCTTTAACTTATTATTAATTTTTTTTTTGAATAAAATGTGACAAAAAAGCAGCAATTTTGGACTTTTTAATTTTTTTTTACGTTTATGGGATGATTAACAATATATTTTAATAGTTCAGACTTTTACGCACGTGGCGATACCAAATATGTGTATACATTTTTTTTTCTAAGCTTTTTTGAGGGTAAAATGGGAAGTGGTTAAGTACCACGTCACCATGACGTACATTTACGTCCATTGTCGTTAAGGGGTTAAAGTTCTTTTATATGGACCTAATATTTATGAGAATAAATGCTATGGGAGGTGACAATTGCCTTTAAAGGGGTACTGTGTTGGAAAACTATTTTTTTCATATCAACTAGCTCCAGAAAGTTAAACAGATTTGTAAATTACATATATTAAAAAAATCTTAATCCTTTATGTACTTTTCAGCTGCTGTATACCACAGAGGAAGTTGAGTTGTTCTTTTCTGTCTGAACACAATGCTCTCTGCTGACATTCTTTTTTATTATAAAAGTACAAAACTTATACAAAAACACAAAACAAGCTTAACCAGCTATAACATAAATAAGAAATACACTGGTACCAAAGCACAAAAACAAAACCCTGCCTAACCGGCCAGCCCAGCTTTCCAAAAAAACCTAAAATATGCCAACCCACCCAACCGGACCAAACAACACACTCACACGCATACCAAAAATGAACATAAAAATAGCGCAACCTGGCTTATCAAAATATGAAAATAAAATTAAAGGGGTTCTCCCTTGTTTATACTGTTTTTTGTTATTATGTTTGTGTGTTATGTGTGTATAAGTATGTGTTTTTTTATGTGTGTTCTGATTATGTATATTTGTATTTTCTTACCTTTTGTGAAGATCTGGAAGCTGGCCCCTTTTTCTTCCAGTGGCTTGCTGTGTACCTCGGCCTCCGTCATGTTGTGTTCGGTAAGTGGGATGTCGGGGGGTGTGTTCTTGCTTCTGTCCTTCCTATCTTCTGACATCCGAGGCAAATCTTTTCTTCCTGTTTCTTCCGTGGCTCAGCGACGAATCTGTGGCCTCTTCCGGCGCATGCACAGGTAGTTTTTTTTACCAATAAAGTTTTTTGTGTCTAATTGACAAACTGTCTGCGCTTGCACGAAGCTACGCTATTAGCGTAGACCTAACGTACGCTACGCTGTTAGCGTAGCACTTGCGTACTCGCGCATGTGCAGACAGTTTGTCAATTAGACAAAAAAAACTTTATTGGTAAAAAAAAAAAACTATGTGCGCAAGCGCCGGAAGAGGCCGCAGATTTGTCGCTGAGCCACGGAAGAAACAGGAAGAAAAGATTCCCCTCAGACGTCAGACGATAGGAAGGACAGAAGCAAGAACACACCCCTGACATCCCACTTACCGAACACAAAATGGCGGAGGCCGAGGTACACAGCAAGCCACTGGAAGAAAAAGGGTCCAGCTTCCGGATCTTCACAAAAGGTAAGAAAATACATATATACATAATCACAACACACATAAAAAAAACACATACTTATACACACATAACACACAAACATAATAACAAAAAACAGTATATACAAGGGAGAACCCCTTTAAGCACTACCTGGCTACAACTCAAAACCATCCATACTCGGGAAACACAACGAGAAAACAAGAAGATATAACAAGCACACCACTACAAAAAAAAAAATAATTAAAAAAGCACAACTTGGCTTAGCAAAATATAAACATAAAATTTAGCACTACCTGGCTGCAAAAAAAAAAAAAAATAAATAAATAAAAAATTTATTAAAATAAAACACTAGACCAAATAAATTGAAATAAACCAAATAAACCACGTAACAACATAATAACTGGTCCGACTGCCATAACTACTGTAATGCTAAAATATAAAAAACAATATATAAACAATATACATACAAAATCACATGAACACAATAATATAGTATTTAACTAAAAATATATACACTACAGAAAACTTACAAAAACAATAGAAAACCCTACCAAAATCCCTACACTAAAACTGTACCCTCTTCCACACCACCCCTCCTGCACATGGGTCAGAGTCCATAATGTTTGTACACAAAGTCCTGTCCCAAACTGACACATGTCAGGTCCCGAAAAGCAAAACACCACCACCCACAAATACACCCTCCCCACCTAGCACTCCTCCCAACCAACTTACACACAAACTTAAACATACTAACTTACACACACTGAACCAAAACCACCTTAGGCCCAAGTTTGGTCGCCTGTAAGCCCTTCTTACCATATCAGCTTAAAACAAAACAAAAAGCTAGTGTGCACATGCATTAACCCACTACCAGGTAGAAGGATGGCAGACTTGATACATCAAAAAAAAAAAAATGTAAACTCTTTCCCTAACTCCCCCCTACAATTTTCCATAATTCTATCCCTCTATTAAAACTGACCCTGCTCTCACCCTATCACTATCCCTATAACATTGCCCCTAACCAAAATAAAGGTACTCTACCTAAAAGGTCTAGTACCTAGGGCACATCAAAAGAAAAACCTCTCCACAGGAGAGAAGCCCTACTGGTACCAAGACTGCCATACTCCAAAGACCTGATCTTCCTGAGGTCACCGGTGATATTCCTACAGACCTCCACCTCGGTGAGGATTTTCTGTTGGGTCGACAATAAACACTGTGCGTTCCACGTGTAGTACCTAACCACTAAGCTAACTAAGAATAAAGTGCCCCGGTCTCGGCCACCCAGGTTCCTAAATGCCCCATAAGCCCACTTAGGTAAGGCCGGCAAGTTGACTCCAGCCGATGGAAGCGCCCACCCGGTTGTAGACCCCTATATTAAAGGGACAATGAAGCAGGAAGTGGTCCATGCTTTCCAGCGTGTCCCCACACTCTTCTCGGGGACATCCCCGATCATCAGAGTTCCTACACTTCAAATTGTCCCTTACACATAGCTTCCCCTGAAAGCAGCACCAGGCTAAGTCCCAAAACTTCTGGGGGATCCTTTTCATGTTTAAAAGATACAATCCCACCCTCAGATCCCAACCTGGGCAGTCGCTGAGTGCCAGAGGCTTCTGGAAATGGGTCAACAGAACCCGTTTGTCAAGGAACTGCCTTGACTGGGTCCTGATCTCCCACACTCCCAGACCCCACCGACGTATCGCCTTCAGAGTCGGGGTAGCGTAAGCCGGAAGATGCCCATGGGGCGTACGGAGGTCCTTCACTCGCCCTCCTCTCTCCCATTCCTGGAAGAAAGGCCGAAACCATTCCCTGCAGGAGAGTACCCACGGAGGAGCCCTCTCTTTCAAGAATGTGTTTGTTAAGAACACCACAGGGCTTACCATAGATAAACCCCCTAGTCTCCTCGTACGGTACGTAACCTCCCTCTTGACTAGGTTCATCCTGTTCCCCCATAACAGTTGGAAAAACAGGCTGTAGATCCTATTATAGTAAGCCTCTGGCAAGATGCATACACTGCCCAGGTAGATAAAAAAAAATGGGAGAAGGTACGATTTGATCAGGTGTACCCTTTCCCTGAGGGTCATAGACCAACCCTTCCACTGGTCCACCTTCTGAGCGGCATCCTGGAGCTTACCATCCCAGTTTTTGGTGGGATAATCATCCTGGCCGAATGTGATGCCTAAGACTTTTGCTGATTCTTGGGGCCCTGGAAGGGTGTCCGGGAGATCAAACGTGGGATCCCCCCCTCCCAGCCAGAGACTCTCACACTTATCCCGGTTGATCTTAGACCCGGATGCCTCCGAGTAGCGGTCCACCTCCGAAAATAGTGACATCGTCAGTGTACGCCACCACTCTCTGGGCGACATCCAGCTCCGCCAGACTCATCCCGACTCCCGCCAACAGCCCACAATCTACCCTCCGGACGAAGGGATCGATTGCGAACACGTATAAAAGCGGGCTCAAAGAACAACCCTGACGGACTCCGAACCCCACCTCAAAAGAGCAGCCAGACCACCCGTTCACCAGCGGGAAGCTCTCTGCCCCTGTATACAAGATCTTAAGCCAATTAACAAAAGTACACGTTAAGCCATATCTCAGGAGGACGGACCAGAGGTACTCGTGGTTCACCTGATCAAACGCTTCGGCCTGATCAAGGGATAGCAAGTACCCCTTCCAGAAACCTGCACTACTCCGCTCCACTGCCTCCCTGACACTAAGGACAGCACTTAAGGTGCTTCGGCCTGGAACAGAGCAGTGCTGAGCCCCTGAAAGGAGCCGGGGTGCAAACTTCACCAGCCGATTAAACAGTATCTTAGCCAGAAGTTTCCTATCCGTATTGAGAAGTGCTATGGGCCTCCAATTCTCAACACGGCTAGGATCTTTACCCTTTGACAGAAGAATCAGGGCTGACCTCCTCATTGACTTCGGCAGAGTGCCCGAGGAGAGACACTCATTGAATACCTCAGTCAAGAGGGGAGCTAAAGACTCCTTAAAGGTCCTGTACCACTCGGATGTTAAGCCATCCAGACCTGGCGACTTCTTAGGGGCAAGCCCCTCGATCGCCAGTCTCACTTCCTCTTCCCTGATTTCTTCTGCCAAAACATCAAGAGAGGGGTCTACCCCTGGCTCAGGAATGGTTTCAGCCAGGAAAGCCGACATCTTGTCTCGATCCAGATCCTTCCTCCCCAAGAGGTGCGAGTAGAAGGATCTGACGACCTCCAAGATCCCTGATCAGTCCTGAAATGACTTTACTAGTCACTGACATCTTACAGTTGCTGTAAGGGTAGGGAGAGCGGTACTTCCCGAAATCCCTCTCAAAAACCAAAGATGCATGCCTATCATAATGACACCTCATCAGCAAGGATTTCACTCTGGAGATATCCTCTCGGCTACCTCCAGTCGAGACGAGAAGCTCGAGTTTCCTCCTCAGACCCTGATACAAGCGATACCTGTTCAGGGACCTGAGGCTCGAGAGCTGGCGGAAGAATCCCGCAACCCGCTTCTTGAATATCTCCCACCACTCTGACTTACAACTACATAGGTCCAGTAAAGGTACCTGACTCTGAAGAAAATCCTCAAAGGACTGTCTTACCTCCGCTTCCTCCAGGAGGGACGAATTCAGCTTCCAGTAACCTTTACCCATCCGGGGGGTCTCTGAAACATTCAAGAAGAAAGAAATCATACAGTGATCGGAGAATTCCACCTCAACCACGGACACTGCGGAAGAGACGGCTTCCTCCTTTAAATAAAACCTATCTATCCTAGACCTGCGACTACCTTCATGATAGGTGAAACCCACGTGGCCCGAGGGGCTCCGGATGTGGGCATCCTCTAGGCGAGCTTCTCTAGCTATGCTAATCAGCGCCACACTATCGCAAGTCAGCGGACCATTGGAGCCTCTCCTATCTTGGGACCTCGTGACATTATTGAAGTCCCCTCCGAAGATCACTAGCCGACTCGTAAAGAAAGGGCTTAATCCTCTTCTTTCTCCCTTTCCTTTTGCCCTTAACTTTCTTTTTGGGCCTCACCCCACTCTCCTCATCCACACTTTCATAGTGGGAGGAATCGGAAGGGTCTGCCATATTGCCATCCTCTCTGTGAAGTCTCCTGATCTCCTCATCCAGCACATTCTCCCCCAGAGCTTCAGCAGTTACAGGGCCAGCTTCAGGAGCAGGGTCCGGAGCTACCCCGGTCACCTGGGCACTCTCCAGCACCCTACTCCTCCTTCAATTTTCCTCCCGCCTTAGTTTGGCGGGGCCCTTTTTCCTCCTCGCTAGCCCTGTTGCGCCCCCATCCCTGCCCGTACCCTCCCCAGCCGAGGCAACTTCACAGCTCTCCTCAGCTGAAGCGGCCGCTGCACGGGCAAAGGCGCTAGGACAACGGCTGAAAGGATGTCCGAGGACACCACACAGGTGGCACCGGATCTGCCGACAGGATGCGGCCAGATGACCCACCCCACCACACAAAGCCCAGACCTGCACAGTACAGGCAGCGCTAAAGTGGGTGGGGCTGCCACACCTGTGACAGACCTTAGGTTGCCCCTGGTAGAAGACCTGGATCCTATCGCGTCCAAGGAAGGCGGCTGACGGAATGTGGGCAACCGTACTCCCTGAACGCTTGAGTTTGACGGAAAACGTCCAGGCCCCAGACCAGATCCCGTGCTCATCAAAGTTTTTCTTGGGCATGTCCGTCACATCCCCATACCGTCCGAGCCAGGTCATAATGTCATAACAAGAAAGCGACTCGTTACGGGTCAAAACGGTCACTTTCTTGACAGAGTTCTGACGGGAAATCGCCTTTGCGGCGAAATCCCGCCAGCCGGGCTCGTTCTTCACCACTTCATAGTTTGATCAGAAGAGTTCAAGACCCTCTGGCCGAATGAAACTGACGTCAAACTCAGACGAACCATAGGGGTGAATCAGGGCAAAGATGTCCATCTGAAGAAGGAGCTCAACCACTTTAGCGTGAGGTGGGAACGCATCCTCGCCCCTCCAAATCAGACGGACCACATTCCTACGGTTATTGTTCTGCCTGGGTGTCGGAAGGGACCAGACCACCTCCCCATTCCGCTCTCGGAAAGCCCCCAAACCATGCCTCTCTATCCAGAAAGACAGGCCGACCTCACCCCTTCCCTCTACCCGGATCGACCTGTCACCCCTGCGTAGAGCCTCCAGGAGGCGCTGTTGCAAATGGCCCCCAGGGCCGGACGGAGACGGGGACCCCCCTGAACCCCCGGCAGTGACATTAGCATGTCAGCTTTGCAGCTGGCCCTGACTGCTGGAAAGGTAGAAACACATACTGCACTGTTTCCTTGGTCTTCTGTTTCTTTACGCCTCACTGCCACATCCTCGCACTGGTCGTCACCAAAAGTAAAATGCTGGAGGTTGGTTGGGGACTCCTGAATTGCAATCGCCCTTAACAACCCGCCAGCCTCACTCTCCACGTCATCCTCCTCACTCTCACTTGATGGTAGCGCCACCTGGGCTGGCTCTATGTAGCTGTCCTGGGTGGTCTTGGTGGTTTGTGTATCACATGGAGTAGCTACAGCATCTTCCTGTACACTTTCCATTCCCTCCTCCTCCTCCTTTACACCTTCACCGCCATCCTCACTATCTTCACCACCACTACTCTCCCCATCATCCACCTCCACTTTCATCTTACCTGGGGATTTCATGGCGGCAAACCGAACCTCATTTTTTAGTTTCTCCTTGAAGAGACCGCTCCTCTCCAGGATCTCAGACCTCCGCTCCTCCAGCTTTGCAATCTCAGCCTTCAGGGATGTAATCCTTTTCTTCTGCTCAGGCCTGCTTCTCTTGGACCCAGAGTTTGCCAGACTCTGGGCCCCACACAGCTCCTCTCTTGCCAGCCTGAGCTCCTTACCGCAGCGGTCATATTCCGCAAACCTTGCAGCCATGCGGGAGCAGTAAGTGGGGCTGGAATCCTTGGGCCCTCTTTCAGCCCACATCTCCACACTCTTTCCTCCAGCCTTTCTTCCACTTCTGGATCTCTGGCTGGAACCCGTTGCCGGGGGAACAGAGCCTACATTGGTGCAAACTCTGCCAGATCTTCTCCCCCATGGTCGGAATGGCTGTTGCTGTTTGTTCTCCCCCCCCCCCCAGCCTTGAAGAACGGGAGGTGGAGGCCAGGGACGCCATGCAGGGAGGCTCTCCCAAGGAGGCTGCCACACTCCTGGGGAGGCTGATGAATCACCTGCTCTGGTCTGCTGGAAGTCTCTGGAGCACACAGAGACACACCCGAATGAGCTTCACACCAAACTGCTCTGGACTGCAGGATGTGCTATTCTGCTGACACCTCTGTCTGTGTCAGGAACTGTCTAGAGCAGGAGCAAATCCCCATAGCACACCTCTCCTGCTCCGGACAGTTCCTGACATGGACAGAGGTGTCAGTAGAGAGCACTGTGGTCAGACTGAAAAGAACTACTCAGCTTTCTCTGTAGTATACATGGGTGAGTGGTAGGAAAAAGGCAGTTTAAGAGGCGCTGAGACCCTCTAAGAGACCCTCGAGTGCCGAAACACGTTGTCCGTAATTGTCAATAAAAGTATGTACTGTCCTGTGCCGACCTGTGTCCATCTTACTGCAAGCAACCTTGAGTAGCGCCTCTTAGACCACCTTTTTCCTACCACTCACCCATTTCCAAGCAGGTCCCTTGTTGGGAACCCAGAATCGGTCTGAGTGCAGCAGCTCTAGTCCCATTCACCCTATTGCCCCTCGATCACCACGACCCGCCATAGTCGTGGAATCAAAACGTCATCACCAAAAGGTGAGTATATCACTTTGGTGCGGTGGAGGGATCACACCAAGTCGATATATGCCACAAGGGAGTGCCCCCTATCTCTCTTTTTATCTCTCTCATCCTCATCTGTAGTATACAGCAGCTCATAAATACTGGAAAGATTAAGATTTTTATTTTTTTTATAAAAGTGAATTTACAAATCTGTTTAACTTTTTGCCACCAGTTGATTTAAAAAAAAAAAAAAAAAAAAAAATCCGCCAGAATACCCCTTTAAAGAAGTTGTCACCATTCTGTAGCTTCTCTAGTGGTTGATATTAATACTTATGATCAAAATGATCAAAAGCACAATAAACAGCAGATTATACAGGGTGCACCTTTGAGCATCTTTGGGGTAAAATGAATAAATATTGATCAAACTTAATAAGCCAATTGTTGGAGATTTTTCTTCTGCTCTGCTGCCAATGTTTATTTTCTCTTTTTGGTTTACTAATAACGTTTTTGCATTTCTTTCAAAAGTCACTTGATCATTACAAGAAGCATATAGGCATGCACAATCTCAAGAAGGAGCCACATGACCCCAGCCTCAGCTACATATACCCTTATAACAATCAACCAAATAGAAAAAAAAGGCACAGTGCTGAGACTTGTAGTCCTAATGTGTGTGCTTAGCTCTGTTATGGATAATAGATTTATTATTTATGATGAAGAATGTAAATGTTATTTCTGTAATATAGAGTCGGGGCACGGGCAGCCACAGCCCTATAATGGCACCGGCAAAAAAAAAAAGGGATAAGTGTGTAGTGTATGTGACCAATAGAATCCCTCCGAGAGACTTGTTTCTTCTGTGGTGCTCCATGCCCACATCGCCAATCTATAATGAGTACTACCCCTGTCCCTGGCACGGTGCCATCTATTCCCCAGCCAGCGCCCCAGGCTGGTACCTTAATCTTCCTTGGGCCAAACCCCCCGTCAATCCAATCTCTCTCTACCCTGTAATAAATCCTGACCACGTGCTGCCCTGAATGGAGAATGCTAGATATGCAAGCCCTGGTTCAGATACCAAAGGGATTGGAAGTCTCCATTATGAAGCAAAAGATGGCTGTGCTGGCAGTCATGACTGAAAGTCCTGTGGATCCACCCCAGCCAGATGCGGTTATGGATGTGGCAAAACTGGCCATATAAAGAGGAACTGCTGCAGTCATCACCTTTGGGCCACCCACAAAGCTGCACAGGATGAGTCCAGCAAACAGATACCTCACTCCACAACAGCATTGGAAGCCAGTGATAGAAGGGGGAAACTGTGTGTATGGACCTAAAAACTTCTCCTGCCGGCCCAACCCCACAAGTAACACTTACAGTGGGAGGGTGGGAACTTCCCTTCCTGGTCAACACTGGTGCAGCCTGCAGCGTTCTACGTAATCAGGCCATACCTCCCTCCTGGTTTACTGATATGCAGCTTCCTTGCATAGGGCTTGAAGGGACTGTTCAGCACAACTCTATTACGCACCCGGTTACATTGCCGCAGCTTCACCTACCCTCTAGTATTCTATCACAGTTTGATAATCAGCCGCATCTTTTCTTTCAACCTGCTAGGTACTGATCTCTTGTAAAAAGCCTGGGCTGGCATACAATTCCAAGAAGATGGCTTTGTCACCCTTGAGGAGTGGCTCCAACATGTCATCTCAACTGTTCCAGCCCACCTGTGGACTACCGGTCCACATGACATTGGCCACATGAAGGTACCACCAGTCCATGTGACAAAGATTCAAATATCCTACCTTACAAGCCACAGTACCAGCTGTCTGTCCAACAACTTACGGCCATCTCTAAGCAAGTCAAGTCTATACTTGACAGTGGAGCAATCATACCGACAACATCCTCATGTAATAAACCTGTGTACCCAGTTCTGAAGAAGCTTGAGAAAAAGAAAACTTGTAGAATACGGCATGGTGCAAGACCTACAGGTAGTAAATGAGGTTACTGTGATAGGACCCCAATAGTGCCCAACCCTCATACCTTGCTAGCAAGCTTTCCTTCTACAGCAGCCTTCTTCACTGTGATCAATTTGGTCCACGCCTACTTCTCAGTCTCTCAGGCAAAAGACAGACAGTTTCTCTTTGCCTTTACCCATGATGAAGGCCAATACACTTAGACAGTGATGCCAAAAGGGGCCCAAAATAGCCCTTTATTCTTCATCAAGGCCATGGCCTCTGTACTCCAACCATGGCAAGCCCAACACCCAGAAGTGGAGGTCCTACAATACTTGGATGACCTGCTACTCTATACTCCCAACCAAGCAGTTTGTCTCGACAACACCACTTCACTCTTGACTTTCCTGGTGGATTTTGGTTGCAAGGTATCGCAGCAGAAACTCCAACTTTGTCTTCCTAAAGTGGTTTTCTTAGGTCACTGCATCAGCCAAGGAGCCAAACACTTTACGGACCAAAGGCGTAAGGCCATCTCGGATAATCAGGTACCGGACACTCCACACCAGCTTCAAACTTACTTGGGCCTCGTCTCCTACTGTCGCCCATGGATACATCATGCCTCACTACTCATGCAACCCCTGTATAACTGCATTCCCAGGGATCCTCAAACACCCTTCTGCCTCACCACAGATGCTGTTCGCTCCTTCCACTCACTCAAGGCCTCCATCTTCTCTGCACCCGCACTGGGCATTCCAAATTATGCCCTCCCCTTCAGGCTCTATGTCATGGAAAAACAAGGCCATGCCAAAGGTGTCCTCACCCAAGCTCATGGAGGCCAGAATATGCCCTTGGGATACTACTTCAAACGTTTGGACCCTGTGGCCCGAGCACCCCCCTTTTGTGTTAGAGCTGTGCACGTGGCCAGTTCCCTCCTGGATGTCACCTCTGACATAGTGCTTGGACACCCATTTACAGTTCTGGTTCCTCATGACATCTCAGCAATTCTCCAACAGACTCAACCACGGCACCTCACTGCTGCCAGTCACCTATAGCTCAAGTGCAGCTTACTGCTCCCAGACAACATCAACATTCAATGCTGTCACATCCTTGACCCAGCTGCACTTCTTCCTCTCCCAAAGGGAGAGTATGAGCAGAAAGATGGAGAAAACAAAACTGACCTCACGGCAGAAGAAATACTTCAAGAACAAGACATCTGAGCTTCCACAGAATCCCTTTATGGTGGGGAACCACATGACTGCCTCACATTGATGGACGCCGAAGTGGGACCATTCCATCCCTGTAAGATACACCCTTGGACAACCCAGACCACGTGCTGTTTGTGGATGGCTCCAGGTTTGCTGATGACAAGGGCAAGCACCATTCTGGCTTTGCAGTAACATCTGAGCACCAAGTGTGGCACATGGAACAGTTATGGCTATATCATTCTGCCCATGAGGCTGAATTACGGGCTTTGACACAAGCTTGCATCATGGTGCAGGATGCATGCAAGCGGTAGTGGAATTAAAGTCAGCAGTACTACTGCCAAAATAGGTAGCGGTGATCTAAACATACCAGAGCAAACACAACTGAGGTGAGAGGGAATGCACTGGTGGATCAAGCAGCAAAGAAGGCGGCAGTGGGAGAAAAAGAAGTGGGAGGTGAAGGAAAGAAAGAGACTGCTGTCTGCTGGATGGCAACCCAACAAGAGGATCCACAGCAAGTCTCATGAGACCTATTGCAGAAGATGCAAGAACAAGCAAGTCAGGAGGAGAAGGAAATGTGGAAGAAGAGAGGAGCATCTCAGGAAGGATCTGGACTCTGAAATCAAGAGAAGGTGGTGTGCCTACCCCGAGCATTGTATTCAATGATTGCAGCCTTTGCTCATTGATCCACTCATCAGTCCAAAACCATCATGAAAGATCTGATAAGCAAATTGTGGATTGCTCCAGGAATCACATCAGCTCTGGTCAATTACTGTCAAGCTTGATTCATCTGTGCAGAAGCCTGTTTCATCTGTGCAGAATGCAACCCAGGAAGGACTGAGCCAACTCCCACCAAGTGCCTACCCAAAGTACTGTACCCCTTCCAAAGGATACAAATTAACCACATCCAGATTCCCATCTGCCAAGGAATGCAATATGTCCTGGTTGAAGTTAACTTGTTCTCCAGCTGTCCAGAAGCATACCTGGTCAAAAATCAAACAGCAACAACTACCGCCAAAAAGCTAATTCAAAAAGGTGGTCTGCAGATACAGAGTACTAGAGGTCATTAAAAGGGATCAAGGGCCAGCATTTACAGACAAACTCACCCAAGAAGTATAGAAAATACTATGGTCTCACTTAGCCTTCCATACTCCCTACAGACCTCAGAGCAGTGGCAGGGTGGAAAGACTAAATGGAATTCTAAAATCAAAACTGCTCAAAATGACAAGAGAGACAGGCATGAATTGGGTGCAGAGTCTACAAATAGCCCTGTTCAGTGTAAGGCACGCCCCAAAGTCCCCACACAAGTAAACTCCATATGAGATACTGTTCTGGTCCAGTCCTAGACAAGGTGTCTATTACCCACAACAAATGCAGTTGAAATATGAGTCAATGGCCAAATATGTAGCTGAAATTAACAAACAATTGTCTAACATACATGGTCAAGTCTTTGCTTCCCTTCCAGATCCTGATCTCATCGAAGGCTCATATGCCCTCAAGCCTGGTGACTGGGTCTTGACAAAGAAACATCAGGAACACTCTTGAACCCAGATATGATGGTCCGTACCAGGTTGTGTTAACCACGCCCACCTCAGTCAAGTTAGAAGGGAAGCCCACCTGGATCCATGCATCTCATTGCAAGAAGTTCAAGAGTAGCCTGGTTCCAGATCAATAAATTCACCATGTAATTTGTGTGGTTACTGGGGTTACAGCTGGTAGCCATAGTACAGTCCTGACCCTATGTTTTCTGGGTAAATACCTCCTCTCCCATAGCCACCTGGGATTTTGATGTATGTCATGTCATGACCTGTCCTAACGGTACCGCTACATATAAGTGGTCTGTGTACTATATGTGTGGGCCAAGAGGTCAATTCCGGGTTCTTTCAATCCACACACACATGTATATATATATATATATATATATATATAGAGAGAGAGAGAGAGAGAGAGAGAGAGAGAGAGAGAGAGAGAGAGAGATGCGATAGGAGTCCCGAAGGGGGTCCCCGATGAGTTTACAGACCACGAACAGGTAAAGGCGGGGTTTGAATCCATCTTTCCTATAATTCCAGTTCCTTAACCCCTTAAGGACACATGACGTTCTCATACGTCTCCATTTCCGAGTCCTTAAGGACACATGACGTATGAGAACGTCATGTGTTTTACCGGCCCCCCGCAACCATCTGGAGCGGAGCCGGTCCCCAATGCCTGCTGAAATCGTTCAGCAGGCATCGGGGCATATCGCCCAGGGGGGTCATTATGACCCCCCATGTCGGCGATGGCCGCAGATCGCTGGACAATTCAGTCCAGCGATCTGCGGCGGATTCCGGGTCAATCGGGTCTCCAGTGACCCGGTGACCCGGAATTATTGGCTGATCGGGGCCGTCAGAGACGGCCCCGAACAGCCATAGCCAGCAGGGGTGAGGTGGCACTGGTGCCACCTCACGATCGCCCTGATTCGTCGGCCGGATTACCGGCCGACCAATCAGGGCGCCTGCTGCGGGTGTCACTCCCGCAACCCGCTCCGCCCCTCTTCCGGAGGACGTGAGCGGGTGCGGGACGTGCACCCCGGGTGCTGGGGACCCCGATCCCCGGCGCCCCTGTTGGGATCGGGGCCCCAGGAGCAGCGGCGGCGGCGGAGACGACGAGGGATTGACCTGATGCGGCGAGGATCGTTGGAGGTGAGTGACAGCCTCCTGGTGTTGCTTAGCAACAGCTCCCAGCATGCCCTTTTTGCATGTAGTTATGCAACAGCAGGAGGCAGACCACCACAACTCCCAGCATGCCCTTATGGGCATGCTGGGACTTGTAGTTTTGCAACAGCTGGAGGCACATTCTTTCTATGGAAAAGTGTACCTTCAGCTGTTGTGTAACTACAACTCCCAGCTTGCACAATCAGCTAAAGTGCATGCTGGGAGTTGTAGTAGTGCATCTGGTGGTTGCATAACTACAACTCCCAGCATGCCCGTTGGCTGTCGGTGACTGCTGAGAGTTGTAGTTTTGCAACAGCTGAAGGCACACTGAGTTAAGTAGTAAACCAGTGTGTCTCCAGCTATTGCATAACTACAATCCCCAGCATCCCCAGCCAAAGTAGTATGCCTCCAGCTGTTGCATAACTACAACACCCAGCATGCCCTTCCGCTGTCCGTACATGCTGGGGGTTGTAGCTTTTGCAACAGCTGAAGGCACACTGGTTGCAAAACACTGAGTTTGTTACCAAACTCGGTGTTTCACAACCAGTGTGCCTCCAGCTGTTGCAAAACTACAACTCCCAGCATGCACTGATAGACCGTACATGCTGGGAGTTGTAGTTTTGCAACAGCTGGATGTTCCCCCCCCAATGTGAACGTACAGGGTACACTCACATGGGCGGAGGATTACGGTTAGTATCCGGCTGCAAGTTTGAGGTGCGGCAAAATTTCTGCAGCAGCTCAAACTGCCAGCGAGAAACTACTGTGAACCCCCCGCCCGTGTGACTGTACCCTAAAAACACTACACTACACTAACACACAATAAAATAAAAAGTAAAAAACACTACATATACACATACCCCTACACAGCCCCCCTCCCCTCCCCAATAAAAATGAAAATGTCTGGTACGCCACTGTTTCCAAAACGGAGCCTCCAGCGGTTGCAAAACTACAACTCTCAGCATCCACTGATAGACCGTACATGCTGGGAGTTGTAGTTTTGCAACAGCTGGATGTTCCCCCCCCCCAATGTGAACGTACAGGGTACACTCACATGGGCGGAGGATTACAGTAAGTATCCGGCTGCAAGTTTGAGCTGCGTCAAATTTTCTGCCGTAGCTCAAACTGCCAGCGAGAAACTACTGTGAACCCCCGCCCGTGCGACTGTACCCTAAAAACACTACACTACACTAACACAAAATAAAATAAAAAGTAAAAAACACTACATATACACATACCCCTACACAACCCCCCTCCCCAATAAAAATGAAAAACGTCTGGTACGCCACTGTTTCCAAAACGGAGCCTCCAGCTGTTGCAAAACAACTACTCCCAGTATTGCCAGATAGCCGTTGACTGTCCAGGCATGCTGGGAGTTTTACAACAGCTGGAGGCACCCTGTTTGGGAATCACTGGCGTAGAATACCCCTATGTCCACCCCTATGCAAGTCCCTAATTTAGGCCTCAAATGCGCATGGCGCTCTCACTTTGGAGCCCTGTCGTATTTCAAGGCAACAGTTTAGGGCCACATATGGGGTATCGCCGTACTCGGGAGAAATTGGGCTTCAAATTTTGGGGGGTATTTTCTGCTATTACCCTTTTAAAAAATGTAAAATTTTTGGGAAAACAAGCATTTTAGGTAAAAAAAATATATATTTTTTTACATATGCAAAAGTCGTGAAACACCTGTAGGGTATTAAGGTTCAAATTACCCCTTGTTACGTTCCCCAAGGGGTCTAGTTTCCAAAATGGTATGCCATGTGGTTTTTTTTTGCTGTCCTGGCACCATAGGGGGTTCCTAAATGCGGCATGCCCCCAGAGCAAAATTCGCTTTCAAAAAGCCAAATGTGACTCCTTCTCTTCTGAGACCTGTAGTGCGCCAGCAGAGCACTTTTCACACCCATATGGGGTGTTTTCTGAATCGGGAGAAATTGGGCTTCAAATTTTGGTGGGTATTTTCTGCTATTACCCTTTTTAAAATTGTAAAAATTTTGGGAAACCAAGCATTTTAGGTAAAAAAAATATATATTTTTTTACATATGCAAAAGTCGTGAAACACCTGTAGGGTATTAAGGTTCACATTACCCCTTGTTACGTTCCCCGAGGGGTCTAGTTTCCAAAATGGTATGCCATGTGTTTTTTTTTTGCTGTTCTGGCACCATAGGGGCTTCCTAAATGCGGCATGCCCCCAGAGCAAAATTTGCTTTCAAAAAGCCAAATGTTACTCCTTCTGTTCTGAGACCTGTAGTGCGCCAGCAGAGCACTTTTCACCCCCATATGGGGTGTTTTCTGAATCGGGAGAAATTGGGCTTCAAATTTTGGGGGGTATTTTCCGCTATTACCCTTTTTAAAAATGTAAACATTTTGGGAAAACAAGCATTTTAGGTAAAAAAAAAATTTTTTTTTTACATATGCAAAAGTCGTGAAACACCTGTAGGGCATTAAGGTTCACGTTACACCTTGTTACGTTCCCTGAGGGGTCTAGTTTCCAAAATGGTATGCCATGTGTTTTTTTTTTGCTGTTCTGGCACCATAGGGGCTTCCTAAATGCGGCATGCCCCCAGAGCAAAATTTGCTTTCAAAAAGCCAAATGTGACTCCTCCTCTTCTGAGACCTGTAGTGCACCAGCAGAGCACTTTTCACCCCCATGCGAGGTGTTTTCTGTATCGAGAGAAATTGGGCTTCAAATTTTGGGGGGTATTTTCTGCTATTACCCTTTTTAAAAATGTAAAATTTTTGGGAAACCAAGCATTTTAGGTAAAAAAAATATATATTTTTTTTACATATGCAAAAGTCGTGAATCACCTGTGGGGTATTAAGGTTCACTTTACCCCTTGTTACGTTCCCTGAGGGGTCTAGTTTCCAAAATGGTATGCCATGTGTTTTTTTTTTGCTGTCCTGGCACCATAGGGGCTTCCTAAATGCGGCATGCCCCCCAAAAACCATTTGTCGCTCCTTCCCTTCTGAGCCCTCTACTGCGCCCGCCGAACAATTAACATAGACATATGAGGTATGTGCTTACTCGAGAGAAATTGGGTTTCAAATACAAGTAAAAATTTTCTCCTTTTTATCCCTTGCAAAAATTCAAAAATTGGGTCTACTAGAACATGCGAGTGTAAAAAATGAAGATTTTGAATTTTCTCCTTCACTTTGCTGCTATTCCTGTGAAACACCTAAAGGGTTAATACACTTACTGAATGTTTTTTTGAATACTTTAGGGGGTGTAGTTTTTATAATGGGGTCTTTTATGGGGTATTTCTAATATGAAGACCCTTCAAATCCACTTCAAAACTGAACTGGTCCCTGAAAAATAGTGAGTTTGAAAATTTTGTGAAAATTTTCAAAATTGCTACTGAACTTTGAAGCCCTATGGTGTCTTCCAAAAGTAAAAACTCATAAATTTTATGATGCAAACATAAAGTAGACATATTGTATATGTGAACCCAAAAAAAATATATTTTGAATATCCATTTTCCTTACAAGCAGAGAGCTTCAAAGTTAGAAAAATGCAAAATTTTCATTTTTTTCATCAAATTTTGGGATTTTTCACCAAGAAAGGATGCAAGTTACCATTAAATTTTACCACTAAGTTAAAGTAGAATATGTCACGAAAAAACAATCTCGGAATCAGAATGATAACTAAAAGCATTCCAGAGTTATTAATGTTTAAAGTGACAGTGGTCAGAATTGCAAAAAACGCTCCGGTCCTTAAGGTATAAAATGGCCTGGTCCTTAAGGGGTTAAACTTAGGTAGGGACAGGTAAATCCTCTAGTATACCAAAATCCTGTGACCAGGGGAACATACATAAGAAATGTGCCATTGCCACGACAGGAGAAGAGGATTGCGAAGGGTATACTGGAGGATTTGTTAGGAATAGGAAATGAATAATGATCTCCAAGGGGGGACTGTTAGGGTGCGTTCACACGGAGTAATTCAAGAGGAATTTACTTGAGTAATTCCTCTTGAATTCTCCGCTACAAACTAATGCACATGTCCTCTGCCCATTGACTTTAATGTTATTTCTGCTGGCCTGTTCACACTGCGGAAATTCTGCTACCAGAATTCCGACGCTGAATTCCGTTCCGCTTGAAGAAAGAACATGTTCATTCTTTAAACGGAATCCGCTAGCAGAAATCAATTGAAGTCAATGGAATTCGCACAGAAATGGCTGAAAAACCCTTCTTTCTCCCCCATGTCCGCGCACAATTCTGTGCGCAATTCAGCGCAAATTGCGCTCGGATTGTGCATGAATTTCCAAGAATTTTGCGCGAAAATCTAATTCTTTTTTACGCCCGTAAATTTTTCGGCGTGAATTACTCTTCATTTACTCCGTGTGAACGCACCCTTATGGGTAATAGATATAAAGTGAAGATCAATCTTCTAAAATGGCGGTTACATCCTATATCATGCCGTGTGTGGCCATCCCCTTTTGGCACAGAGAGAATAAGATGCAATGCTATGTAAAGTAGTCTGCTAACCAATTAGAATGCTTACACAATGTGCTACGCCCTACTGAAGGATATATCTTGTGTGTACACAACACAATAAACTAGAGAACTGTTTGACCCAATGAGAGAGTCAGCCTGTTTTCTCCGTGCACATATTAAATAATTTGGCTCAGGACATCATCCTAAATCGGTCATTTGGAACGCATCCAAAATAGCATCTAGAGACAAGATTCGGGGTCCAGAAAGGCTGATCCAAAAGAATGTAAAGGCTTCAGTGAGAAAACAAACAGATTTATTCATCTATCAAGTTTGATACAGTAATGTTGCAATCCCTCAACAGGACCTTTTTAAAGTTTCTCAGTTTGTTTCTTTACCCTTCGGAGTACTGCTATCTTTATCATGATATTCTGCTCTGTTCCTTGGAAAGTACAACTCTAATAGGAGTTAATGGGTGATAACTTTTGTTTTTCAGACCCCTGAATGGTAATCCACCAGTGAAGCAAGTGCCCTAGTTGCTGGGTGCAAGTTTCTCTCACAGGCTCTCTTTGCATACTGACTTGCACCTATTCTTAAAGGGGCAGTCCAGTGGTGAAAAACTTATCCCCTATCCTAAGGATAGGGGATAAGTTTGAGATCGCGGGGCGTCCGACCGCTGGGGCCCCCTGCGATCTCTCTGTACGGGGCCCCGGCTCTCCACCCAGATAGCGGGTGTCGACCCCCGCACGAAGCGGCGGCCGACACGCCCCCTCAATACATCTCAATGGCAGAGCTGGAGATTGCCGAAGGCAGCGCTTCGGCTCTGCCATAGAGTTGTATTGAGGGGGCGTGTCGGCCGCCGCCTCGTGCGGAGGTCAACACGCCCCCTTCCCGCGGGCTGTCGGGGCCCCGTACAGGAGATCGCAGGGGGCCCCAGCAGTCGGACCCCCCGCGATCTGCAACTTATCCCCTATCCTTAGGATAGGGAATAAGTTGCTCACCACTGAGTCACCACTGGACTACTCCTTTAAAGCCCAGTGTCTTCAGCACCTGTGCTGCTCTGGGCTTGTCTAAAAAAAAAACTGGAGTGGCCCAGGAAATGGTTGAAAAATCCCACAACCAACCCTGCCATTTATTCCATAAAATCCAAGCCCCATTAGGGACTTACAAAGTCCCTATCAAACTAAGCCGAGCCAGGGATTTAACTTTTTTCTGGATGACATACTGTATGCACCTCCTAAAACCTGGTAGCCACATATGACTAATATCTTGGGGAAATTTAGTGAATCCTGATAACTATTCCGGTCATAATATATGTAACTATAAATAGTGTTAGCCCCCTCCCCTCCCATCATTCCATAACAAGGCCCATTTGCTATTCTTGACTTAAGGAATCTCAAGTGGCAATCACTGTAACCAACATTACATATAAGTCAATATTACAACTCTAACATGAGTAAACATCCATCTTTGCCATATTCCTGAATGCATAGTTGCCAACATTGCATTTTAATTTTTTTAAAGGGGCGTTGCTTAGTAGGGTAAGTCTTGCCATTTTTCGATAAGGTATGTTTACATTGAGGTATTTCCATAGTGGACCTGTGCCATTCATAGTGGTGCTTCTTTTGTGTGAAATTTCCTGAAATAAAACATCAGAAATCAACATTCCATTGCTTAATGGGACTTTGCTTGCGGATGCCACTGAGTGAGTGAACACACCTAAATAATGAACAAGCCTCCCTTTAAGACTCAGCCCATTTTGGCCTTAAGGACTCAGACAATTTAATTTTTACGTTTTCATTTTTTCCTCCTCGCCTTCTAAAAATCATAACTCTTTTATATTTTCATCCACAGACTAGTATGAGGGCTTGTTTTTTGCGCAACCAGTTGTCCTTTGTAATGACATCACTCATTATATCATAAAATGTATGGCGCAACCAAAAAACACTTTTTTTGTGGGGAAATTAAAACGAAAAACGCAATTTTGCTAATTTTGGAAGGTTTCATTTTCACGCTGTACAATTTATGGTAAAAATGGCATGTGTTCTTTATTCTGAGGGTCAATACGATTAAAATTATACCCATTATTACATACTTTTATATTATTGTTCCACTTAAAAAAAATCACAAACTTTTTAACCAAATTAGTACGTTTATAATCCCTTTATTTTGATGACCTCTAACTTTTTTATTTTTCCATATAAGCGGCGGTATGGGGGCTCATTTTTTGCGCCATGACCTGTACTTTTTTTTGATACCACATTTGCATATAAAAAACTTTTAATACATTTTTTATAATTTTTTTTAAATAAAATGTATTTAAAAAGTAGGAATTTTGGACTTTTTTTTTTTTACGTTCACGCCGTTCACCGTACGGGATCATTAACATTTTATTTTAATAGTTCGGACATTTACGCACGCGGCGATACCAAATATGTCTATAAAAAATTTTTACGCTTTTTGGGGGTAAAATAGGAAAAAAACTGACGTTTTATTTTTTTTATTGGGGGAGGGGATTTTTCACTTTTTTTTTACTTTTACTTTTACATTTTTTTTTTACACTTGAATAGCCCCATGATTGCTAATACTGATCTGTTCTATGTATAGGACATAGAACAGATCAGTGTTTTCGGTCATCTCCTGCTCTGGTCTGCTCGATCACAGACCAGAGCAGGGGACGCCGGGAGCTGGACGGAGGAAGGAGAGGGGACCTCCGCCCGGCGTTATGAATGATCGGATCCCCGCAGCAGCGCTGCGGGCGATCCGATCATTCATTCAAATCGCGCACTGCCGCAGATGCCGGGATCTGTATTGATCCCGGCACCTGAGGGGTTAATGGCGGACGCCCGCGAGATCGCGGGCGTCGGCCATTGCCGGCGGGTCCCTGGCTGCGATCAGCAGCCGGGATCAGCCACGCATGACACGGGCATCGCTCCGATGCCCGCGGTTATGCACAGGACGTAAATGTACGTCCTGGTGCGTTAAGTACCACCTCACCAGGACGTACATTTATGTCCTGCGTCCTTAAGGGGTTAAAAAGCAATAGTAAGGTGCTCTAATTGGAATCCCTGCTGAATTTGCATAGTGTAACATACATAGTTCATAGTAAGGGTGGGTTCACACTACGTTTTCCCCCATACGGGAGCGCATACGGCAGGGGGGAGCTAAAACCTCGCGCTCCCGTATGCCTTCGTATGCGCTCCCGTATGTCATTCATTTCAATGAGCCGGCCGGAGTGAAACGTTCGGTCCGGTTGGCTCATTTTTGCGCCGTATGCGCTTTTACAACCGGACCTAAAACCGTGGTTGACCACAGTTTTAGGTCCGGTTGTAAAAGCGCATACGGCGCAAAAATGAGCCGACCGGACCGAACGTTTCACTCCGGCCGGCTCATTGAAATGAATGACATACGGGAGCGCATACGAAGGCATACGGGAGCGCGAGGTTTTAGCTCCCCCCTGCCGTATGCGCTCCCGTATGGGGGAAAACGTAGTGTGAACCCAGCCTAACATAGTTCATAAGGTTGAAAAAAGACAAGAGTTCATCAAGTTCAACCAATATCCCTACCGTTTTAAAGTAGATCTGCAGCCATTGACACTTATCCCCTATCCACAAGATGGGGGATAAGTGTCTGATTGCTGGAGGGTCCGAACGCTGGGACCCCCTGCCATCTCCTGTAGGGGGCCTCGGGTGTGCCACGGCTCTCCAGTGCAGGAGGCGTGTTGGCCGCAGCCAACAAGCTCCCTCCATGTATTTCTATGAGAGAGGCGGAGATACAGCGTTCCTCACCTCTCCCATAGAGCTGTATGGAGGGGGCGTGGGGTTGACCTCAATGAGGTCAACTACACGCGATTTAGCCGTGCAGAGCTATGGTAATTTCGGGTCCCTGTACAAGTGATTGCGGGGGTCCCCGTGATCAGACACTTGTCCCCTATCCCGCGGATAAGGGATAAGTGTCTATGGCTGCAGTACTCCTTTAATCTAGAGGAAGGCAAAACCCTTATGAGGCTTATGTCAATTAACCCATACCAGAGGAAAATGTCTTCCCGACTCCAACAATACCCTAAGGCTGGGTTCACAGGACTGAAATTGTGCAGAATGCGGAAAACACCAGCAGACATTCCACACATTTGCACGATCCAACAGGCGCTAGGACCACTTGGAAATGCGCCATCTTAAAGACAGCAATGCAATTTTTAGAGGAATCCACAAAAACAATAGACAAGTGGTCATGTGTATAATGCAACAGAATCCCATTTAAATAAATAGGACTCTGCTGCAGCAGAATGTCTGTGCAGAATTTTCCGGTGGAATTCCACACAGACATTCCGTATTATAATCATACAGACTATATGCATTATTGTTAGTTTTTATACCCCAGTAGTATCTACTTCCCTGCCCTTTTGTGGATTTTTAACGTAATTTTATGGATTACTGCATGTACTAATATTTATTTTATCAACTTTTTTTTTACTTTTTTCTAATGTAGGATTATATATATATATAGAAACCTTAGAACGTTGCCAAGTATACAGGGGGTCACTGGCCCCTGTATTCAGGATTTGGCCAAAGGCTGTCCTAACATGCTGGGATTTGAAGTTTTGCAACAGCTGGAGGCCCCCCGGTTGGAAAACACTGCTGACAGACACATGGAAAATTGGTCTAGGCTCATGACTCTAGGAAAACTCTTTTATCGGAACCATACTTGGATACCATTACGTCAATTACTGCTTCCGGATGTCGAACTACGATTCCCAGCAACGCCTGCGCTCTAACTACGTGACGTGCTTAGCCCGCGCCGCCGTTCGTGTGACGTCACTGGCCGGCGCCGGGTTTCAGTTTCGGTTCTCAACTGTCAGTTAGCGGAGGCTCCAGACTTGTGGCCTCCAGAACGTTAGCCGGCACCGTGCTCCCCTGCTTGGTGCTGCCCGGGCCCTGGCTCCGCGGCCCCGCTACCAACAGCATGTCCCGGGACGGTGGTGAGGACGGGTGGACGTCCGAGTATGACTCTACCTGGGAGGACGAGGAGGAGAACGGAAGAGGGGAGGAAGAAGGTCGGGAGCGGAGGACTCAGCGCCGGGTACTGGGCACGGGGGCTTCTCCTGGGGGTGCGGTGGGGGAGGGGAGATGGGGCAGAACCGTATACGCTGCAGAAAAGACCCTTAGGCCTTGGTGACTGCAGAGCCGGTAGGTGAGGGGTCCGTGCTGGGATGTAGGGGGAGCAAATCCACAAATACTGTATCTGGGATCACACAGATCAGGTGCCACTTATCTGGATGTCATAGGTGGTAGAAACTCCAGCACCTGGATGGTGCCAACTGCTGCCAAGCAACAGGCCATTACACTCAATCTCTGTATACCAGTGTTGCCAACTGAAGGCACCAGCTGTTGCCAAACTACAACTCCCATCATGCTCTGACAGTCTTAAAGGGGTACTCCGGTGGAAAACAATGTATTTTAAATCATCTGGTGCTAGAAAGTTATACAGGTTTGTAAATTACTTCTATTAAAACATCTTAATCATCTGCTGTATACTACAGAGAAAGTTCTTTTCTTTTTGAATTTCTGTTCTGTCTGACCACAGTGCTCTCTGCTAACACCTCTGTCCGTGTCAGGAACTGTCCAGAGCATGAGTAAATCCCCATAGCAAACCTCTCCTGCTCTGGACAGCAGCTGATAAGTACTGGAAGGATTAAGATTTTTTTAATAGAAGTAATTTACAAATCTGTTTAACTTTCTGGCACCAGTTGATTTAAAATAGTTTTCCACCAGAATACCCCTTTAAAGAGTACCTATCATCAACTAAACTTTCCCTAATTCCCCTCCCCATCTGCCCCTGACTCTAAATACCTCATTTATTCTTTCCTCGGTAGCTCAGTTTCGACCTCTGTATGAGGGCAGGAAGTGGGCAAGGCCCAGCAGGTGCGACTTCATCAGAAGCCTGGCCCGACTTCTGCCCTTACATGCTGAGTATGGGGCAGGGATGATTCTACCATGAAGAGCTGCGCTCCACTGACTCTGGGCCAGCACACACCGGCTCTCCTTGTCCGACGGGAGTAGCCTGAAGACACCACTGGCCGGCAGAGTCAGGAGCGCACTGTGCAGGGATGCGCGCACAGCGCTCGCTCCTGCCTGTCTGATTGACAAGCGGGGGGCTGTGCTTACTGTGCGATTTCGGACTCAGCTGCCAGGCCGGCGTGAGTCCGAAATCACTAAAAGGGAGACCCCGACTGGCCAAATGTTCAATCACATAAAACACATTAAAGGATACATAAATTTTCTAATTGGATTCTATTTAAAAAAAAAAAAAATCTATTTATATTAAACTATAAAATATAAAAATAAATGTTGATGAGAGGTACTCTTTAAGAATCCTTTCTTGCAGCAATCCTCACTGTGGCTCTGCAGCTCTTGCAAATCTAGAACCCCCATTGTGCCCTGACGGCTTTGTGGATTCTAGACTGTAATGTTTCTCACCTAGTGGCTCTGCAGTTGTTGCAAAACTAGAACATCACCCATGATCGGAGTTGTAGTTTTGTTTGGTGAACTCTGCTGTGCACTCACAGAGATCAGAGTGGTCACCACTATATATAGGTGCAGGAGGGTCTTGTTGATGCACCACTTGTGCCCAGTGGCAAGGTAGCTTCTGTGCTATAGTTGGGGAGGATTGTGGTGTTAGGGCAGGTTTTCATCACAAGGATAGCTTATGATGGAGCTATGATCCACTGAAGGGGCCCTTATGGACTATCAAGATATTTTAACCTTGGTGTTCCTTATCCCCAATATTCAGTTTGTGGTTAGAAACCACAATGTAAGGAAACATAGTGACAAAGCCACTTCATTGTGCACACAGTAGTGGCCTAGAGATAGTGGCAGCAACAAATGTGTATTCGCCAAACATTGCAGTCCCTAGCAAGTTTACTGAGCTGTTGCGATTTACTAAATCTGATTTCTGTTTTACTTACAGCCTACGTATTCTCGACGGTGGCGGAACAGAGCGGCCAGAGACCTGCAGTGCTATAGGCATGGCTACAGGGGGGAAAACGCCAGCGATCAGTCTTGCACGGTAATTTTTTTATGTGTTAGGGGTAGAACAATACCTGGTGTCTAATGTCCTGGCCACCACCTTGGTACGTTCCTAGGAGGTTGACTCTTCTGGTAAGGTCAGTGTTTCCCAACCAGGGTGCAGCAAAATTACAACTCCAAGCATGCCCGAACAGCTAAAGGCTGTCCGGGCATGCTGGAAGTTGTAGTTTTGCAACAGCTGGAGGCACCCTGGCTGTGAAACACTGAGTTTATTTGTACAGAGCTCCTTTTATTGCTCTCCTCTCATCTAATTTTCACAGCTTTGGCAGTCTCTTGGTTGGGGCGCTAGAGCGGAGGACTCATTTTTTTTTTGTTGCATGGTGAGCATTGGTTTTTATTTATTTATTTATATAGCGCCTACAGATTCTGCAGCGCTGAATACTTTTTAATACTATATGGGGGCCATATGATTTTATTTTTTCTATTTATTTATTTTTAATAGTTTTTTAGATCTTTGTTCACACAGGCTAAAAATACCTCAAAAATGTCCCAGAAAACTCTCAATACAGCATGAAAACAAAGGTGAAAAAACTTTCAGGGCGGTTCTGCTTGGAGGCTCACATTGAAACCAATAGGAGTTTGAGAAAAATACCAGAAAAAAAAAAACTTGTAAAAACCATGATTTGCAAGCTGTTTTGCAGTTTGATTTTCCAAGGGGGTTCATACAAGTGGTTTATATAACAGTGTGAACATACCCTGAACATATCTGTATTTTTGGAAGGGGAGGATTTTTTAGGGTAGGTTCACACATAGCACATACGCAGTGTATTTCATGCTGCGTAAATCCGCTGGGCAGTGGGGAAACACACTGCACATTTTGGAAATCTGTCTTCTTGGGTCTCCAAAATTGGCCCAAAGCCTGGGGTTGCACTATAGAGATGCCTGTCTGGCAAACCAGCTGTTCAGGGCTTTAAATAAAATAGCTATGTAGGTCGCTATGAACAACCAGACCTATGCAGAGTTATTGATATGAAGTTTGTGTTTCTACAATCAAGGTGCACAATCTGGTGAGCTTGTGTGAGGAACAGTAGCCAATCTGTACAAGCAGAGCTACAGTGTTTGTATTTTTATTTTTTTATATATCTCCCTTTTCTTTTCCCCCCAGGAAGAAAACTCTAAAACAATGCCCAACCTGGACTTCTACCAGAACAAGGAGCGCTTTGAGCCAAATGGTCAGTAGGATAAGCAGCATATTTGTTGTATGCCCTTGTATTATAACATTTTCCTTTCTTCTTGTTTGTTTATTTGTCCAGTATTGCTTTAAGGGGTTTCTTCCAAGATTAAAACTTATTCCCTGTCCAAAGATAGGAGATAAGTACCTAATTGGGGGGGTCCAGCCGCTAGGACAGATCACAGGAACGGAGACCACTTGTCTCCCAAGTGAATAGAGCTGCAGCGCGCATGTTTCGTCACCCTGCTCTGTGCACTCTCTTTGGGACTTTTTGGAAGATTGTATACATTGTTGTTTTCAGAGGCATTTTCCATAGACTTCTATGACCTATTGGCTAGTTAGCCATAAACATTTGACCAGACGTGGTCTGAGCTCTGGGGTACCCCAGGTTCAGCTCACCAGATGTTGCAAAACTACAACTCCCAGCATGTTTTGACTCCCAGTCACAGTCTGGGGAACGCTCCCTTATAGTATCGAATTGAACACATTCTGAAGTATCTTTCTGAAAAGACTTTTTTTATTTTATTTTTTTAACGACATTACAACAAGAGTTTAAAGTGATGCCAAAAATGTCTAGAACTATTAGCCAGCATCTCTCACCAGCTTTTTGAACTATGTCTATATATTGGGGAAAAAGTGGTTATCAGTAAAAAGATGTGGCCATAGGGGGAGATTTATCAAAACCTGTCCAGAGGAAAACTTGCCCAGTTGCCCATAGCAACCAATCAGATCGCTTCTTTCATTTTTAACAAGGCCTCTGCAAAATGAAATAAGCAATCTGATTGGTTGCTATGGGCAACTGGGCAACTTTTCCTCTGCACAGGTTTTGATAAATCTCCCCCATAGAGTATATAGTGGGTGTAAATACTTAAGGACTACAGATAGTTTCATGTCTGTTTACAGGTGGTGCGATAGACAGAGTAAGATCCTTTGTAAACTATTATACCACTTTTTTGGTGTATCTAATCACTTGCAATATGTCTGCTGTACAGTACTCACATATTGTTACTGTGTGACATGTGTCTAAACTGATGTCACTAACATTTTATTCTTCAAGCATTTCAGCCAGTACCACAGAGACAGCAGAGAAAGAGACCAAAAAATAATGCTGTTAAGCCCCATTTACAGTGAACAAAAGGTCTGCTGCTGGCTGGGATCACAAGTGCAATCTTATTTATCAATGCCAAACATTGTCCACGTGTATGTTTATTCTCTCCTAAGGCTGTTGTACATACTTGTAATCCATGTATGTCTGGTTTATAGTAGTGTTTTGTCTAATAAATGTGTCAAAACTACTGCTCAGTGAGAGGGGCATTATAAAGTGAATGCCTGTTCCATCATTGGACTGTGGATCACACACACGGTTTAGGCTGGTTTCTATTTGGGTGCAGTTAATATTGACCATTCGGCTCAGCTTCCTGTTATTTTGGGGAGCAGAGAAAAGCAACAATCTGCTTATCTATTAACTGGACCAGAAAACACAGAGAAACCAGATACTCTATTCTGTACAATTAAAGGAGTATCAGCCAGTAGAACAGACATCTGTTAGCTGTACTTATAACACCAGTCATCCTGCACAGTTACAGATGGGAACATCCATCCATGGATGCCATTAGCTGGATCTTTTACACCCAACATCCCATCTGTTGCCCCATAGGCTGAAATCAGTAACTCCACATAACCTATGGCTTATCTGGCACATTTAACATCCAGAGTGAATTTGTTGAATCACAAAACCCTGCATACAGGTCTTTTTATTTAATTTTTTTTTATTATCTGACACCTACACACCAGAGGGAAATATGTTGGATGAATGGCATCCTTGCTGTGATAGATTTGGAGATATGTTCTTTTGCACTGGTTAAATACCTTTAACTGAGCAAACTGTTGAAACCCTTATATCCTCACAAAGTAAAATATGAAATATAAAGTATAATTAAGGTACAGGGCTCAAAGTAAGATGGAATCAATTTCTCAAATTGTGGCGTTCTTGCAGCAGTGGTCATGAGATCACAGCCACGCCCCCTCGTGATGTCACGCCATGTCCCCACCATTCATGTCTATGGGAGGGTGCATGGCATGAATTCACGAGGTGGCATGGCCGCGACGTCACGATCACAGGCTCCGAGCGTTCGGAATAAAATGTTCAGAACGCTGGAGCACCGGAGTAACAATTAGAATAAAATCTTAAAATGTAATAATATCTAAAATATCATAAACATATATAAGAATAAAGTGCTTATCAGTCGCCATATAGTAACTAGAAAGGCATTATGTCACTTGTAGTTAAAAAGGCATTATGCGACTTGTAGTCCTTGAGGTTGGAATTATACTTTTTGTGGGCTGTAGTCTTAAACTGGGTTCACACTACGGTTTGTAACTATGGTTCCCGTATACGGCTGGGAGGAGGGGTGGGCGGGGCTTAATCACGGCGCCCGCACTCAGCTGTATTCGGGAACCGTAGTTAATGTATGTCTATGAGCCGACCGGAGTGAACCGCTGGTCGGCTGCGTTTTCGGCCGTATGCGTTTTCCTGACCGCAGGCAAAAACGTGGGGGGTGGATAGTAGTAGCATCCTCGTGTCTTCGGGCACCAGAATGTTTGATCGATAAGGCACTGTCTGAAAATGGTTCTGGAAAGTAGCAGTCACAGTCAATACTATGAGCAGCAGTATATAGGTCTCAGTGTATAGGAGTATATAAGCAGGCTGAATGCATTTCACGACCTACGGTGGGCCTGCAGTTCAGCCTACTCTCAGAGAGGAAGCAATGTGCACTATTATCATTATTATTATTATTATTATTTTTATTATTATTACATAATAAGGATCGTTGATGGGCAAAGATATTAACATTCTCTAAGACTACTGCTAGAGATGAGCAAAGTTACAGTGATTTGATTTGCCACAAACTTCTCAGCTCAGCGTTTGCTGACTTTATCCTGCATAAATGAGTTCAGCTTTCAGGTGCCCCAGTGGGCTGGAGACTCTCTCCTAGGTCTGGATCCACCTTTTCCAGTCCACCGGAGCACCTGAAAGCTGAACTAATTTATGCAGGATAAAGTCAGCAAACGCTGAGCTGAGAAGTTTGTGTCAAATCGAATCACTGTAACTTCACTCATCTCTAACTACTGCCCACAAAGAGGATAATTCCAACCTCAAGGACTAAAAGTCGCATAATGCCTTTCTAGTTACTATATGGCGACTGAAATGTACTTTGTACAATCACAGCAGTATTTCTACTTTATTCTTATATACCAGTGTTTCCCAACCTTTTTCGGCTCGGGGCACCCCGCAAAAAAATTATAAATCACGGGGTACCCCTACTGATGTTGATGGGCAAAAAAAAGGGGGGGGGGGGCCACAGTGCACAATATCCAATATTTATTTATCAGTGAGTATGTAGTTTAAAATGCTGCTTTATACAGCAACTCACAAATAACGTCTTCTCTAATCAGTGTCGTTCCCTGTTCTTCTCCGTCTGGTCCGGACCGTCCTGACCATTTTTTCCAGCCACAACTCTTCACCATTAAACCTGCAAAACAAATCAATTAGGCTCCGCACTTTACCAGCATCAGCCTCCAGCTTCCCCTTTTACAAATGAAGAGGAATACAAGGGCGTATAGGTGTAATGGGGTAACAGAGCGGTGGGGTAACAGAGAGGGGTGTAGAGGAGTGACAGATGAGTGGCAGAGGGGTGTAGAAGAGTGTACATGTGTGACGGGTGGACAGGAGTGACAAGGTGGTAACGGATGACAAAGGGACAGAGGGGTGAACATGGGTGACAAGGATGTGGTCGGAGGGGTGGACATGGATGACAGGAGGGTGGACATGGGAGACGGGGTCAGAAGGGTGGACGTGGGTGAGAGGGGGATGGACGTGGGTGAGGGGGGATGGACGTGGGTGAGAGGGGGGGGATGGACATGGTACAGTACCTTAAGCAAACCGCAAACCATTTTTCTTCCCCGTTCCTCCCCTGGCAGGGCACAGACTCATGGCCCCGGCAGGGCACTCATTCACTGCGCCGCAGGGGGACGCTGGGGCACGGGTCACTACACCGGCTAGGTGCAGCTTCTGCGTTCTTCCCCTCTCTGGCAGGGCATTCACTGGGCCGCAGGGGAGAGTGGGACACTGGGGGAGGCATGCACAGCAAAGCGCACACAAACTTCCCTGCACTTGTGGTGCCAGGGAAGGCCGGGGCGGAAAATTTATAAATAAAATAAAAAAATTGATGCCAAAATCCTGCGGCACCCCAGGCGGGAACCACTGTTATACACAGTGGGGGAAAAAAGTATTGTGCAAGTTCTCCCACTTAAAAAGATGAGAGAGGCCTGCATTTTCATTATAGGTATACCTCATCTATGAGAGACATAATGAGAAAAAAATCCATAAAATCACATTGTCTGATTTTTAAAGAATTTATTTGCAAATTATGGTGGACAATAAGTATTTGGTCAATAACAAAAGTTCATCTCAATACTTTATTTACCCTTTGTTGGCAATGACAGAGGTCAAATGTTTTCTGTGAGTCTTCAAGGTTTTTACACACTGTTGCTGGTATTTTGGCCCATTCCTCGATTCAGATCTCCACTAGAGCAGTGATGTTTTGGGGCTGTTGCTGGGCAACATGGACTTTCAATTCCCTTCAAAGGTTTTCTATGGGGTTGAGATCTGGAGACTGGCTAGGCCACTCCAGGACCTTGAAATACTTTTTACGAAGCCACTCCTTCATTGCACGGGCTTTTTGGGATCGTTGTCATGCTGAAAGACCCAGCCATGTTTCATATTCAATTCCCTTGCCGATGGAAGAAGGTTTTCACTCAAAATCTCACGATACATGGCCCCATTCATTCTTTCCTTTACACGGATCAGTCGTCCTAGTCCCTTGGTAGAAAAACAGCCCAAAGCATGATGTTTCCACCATAATGCTTCACAGTAGGTATGGTATTCTTTGGATGCATTCTTCCTCCTCCTACACGACGAGTTGAGTTTTTACCAAAAAGTTCTACTTTTGCTTTCATCTCACATATGACACCTCTCTAGCAAACTTTAGACAGGCCCAGACATGTACTGGCTTAAGCAGGGGGACATGTCTGGCCCTGCATGATTTGAGTCCCTGGTGGTATAGTGTGTTACTGATGGTAGCCTTTGTTACTTTGGTGCCAGCTATCTGCAGGTCATTCACTAGGTCTCCCCGTGTGGTTCTGGGATTTTTGCTTACCATTCTTGTGATAATTTTGACACCACGTGGTGAGATCTTGCGTGGAGCCCCAGATCGAGGGAGATTATCAGTAGTCTTGTATGTCTTCCATTTTCTAATAATTTCTATTGCCTATTGCAGATTCAATCTTCCCAGCCTGGTGCAGGTCTGCAATTTTGTTTCTGGTGTCCTTCGACAGTTCTATGGTCTTGGCCATAATGAAGTTGCTTCTCGGCCTTTTGGCTAAGATCAAGTGTAGTATCTGTTCTTATCAGGTAGTCCACTGGTGGGAATGGATGGCTACATGGAGGAGCAGGTGTACCGGGGTGTTCCGGGGCTGGTACCACAAAACCAGCTCAACGGCTGCCCTGATGTGACCTGTTTCCTCCGGGTCTCGCCATGTGGTCAACAGGGTCTAGAGCCGAGGTACTTTAGTGCCCTGGGGAGTGGTGACCCGAGGTGCCGAAACTCACTGAGCTGAAGCACTGGCACCATGATCTCTTCACCTTAGTCGTACTCACCTCTTGATTCCCGGCCTTCTGGCTAGGATCAGAGAAATTTTTATAGATCCGTCCAGATGTCCGAGCAGTGTACCTGCACACATTCACTTATTTATTTATTTTTATTCACTGTGTTACTTTTTGCGTGTTGTGTGTCCACAGAATTGTTAGGATGTGGTAACCCTTTTGGGTGTCCCTCCTAGCAGTCTAGGGGAGGTGTGTGTGTGTGTGTGTGTGTGTGTGTGTGTGCGTGTGGCCTTTAGGTTCCACACCTCCCTGCAAAAAACCCGGGTACTCCTTCATGGGTAGGGTACCGACCGTTAACGGCTCTGCGGGCTGATACCTTGGCTAACGCCAAGGGGTTGCCAACAGCATTTGTGGTCTCTTAGTAGCTTTGGCAAAAAGGGACATCGAACCTGGAAACTCAAAGGTACCTTTTGGTCCGGAGGAGAAGGGTATGGTTTGTTGGTGGGCCTTCCTCCTGTCGGAGAAGGGCTTGCGATAGACCGCATCCTTTCTGCACTTCTTTTAGTGTAACACACTTTCACTTTTTCTTTCACTTTGGGGGATTTGAGAGCACATTCTTCGGCTAAAAAAACAGTGGAGTTTGGAGTGTGACTGTTTGAGGTTGTGGAAAGGTGTCTTTTATACTGATAAGTTCAAACAGGTGCCATTAAAGGGGTACTCCGGCGCTAAGACATCTTATCCCCTATCCAAAGGATACTGGATAAGAAGTCTTAGCGCCAGAGTACCCCTTTAATACAGGTAACGCGTGGAGGACAGAGGAGACTCTTAAAGAAGTTGTTACAGGTCTATGAGAGCCAGAAATCTTGCTTGTTTGTAGGTGACCAAATACTTATTTTCCACCATAATTTGCAAATAAATTCTTTAAAAATCAGACAACACTGTGTATGTTTATGGTATGTTAGATATTACATTTTAATATTCTAATTGTTTAGCCTGAAGTAAACTACAAGGGCCCCTGTGGCTTATCTGAAGGCTTTTTACTGTGTTTATTCATATAATAAATCCACTATTTGAGAAATTAATTCCATCTAACTTTGAGCATCATACATTTTTATACTTTTATATTTCATATTTTACATGAGTATCTATCTCTCCTGCAGGATTGTGCATTGATGATCTGCTCAGCGACTGGAAGGAGGATTACCCCACACTAGAGCGGAACCATTCTTACATTCAGTGGTAAGTGTTTTATGTACTGCAGCCTGTAATGTCCAGGTTAACCTTTCTACTACCAGGACAAGTTTAACGTTTTTGACAAACAAAATAAATTATGAAAACATCTGACACACCAAAAACACCACCCAGCATTTTGCTCTCATGGGCACTTTCAATTTTGAATCAAAGCTTACCAGTTTGTATAAAATGCATGCTTGTGACTAAAAGTATTAGCCAATCAGATTAATATGCCAGAAAACAAAATATAAGCAAGAAATACTGAAAAAATGATCACTGGCCCAGTGACTACTCCAAAGAGTTAGATTCCTGTCAACAGGACTGGTGATAGATGTATGATCGGTGGGTGTAGTACAGCTGGGACCCCTCATGTACAGCCGCATTTCTATCCTCTTACTATGGGACTGACTGAGATAGTTTAGTAAAACGCTCCTTGTGGTATGGTATTTTCAGAAGTCCCATAGATATGGAGCAATGTTCAAATATGTGCCTTGCCTCTCTATTTACTTCAGGCTCAAGGGACCTCTTTTCTAGTGATCGATCAGACCTCGACCGATCAGCTAATTATCCATTTCCTATGATAAGTATTCCAGACCCATGCTTGATATCAGCTCCAGCCTAGCAGATGGATTCTTGTTAACTGAGCCTTTTAGGGTGTGTTCATATGTTCAGGTTTTTATTTGCGATTATGCAATAAAAGGCCAGGAATGGGTTTGAAAGAAAGTCTTCTTAGTCTTTCCTATACATATGTTCCCTATGTTTGATTTGTTTCTAGCTTTATAATTAATAATTGCAATTAAGAACCTGAACGTGTGAATGATTGGGCAACCAGAGTCATATGAACAATCGCTGGATTGTTCGACCTCTAAACCCCTGAATCATTGTCAGCGACACATCACCTTTTTACATAGGGAAATGTACGGTCTACCAACAATATCTTTAAGGGCCACAAAATTCCAGAGATCATCCAATGAACAAGCGATTGCTTATTCATCAAGTGACTGCTGGCTCTGGGCCGGTTTGGCTGATAATTGCCCAATGTAAAAGGCCCTTTACTGTAGTACAAAGTGCAGATAAGGCTGCTTTCACACTATAAAAATTCATCCGTTACAAACGTCAATCAGTAAACCCATGTTAAATGGCCGTTAAACAATCCCATTCAAGTCTATGGGATTTTTTTATTACCCGTTATAGTCCGTCATGAATAACTGCCGTTAGTTGTGTCGGGAGAAATAACGGGACATGCACAAATTTTCCGCCCGTCACAAGAAACTGATAAATTAATGGCCGTTATTTTTAAGATTGAAGTCTATGGCAAAAGGATGAGCCTTTATGTCATCTGTTTGCACCTGGTTTATAATATCTGTTATTACTTCTGAGCATGCTCAGAAGAGGTGACATCAGCAGACTCCTGCAGTGCTGAGGGACTACTACTACTCCCATCATGGACTGCAGACAGCTAGGGAGGCTACATTAGAGTTTGTACTACCACCCCCAGCATGGCACAGAGTCTTTTCCATGATGGGGGTTGTAGTACAGGGGCTGCAATGCGATATAATAAAATAAATTGTGAAATCCCCCCCCATTTCATGTCCAATCTCCCCCATTTTATGCCCTCCACCCATTTCACATCTCCCCCTTGTCACATTCTTCCCCCCCCCCCGTCACATTCTCTTCCCCCTTGTCACATTCTTGTACTGCAGCAATAACACTAGGTTTCCCGGGTGGTTTTCAAATCTTCCGCGGGAAACCTAGTCAGTTTGCTGTGGTCAGTGAAACAGATGAATGACATCCCCTGCCGGCTTCTCTGCGCGGCATCAGTGACGTAACTTTTCATTTCCTGCAGTCGACAAACTCTCACTCGCGGCGGCTGCAGGAAATGAAAAGTGACGTCACTGATGCCGCGCAGAGAATTCGGCAGAGGACGTCACTCATCTGCTTTATGACCACACAGCCCGCAAGACCCGCCGTCTGACCTGGCCTGCCGAAGCACAGCCAAGTAAGGAAAAAAAAGCTATAAAAAGCAGGGGAAAAGGGGGAATGATGAGGGAGGGGGGAGGTAAGGAAAATTAAAAGCACAGCAGGGAGGAGCCGCCGCTGGTCACTAATTTAAAGTGATGAAAGTTAAAACAATCGATACATCGCAGGGTTGCGGACCATGCCGCCCGCTCCCCTGCTTAATAACTTCTGATCGCATGGGGTCTCAGCAGTGAAACCCGCTGGTGCAATCAGTCCCTCAGCCCCTGTACTACAACCCCCATCATAGAACAGACTCTGTTCCATGATGGGGGTAGTAGTATAAACACTAGTGTAGCCTTCCCAGCCACCAGCAGACTCGCGCAGCCAGGGAATTAAGTCTGTAAATAAGTCTGTTCCATGATGGAAGTAGTAGTAGTCCCGGCTGTGGGAGTCTGTAGGCAGAGGTGTTACGGCCATACATGAGGGATGTTATAACAGGTCTTAACGGATGAATATTTATTTATCAGTTAGCACCCGTTATTTCATCCGTTATTATACATCCGTTTTCACACAGAAAACAGACATTTAATAACGGATGAATGCTCCTAGTGTGAAAGCAACCTTACATGTATAACTTTTTGTTAATAGTAGTAGAGACAGTCACACATACGAGGAAAGAACATTAAGTCTAAATAACAGCTTAAAGCAAAAAAGTTTGTGCAGACATTAGTAGAAAAATAGAATGGGGTCTGGTAAGGATATGTAACTCCCAACCACCAACATAGATAGATATTAAAGAATCAGCTTGTTACCATGATAGTCGTTGTTCATCATGTATGACAGAGGGTACTTATACTCTCTCATTGGTAAGAGGGATGATAATGCAATGAATTGTCAAGGACTTCCATGAATTCTTACAGACATGGACGAGGGTCCCTTATGTGCTGACACAATAAGCAAAAGCATGCAACAAGTGTGACACAACAAGCAGCAATAAAAATCTGATTCCCGATGGGAGGGTTACTGGCTGTTCAGGAGAGGGCAGACTTCCCTAAAATGATCGAATCTTCTTTTGCAGGCTGTTTCCATTGCGAGAATACGGGATGAACTCATATGCCAAGCCC